>NC_138952.1:21410145-22010145 GCF_965226115.1 Aulonocara stuartgranti
CTCTGCTTTGGTCTACTGCAATCCACACACATAATGCAGCAGACATGAACACAGGATTAAGCAGTTTTCACACAGGGACTCCATCCCTGAGCTTTTCTAGACATTACTTGACGGAGATGCATTTGAAAACACAAATATGCAACCCAGTCAAATCAGTCGTAGCAACTCTCTAGTATGATGTAGGTCAGTGTGGCGTGAGATTGAGTAAAACTGTGATGGTATGAGACAGGGCAGGGAATAATAATAGTAGTTGCAGGTAGCAAGTGGTCATCATGTGTCCTGCATACCTGTATCAGCATAGTCCAAAGCCCTTTCCAGACTGCAATACAATTAACCAATATAAAGGCTTGTTTTTCGAAAAAGCTTAGTGTTTGGGCACCACTTTAGTCTTGACGTGCAGAGCGCAGATCCTTGGAGGCATGGTTTATGGTGAGGGATTAGAAAAATAGTCTGGTGCACTTAATTAAACATGTCTGTAGCTTAAAGCCAGTGCACCATCTTTGGTGTTTGGCTTGGAAGTGACCCTTTTCACACATTTTTTTTCCCCTCTCTTTATCGCTCTCTCTCTCGAGCTTTGTCACAGACACAAACACAGCATCACCTCAGGTGCTTTCTGTCTCCACTCCAATCGAGAGAAAACATTGCCATTGTACATCAAAGCTGTGCTCACTACACTCGCCCCACTGTGCTTTACAATGCTTGCCTTTTGTTGTTCTGTCAAGGGAGATGAATACTATAGTATCACACTGTTAAGGAATAGAAAGTCTCTATTTTTATGTGAACCAGGGCTGCAAAACTGGATAAAACAGATACAAGAAAACAATGCTAATAGGTGATGCCATGGAGCGGGGAGAGGTTGTGCACAGAGGTTTGGGTTATGAAATTTACAGAAAACAAGGTGCACAGTAGAGCAGTGTCATGTGTTTGGAGTGCAGAGAGGTGTGCAAAGTGAACAAGCTCTGCACTGTTATCGAAGGGAGTTAAAGTAGGCATCAAGGAGTAGAGAAAACAACCCAAGTCTGCTATTTAAGCGTGAAGAGGAGAGCAAATAGGGAATTTAGCAGGAACTCGATGCAGTAGGGATTCAGTGTTGTTTATCATCATTCACTGCAATCATTACGATGGAATAATGATCTAAAATTAACCTGATTTCACTGCTGTGTTGCTAAATTAAGAAAATGCTAATTAAAACAGCAACTCGCATAATGCAATCATTAAAAAAAAGTTTAAATAGGAAACACTTAAGTAGGAAAAACACCACCTGCCATTTGTCTGCAGAGATCATGTGTGATGCAGGGATTGGTAAGGCACATCACATCCTGCTGTAGTAATCACTGATTTGTTGATTAGTGGATATTGTACAGTTGTATCTTAACATCAACAGATTAAATAACACTTCACATTCAGAACAGATTCACTGTTGAGATTAAGTGTTAAATATGCATTTTTATGTAATTTTTAACATGAAATACATAAGTTATCATAAAATATGTTAACACCAACCTTGTTCTTTAATGGTGTCTTCATAAGGCATTTGGAAACACTCTTCTGGTTCCACCTTATTTTTCTTTTTTCTATTATAAATTCCTGCGAGTGAAAAATGGACCACCCATGATTATTGTCATGGAGATCGATTCAACAATTTTGGCTCTGTATAGGAGAGAAACTGAAGTCATGACAGAAAATAAAAGTGACATGTGAAAAATTGCTTATAGAGAGGAAGGTCCTGTTAAAGAAGGAAGTTTCTTTCATTGGTTTTTAGGCAGCTTAAGATTTATGGTTGTGTTGTGACACTTCTTATTGATTATATAAAAATGCACAGTATGCTATGGCAACTACAAATTTCAATGTATCTATTTTTTTTCGTTTTTCAATTAGTCTTTTGGTGCTTTAATACACACCCTAAAACTTCCATGACATGCTTTTTGGTTTTGTTTTGTTTTTTGTTTTTTTTTGTTTGTTTTTGTTTTCTGGTTTGGTTGTACTCGCTACAATGGCACATTCTGTGTATACGCAAAAGGTATCAAAAACCCTTACTAACACTTACAGTGCTTTTAAACAAGCAGGCCCCAAAAGCAAGTCCCTGCTTGTTTGTTTGGCCTTATGTCAAGTGATTTTTTTTTTTTTTTTTTTCCCCCCATGAGAAGCAGTTAATACTCTCATTAATACAAACACCCAAAGCTTTTAATACGAGTTGACATGCTGGATATAATTTGGCGCTTTTGTGAAGACTATTGCCATCTGTGTGCTGAATGCTCCCGCTCCAGCTCGGCTCATGGGAACAGTCGGATGCTTTTCTGCTAGAGCAGCAGGAATTTTAGTATATTGCTTTCAGAGGGTTAAACGGAAAACTTTCTAAACTCTGTTTTCAGGTGACTGCGTGCACCTGAATTGCACAAGCTCAGCATATTAACTTGTGGCTTGTGTGCATGTAATCATATTTTGTTTGGGCAACGCAGCAACAAAAAAGCATAATTTTAGTATTTTGGGGCTGTGTGTATTTGTAATTATAGTTTAAATAGATTCACTCTACAGGCACAGAGGATTTGGAACTTTAATCACAGGCTATGTAGTACATAAACTGATCTTATAGAGGGGAAAAAAAACTTTAAAAGATGCTAAAAAGGTACTGAATGCTAAATGCCCCAATATAAGAATTGAAGTACGTAATGATAGTAGGATGCTTAAGCCTGCCTGTGATTTTTGTTTAATCTCATCCACAAATCCCAAACTTAAAAGCACAGTGCTGGATAGTGTAGTATCACTTTAAAACCTCATACTCGAACATTTATTTGGCTTTACTTTTGGATACTTCTGTTTATGTTTCTTTTGGGGTCTGCTGCTCAGACTCAATGGAATCATCAGAAAACGGGGCTGGATTTTTAGGGATGTTATTACTAGAGTTGGCTGTGTTTGTTCTCTGGTTTAGATTGTGCTTTGCAGCTTTGGAAAAGTTGAATTTGATAAAGCCTCCTCTGTCTTCAGATGTTCAGTCATATGGTGTTGTGATAGCAGGCCGGGTTCTATTTGTGTGGTCTGAGTGTGCCTTCTTCTCAGTTCTATTTTGAGAAGACAGCAAGAAGCGCTTTTGGTGTTGTATTCGAGCTGTCCTCGAGTGGTTTGAGTTTGGTGCTTTTTTTTTCTTCTTCTTCTTCTTTGTATTATTTTGATGGCATCCATGTGTATAGCGCCCATTTATTTTCCTGAAACTGAAGAGCACTCGCCAACCTCAATACGGAGGCAGATGAGCTCGTGTCATATACCACACCCTCTGTTGAAGGGCTGTGAGAGACAGAAAATGTACTTTGTGTGTGAGTGGGTGATGCACTGAAAGCCTATCGAGAGGATGTAACATATTGCTGTTTAACAACGTAGCTGCCACACTTTTTCAGCCTGCAAAACTGGGGTAAATGAGACGGCAGCAGGCATACATGTGGAAAATATTGTCAACACTGACTGTATGTGAAAGGCATTGAATGCTGCTCTGGCATGGTTATGTTGCTGGAGACGAATCGTTCTGTGAAGAGGACCATTAGGCCTCGTTAAATTGCAGAGCCTTGTCCAGAGTGGCTGTAGCAGTGAATCTGGCTTCCTCATGTTTCAGTCTGTTCAGTGCACTCCAAATGCTTCCGACACTGATCGCCAGCAGGGAGTAAAGCGGTCCTCCTTCCTGTGAGAAGCAACTATTGCAAACAGTGTGGAGTGGAGGGGGGAGGTGGAAGTGTTCTCCCATTGGCTGAATTTTGGCTAGCTTTGACCTGAATGCTGAACACGGAAAGCTCTGCCAGACATGTTTTTTTTTCTTCTTCACCCTTTAAACATCCTCTCTTTTTTCATAATCCACTTTTACTTTCACCCTCTCTTTGTGCACATTTGAAAGGGCCTCTAACACCCCCTTAGAAGGGAGTTGTGAAGTGCTGGTGAAGCCCAGCTCAGCAGTCTGCTGCTCATCTTTTCTCTCATAACTCTCTTAGCTGAATAATGGGGGGTTATGAGAGAAGCACTCAAATGTGTGGCTCCCCCCCCCCTTTCAAATTCACACTCGCCTAAATTGGTTTATTTTCTTTTCCTGTATATTTGTGTGCGTTCATGCAGAGAGAGACCTTTTTGTTTAGCCACCTGTCTTGTTTGTTAATAATACCAAGGAAGTCATTTGATCCTATTAAATGGCAATTCTTTCTAATTTTCTTTCTTTAGCAGATCCTGTTTTTAAGCTCAGTTCACTGTATCAAAAAAGGCATTCAGACTGATTTCTGTATTAACTGCCTTGATGGATTTCATTGCAACAGCAAGAGCGATGTGGGTATCACAGTGAGCTGTGATACAGCTGCCACTGTGTCATACGTGATAGGTGACGGAGGATGACAGATTTTATTTGAAGCAGCATTGCCATCACTCTGCCTGATGCAAGGATGGCAAAGAGACAGAAATTGGCCTAATGGTTGATAGGTGGTGCAGTGCTCATGATAGGATGGTGGGGGAAAATGGTCACATATTATTCAGTTACTCTGGTGCAATGTGTAACCACTTTGTTTTGCTGCTGTTCAGCAGTTGTGCTTTGTATGTTTTGTATTTTCCAACAACTTAAAAAAAAAACCCCAGGACCTAAGCAGTGTCTGCACAGACATCTGGATGGTAGCTTGCAAGGCAGGAAGGCTGTAGCTGTTAGTACGGCTAACTTTAGTCCCAATCTCCACACTATTGCATCATGTCTGTGCAACGTTATACCTACAATTTAAAATGTGGTTTGATTAATGAAGAATGTGATTAACAGTTTCAAATGGGTCTTTAATGTTTTAATCAGGCCAGTGTGTCATTGTTACGGAGTTTATACTGATATTTAAGACTGTCTTAGTTTGGATTCGTTTTATTATTTTGGTTATCCTTACTATTCGCTTATGTTTTTGCTCAAATACTCTCTGTAGTAAGCTGATATCAACAGATACATAAGGCTGACTCATTTTGCACTCCCCCATAACATGACGGTACTGTGGCTTTTTTTTTTTCTACCTGTTTGTCACTGCAGTCTCATCTAATAATCATCAGTTGTTCCTTAATGAGTACTCGCTGGGGTGACACCAGTGGGGTGGAAAAAAGTAAGCACATAAAGTTCAGTTAAGTGCAGCAAGACCTGCTGTTACGCTCTAGAGTCTATACAATGGATTATATGTGACACTGACATTTTGTGATGACAGCAAATCGGTTGAGGGAAGGAGCTGGTTGCATGTTCGCAGCTGTTAATTTGTTTGTCAAAAGTATAACCACGAATGAGCTCAGATCTAGGAATCAGTGTAATTGCTTTTTACTTGATTTGTTCAAATTTAGTTGCGCTACAAGCGTGAAAACGACTTTCAGCTCAAAGGTCTGAGTGAGTGTAACAACCACTCTTGTGTAGAAGTGTGGCCAGATTTATTGCTGTTGAACACTTCTTATGTGCTTTACAATATCTTAAAAGCGACAACTGTACAGCATATAACCAATCAGACTTCCTCGGGTTTAGTGTAATCATGCAACCGAAGTAGCTCGGCCTAGAAGCTGTAGCCTGGGGCAGATAAAGGCCACAGCACGTTCACATACCTCCTGTCTCCTAGAAGAGTTGACGTCACTGTCCCTCATCTTGTCATAAATCTGCCTTTTCACGTCAATTTCCTGCCCTCTCCAAAGAAGCACAGCTGCTGCTTTTCCTGAAAATCAAACTGTCCCTTCTGTCTCTTTTTTTCCTACTGAATTCTTTGTAGTGCACTAAAAGTTGTCACCTCCTGGAAAGTTGAGTAATTTAACTTAGGGTGAACTTAAGCTATGACAGCGTTGCACAACCTTCCTCCTTTCCTTTCTTCTGTTGTCCGTGCTCAAGCCCGTGAAGAAATCCAGTTTGACAGCCTTAGTGACAACAAGCAGAGACACATTCATGAGTGCAGATTTCATCTGCTCAAACTGTTGCATTTCAGTTTTTATTGTTCTGTTGCAGAGACAGAAAGCGGCTATTAGATGCTGTCGTGCAGTGACACACAACCCTGCTTTCGGCTGTAACTGTAAGAATGTATTCTGTATCGGCTGCACTGTCTCTGCGGTCGTGGCCTAATTGAAGCAGAATTGAATCTCTCCGGTTGAAAAAAACAGCCAGAGCTTTAGAGTGCTTCCATTTGCATTTCATAAAATGTAGCCTACCCAGAAGATATCAATCGTTCCACCAGTAATGGAATCTTTTTATACGGTCTAATTTGTGCAGCTCCTCTTCTCATGAGTCATAAATCTCTTTTGTGGTTGTTCTTTATCTGTGCTATGCCCTCTCATTAAAGACTAAAATGTAAATGATTATAGGCGTAAGGGAATATACAATCCCCCTGCATTATAAATCTGTGCTGCTGATTGTTTCCCTTGTGTCAAATCCATGTACATGCATACATATGCTCCCCATGCTTGTGCTTGTCTGTTTTGAACCCTGACCTTTGTTACTGCTGTAATTCGGTGCCTCACAATAGCTCCCTGATAGCCTTACATTAGATTAGACTGTAGATATCAAACAGGCAGTTTTATTTGATTAAGTTGCTTGGCAATAGATGACAAAAAAGCTTTATAACACCCCTTTCAACTGTCAATTATTTAACTTATCCGTATCTTCAAAAGGCTCCTTATAATCTCCACTAATTTCTCGTCAGTCATGTCTTGAAGTAATCGAGCTTCCACTTGTAGACTCCTTACTTGGCAGAGAGCTAAATATAAACTGGATTGTTAAGATGGTTCTCATACCATGAGGTGGCTTTTATCACAGAGCGGATTTTCACAAACTGGAGTAAAAAATTCCATCAAACATTCCTTATATCTCTGTGCAGATTTCCCCCAAATTTGGTTGCATCATAAGTGATTCCTTGTCAATGCCTCACGTCGAATGACCTTACCTAAAGCTTGGTGAAGTAGAGCATGTAATTGCTCACTGTCTGTCAGAAAAATCTAATAGGCAAAGTAATGTGGATGTGTGTGCGTGCTGAGGAGGGTGAATTCAAAATGAGCACACAAATTGATTTTGTGTGTTTGTTGTTTTCTACCAAAGAAGTCCTTTGAGAATTATTATTTATTTATTTTGAGGGGTTGATGTTTTTAGCACCGTTGTCCTGAAAAAGAAAAAGTTTGCCAGTAAGAATTTCATTAGCAGTTTGAAGAGTTGTTCTAGTCTCCATCCAATGAATTATCTATTTAAATTTTGATTAAATATGACTCACAAACATGAGATTGTCATATTTAGCTTGCTTACGTAATCTAGCCTTCTGATAGACTGGAACCCCCGTACAGGGTGTATGCAGAATAATGCCCAGTGTGAGCTGGGATAAGCGGTTTAATAACTTTGTGCAGGGATGAGTATGGATTATTTTTGTAATGACTTCTTATGTGTCACAGCAGTGCAGAGCCTCACATAAACTCACCTCTAAATTATCCTTTGCATTAGGGGGAAAAATACATATTTTGACATTTTGTAAAAGATGTTTTTGCAGTCTTTTGTTAGTAATTGTCATTGTTAATAATGTTGGACAGCAAATCTGGTTAATAAGTAACAAAATAACAACTTTATGGTTGTGATTCATAGATTAAATATAACTTGCCTAATGGCTGGAGTCAGGTGATGAGTCAGAAGCAGTATTTCCTTAATAGCACATAAGTGAATGTGTATACTGATGTACACCATTTGTATGGCAGTTCGCAAAGAGTTTTAGTCCTTGGCTCACTCCAGGTTTCTCTTCCCCCCCCCCCCCCCCCCCCACAGGAGGACTCCATGAAAGATGACAGAGGAGGTGATTGTTGTAGCCAAGTGGGACTACACGGCCCAGCAGGACCAGGAACTTGACATCCGTAAAAATGAGCGTCTCTTCCTCCTGGACGACTCGAAGACCTGGTGGCGTGTCCGCAACGCCTCCAATCAAACGGGATATGTGCCATCAAACTACGTCGAGCGCAAGAACAGCCTGAAGAAGGGCTCACTTGTGAAGAACATCAAAGACACTCTGGGTAAGAGGAATTCAGTCACACGCTGCTTAGAAGTCAAAGGTTGCCTTGTGTGTACAAGTTGCTACTGCCAGGAGATTATTCTCAGTAAAAGCAGAAAATCTCTGCATCCTCTTTTCAATACTCTGTGCGCCGTGGTGGAGGAGATAAGATGCGGTGTTAAACAGATATCTGTGTGTGTGCACTTGTGTTTGCTTGAATTCTCTCTCTCAAAAAAAGTAAAATGATTTCTTCACCATGTCTACCCCCTTGCTGGGAGCTGTTACTGTGCCCTGCAGGGATCTTGTTGAGTTGCCCATTGCTCTCAGCTGTCAGCACTCTTGTCTCTCAGTCCCCATTCGTGACTTGAATATATTAGATATTACATGTTGCCATAGCTGTCAGCCTGTGACAGGGATTGCAGAGAATATAGTATGGCTAAATGAATTAAATACATTTAACATTCACCATTTAAGCACCCTGATCAAAAATAGAGGTTTTCTTTGTAATAGCCAATTATAAAAACAATATGGATGAAAGACAGCAAAGTTTGTCTGTTAGCATCAAGTTTGACAGACTTTTAAAAGAAAAATAAGTGTAATTCTTTTATGTGCTTGCCTGTCTTGCAATCAAGACATCAACAGAGATATAGTAGAGTTTACATGTGACCTCATGCATAATACAGCAGCTTAAAGTGGCATAGACTGAATATGTGGCACACAGGGCTTTCACACGTGCCGGAGAGCATTGACTTTAACTTTTTGTACAGTAGCGCATGTTGGTATTTTGAGACATTCCTAAATTAACGGTGAGCTCCTTAGTGCGGCTGCACAGTGGAATCTATTTCTGAGCTTTCAGCTACGGCTCCAAAATATGATCTGTGATGGCTGTCAGGCATCCTGGTATTTGTTTAATTTATTATAACTCGTAGCAAGACAAATAGTCTCACAATGGGGTCCTGTTAGAACACGCGCTAGTCGAATACTTGATATCTAAGTTATTTTTACATATTTCTTTTGGACTTTAGGAGTAGGGTGACAAAATGATTGGAGAGAAGTTGCCCCCCGGAGTACAAATGCCACATAGGTGACCACCGAGAAAAATAGCCTTCACAAATGAGATGGCCGATCGCTTACAGATTTGTGGTGTGTCCTGGTAAACAGCCGACATCAAGAAATAAGCCTGCTCTTGTTTTTTTTGTAGCAGGAAAAGAGCCGGAGGCAGAGCAACACTGAAATTCATCTGTTTTGACACTTTTAGTATGACATACCTTTTTTTGTGAAGAAGAGACTGATATGGTGAGAAGGGGAAAAAATAGAAATGCCTGCTGTTAAATTTTAACGGGGGGATGATCAAGATGCGCAACTGGAATAAAAATAGTAACTGTGTGGCCCTGAAAGGCACCCATATTTTGATTTGAGGGGAGGACAGTGAAGTGGAGAATAGAGAAAGAGCTAAAAGGAGTCTAGCCTAATGCTCTGATTACTCTCAGCTCTGTGGCTACCAGCCCTCGGGGAAACTCTGTAGCCTCATGTGGGCTAGCGTGGCACAGCCTGCCACTGTCACCCTCATAAGAGTTCACTGTGTACAGAGACAATAGCATCCCCTCACTCACTCCCCCACCTCAGTATTGTTCCCATCAGCTCTTTTCTCCGTCACTGTAGGTCTCTGCTTTTCTATGATCAGTGGTTTAATTAGTGGAGAAATCAACCGCCTAATGGTTGTGCGAGAATGATGGATTACCTCTCTGTCCCCTGACTAAGTTACATATCGACTACATCATTATGGCCTAGTTCCATTTCAGTCTAAGTAGCGTGCTTCCAGCTAGTAGCTCTTTAGTGTTAAAAGCCAGAGAAAATTCAATAGGCGAGTACGCTGTCATGATGAAGTGATGAGCAATAAGTGAGGTCAGCCGCTAATGGAACTTACACACTGAAATGGAGAATCTGATTGGCTGGGAGCTTGATTATTTCATCCTCTCAGCAGCCTGGCCTTTTTCTTCTATTTTTCATCTCTTCAGTCAGTCCATTGTGTTTATGCAGCATGTTGGTAGTCTATAATTATTGTTATCTTCAGCTTTTCCTTTTCATTTTCTGTGCTTTAATGTGGCTGTATCATCAACATCACTCGAGGCAAAATTGAACTCTAAATGGCTGCGTGCTGCCTTGTGCCCCACTTTGCTCTCCCAGGAAATAAAAACAGTAATGACTGAAAGAATTCAGCTAAAGTCCTACTTAATCCTGAAACTGGGCCAGTACTCAATGTGCAACATATTGAAAAATTTGATTTCCGTCCACCTGTTTTTTTTGTTTTTTTGTTTTTTTTGTTGTTGTTATTGTTGTTTGTTTGTTTGTACTGCTGCGATCAGTGAGTGATGGTGCGTGGGTGAATATGGAGCTGTGCAAAACACTTCTTCCTAGGGCTGCTCGATTATGGCAAAAATGATAATCACGATTATTTTCACTGAAATTGAGATCACGATTATTTGACGATATTTATTTAACCCTTTAAGACCTACTATAGAACCGAGTCCACCAGAGCTTATATTATTTTTTTTACATGCTGTAGTGCCATTTGTGGGAGCATTTCAAGTTGCTATACATCAATACAACTGTTATAGCCCATATTTTAATAATATGTATGCATTAAGTCCATAGTAATTACATAAATTGCAAAAAAGTGCAATAAACTACAAAAAAAATTGAAAATCGCTTTTGTTTACATATATTTCTACTTGGAGAAATTTAAGAGGCTTATCCCTCAAAACTTTAAATACAATAAAGTTGCAAAAAATAGTTTCCCACCACAGGAAATTTATTTTGAGTGTCTTCATAGTTTTATTTTGGAGATACAGCAATTTTTATATACTGCAGGAAAAACAAAAAACAATCCTATGATGCAAATTTGCAAAGAAAACAGCATGTGCATCATTTCACTGTGGGAAGTGTTACGAACAGCTGATGGATCGGCAAAGCGTGTTTCTGGAATATTATGTTTTTGTTCCTGCAAGCGCTTTTTATGCAATTTTTGCAAAGCTATATGTGGAAGGAAACCGTGACCGAGGACAAGCTGATGGCATCAGATGTAAGTACAACTCCTCCGGTTTCATATGCAAAACAAATTATTGCGCTAGCTTACACGGTTCAGGTTCTACAGGGATTTAAAAATAGTTACGCAAAACGGAGCGTGCTGCTCTGACCGGCTTTAAAGGGTTAACAATGACTTTAAAAAATAATATAAAATGGTGTGCAACACCACTGAAGTTTTTTTTTTTTAAACTCTCTTTTCAACCAACGGCAGTCACTCTCCAAATAACTTCTGCTTAGCTTTCCGGGCTTCCCTCGGGTCCTCTTAATCAGCGGTCTCCAACCTTTTTTGCGCCACGGACGGTTTATGCCCGACAATATTTTCACGGACCGGCCTTTAAGGTGTCGCGGATAAATTAGGGAGGGGCTAATAATCGGCTCAGTCATTTTTAATGATCGTTGAAAGCCCAGATCGTAATCGTGATTAAAATTCGATTAATTGAGCAGCCCTACTTCTTCCTGTCTCAGGTTAAAAAGCGGCATACCCATGGCCCATTTCACTTCACTTTTTAATAAACATGGTCATTGTCAGTGCTACGTTAAATAGACCTGTGTCCTGCTTAAACTATACAAGCTTCAAAAGAATGTGCAGCCATTTCAAGCACACTTTATTAGTCCTCTAGGTCTTGGGTTCTAGCAACTTCTGTTCACCCATCTTTTTTAACACAACAGAGTAGGGCTGTTCGATATAATGATATATATCGAATGACGATATAAAAATGTCTATCGTTTCCTATTACGCTACCGTTTGTTTTGTGGTGTTGTGAAATAAACTAAGCAATGTTTTTTCATCGTTTTGATTGTCACTGTAGTGGCTATATTAATTTCTTAAAGTTCTCTCTTTCTCTTATATTTAATATAACCACACTACGGATGGACAAGAGCCTGTTTTTACGTGTTGTCGTTAGCAACAATGATGGTAAAACCATCACGTGGCTCCGCTGTCCGCTTGTTTGTTTTCCCACGTAAACCTTTCACAATAAAGCTCAAGATCCTTTTGAGACTTTTCAAAATAAACCGAATCACGTGAAAGAGTATGCAGAGAGTTTACGGATGAGAAGCAAAAAAGAGCCGTCAGGTGCTAAACAATAAACCTTAGACTCAAACGTTGAAAGAAAATGGTGGCCGTTACAACTTATGTCTAAAAATGTATAGTTTCATTCATGGACTCCAGGTAAAGGACACCCAGCTGGAAACACTTCACGCAAGTCGAGTTGCCCGAGATTCACAGAATTCACAGAAAATGTTACATTTTTGTGATTTATATCGTTGTCAGGACAATAAATGTCTTATATCGGGATATGAGATTTTTGTCATATTGCACATCCCTACAACAGAGTCAGATTACCAGCAACTATACTGAATATGTTTTGGCTCATGGCTCACTAGTGGTATACTGGTGTCCATAGCTGCTTCCCATGGTACTCATATCAACAGAGCAACGCTGCTATAAAAAAACACACACACACGCATTGCTCACATGTGATTCACTTCAACTACTCCTATATCATACCACTCGATGAGTCAGTGCCAATACTTTCCTCCAGGACCAGGTATTGCTTTTTGATTGTTGCACAGACTTGCTGCTGGGCAATGTTGGATTTTGTGGACTTATTTATTACAGTAACTTTCCCCTCAACTGTCCTCAACTCTAAGTTATAGAGTGAAGCAATATGCTGCAACATGCAGACACTGAGGCTTTCATCAACTCACTTCCCTCTGAGTTGAAGTCCTCTGGGCTTGAAAATAGAGTCTTCTTTCAGAAGATGAAGAGGTAGGTTAACTTTGGGAGTGAATGTGTGGGAGGAGAGAATAAAGCCTGCTGCTGCTCAAACCAGTAGGCCAGTGCCTTGAAGTGGAAATGACTAGGGGGGAAAAATGTGCACCTGAGTGCATCATTCAGTTATAGGTCACTTGTACATTAATGTTCCTAATGACTTAATAGAGACCCCTGACCGTGATCGGTTTTTCACGCATGTGCTCAAGAGTTCTTGGTGTGTGGCAACAAGCATTGCCAGAATCAACTTTTTAGTTCACTGAGCTGTTATTACAAAACACACAGAGAAAAATCTATACAGTGTCGATAGACATTGTTCACAACTGGGCTTTCTCACACATGGTGCTCAGCAGGGTATAGTCGGGCAGGTTCTTGGTACTGGAAGTACTCTGGTTTAGTTGGAGAAGCTGCCTGGTTAGAACATACAGGAGGGAGGACACATGATGCCCACTCGTTTGCTCTGAATTAGACAATTGTTGCTGGTGTTCTTAAATGGGCACAGTTAGTGATTACTCAGGGATTATACTAGAGATCTGTCAGGTTAAAGACCATTTGATGCCTATAGAAATACGGTGGTGCAGTGCATGTTTGAATGAGACTCTAGTTGATTGCCACCACAGCTTTTAACATAAAAGCAACATTTCCGCTAGGAAAGAAATTAACCCTGGCATCTTTGACTGGGCGCTACACTAGTGAGGTACAGACTGAACAGCTGAGCCGTTTTTGGCTTCGGTCCATATATGTACTTGAACGAGGGAGAAACACTGTAGAATTCATTTCCCACTTTATAGCGCGTATCAGTGTTAACTTGCCAAAGGATGATTTAGCCTCTTTGACAAGTAACCCCCCCCCCCCCCCCCACACACACACACACACACACACACACACACACACACACCCACCCACCCCCGTGCAGTCAGGTGTCTTTACTTCGGTGGTGTGTGTATGTCTGTGTGTTTAATTATCCGTAAAGGTTCACCTGAAATGGGCCCAAGAGTCTAGTAGTTGGATTGCAGTCACTGGATACAGAATATTCCCCCATACACTCATACACACACACAGCTATCAGATATATGCTATCCATAAACATGATCTGTTTGTTATTCCTATCTCATCCCTCTTCGTTGCATTTTTGTCAGCTGTGGCCTCTGATGTGCCTGGTCTCCTGCATGTTTTGTGTATGTGTGTGTGTGGAACAGCTGCCAAGGGACCCCTTGTCTCTCTTCACTCCACTTCTTCTCTCCTCCCTCTCTCTGCCAACAAGTTTCATGGTACTCTGTGTGAACCCTGCAATTTTCAAAACAATGTAAATGTTCTATTCAGCAGTGACATTTCAGCTTGCTCTGTGGCACAAATGGGTGATTAGCTGTCAAGATGCTCACTTCACTCATTAGTGGCACACATGAGCATATGACACAAGCCTCAACTGTCAAGTAAATGGTATAAATGTTGTCAGCCGTGTGGCATATCATTATTATTTTAACATGAATTTGAGAAAAGAGGAGATCTCCTTGGTTATGTTCAGCTCAGAGACTTTAACTTGAGGTCTCACTGAAATGCACGCGCGTTTTTAAATACTTCTCTTTGAAAGTACATGAATGAAAAAGTCAGAGACAGGTAAGACAGGAGTTGACTTTGATCCTAGATATGCCTGTCATTATCAAGCCCATGGTGGCTGCTCCAGTTTTCATTCCCTGTCAGCACCAACTATTTTCAGCCTTTTGATTTAAATAGATGTGTGCACGGCCTGTAGATGATGTCGTCAGAATACCAAGCAGATAATGAGCTTTCATTTCAATCCTTATGAGTAGCGGGGGTGCTCGGTGTGAGTGGAGGAGTAGCTCTTTCTTAATTCTAATATCGCGAGTATCACTCTGCCCTTTACCTCTGAGGTTTCTCATAGCATATCCTGTATCTAAAGTATTTTTTGCACTTGTAATGCTTCAAACAGCCCATGAGTACAACTTGCAGCCTCAATTAGTTTTCTTGTGACTGTAACTGCCTCCTTTCCCCTAGCAGCCGAGGCCATTCTGACTATTGCTTACTTCCAGTTATCTACTTCAGGTTATTGCAACTTTCATTACTGCTCATATACAAGAACTGATTAGTGTTTAGTTATTTCTTACAAGATTAAGGGAACATATTATGCAAAATTCAGTTTTTGATTGCTTATGAACATCCCTCCAGTGAGTCTGAAGACCCACAAAATGTGAGATGATCAAGAAGCTTCATCCTTCCAGCAGTTTTGGTTCATTTTTGATGCCATTTCCCCACAACAACAGAAATATCTCTATATGTTTAGTGTTGGTACAATATGGGGCCCATATGTATGAACGTCAGAACTACTAAACTGTAATTCAGTGAAAGACTTGACGACTGATTTAATACAGATTTTTGCAAATTTTGTGATTCGGTGCAATTTATTATCAGCCTTTTTGTCAGTTAGTTGCATCTGTTGGCTCATCTGCTACTATCTAATTTCATATACACTTTATTTTACGACAGGAGAAATCCCAGAAAAGCCGTTCTCATTTACCCATGTTTGTATTATCATATAGCTGAAGGAGTTTTAAATAACAGAAGTACGGCCCATGTTAAGCAGCAGTCAAAACAGCTGTTTCCAAGGTGCTGCTCTGCTCTGTAAAAATACATTTTTGTAGCCACTCTTTGAAAAAATCACCATACCCACATGTTAACGACAACGGCTGCCGTCATTCCAGCAGTGTTTACATTACTGTGCAAAAATCCTGAGCTCCCCTCATTTCTTTATGTGGCTTCCAAGCAACCAGATTTTATTCTACTTTAAATGTAGTCTTGAGGAATGCTTCTCCAGGCTTTCTGAAGGTCTTTCAATGTTTTTTGGACAGTGGCTGCTTTTTAGTTCGTTTTCAGTCCAATCCTAGTACCTGACCATTTTCACAGGAATGTTTTTTTGGTTGCTGTTTTGCAGTTTGCTGCTGTTTTGGTTAAGCAACTTAACATTCACCTATGAGTCACTGAAGCAGAAAAAGGCACCTGCCTCAAGGGATGAACCATTGTTGTGTCATAATAGTATAGCAAAGAACTAATTTTTACCTTAGGCGGTCTGTTAATAGCACCCTGTCACAAAAACACATAATGTATTCCCATTTCTTTAGTTGAATATATGAAAAATGCCAAAGACGGCAGTTTTACAAAGTGCCTTGAGGCAACTGTTCTGTGATTTGACACTGTACGAATAAAATTGAATTGAAAGAGCTTTAGCACAAAACTAGGCATATCTCCAGAGTGTACTTATTTATTTTTTTAACTGGACAAGTGCAGGACAAAAGAAATGACAGCTGGGAACTATAAAAGACTGAGATAAATTGAAACTGCTACTGCAAAATTTCACAAGAACTGGAAAGAATCTGAAATTTTTGGTGTAAATGATCATCCGTGTATACAGAGGAGTTCAGGAGAGATGTACAACAGAGTTTTTACAGGCATGACTCTGTCATGGTTTGAGGCTGCATTTCAGCCAGTGGTTTTCGGGATCTTGTCAAAATAGAAAAGTACCATCAGATTTTGATCCCCGTGCAATATCATCTATAATGTTTCTGATTGGCAACAACTTCATTTTTCAGCATGACAGTGATCCCAAACATGCTGTTGGTGGAGTAAAAATGTACCAAGCCTCCTCAGAGCCTGGACCTGAGTATGGAATCATCTCTACAGAGAATGGAATAAACGGACTTTCAAGCTTTCACAGCACTATTCATATAAAAAGATCACAATGACTGAAAGCTTGAATGTAGCAATTTTTTTTTCTTCTTTTTTTCTCCCCTCCATGCACTGCTATGCATCTTTATCTATTGTTTGATCAGCTGAATGTACTGCTCCTCTCTGCCACTCGCCATAGAGAGTACTGGCAGACCCAGTTTGTTAGTCCCCTGCATCCTCCTGCTCTGCGATGAGTGCAGCTTCATGTAGAAGCACACGTGCAGCTGCTGAAGGCTCTCTTAATAAGGGTAGTGTAGAAATATATCAGAGAGCTGTGGGGCATAGACTTTCTCCAACAACCTGGAACATTAGATGTTGGTAGTAAAGTAATGTCCATGACTATTTGAAAAAGTTCCTACTTTTCAGCTGTTTATAACATTTCCCACTTATCATTGGGTGCCCTTTGTGCTCTTTATTAGAATTTGTAACGGCAAAATTTTAAAACTAAACTATTCAATGCTTCACAAAAGCCTTTTCATCCTAAAAATGATCACATCTTTATCTCTAAATGCAAGTTTGGATGCAGAATGGATTCTGCACCTTTGCAGATTAACTAGGTTATTAAGCTGGGCAGACATGGTTAAACACACTAAACCAACTAGGTGTATGTGAGAGGACCGTTTGTACAAATGAAGTGAAAGTATGACGCAAGTGAGAGAAGTCTGCCATGTTGACTCTTTACTGGAAAGTGGCATAGTCAACAATTTGGAACAAGTCTGACCAGGAAAGTACATGCAGAGTAGAACGAGCGATCTATCCAGTTATTTGAACTGACATGTATAAGACAAGCTATGGGGACATATGAGATTTGTTAACTAGCACCAGACAGACACAATTGGTGTTGACCTGGTAAGAAAAGTGGGGTATTGCGGAGACCAAATTATGATATGACTAATCTGGTAGAAATGTGGGGAAAAAATTGTGTGTTTGCTACCATCTGTGTAACGTTACTCTTCTGTTTATGTGCACAGGTTTAGGAAAAACTAAGAGGAAGACGAGTGCCCGAGATGCTTCCCCAACACCAAGCTCAGACACAGAGTACCCCTCCAATGGCAGTGGGGGTGGAGGAGTTGGGGTAGGAGCAGCAGAGAGAATCTATGACCTCAATATCCCTGCTACAGTTAAGTTTGCCTACACAGCAGAGAGGGATGATGAGCTGACCCTGGTGAAAGGCTCCAGAGTGATCGTGATGGAGAAGTGCAGTGACGGCTGGTGGCGGGGCAATCAGGCGGGGCGGGTAGGCTGGTTTCCCTCCAATTACGTCCAAGAGGAGCTCGGAGGGTCAGATGATAGAGGGGAGGGCGATTCCTCGCAGGGATACCTCGAAGCTTCTCAAGGAACTTTGTTGGCAAACGGGCGCACAGGTGGCCGTGGGGGAGTTCTTCACCTGGTTCAGACTCTCTACCCCTTCAGCTCTGTGACAGAGGAGGAGCTAAACTTTGAGAAGGGAGAAGTCATGGAAGTGGTGGAGAAGCCCGAGAACGACCCAGAGTGGTGGAGGTGTAAAAACTCACGTGGCATGGTGGGCCTGGTACCTAAAAACTATGTGGCGATGCTGGACGAGCGGCCTGGCCCGCCCTCCTCTACGTCGAGCTCCCCACAGAACCGCCTCCTGGCACCGGCACGCTCAGGGAGGTTCGCTGGCAGGGACTGGTACTACGGCAACATCACCAGACACCAGGCTGAGTGCATACTCAACGAGAAAGGCGAAGAGGGTGACTTCCTCATACGAGACAGCGAGTCATCGGTGAGTCACTTGGGTGAAGTCATGATAGAGTAGTATTTTGGATACTGGGAGAAACTGAGGATGAATCCTGGTAGAAAAAAAAGAGCAGTTTGGAAATATAGTCCGCATGTTTCTCCATGTCAGGACCTGCGTTTAAGTATTTTAAAAGCTTAAAGACATGATGTATATGAAATCTTGACCTTTTTAGTAATCAGTCCTATTTAACACAAACATTAGACGCAACCTGATAAGCAATCACATGATTTTTCACATTCACATGCTTAGAGCAGAAGCAGCTGGTCGGAGAAATATTTAACCAGAAACTGCTACAGTAATTACACTCTCAGTGAAAATTACTTCTAGCAAGGATTGTTGTGTTCTTTTTTTCTTCATCCATCTTTTTAACTACTTAGAAGCTTAATTTGTAGAACTGTGTTAAATCTGTACAGAATATACCCTTTGCTGTTGCTTACACTAATAACAACAAAAGGCTTCTGGTCAAATCCTCAAGTTTTTTCAGTGATGCGTTGCTGCTGAAGCTCGTAATAATTACACTCCAGTATGTGCCATTTCATTAGTTACACCACGTTAGACCCCCTTTTGTCTTCAGAACTATCTTAAATCTTCTTGGCACAGATTCAACAAGGTGTTGAAATATTCTTCAGAGATTTTGGTCCATGTTGAAGTCATGGCATCACACAGCTGCTGCAGATTTGCTAGCTGCATATGATGCGAAACTCTTCGTCCACATACAAAAGTTGTGTGGTCTTCAGCTGCTGTAGTACATCTCTTTCAAGGTTCAACGTGCTGTGGATACAGAGATGCTCTTCTGCGCACCTAAGTTTTAACAAGTAGTTATTTAAGTTAATGTTCTCTTCCTGTCAGCTCCAAGCAGTCTGGCACTTCTCCTCTAACCTCTGAAATCAACAAGACGTTTTCACACAGAGAACTGCCACTTAGCAGATATTTTCTCCTTTTCAGTCCATTCTCTGTAAACATCAGAGGTGGCTATGTAGTAAATCCCAGTAGAACATCAGTTTCTGAAATACTCAGACCAGCCTGTCTGGTGCCAATGACAGTGCCAGTTCAGTCACATGTTTACTAGAGGTGGGAATCACCATACATCCCACGATACGATATTATCACAATACTTAACGCACGATACGATATTATTGCAATTTTTTAAAATATTTTGTGATATTCAGATTCTGTACATAAAGGTAAACTTTATCAATATTCATTTTATCTAATATCAAAGTCTCACACTCAGTCTTTCTCTTTTCAGTCAGTATTATTGTTGACAAACTGAACAGTTTGTATTACAGTCTAGTCCAACTTAACTGAATGCAACCATCTGGTACAATTATAGCTATTCTGAACTATGCAATTTATGAAAACTATGCAGCCCCTTCAGCAACTGAAGAATTTGAAAGTAAAATAAAACAAAATATAATTTTACATTAAATAAAAAAGTTTTAAACTTAATTAAAATAAAACATGTCTTAAATTAAAATAAGTAAACTGTCATGTTTATTGCTGCCAAAAAAAAGTTAAACACATTTGGACAGTGAAGGAATGTCAGGATTCTTGCTCAGAAAAAGGATCAACATGCTCTGAAGTCAGAGCACAAAAACCTTTTTTGTAACAAAATATCGATTTCTGCTGTCCCTGTATCGATACGTTATTAGCAAACAAAATATCACGATACTACACAGTATCGATTTTTTCCCCCACCCCTAATGTTTAGTCACCTTCCTTTCCCATTCTGGTTTTCAATTTGAACTTCAGGAAGTCATCTTGACCACGTCTACATGCCTGAATGCATTAAATTGCTGCCATATGATTGGCTGATTAGATATTTTTATTGACGGGCACCTGAACATGAATTTGCCAGTGAGTGTATGCTGGCATAGCCTGCACAGTGCTCTCTCCGTAACCACCATTTTTTGTGGTCCAGTGACATTGTATAACCTAATAAAGTACCTACACCACATAATATTGTTAACAAGCTTGTCTTGAAATATCTTCAGTTATGCAAGCACGGCTGAAAAGCTGCTGATTAAGGAAGGCATAAATCTGGTTTGGAGCAAAAGCCTTTGTGGCTTCATTACTGGCTGAAAATGGTTACAAACCAACCGCTTTGAAATGCATCTTTGTGTTATGAGGAATAAAGGAGATTCCATGCAGGACAGAGTTTATTAGATTAAAAAAAGTTTTTCTTTTTAATGAAAAGGACAATTCACGGTGACCGTTAAATTGAATTGTATATTATTTGTTGCTGTAGATCACCTCTGTCATTGCACTGCAGCCATCTGATGTCAGCTGTTATGAAGTGAATTTCTTCTTTTTTTTATTTTAAGTGCATCTAAAAAAGATTAGGTTGTGTCTTGGCGCAGGGTTTCAGATTTCTTCAGTACGTTTTTGATGTCATAAATACAGCTTGCATGCGGTCACACTTTAAATTCGGATTTTAGGTAACCTCAGAAAAAACGTCCCACTTACAGCAGTGGAAATTGAAGCGTTAAGAGTAAAACTCTGCACGGACTGAACATCTAAGAAGAGCAATGACATGCATTAAAACACCTTTCTACGTGGGGTTGGATGGTATATGGGATTATTCATTTTATTTATTTATTTTCCTCACGGAACACCAGAATTTCACATGTTGCAGTTGGATGAATGTAGTTAAAGCTCTTTAAGTTTAGGCGTATGCTGCCACCTGCTGGTTGTAACACAGTCTGCTTTTGAATTTATTTCCACATTTTTCCCCCAGTCATTCTCTCACATTTCTAACCGTAACAACTGTCTGCCTTTTTGTTTTTCAGCCCAGTGACTTCTCCGTGTCTCTGAAGGCGGTGGGTAAGAATAAGCACTTTAAAGTGCAGCTGTCAGACGGAGTGTACTGTATTGGCCAGCGCAGGTTTAACTCCATGGATGAACTTGTGGAGCATTACAAGAAAGCTCCCATCTTCACCAGCGAACATGGGGAGAAGCTGTACCTGGTCAAAGCACTGCTGTGATTTACACACCCTCACACCTACACTGGATGCTCATACACACACACATGCACTCTCATACACCAAACACTAATGCCACTCCCCGACTGTCTTAACTCAAGCCTTAGCTCTGGACCCTCTTGCTGTGGCGTCTGTACCACGTCTAGATCCTCTCTCGCACCTCCGCGTCTTATCTGTCCTAGCAGTGAGCAGGCGAAACTTTCTCTAGCTCTCCAACCGAGCCGTTAACCTGAAGACAGCCAGCACTGTGTCAGCAAATATCTGCATCCTTCATTTACAACACCATGCCAAAAGAATTAAATACGAGAAAAAAGGAAAAAACAAAACAGCCTCTCAATCTAAGATGTGCAAACTGCAGTGACCAAATCTGCTGCTAACAGAACGCCTGAAGCCTGGTTGGGTGTTGAGCTCTCCTTCTGATGTCATACATAATGTCCATTTACTAGCACGCACATTGTAAGTTACACCATTGCTCTTAATCCACACAGGAGAACAGACATTTAAGAGTTCAGAGAGAACTCAGACCTCTGTGGGACCTAACTCTGGTGTTGTCCTGTCGAATCGCTGGCCATTGTTTTTTCTTCACTTTTTTTTTCTTTTTAAGAAATGCTTGTTACAGAGTTGATGCTTTTTTTTTGTCTCTTTTTAAAAAATAGTTAAATTAATTTCCTCTCTGGAGGTTTAAACTGTTGCTTCTTCATTCAGTGACTTCACAAAGTGACCAGAATCACTCTCTTGCCTTTTGCCCTTTGTCTCAGAGTTTTCACCATTCCTCATTTTCTCCTCATTTAAATTTCTCCTTTTTTTTTGTTTAACTTAAATCCCTCCTTGTTTCCATCTTCACAGACCCCATCGTTAGTTTGTAGTACTTAAAATCTGGATACAGCACTTCCTAAAAGCAGTCTAGGTGGGAGCACTAATGCAATAGTGGAGACTTCTGATTTCCTGTAGAGTTTAAATGTTTTATTTGTGTAACCAAATGTGCCACCTTGTACCCATTACTACTGGCTCCAGGGCTGCACTGCACTCGCCATAGTACGTCAGTCGTTCATAACTCTGTGCTCATGCTTTATAGTGTCACGCTGGACATGTTACTGTTCTCCAGTATTTCACGATACTGACTGAAGAATAATAAAAAGCTTTTTTCTGCTAACCTGAGTAATTCCACTTGATCTGCTCCAGCGCCTGCCCATGGAAATAAAATACCTTCTCACATCTGACCGATGAGAACTTTGGAAGGGATATTATACCAAAAAAGTCTTTAAAAAGGAAAAATGGTAAAGTTATTACCTGAGACCCTGTTTCAGAGTATTTAGGAAATGATATACTGCCTTTACAAATCACAAAATCTTTCTTTTATTAACAAATGAATCACAAAATGACTTGGAGAGTAGTCCAGTTTTACTGAACATATGACAGGTCTGAAGCCTGGTCTCTTTGAATCTAGCAAAAAAGAAAAATTGAACGAAGTTGTCTTTATAAAAGTAAAATGAATAGTAATAATCCACCCTGAAATCCGGATTGTCTGCCTTTAGCATGGCCAGCTAAACAGTTTGTGACACTTCAGGTAGAAGTGAAATCAAAGATAATTGTTTCTGGGTAAATATAGAGATGCCATTGTACCCTTGATGTGTGTTGTGCATGTCTAACAGGTGTAGGAACCGTAACAGAGTGGAGCAGGGCTTAGGTTTCTGTCTCTTTATATACACATATATAAAAAAAATTCATCTTTCACTGTCAAGAAACCAAATACATTCTCATCTTAGCTGAAAGTTATAACCTTAGTCCCGCCACGCATTTTCCTCTTATTTTTGTTTGCTATGTGCATTTGTTTACCAATGGAAGTGTTGATCATGGGGTCCTCAGCTTTTATATGATATATCTGAATGTTATTGAGCATTGTTATTTAATTCTTGTCTCCACTGTATGTATATATTCAAAATAAGAAGAGGTGCATATATGAATCATTAAGATCCAACTATGGTACTGTATCACCGACAACGTGATGAGAATTGAGATACTTTTGTTCAATAAAATTTTTTGAAGAATACTAAATTATGTGTGATTACTTTGAAAGGTTAATGCCAGCATGGTGTAGCCGTTCTGCTCTGAGAGAGAGAGGCTTTCTCATTTTCTAATGCGATCAAATTAACGGTGATATGAGACTCCTGTTAAATTCCTTCTCTGCTGATTTCATTGCTGTCTGATTAATTATCAGACAGCAATGAAATCAAGGCCCTGAGGTTTCAGAGCATTTGCAAATAATTTCCCCACCGTGCTTCATAGCTTGGCTGAGTTCAACTTTTGTCTCAGTATTGTCCTGGAATTGTTTTGGTGTTTAAATTATATGAAAGCAGCTTTAAGCAAGATGTGGAGAAGATGAAGATTTTAAAGATGTTTTTTCTATCATCCTTGGGTCTTAAAACCACTTCAGGATTGTACTTTATGCTCCTCTGTGTTCTTTTTAACACGTCTGCTTTTAATAAACCTGACTGCACCGGTCTGAAAAATGAAAATCACTTCAGGATTATTCTAATTCTTTAAAAAAAAAAAAAAAAAGAGCGTTTCCTTTTTTATTTCACACATTTCTTTAAGGGAATCTAACGGGGTTTACCACTGTATACAAGCCCATTCAGCCATTTAAAGTCCCCCCCAGGCCTCTTGAATCCTGTCTGGCAAATAGCTAACCCCTACAAACGTCAGCTGGTGTAACCAGAATCGTTCTGATGATTGAGGTCACCCTCGCAGGGTGTTTGTGTCTGAGTCAGTCACAATTAAACCGCCATCTGCCTCAGCTTTGACAGGACCAAGCTGCCAGTTGGGATTTCATATCTTTATGTGAGAGTGATGACTACAGCATGTCAACGTACCTTAAACTGCACTGGGGTTTAAATGGATTGGCTCTCTAGTCTCACATTTTTAATGGAGATCGAGTACACCGTCTTTTGGGCCAGCTGTTATTTACAAAGCAGTGTCCAAGTGGAAAGATGAGACAGAGCTGTAAAAGTTATTTTATTATTATTATTAATAATAATGACTGAAAACGTCGGAAAAAATGTGGGCCGCAGTATGCAGAATTCCCCACATGGTGGCAGTATTGGGCTTATTCGATTGTCACCTGAACTGTTCACCTGAGCAGCAGGATTATGTGTTTGGTTGTTCTGGCAACTCACACTGCCTGGAGTCTTTAATCTGAATGAATTAAACTAAAGCTGAATGTCAGCAATTTCATTGATTTTCATTCAGCCTCTTTCAAAATTCGTCTTCAATAATAATGCAGGGTTAACTGGCCAAAGAATAAACTGGTGAACAGGGGAGCACACGTGAATGGTTATCTAAAATTAGTGTACTTGATTTAAAAGGAAAGTGAGCTCAAAGCAACCAAAGGCTCAGCAGAGAGAGGCATCATTACTGACTGACTGCTGTAGTTTAGAGTAATTCAAATCGAATTGTCACAGTCACTTATTTTGGTATTGTTCTTATTTTGTAGTGTTCGTAGCAGCTGAGTCGACTCCCCGTCTCTAGTGGAAAAACAGAAACATTAAATTAATGAAGACGTTTGTGTTTCTTAGCTCCACAGCATGTTTATACCCCACTGACACAAAGACAATCAGAGTTGTTGTTTGAAAGCAGAGTTGTGGCCATCAGTGTGCGGCACCGACAACTGAGAGAAGGGGCCACAACACAAACGGGGGATCACTAAATATGTGATTAAACAATATTTCAATATTGAGGTACGGCTTATCCAGCAGAGAGCACAAATGCATTTCTCCATTTCCTGATTTATTTTCTTATTCGTCTCACATGTTTCAGTTCATCAAACCAACTCTAATATTTGACAAAGCTAAGCTGAGAAGATACAAAATGCAGTTTTTAGATCATGATTTATTATTAAGGGGAAATGCTTATCCAAACTTACCTGGCGCTGTGAAAAAGTAATTGCCTCCTAAACCTTTTAACTGATTGTGCCACCCTTGGCTGAAAGCATTTTGGATAACTGGAGTCTTTCCTGTCACTGTTGAGGAATTTTGGCCCACAGAATTGTTTGAATTCAGCTATGCTGGAGGGTTTTGAAGCGTGGCCTGTATGACGTCATCCCAAAGCATCTCAATGTAAATCCAGACTTTGACCAGGCCTCTGCACAAACTTTATTTTGTGTTTTGAGCCATTCAGAAGTGGACTTGGTGGTGTGTCCTGGATCATCGTCCCAATGTAGAACCCAAGTCCAGCAACGCAGCCTCAGACCATCACACAACCACCATCATGCTTGATTGTTGGCGTGATCTTTTATTATTTGCTATGTTAGTTTTACAGCAAATGTAATGAGACTCAAACCTTCCGAAAAGTTCTGCTTTTGTATCGGCAGTCCACAAAGTATTTTCCTAAAAGTCATCAAGATGGGTTTTTTTGGCAAATGTGAGACAAGCCTTTGTGTTCCTTTTGGCCAGCAGTGGTTTTCTCCTTGAACTCTCTCATGGATGCCATTTTTACCCAGTCTCTTTCTTATTGTTGAATCATGAAATCTGTCCTTAACTGCGACATGAGAGACCTGCAGCTCCTTAGATGTTGTTTTAGGGTCTTTTGTGACCTCCTGGATGAGTCATTGATGTGCTTTTGGAGTCATTTTGATAGACCAGTCCCCCGTGGGAAGGTTCACCACTGTTCCCACTTTCCTCCATTTATAGATAATGGCTCTCACTGTGGCTCTCAAAGCCTTAGTGATGACTGTGTAATGCTTTCCAGATTAATCGGTGTCAGTGACTTTGTCAGCTTTTTCTTTAGTTTGTGGTATGTGTTGATTTTTAAGATCGTTTAGCCTCCTTCACTTTGTCAGGTTTCATTTAAGTGATATGTTGTGCCAATGAAACTGAACTCAGCTTTGTGAAAAAATGTTGTTAATCACCTCAATGACATCAATCAATTCATAATTTAACAAGGGGTAATTACTTTTTCACACAGGCGAGATGGGTATGAAAGCTGTTCTCCTTTAAGAACTGAAATCATTTAAAAATTGCGTTTTGTGTTTACTCAGGTTGTCTTTGACATTTGTGTCCAGAAGGACACAAATGCTTTTTCATAGCACTGCGTTCACACCAATCCTATCTACCCTGCCCTCCCCTTCCTCATGATCTTTGATGTCAAAGTCTATAATCTGCCTCATGCTTATCCACACCTCTCTTGATGTTGTTTTGCTTTAATTTATTTGCCAGCTCGTCTGTGGGAGTCCTTGCACTCCCCGTGTCTCACCTTAAGGTCAAACTGTACCCTTTTCAGCTTGTTCTTGTCACCAAACCTCTCCTCTTATTTATTTATTTATTTATTTATTTATTTATTTATTTATTTATCCATCAGCAGATACTTGTCTGTAGGTCATTTTCTTTTAGAAAAACAGCCATCCTGGTTGTGACAGTGGTATCCTCTTAAAAACTGTCACGCACTCAATAATGTTATTTATATCACCCCCATGTGGCCTGCACAACTAAATCTGTTGTTTCAAAATAGGCCACCTGGTCGACCTCTTCAAGATGAAGCCGAAGTTTAATTTAACATTGGTAGACAAATGATCCAGTGATCTGCTTTCCCACATAGTGCTGTCAACATGCTGGGGGAGGAAACCAAAACAACACATGGCGTTTTATACTGTAAAGTAAGTACACTAGAATATAGAAAGAAACCTCCATAATCATATGACACCCATGAGCAAGCACTTGGCGACAGTAGGAAGTAAAAATTTCCCTTTAACAGGAAGAAACCTCCAGCAGAACCAGGCTCAGGGTGGAATGGCTGCCCGCCATGAGCAGATGTGGAGAGTGGTGATGCATAAACACAGAGAGAGTGAAAAGAGATGAGTGAAGAAGAAACCCTCAATTCATTATGGAAAGCCTCAAAGCAGTCAGAGTATATCAGTGTAAAATAAGATTTATCAAATCGTAAAAGTGGAGAGGATGTCTGTTTAACAGAGAAAGAAGTACTCTGTTGGGATTATATGCTACTGTGAGATCTTTAAAATATGACAGGGTCTGATTATTCAAGACTTTTTATGTGAGGAGAAGGATTTTAAATTCAATTCTGGATTTAAAGGGAGCCAATGAAGAGAAGCCAGTGTGGGAGAAATGTTCTCTCTTTCTAGTCCCTGTCGGTACGCAGGGGTTTGGATCAGCTGAAGGCTTCTCAGTGAAAATGCTTTAACTGGTTTTTCAACATCAATCTGAGACGGGATATTTACAGTTTTAAAGATATCGTGCATATTAATGAAGGTAATCTCATGTATGTGTTTATTATTCACAGTGAAGGAAACATCCTGGTCAAAACCAACCAAGATTTCTCACAGTGTTACTGAAGGTCAAGATAATGTCATGCAGAGTTCAATAACCTCAGTTTTGTCTGAATATATTAGTTTAAAATGAGAGATAATCAATGCATTTATCATCATAAAGACGTACAAGTAGGTTAACTTAACTGGCTGTATTATCTGGCCTCATATGTAAATATAGTTGAACAACTAAGTATCAATATCGTTCAGTTCAGTATTTAGCCCAAACAATTGTGTTAAATTAAAATATACCTCAGGCATGTATTATTAAAATTGAACTTTTTTGTGTTGACTGTTACATTCAGATTTTGTTTTACAACCTGTAGCACGTTTAAACAACAGAAGCTGACCCAAAGTGCTTTAAAGCTGGGCACATTTATATCCCAGCTCTCCAAAAACAATAAAAACCCAGTTTCAAAATACATGAAAAACTAAAATGTGTATTTTCTAATGACTCATTATTGAGGAAAGTAAAAGTCACATGATTTAGCATTAAAATGTGTTGAGAATTTGCAGTTTAACGATGATCCATTGGCTCATCAGCCCTGCACATAACTGTGATTATAAACATTCCTTTCAGTCAAATTCAGCCTATTTAAACCCCCCAAAACCAACTCAATCTGTCCAGATTCCAACAAGGAGAAAGATTTCTCTTATCAAAAACTAGAGCTCAAAATGTTTGCTTTGTTCGGATCCTGGATAAGCCCCACAGTTGTTACCACCTGGTTAAAAACTGGAAACAAAAATGCGAAGTGACACAAGGGTATGTTGGTGCGGTAAAAGTTTGCAGTTCCCATGGAGTGATAGTGTGGAGTAATGAATGCTGGGTAACACAAAAAGACAAATGAGACGGCTGTAGGAGAAAAAAAATAGGTCTTTTACACTTGTGGAAGCACAGATGTTGCAGGTAGGAAAACAGATTAATCCAGTGTTAAAAATAAGAAATATAAGAAATATTTAAAAAGAGGATGCGTGATGCTGTCAGAGTTTCAAAATTAAGAAAAACCTGCTTGGAGTCAATTTTTACAATTCAGAAATGAAAAATGATACATACACTTTTTCCTGTGTCCCCAAAGAAAAGGCTTCAGAATCATTTCTATAGACCAGGGTGTTCACAACACAACAAACAAAGTAGTGGGCAAAGATCACACCAAGAGCTGAGACTGTCAGAGG
The DNA here is from genome assembly GCF_965226115.1 of Aulonocara stuartgranti. Lineage (NCBI taxonomy): Eukaryota > Metazoa > Chordata > Actinopteri > Cichliformes > Cichlidae > Aulonocara > Aulonocara stuartgranti. Next base: position 21,438,956 of record NC_138952.1, read on the forward strand.
TGAGAAAGAACCCAAGGGCAACCCACAAAACACCTGTTACAGTGGATAAAAACATGCAACATGACTCATCTGTTTCTCCCCTCTGTATTTTTGTAGGGTCTTTACCATATAAAGCACCTTGAGGCGACTGTTGTTGTGATTTGGTGCTATATAAATAAAATGTAATCGAACTGAATCTGGTTGGATTCTCATTATATTGTCATATAAAAGTTGCTGAGCAATTATATCATCCTGCAGCAGCAACTATGTCACTATTTGTGGGGAAATTTCTGTTTAAAAAATCTCTCAGATTTTGTCGTTACTTTGAATATAATTAGAATATAATTAGGTTACAAGCCGCCATCTAGCTGGCTTATTTCTGTGTAGAGTTCGCATGTTTGCCTCGTGTCTGCATGCTTCCTCTCACAGTCCAAAGACGTGCAGTTAGCGAGATTAGGGAAGCTGGAGTGATGGATGGATGGCAGCAGGTTCACAGTTTCTGTCTTTTATCACAGTTAATCGAGACAGCATCCCAATCAGATTACATGCAATTGCCAGCTCGGCTGCATTCAGCTCCTGTCGTTGATTTTGTGTCATCTTGATTCACCAAAGTCGTTTTAAAGATGCCGACTGACTTCAAGTCTTCAAACTCATCTTTGCTTTTAAAATAATTGCTTGGAAGACAATGAGACTGCAAACTCGTTGCACGTTTTCACAATAATTTTATAATCCAACCAAGTGTGACTGCAGAAAAAAGCTTTATTAAAGGTTGCTCATAATAAACCTTCAGTTTCTAACAAATTTAATTAAGCTTGTGGTAATTACAATTTACTGCTCCGCTCGCTGTCATTTTTTTAAATTTAGTGGTGTTTCCGTGGTTAAACAAAGGTTAGATAAAACCATTATTCATTCAGGCTTTCATCCTTTGGGGATTAACTGAGCCTGTTTAAAAAGTAAAACTACATGCCTGAGGTACCTTTAAAGATTTAAGTCTTCAGCTGGAGCCGGGGGCAGAAAGGAGAGGTGCAGGGAAGTCAAAGTTTCGAGAGCTATTGTTTGTTTTGGTCTTTTCACCGGATTTGCTCTCAGTAAGTCAATAACATTCACTCATCCTCTAAAGATCACTTGAAGTTTTGTGCAGCGTCTTCTCTATCAGAGCGCTGCTCCTCTGATCCACGGCGTGGATTCAGTCATGAATGAATGAAGCAGATTTCACAGGGGAGAAGAAGACTTGAGGGTGCAAAACCCGCCAACTGACTTTATGCCCTTTGGCTCAATGCTGGTGTAGACTGTCTGAATAGCAGGTGTGAAAACCACCTGGTGTGTGTGTGTATGTCTTTTTTTAATGTGCTTTCATTCCTCTCCTCTCGCTGCTTTTCTCACTTCTTTTTGACTTGAAAGAAAATCAAGGCCACAGATGTCACACTTAACTGCTGATGGTTGTGACAGTCTGGTTATATTACAGTCATTCATTCTTTAATCGGCTCCATCAGATATTAGAACATCCTCATCCAAATCTATAATTGCTAATGTTTTCTTGACAGTCCCGTTTACACAGGAATCTTTTACCCATCTGACATTAGAGGATTTTGGCAAAGGACCATGAGAGGTAAGAAGGGAGGCAAAATGTGAAAAGCAAACATGTCCGCCTTTTTCTCACCTTTAAACCGAGATGCAGTCATCGTGCTCAGATCAGTCTGAGGAAGAAGGACAGAGGACAGGACTAAAGCTGAATTCTCTGCTGGTCAGGTAAGACAACATGGATCCACACACGACAACATTTCTCTTCTTTATAGACACGCGCAGTCGGCTGTGATGTGAATATTTCTTAAACAATATGCAATAATTCCGTGGAAATTGTACCTGCTTTTGAGATGGCATTCATGAGACGTCTTTTGTGTTTTGTCTCTCAGCATGCATGCTCCGTACGTGTCAGTGCTGCTCTTTCTTCTGCTGCTGAGCTTCCTGCCTCCTGCAGGTGTGTCTGCAGCTCGTATAATGCATTACACATCAGTGGACCTGCTATTGTGACTCGTAGATATTCTGAGATGAGAGACGAGGTGTGAAATGTGCGCTCACACTGCCGTCTGCTTTCAGAGGGGAGCGAGGCGGCTGGCAGGAGGGAGGAGAGGGAGAAGCGAAGCGTGCCGTACTGGGGCATGTGGTCATCTGACTTTTTCGGATGGTTGGAGGAGCTGCGAGCCCAGGCGGCCGATAATGGGATGCTGGACTTGGCTCGCACCTTCTGGGCTCACTTCCCCATCAGCAGCGAGCTGGGCTATGACCGTCCCGAGCCTGAGACTGAGGCTGAGGAGTGAGATGAAGGGTACAGATGGAAAACTGAAAGATGTTAGTACAGGAAGAAGTTACCTGTATTACCTGTTTAGATGTTTACTGGAAAAAATCATCACATATGATGATAATCATTGTTATTAGAGTTTCTTACATGCTTTAAACATTGCAAAAAAACCAAAACAATGTCAATATGCATTTTATCTAAACATGTTTACAGCAGGGAGATATAATGTGGAATTATATAAGTAGATATAAACTTGGAGCATCGTACTTTAGCTTCTTTACTCTGTCTGTATTACACTGGCACATGGTCGAGGTTATCCCACCTCTTGCTCACTGACACCTGGGATACGCTGCAGTCATTAAAAATAAAGCACAAAGAGTGAAATAAATTTAGAGCAAATTGCAGCAGCACAGCTTTGTTTGTGCTTCCTTCTCTTCCCATTTGTGCCGTGGAGTAAATCACTCAAACTGTATGTAAAGTACCTGAAAACCAAATCACTCCAATAACATCACATTATCAGTCACAGGAACTATTTTAGTGCTAAATGAGCACTTTTACTTTTTGCTGGTTTGAGTATATTTTGTACGTGCTGACAGTTTAGCTCAGTAGATGCAAAAACACAGTGAGAGGTGGAGACTGCTGACTGTGCAGTTGCTTCACTCCAACAGAGCACCTCTGGGGTGTCGTGGAACAGGAGACTCACACTGTGGAAGTGTAAGGATGTGACGCTGTCATGAGATCAAAGTCTCCGAGGAAAGTTTCCAGCACCTTGCTCTGTGTTTTGAATCTGTGCCATGAAGAATCATGAAGGCAAAATGGATGCAAGTCCTGCGAAAACCTAAATATGCTCCATAATTCAGTAGCTTGCAGAACCAGCTTTAGCAACAGTAATTTGAAGTAACTATTTCCTCTGTGAGTTTATCAGTCTCTCACATTGCTGAGGAATTTTGGCCCAGTTTTCTTTAAAAGGTTCATTGAGGTTTGCAGGCATTCATTTATCCACAGCTCTGCTAAGTCCTACCGCAGCACATCAGTCATGTAGAGGTCTGTGCTTTGGCTTGGCCATTGAAACATGTTGATCCTTTTCTTTTTCTGCCATTCTTTTGTAGATTTGCTCCTGTTTCATGGTTGAGTCAATGACTGCAAGGTGCCCAGGTCCTGTGCCTGCAAAACATGTAACAATCACCACAGTAACCACCACTGTGGTACCAAATTCAGCAGGTGGCTGCATTTGCCATACTTGTTCAATCTGTTTCTAATCGCACCGTCTGAACTTCACTCTAGCTGAGACCTGTAGAGTCTGACACGTCGCTCTCTCTTCTCTTCTTTAAGATCATTGCTCACGTTTTTCCTCTTTGGTGTTGTGTTCATGCACACCTGAAGGCTCACAACCAACAAACTGCCAGAACCTCTGCTTTTACAGAGGCACTCACGCTCACTGATGGTACATGAATCAAGCGCATTTGACAGGCAGCACCTGGCTGATATTTACCACTCATAATTCCCATGGAAATAGGAAGGGTTTACTTATTTTTTTCAACAGCAGATCTTCATTTTAGCTTTGTTGTTTTTTTTTTAGATAAATAGTGATGTGATGTAATATGGCACGCTTTGTGGTTGATCTGAGGTTGTATCTAGAGAGAGAGAGAGAATCTTACGAATGTATATATAAAATTAAAAAATAAGGAAAAGCATTATAGCACTTTCAGAGGGTCAAAGAAAGGGAAAGCGTTCTCTGAAATAAGGTGTGTTTTGTATAAAAGGGCCTTTCAGTTTAGTCTGATATTTACTTTGGCACCTCTTTTTTTTTTTTTCCAGTGACCGGTTTGTGTTACCTTTCAGAGACATTTTGGATGTCTGTGTCAGCCTCGGGTCATAACACACAGACTGTCAAATCAAGTGTGAGAAGGGGTGAGGAGGGAGCAAAGACAAGTGCGGAGGGCAAGAGTGAAGGACCGACAAGAGGAAATTGTGTTTCAGTTCAAAGTTCAGTGTATTTTTCAGATCTTATGATGCTCCTGCTCCTAATTTCCTGAACTACCAGCAGGCACTTTGGCATATACAGTATGAGAGGATTACCTCTTTGACTTTATCTTTTCCCAGTTATGCTCTGATGCAGAGATGCTCATTTCAAGGTTCTGTGAGCAAATGCAAGTTTTGTGTCAAGTTTTTTTTGAAAGCTTTGTGTCTGAATTGGAGTCCCTGTGCCAGTCATATCCCAAACCTTTGCTGTTCTTTAACTGGGCAGGATCAAACAGATGCCAGATGAAGGTTTCGTGGCTGTGAAGTTCTTCATTCTGTCAGAAACATAATTTCAGCCCTTCATCTTTTTCCACTTTTCTGTTTTTCCTCCCTTGTTCCAGTGTGTCAGAGTTACAGTGGTCCACAGAGCAAAATATAACACAAAGGCTCTAAAATAGGTTTCAAACATAAGGCCCAAGGGCCTGAATCAAGTCGAATCCGGCCCACTGGACTTGTGAGGGAGTGCATAGATTTACATTTTTTGTGCATTTTGTGCATTTTCATAGGTTTTAGAGCTTTTCCTATTGTAATTAACTAACAAATTAACAATTAAATGACAGATTGCACGATTAATAAATCTGCAGTTCACACAAAACACTTTCATAATTACAGGACAGTCTGTGCAACAACTATGTAAACATTTTCTGCAGGATTCTCTCCTTCTCAGACCTTCATATCTCACAGTCTTACTGCCTTTACTGTGAACATTTTATGTGCAGAGTTTAAAACTGTAACTGTTTCACATTGTTCTCAGAGACGAGGTGCTTTCAGACAAAACTATTTTGAAGCTCAGGTACAGAAAGAACTTCACAAGCATCTTTATTTGGTTTTGTTTTCCTTCCTGCCCAAGGACTCGGTGCATGAAGTGATTAAGACAGACTCCTGTGCAATCATTTCTATAGACAAGCCTCAATTGAGAGTGGAGGCATTTCTCTTTCACTGAGGTTCACAGCGTCCAGCTATTCACCCGGCCGGTCGAGATCAGAAGGAACAACTTCTTGCTCTTTTTTTTTTTTGTTGGTCTGATCAGCAAGGAGCTGAATTGTGTCTGTGTCTGAAGAGCACACAGCTGCAGCAGTGCTTGTTTTATAAAGCCATTTCTGTAAGAGCTTGAGTGAAGAAAATACAAAAAACCCTTTCTGCACATATTCATACTCACGCTTTTCCTCCGTTTTAATAATTTTTTGACCTTCCGTATCTCGCCTCTTTCTGTCTTTTGTTTACTCGAGTCTTATCCGTTCTTTTCAAACCTCACGGCGAAAGCTGCACAGTCATCAGCCAGCTTCTGGTTTCCTGCATTCCAGCTCTACCCTTGAGAGACGCGAAGGCTGTTTGTTGTTCCAAACCAAACACAGTCCCACACACGTTCATTATATGACAAACCGAAGCCAAGTCAAATTTGAATTTCTAAATGAGTCTTCTAAAAGTGTTTGTTTGTTTTCATTCTGGTGACAAACACAGTGACAACTGCCACGAGTTACTTATCTGAGACTGTGAGCTGTTTTCAAGCTTTTTCCAAGGACTAGAAAGAAAAAAGAATTTGGTGCATAAGTTTTGGATTTTCTATAATTCACACGCTCCCTTGTGTAAATCTAAAATTCTCCTTCTTACATTTGCACTGAGTTCTTCGGACTTTCCTGTTTTTCGAGTTTTGATCAATGAGTCCTTTTTATGCTGGCAAAGACAAACTACCAGTTGTAGTCAGTCATGACCACAAACAAAAAGTTAATAGGCCTTGGACCTGGAGAACCCTCAGCACCATTTATTAAAAGATTTGAGCTCACATATACACAAGCCTTGACCCTGTGTTCAGTTAGAAAATTATACCACATAACATGCTCACTCAGTTCTTATTTCTTAAAGTCATTAAAGATGTCTGCTGTACAATCATTCCACCCTGGAAAATGAACCGTTCAAAGAAGTAATTAAAAGCCCCCAAACTACCATGACTTTCATGCCAGTGATGAGTTGACACAAGCATCTGACCACAACTGTAAATCTGCTGTGTGGAGCACGGAGGCAGCAGCAGAAACAGTAATGTGCATGTTCAGTCAGCCGCGTGACAAACAAACACAAAAGCTAGAAAACCTGTATTACAACCACTCCAGGTAATTCACACAACAACAGATGAACTAAAGCCCCTGAGGTAGGCGAATAACAACAGTGACTCCAGCAGCTGAAGGTTTTTAAAGACTCCATATTTTTATTCTTGGACTTTACAGAGAAGCTTTGCGGGATCCAGACTACAAATCCATCATATTTGCCTTATACTGAGGCTTGGCACAGCCAACTTTAGCTTTAGGTAACCGTCTCCTGATTGGCTACTTTTTTCAATCTGAAGTTTTGAATAACAGGTGAGCGGGGCTTCTGTACTCAGACTTCTGTATCAGAGATTACTCCCACATCAAATTGAGGAAAAACTGTCTGAAAGGCAGAACTACATCGTCTTTAAGAGGAGAAATCCAGAATTTATTGTATATACAGGGAGTGCAGAATTATTAGGCAAGTTGTATTTTTGAGGAATAATTTTATTATTGAACAACAACCATGTTCTCAATGAACCCAAAAAACTCATTAATATCAAAGCTGAATGTTTTTGGAAGTAGTTTTTAGTTTGTTTTTAGTTTTAGCTATTTTAGGGGGATATCTGTGTGTGCAGGTGACTATTACTGTGCATAATTATTAGGCAACTTAACAAAAAACAAATATATACCCATTTCAATTATTGATTTTTACCAGTGACACCAATATAACATCTCCACATTCACAAATATACATTTCTGACATTCAAAACAAAACAAAAACAAATCAGCGACCAATATAGCCACCTTTCTTTGCAAGGACACTCAAAAGCCTGCCATCCATGGATTCTGTCAGTGTTTTGATCTGTTCACCATCAACTAGAGATGGCACGATACCACTTTTTTATGTCCGATACCGATACCGATATCATAAATTTGGATATCTGCCGATACCGATATGAATCCGATATAGTGTTTTTTAATCAACAAAACTGTTTTTTAAAATATCTTGCTGCATTTTGCAAGTCTGCAAGTTCATACTCAAGTTTAAAACAACAACTACACTAAAGCTATTCTGTTATACCTGTATACAAAAAAAATATTTCATAGTTCAGCAATACTGATCAATCTAATAAACTTAAACCTACACCATCCTCCCTATTCTGGTATTTTAAAGAGTACTTAGCGTAAATATTAAGCAACCTAACTAATAGGGTTCCAACTCCCAGCAACAACAAAAATAAATAAATAAAAAATAGGGAACCACCCCTCACGCTCCACCTCATGATGCTTAATCAACGTAATCAACCTTAATTTGATGCAGTGTGAAAAAAAATGCACAGAAATCAATTATTTTTCAAGAAATATTAAATAGATTCAACATCTTTCTTCAACAAAATTGCAGACTGCACAGATGGTACCTTCCCAAAGGAAAAAGTACTATAGCTTACTAGGGTATATATATTAGACTTAATAGTCACTATATACAGTAATTGACTTCTATTCATTTTACATCAAATTAAAACTTTGGGTGTCAGATAATTATTTATTAAAAGCTAGACATTTTAAATGAGAATAAGAAAGAAAAGTATGTCTTTGTGCCCCCTTTTCCCTGTTAATGCCCTATCGGCCCCCCTGGCTAAACTTTGTTAGATCCGCCCCTGCACAGTTACCAGCCGTCAGCTACGTAGAAAAAGATCCTCGAGTAGAAACTAATATTAAATACATTCTAACAACAGCTTATCAAGCTTAAACGTGCTGCTGTTGTTCAGCCGCTGGTTTCCTCTTTCTGGCGCAAAGTGGGCCAAAAACAAACAAGAGAGACTCATGACAGAAAAGCCGATCAGCTGATCATTAGCAGTTTCATGATTGAAGTAGCAGCCGGAGAGCGAGAGGCAGTCGCTCGTTAAGCTTAACGCAGGAATGCTTTACAAACATTCAGAGATGGACTTACACACTTGCTTTACTTCTCTCGGGGATAACTTTGTCGGAGATGAAATGCCAGGTTGCTAGCGAAGCTCCAAATGCTATCCAGACCACCGACAGGTCCCGCATGCCACAGCCGCTCTATCACGTGATGCATACTGCTCCGACGTTCTGAGGCGAGTTACGGCGTGTTGCAAGTTTTGTGAGGTGCTTTCGTGATATTTAATGGATCGGATTACATTTTTTATTTTTCTCCGATATCCGATCCAGTAATTTAGGTCAGTATCGGACCGATACCGATACGTAATATCGGATCGGTCCATCTCTACCATCAACATTGCGTGCAGCAGCAACCACAGCCTCCCAGACACTGTTCAGAGAGGTGTACTGTTTTCCCTCCTTGTAAATCTCACATTTGATGATGGACCACAGGTTCTCAATGGGGTTCAGATCAGGTGAACAAGGAGGCCATGTCATTAGTTTTTCTTCTTTTATACCCTTTCTTGCCAGCCACGCTGTGGAGTACTTGGACGCGTGTGATGGAGCATTGTCCTGCATGAAAATCATGTTTTTCTTGAAGGATGCAGACTTCTTCCTGTACCACTGCTTGAAGAAGGTGTCTTCCAGAAACTGGCAGTAGGACTGGGAGTTGAGCTTGACTCCATCCTCAACCCGAAAAGGCCCCACAAGCTCATCTTTGATGATACCAGCCCAAACCAGTACTCCACCTCCACCTTGCTGGCGTCTGAGTCGGACCGGAGCTCTCTGCCCTTTACCAATCCAGCCACGGGCCCATCCATCTGGCCCATCAAGACTCACTCTCATTTCATCAGTCCATAAAACCTTAGAAAAACCAGTCTTGAGATGTTTCTTGGCCCAGTCTTGACGTTTCAGCTTGTGTGTCTTGTTCAGTGGTGGTCGTCTTTCAGCCTTTCTTACCTTGGCAATGTCTCTGAGTATTGCACACCTTGTGCTTTTGGGCACTCCAGTGATGTTGCAGCTCTGAAATATGGCCAAACTGGTGGCAAGTGGCATCTTGGCAGCTGCATGCTTGACTTTTCTCAGTTCATGGGCAGTTATTGTGCGCCTTGGTTTTTCCACACGCTTCTTGCGACCCTGTTGACTATTTTGAATGAAACGCTTGATTGTTCGATGATCACGCTTCAGAAGCTTTGCAATTTTGAGACTGCTGCATCCCTCTGCAAGATATCTCACTATTTTTGACTTTTCTGAGCCTGTCAAGTCCTTCTTTTGACCCATTTTGCCAAAGGAAAGGACGTTGCCTAATAATTATGCACACCTGATATAGGGTGTTGATGTCATTAGACCACACCCCTTCTCATTACAGAGATGCACATCACCTAATATGCTTCATTGGTAGTAGGCTTTCGAGCCTATACAGCTTGGAGTAAGACAACATGCATGAAGAGGATGATGTGGACAAAATACTCATTTGCCTAATAATTCTGCACTCCCTGTAGAATTAAATAGAATTCATTAACATGCAAATATGTTTCACATCAAAAAGGTTTTATAGAGTAAGATACCGCTTGGCTGAAAGGTGCCAGTATATGTGTAAACTGATTAGATGTAATGTGGCTGTATTGAAAGTCTCCACTTTCAGCTGGTGAATTTAAAATATGGAAGAGGGAAGATAATTCAAGCTGCAGCCACTCAGTCATTTCACCTTCTTGTAGCACTTACGTGGAGTTACATAAAGTACCGATGGATAATTACCAAAGTAATAAGCAATTTGGGCTAGTGTCAGAAGACTGAGAACGACTCTTAGAGCTCTGGTACACGAATGGCAGAGAAACCAGACAAACACAGTTATGTGGCTTTAAAAGTACTTTAGTGATGTTAAGCCTTGCAAAAGAAATTTGTAAACAACACAGTATTACAACAGGTTTTAACAGAATGTCAAGTATAAAAATTTCCCCCAAAGTAGCAAAAAAAAATAGAATTAAATAAAATTGTGCACAAGTAAAAGAATTAGTCTTTTTTAAGTCCAAATGGTACCGGTGGGGCCCATAGAATTCGTCTGACAAGGAGTGTGTGTGTGATTGTCTGTCCTACCGTACTACTTGTACAGTAGAGGATTGTAGTCCATCAATGTGCAAATGAGTGTGCGTGTACATGTATATCGTCTCCTAGGATCTTGGGTTGGCTCGCCATCCAGTGAACACTGGAACACTCTGGGTTCTGGAATCGCTGACCTGGTCTTTGGATTCGTCCCATATAAAAACCTGACCTATAAACAATGGCCAAATATATGTCACGTGCCCTTTAAGGATAACTCTCACAAATTAAACTAAAGTAGTGTCACAGTGCAGTAACTACTATTCAGATCAGCTATCATCAATTCAATCATCATCAGTTCAGTCATGTTGTACAACATTAAAATATCAAGTTTCAAAGGTCAAAGTATCAATATCCAAAATTTCACAGTATCAAGGTTCAATTATTTGTAACCTGCAGTAACATTAAAGATTATCTACAAGGTTGCAAACATGCAGGAATTATAGTCACCATATAATTCACTTTCATTGTAAACATTAATTACATCGATCAAAATAAACTCACTGTACATATATATCTAATCACAAATAAATAAGTATATTACCCCTTTTAAGAAATGGAATAATATGCAAATGCTTATCAGAAATTGAACAAAGTGCAAATAATCAATTTCAATAACACGTAAACACAAGGACTCAGTCCACAAATAGGAGTATTAAAATAGACGTGCTTAATCCCGCTTGTACCATAGGCCTACCAGTACAAGTGGAAATACACTAAAAATTACCTCCAAGTGTTCAATACTGAGTATTGTAAAACAACTGATTGACATCAAAATTTAAACAGGAAGCAGGATAGTCTGATTACAATTATCTCTCATAAAGTTATTTTTAGCTGCTTTAACCATTTACAGCTTTTCACATGTTAATGACTTAGTTAACGATCTAACTAGCATAACAACAGCGTTTCAGAGACATCGAACAACTGTACCCACACTCCGCACATCACGTGTCTGATTAGCCACATTTAGCTTACCGCCGTCGAGTGGATGCTCAGCATTTACATGGAGCCACAGCTCAGTAAACCCTCCGGTTTCACTCTGCCCTTGACAACAAAAGTGCAAATACATAATTTGTGAAAAATATCAGTTTAGATGGTATTTCTTTTAACTCGTTAGAGGTTAATTTCTCCAGCTTACCGATAACAAAAGTTTTAGTCCGTCTGCTCTGTTCGGCTGTAGAAGCAAGAGACTGAAAACTTGGGAGCTGGTACTAAGGAGGGACAAGAGCTGCCTAGAGCTTCACCGATTGGCTGACATGTGAGGAGTGGAGTAAAACAATAGGCTCTCATCAGAGCTCATCAACCCTCTGAGAAACTTAACCCTTGTTTGACCAGAGCATATCATATATAATCTGCATCCCTTCTATGTTTAAATAATTATTTTGATCTCATTTCACTTTCATTAACCGGGACAGTAAGAACAGAACAATGAACATTAAATGTTTTAATTTTTCTTCTCTTTCTGTTTGAGATGATTTTAGGAACTGGGTTACACCCTCCCCTCTTGAATTCATGCAAGTCCCTTTGCATGTCTACTGTAAACTGCATCATCTAAGAACAATAATTCAGCTTTAGAATTTAAAGAGTCAATGAAAGCTGTGGTTAAACCCTGAAATAATGATTTGACCACAGTGACAAGGGGATTTCCCAATTCAGCATAGTCTAGCCTTTTTGGTGGCTGGCGACTTCTTTCTGATCTTCGAACAGGAATTTCTTTGCTTGTTTGTTCATCTCTCTCTTTGTTTACTGTTTCCCTGTCAAATATCAAGTCCTCTCCTTCCTCATCACTCCCTAACATGTCCGAAAGCAGTAGGATTTGTTCATCCCTCATGTCAGGGCGATCCGTAGAAGGTAAGTCTCTTTCCTTTTCAGGTTCGTCATTTCCGGGTAAGTCTCTTTCCTTTTCAGGTTCGTCATTTCCGGGTAAGTCTTCCCCATACAAGGCTTCTCCATAACTCGCAATCTGATTGTCATAAGGTTGGTTATGGTCAGCATGACTGGCTGGAACAACATCGGAGATGGTGTCTGCACAAGCTGGAGCATTACCAGCCAACTTGTCTTGATCTGCAGTCACATCATCTTGACCAAGACTTGATTTATGGGTCAGCAGAAGATCTCGCTTGACAATGTACGCCGAGTCATTTGGCACTGATCTATCTGCAAACCAGTGGACTGAAACAATATCATCCTCGTCCGAGGGGTGATCTGCTCTTTCATTGTCTTTCTGAGTGGTCCGTCGCGTTCTGGGCCTTTTCTTGGGTTCTGGTTGTTCAGGTTTCACTTCCTTGGCTGCAGAGAGGAACCCACAAGGGAGTAAGAGGTCTCTGTGTAGGGTGCGTACGGGGCCATCCCCGCCCTCTGGTTTAACGGTGTAGACAGGGAGGTCTCCAGCTCGTTTCACCACCACATGGACGGTCTGCTCCCATTTATCGGCGAGTTTGTGTTTTCCTCGAATGCGTATGTTCCTGACCAGCACTCGGTCCCCGATTTCCAAGGTAGATGTGGTCACATGTTTGTCAAATCTGGTTTTGTTCCTTTCGGCTACCTTTGCAGCACTCCGTGTAGCTATTCTATAGCTCTCCTCAAGATGGGATTTGAGGTCCTTAACATATTGGGAGTGTGACTTGTTTTGTTGTTCTCTCACAGGTAAACCGAAAGCCAAATCGACAGGCAACCGTGGCTGACGCCCAAACATCAGCTCATACGGTGTGAATCCAGTTACCTCGTTCTTGGTACAGTTGTACGCATGAACTAAAGGCTTTACAAAATCCTTCCAATGTGACTTGTCTTTGTTCTCCAGAGTTCCAAGCATACTTAAGAGTGTTCGGTTAAAACGCTCCACCGGGTTGCCCCTGGGGTGGTACGGCGTAGTCCGAATCTTCTGTATGCCTGCTACTTCACACAGCCCCTTGATCAACTGAGACTCAAAATCAGGCCCTTGATCGCTGTGTAATTTTTCAGGAATGCCATAGTGTACTATGAAATGGTCCCACAGACACTTTGCGACAGTCCGAGCTTTTTGGTTCGATGTTGGGATAGCGACTGCATATTTAGTAAAATGATCTGTGATGACAAGAACATCTTTCACATTACTGCTGTCTGGTTCAATGGATAGGAAATCCATGCAGACTAGCTCGAGGGGTCTTGTCGTCATGATATTCACCAAAGGTGCAGCCTTCTCAGGTAACGTTTTCCTGCGCACACACCTGTGGCAGGTCTTTATCTTTTTCTCCACATCTGAGGACATTCTTGGCCAATAGAACCTGGCTCTGACCAGATCGAGTGTGCGCTCTATTCCCATATGACCCATATTGTCATGTAGGCTTGTCAACACAGACTCTCGCAGGTCTTCAGGTAAGACCAACTGGTAATGTTTATTACCGCCTTCTCTTCGTGTTCTGTAGAGAATGTCATTGCACAGCTCGAACCTGTTCAACTCTCTCAGCAACAGGACTACGTCTGGAAGTTCTTTCCTCAATGTGGGAGGGGGTTTCTCCCCACTCTCCATCTGGGTAATAACATGTCTGATGCACCGATCAGATCTCTGGCTGTCTCTGAGATCTGCCGGTGACAGGTGGGGAATGATGTGTAAGCCTCCCAATGTTTCTTCCTGCTCAAAGCTGTCAGGTATAGCATCTCCAGAAATGGCAAGACTTTCGACAAGGGTTATACCTGCATCATCACCCAAAGCTTCAGAGGTGGTTGAATGATAAACAAACTGTCTCTCACAGATAGCATGAACAACGTCCTGATCGACTGAGTCAATATTGTCTGGATCTGACAGATGTTGTTTTGCGAACTGGCATATCCGGTCTCTCTCTTTTTGAGATGTAAGGTCATCAGGTAGCCTGCCATGAGGACGACGCGAGAGTCCATCGGCATCTCCATTTTGTTTTCCAGAACGATACTGGAGTCTGAAATTGAAGGTAGAGAGGGACGCCAACCACCTGTAACTGGTTGCATCGAGTTTTGCTGAGGTGAGGATGTAGGTCAGAGGGTTTGAGTCTGTGACAACGGTGAACTGATTGCCATAGAGGTAGTCACTCAGCTTCTCTGTTACAGCCCACTTTAAAGCCAAAAACTCGAGCTTATGTGCTGGATAGCGGGACTCACTACTTGACAAACCTCTACTCGCATAGGCGATAACCCGCAGCTGTCCCTCCTGCTCCTGGTATAAGGCTGCTCCAAGGCCCGTAGTGCTCGCATCCGTATGAAGGATGTAAGGCAGCTTTGGGTCAGCAAAGGCCAGGACTGGAGGCGACGTTAGCTTGTCAATGATAGTCTCAATTGCTTTCTGGCATGCAGGGGTCCACCGTCCATAAAACGGCTCCTTTGGATCATGATACTGATTACTCCTCCCTTTTGATTTACAATGCTTCCTCAGTGGTGGATAACCGGACGTTAGATCGTTCAGCGGTTTCACAATACTTGAGTAGCCTTTAACAAACCGTCTGTAATATCCACAGAACCCAAGGAAGGATCTCAGCTCCTTAAGGTTCTGAGGGACTGGCCAAGTTTTAAGTGTGGCTGTCTTTTCTGGGTCAGTTTCTACTCCGTGTTGAGAAACAACATGCCCCAAGTACCGAACTGAGGACTGGAAGAACTTGCACTTCTCGGGGGACAGCTTTAAGCCATACTCCTTTAAGCGTTCCAGGACTTTCATGAGTCTGGCTTCATGCTCCTCAAGGGTTTTCGAGAAAACTATGAGATCATCCAGGAAAACAACAACTTCCTTCAGATTTATGTCTCCCATGCATCTCTCCATAAGCCTCTGAAAAGTACTTGGCACGTTTGTCACTCCCTGTGGCATACGGTTGAACTCCCAGAAACCTAGTGGACAGACAAAGGCAGTCTTGGGCTTGTCACTCTCTGCAACTTCGATCTGATAATAGCCGGATTTAAGATCGAGTGTACTGAACCACTTGGAACCTGAGAGTGCGGTGAAGGTGTCATCCAGTCTTGGGAGGGCGTATGCATCTTTCACTGTTTGTAAGTTTAACTTACGGTAGTCAACACACAGACGTACCTGACCGTTCTTCTTCCTGACCACAACAATTGGCGAAGAGAATGGGGACTCGCTCTCGCGGATTACTCCAGTTGCGAGAAGCTCTTGCAAATGCTTTCGAACAGCCTCTATGTCGTGCGGGTGAATCGGTCGGGCTCTGTGTTTGAATGGTGTCTCATCTGATAGCTTAATGTGGTGTTTGACCTTGTCCGTCCTTCCAAAATCCAGATCAGTCTGGGCGAAGACCTCTGGCATACTGCTCAGCTTTTGAGTAATGCGGTCTTTCCAGTCAGAAGGGATGGGAGAGTCGGCAAAGTCAAATGTCACACTAGAGGTCCTGGATGGTTCACACTCTGATGGCTCACTCACAATTTGTTTGTGAGATAGGACAGTCTGTATTGCACTGAGTTCTGCAATCACACTCTTTGCTGGGATGGTAATGTCATGCTCTGACTCATTGGAAACTACTACAGGTAGCTTGCACAACTGGTTATTTGGCAAGTCAAGGAGACAGGTTTGCACCAAAAGCCCCCCAGGCAGGGAAGATACTGAAGGATATTCCAACAGGGCAGATCTCTCAGTGTAAAATTCCTTGATTGATACTGTCCCCTCAAGAACGACTGTTTTCCCAGCTGGGACGTTCACTTCATCCTTGCCACGCATCCTCACTAATCCAACGTTTTCATCTGAACCTTGCTTTTGCCGCAACTCCAGTACTTTGAGTACGGTTCTGTACCCATGAGGAATGGGATGGTAGCCCTCTGGGTTTGCCTCTCTGTACATTTCATACACTACATCAAGAGTGTTTGTTCCTATCAATACACAAGACTTCGTTAATGTCCCAGTGTCTGGGACTACTAGAGCTAGCGTTTTGACTTCTAGTTCAGCACCAAGAAAGTCTTTAGGAAAGGTGATTCCAATCTCAACATAACCCAGGTAAGGTACAAGCTGCCCATTGGCCCCTTCAACCTCCAGAAGGTCATGTAGTGGCTCTATCTGTTGCTCAGACAAATACTGGTCATAGTAGGACTTGGTGACAGTGGTCACTTGAGAACCTGTGTCAAGGAGACAACTGCACACCTTACCTTTGATCGTGACTTGACCTGTACTCTTTGTGCCTATGAGCCTCTTAGGTAGTCTGAAAGGTTGTTCTCCAACATGGGATTGCCTCAAAGTGGCCTGTGCTCTTGGTTTAGCTTGACTTCCAGATTTAGCGGGACGATGTTGACCTGCTTCAGTCCCAGTTTGCCCCACAACTGAGACTGCGTCTAAAAATCCTGGTCAGCAGATGAAGTGTTTTGCATCTCCCAAATGCGACGCTTCTCTCTCAATTGCTTCCTCTTATCAGCGACAAGAGTGGGATCTGGGTCATTACTGCAACTTGCTGAGATGTGGCCATCCTGACCACACTTGAAGCAGTACCATGGTTTAGGCTGGGTACTCCGCCGCAAGTTGGCAGGCTTCGCACTTGTGACCTTGACGCTAGGTGTTGCCATAACCATCTCACGTAAATCACACTCGGCCTTGTCCTTAGGCTTCGAGCTTTTCTTCTGTTTCTTTGCCATCAAATTAGTAAGCTGACTCTGTAGGGATGCAACTTGCTTCCTCAGATCTGTCAACGGGTCAGAATCAGATTGAGTCACTGCCTGTAGCTCACTACAGGTGCAAGTCTTTTGACAGTGCGCCACAACCCGCTGCCGGGTTGAGCCAAGGTGTTTCTTCATCCGTGTAGCTTTAGCTGCCAGTCTATCTTCTTCTGTCCGGAGCATTAATAGAAGTTCTGAGAATGTTGGGGGTTGGCTTTTCTTGTTTTCAAGATTAAGATCTGAGAGCAAGGTGTGGTCCCAACATCCACGACAAAACTGCTTGAGAATGTGTTTATCGGCATCCCCAGCAGAGACTCCTCCCCTCTTCAGAGTAAGGTTCAATGCGCCCTGAAGACGGCAGAGGTACGCAGAGGCCTTTTCACCAGGATCCTGAAGAGTGTTCATGAATTGGGCGAAAAGCTCCTCTCCATCTTCCACTGTTCCAAAAGCTGCATCCAACAACTGAAGGTAAGTCTCAGGTGTAGCTTCTGGGCTCAGTCTGTTGACAATGTCAGCTGCAGGGGACAACAAGCTCTCAAAGATCTTTCTAGATTTTTGAAGTTCAGACATGGCAGGGTCTTTCCTGAGAAGTTCGACATGTGAACGCCATGTGTCATAATCTGTCTCACCGCTGGGTCTGGGGATCCTGCCAGAGAATGACCGGAGTCTCATTGGAGAATATGAATGTGCAATCAAGTCATCTTTCTTCACGATGTGTTCCACAATGACTTTCTGAATTTCAGGTGGGTTGAAACTGTTTGCCGCACTAAATGGGCTCTTTTTGAAATCAACAGGTAGGTGTGGCTCCGCACCACCTTGAATCAATCCTACCTGGGGTGGATCTTCAGAAAACTGCTGGCGTGCAATCTCAGAAGTTTCAAGAGAGGGGTGAAGCTGGTTCTCCCTGTCTGGATCATCAACTTGCATGGAGGAGAGCATATATTCATCATCGGTCTCTGAACTCCCAATGATTTCACTGATCTCTGTCATCATCGACTTCAGTACCTCTTCAAAACTTTTGCCACTCAGTTTTGCCACCTGCTTTATTTCATCTAAGTAGGACTTAGTAGCACTGCTACCCACCTTGGCAGTGTAAACGCTGGAGAGAGCTCTTACATGGTATTTCACACCGGGCTTCCCTTCAACTTCATATGTGTACGGCAAAAGATCAGTTAAAGCATCAATGGAGTTACCACTTCTGTACTCAACGATCAGGTTTTTAAAAAATTCTGAGTTTGGATCTACAACTGGGACGGCTCTAAAGGTACCATACTGCTTCAAAAAGTCAAGAACCCCTTCATCATCCAATGAATTGAGTGTACCACTAACAATTACTGCATTGGGGACTTTGATACCTGAGTTCAATACAAAATCCATCTTGTGGCAATAGCAAAAGATGTTTCAATGACAATACACACTTTAAGGAGGTTTCACTGCTGATATTCATGCACCAAAGAGCTCCTGGCTGGCTCGCCACTTTTGTAGCACTTACGTGGAGTTACATAAAGTACCGATGGATAATTACCAAAGTAATAAGCAATTTGGGCTAGTGTCAGAAGACTGAGAACGACTCTTAGAGCTCTGGTACACGAATGGCAGAGAAACCAGACAAACACAGTTATGTGGCTTTAAAAGTACTTTAGTGATGTTAAGCCTTGCAAAAGAAATTTGTAAACAACACAGTATTACAACAGGTTTTAACAGAATGTCAAGTATAAAAATTTCCCCCAAAGTAGCAAAAAAAAATAGAATTAAATAAAATTGTGCACAAGTAAAAGAATTAGTCTTTTTTAAGTCCAAATGGTACCGGTGGGGCCCATAGAATTCGTCTGACAAGGAGTGTGTGTGTGATTGTCTGTCCTACCGTACTACTTGTACAGTAGAGGATTGTAGTCCATCAATGTGCAAATGAGTGTGCGTGTACATGTATATCGTCTCCTAGGATCTTGGGTTGGCTCGCCATCCAGTGAACACTGGAACACTCTGGGTTCTGGAATCGCTGACCTGGTCTTTGGATTCGTCCCATATAAAAACCTGACCTATAAACAATGGCCAAATATATGTCACGTGCCCTTTAAGGATAACTCTCACAAATTAAACTAAAGTAGTGTCACAGTGCAGTAACTACTATTCAGATCAGCTATCATCAATTCAATCATCATCAGTTCAGTCATGTTGTACAACATTAAAATATCAAGTTTCAAAGGTCAAAGTATCAATATCCAAAATTTCACAGTATCAAGGTTCAATTATTTGTAACCTGCAGTAACATTAAAGATTATCTACAAGGTTGCAAACATGCAGGAATTATAGTCACCATATAATTCACTTTCATTGTAAACATTAATTACATCGATCAAAATAAACTCACTGTACATATATATCTAATCACAAATAAATAAGTATATTACCCCTTTTAAGAAATGGAATAATATGCAAATGCTTATCAGAAATTGAACAAAGTGCAAATAATCAATTTCAATAACACGTAAACACAAGGACTCAGTCCACAAATAGGAGTATTAAAATAGACGTGCTTAATCCCGCTTGTACCATAGGCCTACCAGTACAAGTGGAAATACACTAAAAATTACCTCCAAGTGTTCAATACTGAGTATTGTAAAACAACTGATTGACATCAAAATTTAAACAGGAAGCAGGATAGTCTGATTACAATTATCTCTCATAAAGTTATTTTTAGCTGCTTTAACCATTTACAGCTTTTCACATGTTAATGACTTAGTTAACGATCTAACTAGCATAACAACAGCGTTTCAGAGACATCGAACAACTGTACCCACACTCCGCACATCACGTGTCTGATTAGCCACATTTAGCTTACCGCCGTCGAGTGGATGCTCAGCATTTACATGGAGCCACAGCTCAGTAAACCCTCCGGTTTCACTCTGCCCTTGACAACAAAAGTGCAAATACATAATTTGTGAAAAATATCAGTTTAGATGGTATTTCTTTTAACTCGTTAGAGGTTAATTTCTCCAGCTTACCGATAACAAAAGTTTTAGTCCGTCTGCTCTGTTCGGCTGTAGAAGCAAGAGACTGAAAACTTGGGAGCTGGTACTAAGGAGGGACAAGAGCTGCCTAGAGCTTCACCGATTGGCTGACATGTGAGGAGTGGAGTAAAACAATAGGCTCTCATCAGAGCTCATCAACCCTCTGAGAAACTTAACCCTTGTTTGACCAGAGCATATCATATATAATCTGCATCCCTTCTATGTTTAAATAATTATTTTGATCTCATTTCACTTTCATTAACCGGGACAGTAAGAACAGAACAATGAACATTAAATGTTTTAATTTTTCTTCTCTTTCTGTTTGAGATGATTTTAGGAACTGGGTTACATTCTCTTCACCTGAATGTTGCTTTTTATACATTCTTGAGACTCACAGCGTCACTCTGTCCTTCAGGTAGTTGCAAAAGATTAGAAGGTTTACACAAGAGCAAAGAGATTCTCACTGCTGGTCACAGACTTGTTGCCGAAATAAAACTCAAGCAGCTCTCTCCACTTTCTGGGTTCCTGCTCAGGTATTTTAGTGCATTTTTGAAGGGAAATTGCTGCTAGAAATATGCATTAAAAATGCAGAAAGATTTAAAGCTGCACAGTTTGAATCCCTTTAGAAAGTGTAGCAACATTTCTTGTTAAATAAAAACATATCGGTGCAGCTGAAGTTAACCAACTTCACTTTGCAAAGGCTCAAAATCTGGAATGTTTTTTTCCACAGAATAAACCCACATGACAAACTGCATTCCCACAAACCCCGCTGCTCACACACTGAGCTGGAGATGGAAAAGTATCTGGTACACACATGAAAATTCACTTAAGGGGGAGAAAAAAACCCTCCCAGGCGCAGTCGTGTTTCTGAAGGCAAGGAGGTGAAACCATTCCACAGGCCAGTTTCCACTTGGAAAGTCGGGGTTTCCGCCCATTCTTATGGTTGTGCAAATGCTTTTGCACAGTTGCTGCCTTTAAGGAGATCTGGAAAGAGTGAGTGGGTACAACATGGCATCCCAGCATTTCTATTTGAGGGTAATGGGGTTGGCTGTACTGCTGACATTATTAGCTCTTAGAGGTAAGCAAAATCTTTTGTTTTTCTTTGGCTTCTTCTAAGTTTACATCTTTTACTGACTCGAGTGTTTCCAATACCATTAGGTCTTATTTCTGCAGCTGCTTTTTTTTCTTTTTAACTGCACTGGCACTAGTTAAAAAGATGCATTTCTTTACATTTGTTAAGAAAAAAAGGATCATTTTACTATATTCCACAAACTTAAAGTGCAATTGATCCCTTCTGAAATGCATTTTAGAAACCTGCAAAGTCGTCTTTGTTTTCAGTTCATTCTATTTTGTAAGAAGGTTCCACATAGACAGGATTTAAAGTCACTTTAAATGAAAAATCCATCTGAGCAAACTCACATGTGCTTCACATCTGCTTCAATAATCTTCTGTTGAAAAGCCTTACAAACACATGCCTCATAAAGAGCTTTTCTTTAAATAAAACAAGAGTGAAACAATCCCTGCATCTTTGAATCTGAAAAGGATCTCTTCTAAAATTAAAGTTTAAGTCTGAAGAATAAGACAAAGTTAACTAATACGCAGTGATCTAACAAGATATCCAACACTTAAATGGCCCTAACTATGATATGAAACAGTAATGTGAAGGTAAATAGCTGAGGAAAACACTATTAAAGTCATTCTGAAAAAAAGGGAATGTGCTTCTGCTTATTTATGGTTTTCCTCAAACTTCATGGTCTGAAGCACCAGCCTGCAAACCATGTGGTTTCTACAGCAAACGATGTTTCCGGACATGCATCACGCATAGTTTTAGGACTGATGGGTTTTAGCATCCTGCTGTACAGCCACCATGCCCTGGTATCGCACAATCAGACTTTAAAAACTGATCAACGTATTCAACAGATAGCTTTGCTTACAGAGGCTCATGCAAGCAGCTCTGTGAGGTTGCTAGGTACAGTGCAATGCTAATTTTTTCATGCTAAAATACACTTCATTCACAGATCACACGGTTGCTGCAGATTTGTCAGGTGTGCATCCATGACAGGAATCGCCTGTTCCGGCACACCCCAAAGGTGCTCTGTTGGATTAAGGTCTGGTGACTGTGGAGGTCATTTGAGTACAGTGAACTCATTGCCATGTTCAAGAAACCAGTTCGAGATGATTTGTGTGTTATTCCATAGCCATCATAAGATGGTAAACTGTGGTCACACACATGGACATTGTCAGCAAGGCATATTTTAATCAGACCACCCCAGTGTCACAGCAGAAATAGAGACTCGTGAGACCAGGAAACATTTTTTCAGTCTTCCACTGTCTAGTCTTGATGAGCCTGTACAAACTGTAGCCTCAGTTTCCTGTTCTTAGCTGACAGGAGTGGTATTTGAAGTAAGCTTTTACTGCTGTACACCATCTGCTTCAAGGTTCAACAGCATTCAGAGACGCTCTCAGTCATGCCTTTGTTGTAATTGGTTATTTTAGTTACCATTATATTCCTACCAAGTTGAAGCAGTTTGCCCATTCCTCTCTGAGAATGAATCACAGTTTATCATGTTAGCATGATAACATCTGCAAGGCAAAAAGGTTAAACCAAGGATGAAGTTGCTGTCAGGACTCTTGTAGGTACTCAAACAACCAAAGCTGGATTTTGATCATTTGATTAGTTGCTGGAACTACAGAGTAGGTCAGTAAATGAGCCAGTAGGATAAATCATCTAGGGACCTTGAACGTCAGCAGATTGATGCACTATTAAAGATGTCAGGAAGTGGACACATTTCTAATGATGATGGTTAGAGAAAAGAATAATTACACCACTGCAGAGCTGTGGAAATAATGACTAATAATGACTATAGTACATTATGAAGGCCAAGCTGCTGCAGTACTGAGAACATTCTGAATAAATCTACTTCTCTCCAACTTTATCTCGAATTATGCCACTGAAATGCCTGTACGGCTGTATTTCTGTGCATCTTCCGGTGTTGAGCTCAGTTTTCTGTTTAAATGTTCCGAAACAAACAAAAGACTAAGTTACAGAAACATCACCCAAATGCACGGGGCTCAATACAGTGCAGTAAAACGTCATCTGACTAGATTGGTTTGGTGAACTCTTGGACACGAGTGCTCCAAACATTGGGTCAACAGTGTGCCAGAAGAGATCTAGGAAGTGACCGCAGCACATTTATTTACATGCAAATTTGCCAGAAGCTGCTTTCTTTGGATGCGAGTTGGCAACTTGCCGGCTGAGTAAGCACAAGTGAAGGGTGTAAAACTACTGATGCCAACCAGAAAAACTGCTGCACTGCAAACAACATAAAGAAATGCGGACAGATGCTCACCAGCCACTTTGTCAGGCACGCATGTTCAACTGCTTGCTAACTCAAATATCTAATCAGCCAATCACATTGCAGCAACTCAGTATATTTAGACAAGTAGATGCGGTCAAGACGATCTGCTGAAGTTCAAACTGTGCATCACAATGAGGAAGAAAGTGATGTGAGTGACTTTGAATGCAGAGCAGTTGTTAGTGACTGATAGTCTGGTCTAAGTGTTACTGCTGATCGGCATCTGTACGATTTACAGAGAATGAACAAAGAAAAGATACATTATCTAGTTACCAGCAGTTCTCTGCATGAAAATGTCTCGTTGAGGTCAGCAGCCAGAGAATGGCCAGACTGCTTCAAGCTGCTAGGAAAGCAACAGCAACAAGTAACCACTTAAAATAACCATGCTCTTCTGTATGTTTGAGTTCACTGCACTCAAATGGTCTCTACACTCACCAGATCTCAATTTAATAGAGAATCTTTGGGATGTGGTGGAGCGGGATCATGGCTATGTAGCTGGCAAATTTGCAGCAACTGTGTCATTCGGTCATGTCAAAAAATTAGGAATGTTTTTGAATCTGTGTCATTAAGAATGAAGGCTGTTATGAAGGCAAAGTTTGGTGTAGCTAACAAATCATCCAGTGAGTGTGTATAAATGAATAGTATTTATAATTTTGTGAAGATGGCATCAGAAAGAAACAGACACCTTAAGCTGACTGGTTAAAATGTGTGGCTGTTTTAAAGATTAATTATATCTGAGTTAGTTGTTTTTATTATTTATCACCAGTCTAACATACCTGCCACGAAGAAAAGCATTTGTACTGCAGCTCATTATGTCTCTGTTGACTCTCCTTTACAGTATCCAGCGACGGCCACTTACACAAGATCTTGAAGCGAGATGGTAACATCCTTAAACACGTACCTAACATTGTCTTTGTGCGGCTGATAGAAAACTCAACAACATTAAGTATTTTTCAAAATACCATGCCTTTCTTACCCCCCCACCCCCTGTTGTGCCTCCATCCAGTGGCAGGAACTGGTACTGCAGCATCACGGTCCTCAGTTGCAGTTCCTTCTTCCAAAGCCAAAGAGTTCCTGGCAAAACTGAGCAGAACCAAGAGGAACCTTTGGGATCGCAGCAGACCGGACGTACAGCAGTGGATCATGCAGTTTATGTACATGGGATATGATGAGCAGGTGAGTTATGTTTCTTCTGAGAGAGGTCAACTTTAAGACTAACTTTATGTTATAGTAAAATACCATTACAACTATTCAGTAATGTCGGATTAGGCGAGTAAAACCAAGAGGAACACTTAAAAATAACTGTATGAGAGTAACACAAACACATACACAGAGAGTACAAAAAGTTGAGACCTTTCATTCATCTCATTTGTTTTTAAGACAAACATTTTCGGTTAAACACTGGTCTGATGGCTGAACGATGCTTGAAACATTCCTCAAAAGGCCAAATCATGAACAGATAAGTACAGGTGCAGGGCTGAACACACGACAACATGAATTTCCTCTCTCTCACGCACAAGCAGAAACCCACTTACAGCGCCAGATTCAGCTTTCTTCCAGGTCAGCGGCTCTCGTGTAGAACTCACCGGGGACCCTAAGGAGCGAAGGGAACGCAGAAAAAGGAGAGCCGAGTGCACAAAGTAGCTCCCCGCTGCCATTTCTGACAGCATGTGTTTCACCCCGCTACAGCAGTATTTCTCCAACAGCGCCATGTTGACACCTTGTGCTAATGCCATTTGCTGTTGCTTCCTTTAAAAGGCCAAAGCTGTCATAGCATCGGCCTTTTCAGCGTTTGCCTTTCATGCAGGTCTGTTTGCCACAGCTATGCCTGCTGACAGTCTTGGTGGTCATCTTATCAGCACCCTGTGCGTCTGCTGGCTTCAGACTTCTATTGAGTTTATTAACAAGTGACATCCGTGGTGTTTTTGTCTCACCAGAGGCTGGAGGCCGACATGGCGTACTGGAGGGACCACGCGCGTGCCAACGACCCCGGCCGTCAGCACCACTATGATGAAAACGCTCCCATTGCCCCGCGAGATCCTTCTTCTTACAGACACGGCGCTAATGTTAACTACGACTACTATTAACCACAGACACGCACACATCTGGGTGCATATCAGTCCCATCAGAGTGTGGTACATTAAGCAGCATTCATTCCCAGGAGACATACCCTCACTCCAACTTTAAATTAGGTGTACTAAAAGGAATCATTTGCATTATGAGCAGATTTATGCACTCACTGCATTGAGAATACAAGCACCAAAGGTTTTGGATCTTTCAGTTAGTCGCCTTCTATCTCTTTAGTCTCACACCTGTTCAAGTACTTCACAGGTATTCTGTCTTTTGTGTAGTGTAGCCCCTTGAAAATCATCCTTTGACCCCCTTCTTTATATATTTCTCATGATAATTTTCTCTCTTTCTACATACTAATTCTAAAATAATTTTTATTCATAGACATCCACCTGCCCGACAACTACAGCTGGTTTCCTCTCTGCCTTTACCTGTAAATAAAGACGTAGCTCTGTACTTCTTTGGCTCTGCCATGTTTTTTTTCTTAAATCTGACTCAACAGTAGGTGAGTGTCTTTAACCATCAACATCAAACGCAAAGTATTGGAAATATTTTATTAAAATAGCATCTTCACCCGAAATAATTAATCAACAAACACGGAAGATGTTGTGAAAAGCAAATCTGTAACCGTCTTTCTAGGTTTATCCCAGCCCTGCGGTGCGCTGCATGGACAGCCAACAGGGTGCCGGCACGCCACTGATCGAAGGACAAAACATCCAGTGAAAAAAACCAAATTCAGATAGCTTGTTTCTACAGACAAAACACAAAGTAAACACAAAGCACAGATGCACAGTGCAAGCTATTTGCAGAATTCTCATGTCGGCGATTTAAATAGCAAAAGCATAAATTCACAAAAGAAAGTAGATTGAGGCAAGTTTCTTGCCTTCAGTTTGTTGCCTCTGATTCTGGCTCGTCTGTCACACAAGCTGCAGTAAGGCGGCCTTACTGACACTAAAATCGTAGGTCCAGTGCAGGCCAACAGTCTGTAAAATACGTTTTAAGAGTAGGATGTCTCTGCTTGTCAAAAAAAAAAAAGACTCCATTTCCCAGAGTGCAGCAATCAGCAGTGTATTTCACAAAGCTGCACTTTAAGGAGTCTTAAGATCTTTGTGTTGAGGTGGAACAGTAAGGCTCAGTTGTGTCTGGGTCTTCCTTTCTTCATGCGGGCAGCTTTAGGTTTGGGGATGTACTGGTTGTTAGCCTGGTGCTCCAGCTCTCTGCTGAAGTACTGAATTGTTTTGTTTAAGCCTTCCTCCAGGGGCACCTGTCAACACAAGACAACACATCAAACGCTGACATACTACCAGGAGGAACAGGAGGTATTCGACACCTCGGAGTCGAATACCTTCCCTTAACCGATCATTTAGCATCTCACATCACTGACAGTCCGGCTAATACAGCCCCCTGTCATATATATTCACAGCCTGCACTTCTCTTTCCGAGTTAAGGTGTTGAATTCATAGGAATAATTGTAAATATTATGAAGTCACGGTGTGACTGGCCTTTGATGTTTTGGATGAATTCATTTATTTTTCCCTCAGGAGGTTAAAGAGGTAACAGTGAGATTGATACTGGATGATATTGAATGTAGCTATCATCTATAAGCTCTTTTTTTCCTGTTTCAAACTGTGCTGCCTTTAACTTTAATATTCCCTCCCTTCACCCCCAACCGGTTGCGACAGATGGCCGCCTCTCCCTGAGCCCAATTCTGCTGGAGGTTTCTTCCCGTTAAAGAGTTTTTCCTTCCCATTGTTACCTAGGTATGTGCTCATAGGGGGTTTTCTCTGATTTTTATGTATTATTGTGGGTCTTTACCTTACAATATCAAACACCTGGAGGTAGCTGTTGTTGTGTTTTGGCGATATATAAATAAAACTGAATTGAACTGAACATGCTAACTGAGACCTGTTAACTCTAGAGTCTGAAATGTGCCAAACTGATGGGAGGAATAGCTGCTTGGCTAAGCTCATCACTGATTTTTTCCCCGTGGCATAACTCCCCAAACTTCTGCTTTTATAAAGATTAGCAGCATCCAGCTGGTATTTACCCTGCTAATTCCTATCGACACAGTACTTTGTTTTCACAGGACTGCAAAGAGTTTCTTTTACACTTAATCGCAAGTCTATGTATAACAGTCTCATGTGTAAATAAACTTTAAATTATGTAACATTTTTAACACTCAGCTCAGTCACTATTAAAAACTTCAGGACATCAAGTATACTGATGGTGGAAGACAGCATGTGTGCACTACAAATATCTCAGAATAATCTCGGCGTGCGTCACACGTACCACCGGTTCCCAGCCAAGCATCATCTTGGCTTTGCGGATGTCGGGTCTTCTCCTCTGTGGGTCATCCTGGGCCTCAGGAAGAAACTGGATCTGGCTTTGGCTCACTGCGTGTGTGTACATGGTAGTGTTTTAAAGGACAGCAGGGAGGAGGATGTTATTGTTCTTCACAGAGCCAACTGAAGGGACTGTTTTACTTTTAGGGAACTACATTCAGTGCCAGGTTTGGCCCTGGCTGTTTACTATGAAAGTAAGTCAGAGACTGCAATATGATGTCACACTATAGTGACTGGTAATGTAAGACACTATACCAGTAAAACATACCAACCAAACAAACATGCATCTCTTTGCAGAGACCACAAAGACAAAAAAAGAAATTCCACCTTAAATAACCCTTGACACCCCCGAGGTTACGCCTGGTTTTGATAGTGCTGGACCAATCACAACTATTCATTCAATACAGAGTGTGTTTCACATGATGACAAACATTTCACACTGTGGTCTGTTTTTCCATCACTCAGAGATTTGGTGGCTGCAACTGAGTTTACACTTTTCCAATATCATCAAAAAACTAAAATGAAACTTCTAGACTTATTTGTTTACCACTGCAAAACAATGAAACACCTCCTTCTTGGTGTTTCTGCAGTGCAGGACTTAGATTTAAATTTAAAGTGTGTACTTAAGGAGTCATCCCTCCTCCTATGTGAGAACTCGATAACACAAGCGTCTTTTTCACTCTGCTGGGCACCACAATTTACAAAATTTAATTTAAAATCCATAAACAGTTTACTGAGGTAATAAAGCAGACATCAACACTCCTTTTCACATTTTTTTAATATATCTATTTTCAACATATAGATAGATTTTTTTTGGTGCCAACAAAGGAAATGCCCCCTGTTGGTCACAGGAAAGAGTGCAGGTTTAGGGCACTTCCACCTCACTATTCAGACCCCAAAGGTTCATCTTTTATCATACACTCTGTGGGCATAAGATGCTGCCAGACTTCCCAAGACACACTTTTAAACAAACCTTCCTTGCACGTATACACACGTTTAAAAAAAGAAAAGAAATCAGCAGGTATAACTCTCATGACTTATCGTTGTCTTAGAACTGCTCTGCAGACTGGAGCCTCTACTACCACAAATAAGTAACACTGAATGTTTCTCCCACTGAAAAACGCTACGTCCAGATGAACACTGAGTAACACTGATCAACACATGATATACACAACACTGTATCATCTGACATATTGTCACTTCTTTTGGTTATTTTGTCACATGAGGTCACTTTTTGCAGCCCATTTAAAGCTTGTGAACCTTCACCTGTCACCAATCCACTGGAATACACCTTACATCCATCAACTTATCACATTCTTGGATTCTGGTTATGACCGAGCAATCTTTCATGGTTCTCTGCCTCAGGCATGTTCTCATTAGCATACTTCATGCTGAGGCCCGCTGACATCCCCATTGCAGCTGACGCTATTTTGGTTGCATTTATGGTTAGCTGTGATTTGCTCCAAACAAGAAAGTGATCCTGCTTTTAAATGTCCTGCCGACTTCCTCCCTGTGAGGGCGACCTTATACCACCAGGATAAAACGATGACGAGGCATGAGCTGGTACAGGCCGCACAAGACTTACCAACAAGACTTTTAATGAGGCGAGCAAACTCCAATATAGTGTGCTCTTCTGGGTTTCCCTGAAAAACAAATTAATCCATTACATCAGAGTCAGCAAGTGTCAGACACACAGAATCAATTTGCCTTTCAATTTATGAAACGCAGCCACATATTATGAACTCACCAGATTGACTGGACTGCTGATGTTGCTGTTCATCAGCAAGACAAGGCCATTCACCAGATCACTGGAAAACACAGACAGGAGCACGCTCTATTTTTAATATGAAGGACACTTTATGAACATGCACAGATTTCTTTAATCAGAACACCGTGTATACGCCACGTGGCATCTATGCAAGTGTATCAGCATACCCTGACTGACACTTGTTTCACTCTCACTCTCCCTAACACACACACACACACACACACACACACACACACACACACACACACACACACACACACACAGATAAGACTGTCCAACTCTGGAAAAGTTAATTTAGAATTTAGCAGGTTAACAATCTGATATCAAAAATAAACACAGGGACAGTTAAGGGAACTTAATTGTGATTTTTGTTTCTATTACATTTAATAATATGTTATATTTAATTAACTCTGATGGAGCAGCTGTGTGATGGCCGTATTCAGGATGTACCCTGCCTCTTAAACAGCTGAGCTGGATAAGCAGTTAAGAAAATCTACGATGAAATAGACAAAGCAGCATGTTTGAACCTCACCCCAGATCTCAACTTATTCTAACGAGATACACAAAGTTTATTTGTCCACTTCCCGAACTGAGGCACAATTCATACCAACAGCCAAAGAGGAGTCCTAGACCTGCGCCGGCAGAAACTTGATGTGAACTTCTTCACACCAATGAATCTTTTAGTGCTGCTCCCCAAATTGTTCATTATTTATTACATTATTTATAAATAATTCTGCAAATTTTCTTTATAACTTCAACCATATTTATTACGGCTTTTCACCCAATGTTTCTTCCTTTGAAAAATCTAAAACTTGAGTTCATTCCTTTTCTCATCATATTACTTTATTTATTGACACAGTTACCGTTTACATAAACACTTTATGGTACATTTGCTGTTAATTTCCAAGGATTTACTTTCACTTAGAAATCCAACTATTTGTTTTCCTTTTGATCACTCACAAAGAAACTTCAATGCAAAATTGAATGCATGAATGAATGCTGTTTGTAAATTCTGTAAAAACTTTTAATAAAACATTTTAGAACTGAAATCATGAAATTCTCCAGTGTGCATCTTTAATTGCTTGGTGTGAAAGTTTAGATCTGATTAGCTTTAGGTGTTAGTTATGAAATACATTTTTTTCTGGAGGGTCAACTTCAAGAAAAGCTACCCAAAGACTGTTTACACAACACGAAAGTCATACAGGGCATCAGGTAAATGCTACGATCAGATACGAGAGCTTCAAATGCTCTGTGCCTCTGATCCCTGTTGCTCAGTCTGACGAAATGAAACCAGTAAATACTCTTTGAACTTACACCACGCTTCTTTACTTTATATTAAAATCTACAAAAGTGTAAAACTCTACCCACAAACATATCTTTCATACAGTTTAATGCCACCATGAACAAAAGCCTCACTCTGGTTTACATTGGCATATGTGTGTGTACAGAGACTGCTTAATATTTCATATTAAAAGTTATTTGTCATTATTCGTATTTTTTTGTTATAGTATTTGAAACAGGTGACACACAATACTGTGCAAAAGTCTTGAGCCACACTTCATTTCATTTATAAAGAAATGTTCAGTAAAGAATAACCAAATATAAATGGAAATAGAGTAGATAAGGTAAAAAAACAAAAAAAACAAAACAGGGTTTTTACATTACTAACAAGTCATAATATTTGGTATTAACTAATTAATTTAACATAGTCTAAACTCTCTTTGATGGCTTTCTTTAATTTCTTTATGTAGTCTTCAGGAACAGTTCTCCAGGCAGCTTCAAGGACATTCAAAGCTCTTCTTTGAATGTTGGCTGCCTTTTGCTCTGTTCTCCGCTTCAATAATGTCGAGGTTGGATCTTTGGGGAGGCTAATCCACGACTGACAGCCTTGGGCTACCCTGGCGAGATTTGAAAATGGGGTTTTCGTCTGAAAATGCTTTTACTGCATCATCAGTGTGTTTCGAGTCATGCTGAAAAATGAAGGTGTTGCCAATCAGCAGCTTTTTAGGTGGTATGAATGGTGTCTCAAAATCTGACTGTACTTCTCAGACTTCAAACACCACTGGCTGAAATGAGTCTCCACTGTGTTTTACAGATAGCTGTACACACTCACTGTTGACCTCTTCCAAACATACACAAGATTTACAGTGGCAACGATCGTGTGTCAGGCCTCTGCTAGACTTTTTCTGGTCTCTTAAAAACTTGACTTTCAGATACTGTTCGTTTGTTGTAGATAGTTTACTTTAGGCCTGCCACTTGACATATTTCGACAAGCAGTGTATTCGTAATATATTTGAGGAAACTGAATAAGTTTTCAGCTAAAAGCTCTTGTAAAAATACTATTTTATGAATGTCAAACTATGTTATCTTTATTATTATTTTTCGTAGACTCAACTAAAGAAATGCAAATTATGTGACCATAACAAAGTGCTTCAATATGCAATTTAAAATTATT
Organism: Aulonocara stuartgranti; assembly: GCF_965226115.1. NCBI lineage: Eukaryota > Metazoa > Chordata > Actinopteri > Cichliformes > Cichlidae > Aulonocara > Aulonocara stuartgranti. Next base: position 21,470,875 of record NC_138952.1, read on the forward strand.
TTTCTGCTAAGACACAGGATCATCCTTTGAATCAGGTGCCTTGTTATACATGATTGATTCATAGGTCAGTGCTGAGCATCTTACTAAATAAAGCTGAAAATACAAGAACTGGACTGAAAACGAGTGAAAAAGCAACAAATGTCTAAAAAAAAAAAACTTTGTATGATCTTCAGAAAGCCTTGAGAGTTATTGCTCAAGATTACTTCAAAAAATGGAAGGAAAGTTTGGCTCTTTGGAGCGAAAATAAAAATAAAAGGGGGTGTGGCTTAAGAGTTGTTTAAGATAATGAGACAATGGAGATCGATGAGAAAAATTGTGCATTTCAGGGATGAATATAATGGGTTTAATTTAGTAAACTTACCTTACATACTGAAAGGCTCTTGTCTGGGAGCCGGTACCGTAAACCTAGAAGAAGAAATAAAATAAACAGGCTATCCTTGAGTGATGAGCAAGCTGACATTGTAAAATGTCAAAGTCAAGGCCAAGGTTAGCATGTGTTACCCTGTGTAAATACCCTCAGAAGCAGAGTCCCCTTTGGACCTCTGGATGCATGTTATTCCCCTGCTCCCATTCCTTACATTTCTCTCTACTGCATCCATATTTGGTTTCAATGTAATGCTTTTAAACCACTTTTACGATGTCAAAGAAATTATGTTAAATAGGTCAGGATCTAGATTTGAAATAATAAAACCCCATCCTTTAATTTTCAGTTAAAGAAAATTATATGTAATATGAATATTAAACCATCTTCCATGTGGGACTAATCCAATGTGCTTTAAAATGATCCCGATGTGCCTCGATACTTGCAGCACATACAAATGAGGTGAAAGCCGAGCAAGTAAAAAACTTAAAATGCATACAGTGAGAGGTTCTCCTTGAAGAGCCTGAAGGATGAAGTTACTGACAACCCGTCCGTCGTTCATGTGCATACGGGAGCCGAATGTGTTGAAGATTCTTGCCACTCTCACCTCTACACCCTCCTGTAAGCAAAGGAGAACCGAGAACTTGTTAACTCTGAGGTGTCTGAATACTTTTTAAGGATCTCAATACTCAATCTTCACATACATAATCACCTCCACTTGTCAAAAATCAGTAAATAATCGAGGCCAAGTAGAGGATAGATACTCTGCTTGATCCCAGAGTGAGAAAGTTCTTCCTTATTTTAAATCCATGGACCTTCTTAAGTCACTCTCATGCACCACCACAAACTACTTCAGATGCTACGTGGAATCGTCTTTGGTCGTGTAATATGAATAAAAACATGAAAATTATGGAAATTGCTCTCTTGAAAATGTGGAACATGAAATTCAACAGGCACATCCTGCAAATATATTCAGTGTGGTGAGGATCAAGGACACAATGAGGACAACATGATGAAGAGGTCTCGAAAGGGCTGTGCGTGTGTGCTCATGTAACCCCGTCCCCTAAATAATGGTAAACTTCTACACACTCAGCAGGGTTACTTTTCCTCCACTACTCTCAGTCCATGCACCTCACCGAAGATGTTGGTGAAAACAGTCTAAGAGGAAATTAGTACACTTACGACAATAGACAATAAATAAGAACCATGAACAGAGTTGACAGGACTCTCAGGAATATGCCATTTTTAAGAAACGGTAGCCCTGGATATCTGTGATTCTATGTTCTGATCATGAGCCAGACTGACTAAATTTAAATTACTTGCAGCTCCATTACCTGTGGGATACCTTTAGGAACACCACCCATAATATAACTTCTTGGATAAAAAGAAGAAAAAAATAAATATGAATAAATAAATATGAATAAATAAATATGAATCAAAGCACAGGATGCAATTCTAAAAACATAATAATTAGAGATTTATAAATATGTACCAATACGTGCCAAATTGCAGATGAAACACTGAATACTTGCCCCGTAGGATAAATCATTAGTGCCAGGATGAGGCTGTTCCACCATTAAACAGAGTGAAAAATGACTCCAGTGTACAGACGAAGAAGACTGACAAGTTCAGACAAAATACCTGGAACCTCTAAACTCTGACGTTGAAAAACCTGCAAATTAGCATTAAGCTAATGTGGTCTTAGACACACTGTGACTGCATAACTGCAAATATTGAAAGATCACTTAACCAGTGAACACAAAAGTCTTAATGTAAGCATTGGTATGCATGTAAGCTACAACTATATACATATACATCTATATAATCACCCTCTTCTATATAAATAAAAGAGTGTGATCAAAAAGTTCTGGGAATGGGGCCTATAAAAATGAAAAACACCTGATTTTAATTTGCCTAATCTCTGCAGATGAAAGAAAACATCAACTTGGGTTTCAAACTGACCTACATTTAGTAATGGATCATGACTGGTGTTAAGAGCTGGATCTCCAAGCTAAATCAAAGACACTTGAAAAGGTCAGAGTGTTCAAACCTAAAGGCGGTTCAAGCCCAGTGTCAAGCTGTTAATGCAGAGTTTTGTTTGGCCCCCTGAGGTGTCAGAGTAAGAAAATTCACAGAACTGTGCTGAGTGCCAGTGAGCCTGGAGACTATTTTCGGCACACCAACATAATTTTCTCTCTCAACCTGGACTGATCCAGATGAGACTCCATGCAAATTTGCCCACTTCATGAAAAAAGAAAATTTGATTAGGGGATTGCCATTTTTACACACCACAGGAGACCCAGCTTCAGGGGACATAGCTACATTTTTAGAGTGAACATAAAAAATATATTAAAAAAAAAAAAAAAATCAGACGCACTGAAAAGAGCCTGAGGTGCATGACAACATGATGCTAAACAGGAAACCCGCCAAATCTAAATTCGGCACAGTTTTCCATGTTTAAAAGGTCCATTTCCAGAACCTTTTAATCCCCCACTCCTCATGTTTCATTCATATTTCATGCTGAACATTTTCTACAGGTTGTACACACTGCTTAGCCAGTCATACAAAACTGGCAGGTTTCTACCTTCAAAAATATTTCAAGTGAAGCTCCAGCTGAATAATTTTATTCACTTTCATATGTTGAAGCATAAATCTGATAATATTGGGGAGGAGGACATATTGCACTCCATCATTTCTAACAGTCTCCAACTTTTCAGCATGATTTCAGATACTAATGAAGAAACAGGAAGTTGTGCTCCACTACAGGCTGTACAGTAGTATACAGTACTGTGCAAAAGTCTTGAGTCACACCTCATTTCTTTATATTTTGCTTCCAGGAAGTCAGAGTTTTGTTTCATTTTTTTTTTTTAAATTGGTCTTGAGGTTTTGCAAAGTTTTTCTTTGGACACTGGCTGCTTTTTCACTCAATTTCAGTCCAGTTCTTGCACCTGACCATTTTCAGAGGAATTTCGTCTGTTAACCCTTAACCAAGGCATGAAGCAGTGTTGTCTATACACAACAGAGTACTCAGCAAAGAAAAAAATCAAATTGTATGTTTAGCCACTTTGTTACTAACAGCATGTTGCCTAAACCACACAAGGTGTTTCCTAAAAAACTATTAGCTGAAAACTTATCTCAACATGGTGTGCAGTGTGCCCTTAAAAATTTGATGAAACTGGACAAATTGAGGACAAAAGAAGAAGTGACACGCCCCAAATATAGCTGCAACGGATTAAAAGAAATTCATGTCCTAATAAACTGGGGAAAAATTTGCATCTGTCCCTTCAGTTAATCTGTAAAGCTGTAAAGACACCAAGGATAACTGAGAGAAAATGCTGAGATTACACAAGAACTGGACTAAAAATCTGTGTTTCTGTGACAAATCCAGATTTTTAGGTTTTTATTCAAATCACTGTCAATATGTACCAGAGGTCGTGAGGAGCGAGGTACAACAGTGACACTTCCTTAGACTTCCAACAGTGAGTATCTAACATGGTGGAGACTCTGTCATTCTGCAATTCATCCAGTGGAGTTTAAGTTTTTATCACACCTGATGGAAGTATGAACGCAGGAAAGTTTGGATTTTAATCCAATATCATCTGGAAAGCTTCTGATTGGCTGGGGTTGTTTTTTTAAGCATCACAACGATCCCAAACACCCTGCTGCTGGAGTAAAAACATAGTTGGATAGAAAAATCAGCCAGTGGAGCACAATCATAGTCTGACCTCCCCAGAACCCAGACTCCAACATTACTGAAGTAGTGTGGGATCATTTTGGCAGAGAACTGAACCAAAGCCAGAGAACTGAACCAAAGCCAGCCAACATCCAAAAAAAGAGTGTTGAATGTCCTTAAAAAAAACTATTCTTCTAGAACATTCGAACTATTCCTGAAGACTACTTAAAGAAATTATCAGAAAATCTGCCTAAGAGAGTGTGTTAAAGAATAAATGTGGTCACACCAAATATTGACTTCCAAGTTTGTACAACTGTAAAAACTCTGTTTTTGCCCCATATATTTCCATGTATGGCTGCACGTTTCAATAAACTATTTCCCAATTTTCCTGACAAAAAACAAAGAAATGAGAAGTAGTTCAAGACTTGCACAGTACTGTCTTTATGTAAAACACATCAGGCACTTCCCATAAGGAAGTGGCTGTCTGTGCTTAATTTAAGAAACGTGTACTCCCTGCTGTTGAAAATCTGTGATGACACTTTAGCTTCTTTTTCTCCTCACAGGTATTACAATGTAACACAGTTATGCATATGATCATTAATATAACAACCAAGTAAAGAGACATTTTAAGCATAATTTCATATTGTCCAATCAAATAACTTGATTGGAAAAAACTGTTCTGTAATTTTTGTACACACGCACCCTTTAATATTTCTTTATGGCGACAGGCAGGTAAGACATGCCTTTTCATCTGCTGCATAACCCACATTCATCACTTTTTAAATGTTAATGAGTTTTGATTACATGACCGGGCAATAGATGTTATGTGCGATATTCTCGTCCCGCAGCATAAACAGCTGACATTTGATTCTGAAAGCCAGCCGTTTCCAAGAATTCTCTCAGTAAGTGCGAAAAAAAAATAATGAGGCTCTGAGGGGGGCGCGGGTGACGAGGCAGATAAATAAATAACACCTGCCTGAAGGAAAGGCAAGAGAAGTCAATCATATCTGATCATCAAAGGCTGTTGTCAATCAAGTCAATACCAATCCGTCTTAACATAACTGAAATCATGAAGAGCTTTGCTGAATTTTTCATCATAAAACACAAGTCTCAACACAAGGTCGACATGCCTGATGGGAAGCTATCGCCTTAAAAACAGCCTCATAGCAAGACATGAAAAAAATATATTGCTAGAAACCTGTTTATCTTAGAAACCCTTTCACCACTTGCATGGATAGTTATTTCTAGTCCTCTCATCCAGAAAGTATTAAGTGTCTGTTTAAGTAGAAACATTCAATTATTGTACAGATTTTCATTTGTATTTAAATGTTTTTTAGACAATTGTAGGGTTTATTTTATAATAATTATCAAGAATAGATAATGTTATTGCACAGTAAATGTTAAATGATGAGGATACCTGCTTCATGTAGGCATAACACATAGTTTCCGCTACACGCTTCCCTTCATCGTAGCACGCTCGAGGACCAATCGGGTTCACGTGACCCCAGTAATCCTCATTTTGGGGGTGTACCTCTGGATCTGAAACAAAATTATTTCAGGAACAGATCAAGCAGTTTTCACATAATTTCAGCTCAGCTTTCTCCACACAGAAAAAATTGCTTGTTCACTGGTGCACACACAGACACGTCCATGTCTGCCTAGAAGATACAGCTGCATTTTACCACTTAGATGATAAGATGAAACATTTGCAATAAATAATTAAGGCCTGTAAGAACAGGCTGAATGACATACCTTCATTAGCATTCAGGGTAAAGCTCTCATTTGCCATTTCTGAATCTCACAGTAAACATGGTACAATACTTCAGCCTCACAATAAGCACATATTTTTTAAACCTCTTCATCAATTATGACTCTCAAAATCTGATTAACTGTAGTTGCCGTGTGTGAATGAATATAACAGCGCACACATACACACAAGCTAACACCCAGGTTTGTTCAATCTTGAGCTCTTGCTGTGATTGAAACCCAAACTGCGTTTTAGTGAAAGATGCAGGATGGATCATAGGAATGAGCAGTAAATAACATCAGGTGTGCGAAAGGCTCACAATGGCAGTGGAAAACAAAACCGGCTTCAGAAATCTTTCTTACCTCCATAAACCTCAGAGGTAGAAGCCAGCAGGAGTCTTGCGCCCACACGCTTGGCCAGGCCTAGGACACAAACAAAACAACAGTGTTATGGTAGGTTGAGCAGGTAACACTCTGAACCTCTGGGCAACCACTTTAGATCGTGAGGTGGCTGCACAAGTGATCTGGTGGGAGGCAACCTGTCTTCAAACAATGACAATACAACTGGAGAGTGTCTGGAATCATTCTCATAGAGCAGTACATTGGTCCTTTTTGTTATATTGGTATCCACGTATCATTTAATTTTCTGAGTTTGGGGATGACAAAGTTTCTTAGCCTTTTTAAAAATAATAATAATAGAATAGATTTCCATAACAATAACAATTAAAGCTGCAAGCAGCGTTATGAGGGCCCTCGCACCCCCGGCACGTCGAGCCACTGCCAACACCTCAAACCAGCACGTCCGATGTGATGTCACATTGATGGATTTCATGCTTTTAATCACCAGCTAACATTTCATTTTATTCAACCAGGATTATAGTCATGCCACTAGGTGGCGCTCTAACCATTATTGACAAATAGCATAACAAACATTTCCAAGCTCGAGTCTCATCACACCTGCGACCTTTGGGAGAGATTGGACATTGTGTTTTTTAGTGACAGCAGATTACTGCTTTTTGCGAGTGATTGAAACTCTACGTGCCGCCATGACCACCCCGTTTCCCTGAACGGAAAAAGCTTCGCAATTTAACATCACAAAGGTCTTTAGATTCTACACACTGAAGAATGCTTCAATATGATGAAATCCCTTGGAGGAGTTCGTCAAAGTATGAGGCCTGAAAAGGGGGGAAAATGTCATCAAAATTACACATTAATTTTAAAATGGCTGACTTCCTGTTGGATTTGGGATATTGCTCCAAGAGACTTTTTTGTACATCTTGATATCTTACACAAGCTTACCAAGTGTCAGACTCATAGATGAAACACAGAGCAGGGGCTGATGTTTTGAAATATTGTAGGGGGCGCTGTGGAGCCATTTTGCGCTATTCAAGGAAAATGGTTACATAACAACAATGCCTTCATCCATTTGGAGGTGTGTGCCAAATTTCAAGCCTCTATAAACTTTCCAAGCCCCTCAAAAGCCACTTCATCTTTCATGATGAACCGCGTTGCCACCAGGGTGCGCCGTTCAGTTTAAAGTCACAATTTTTGCACTGAAGCATCACGAGGGACTGATGGTGATATTCACCGCTTTTGAGGTGGCCACGATCAACCTGTGAAAATCAGTACAACAAAGTTAAAGCCATGACATTTCCTGTTGCCACTAGGTGGCGCTGTCCGTATTTCCGACAATGGGCATATCAATCTGTTCAGGGCGGGTCTGACATCATGCCTGTAAAGTCTGGTACTGATCAGACTGGATTTCATTGAGTTATACTAATTTGTTTCTTCATGGCGTGACATCAAAGTTCGCCATGCTGCTGGGGTCACACCCTTTCGTGAAAAGTCACAGTTTTCACTGTAACCCAAGACCAACTCCTTAAGGCTTTCCTGGAGAAATTTGAGGCTGCAGATGTCACCCATCACAATACTGTACCCCAAAGTGTAAAACATGACATTTCCTGTTCCCACTAGGTGGCGCTGTCCCTGGTGTCAAATATGGCAGTTGAAATATGTTCAGGGGTGGAGCCTTATCATATGTGTTCACTTTGGTCAAGGTCAGAAAATGTATGATAAAAATGAGAGGCAATAAGATTTTCATGGCGAGTCATCGAAATTCGCCATGGCGCCACGGCCTCATAGTATTGTGAAAACTCAAAAGCTCCGCAATTTAACATGGCACAAGGGTGTAGTTGACACTGACCAAATATGAAGGTTATGAAATCAAACCCCAAGGAGGAGTTCGCAAAAGTTCGAGGCATGGAAATGGCAAAATTAGAGCCAAAATGTCACCTTCTCTTCCAAATGGCGGACTTCCTGTTGGGTTTGCGTCAATGGGCCCACTGACTTTTTTGTTCGTCTTGGCATGATACACATGTGTGCCAAATTTCATACATGTAGCTCAAACGATGTGGTCGTAGGGCTGCATTTAACAAGGCATAGGTGGCGCTCTAGAGCCATTTCCCAGTGCTCATATGTAAAACCATTAAAATACAAAATTTTTCACCAGACCTGGCATGTGTGCAAAATTTCATGAGTTTTTGAGCATGTTTAGGCCCTCAAAAAGGCCCTTGTTTCGCCTGAATAATAATAATAATAATAATAATAATAATAATAATAATAATAATAATAATAATTAAAGCTGCAAGCAGCGTTATGAGGGCCCTCGCACCCCCGGCGCGTCGAGTCACGCCCAACACCTAAAACCAGCACCTCCGATCTGATGTCACATTGATGGAATTCATGCATTTAACCACCAGCTAACATTTCAACTCATTCATTCGTGATTAGTTAGTTCTTCCACTAGGTGGCGCTCTAACCATTATGTACAAATGGCATAACAAACACTTCCGAGCTCGAGTCTCATCACACCTGAGACGTTTGGGAGAGATTGGACATTGTGTTTTTGAGTGACAGCAGATTACTGCTTTTTGGCGAGTGATTCAAACTCTAAGTGCCACCATAACCACCCCGTTTCACTGAACGTAAAAAGCTTCGCAATTTAACATCACAAAGGTCTTTAGATTCCACACACAGGAGATCGCATCAATCTGATGAAATCCCTTTGAGGAGTTCGTCAAAGAACGGTGCCTGGAAAGAGGGGAAAATGTTGCCAAAATTGCACATTAATTTTAAAATGGCTGACTTCCTGTTGGATTTGGGATATTGCTCCAAGAGACTTTTTTGTACATCTTGATATCTCCTATAAGCTTACCAGGTTTCAGAATCATACATAGAACACAGAGCAGGGGCTGTGGTTTTGAAATTTTGTAGGGGGCGCTGTGGAGCAATTTCGCGCTATTCAATGAAAATGATCACATGCCAACAAAGCCTTAATCCATTTGGAGGTGTGTGCCAAATTTCAAGCCTCTATAAACTTGCCAAGACCCTCAAAAGCCACTTCATCTTTCATGTTGAACAGCGTTGCCACCAGGGTGCGCCGTTCAGTTTAAACTCACAATTTTTGCACTGAGGCATCACGAGGGACTGATGGTGATATTCACCGCTTTTGAGGTGGCCAAGATGAACCTGTGAAAATCAGTACAACAAAATTAAAGCCATGACATTTCCTGTTGCCACTAGGTGGCGCTGTCCTTTTTTCCGACAATGGGCACATCAATCTGTTCAGGGCGGGTCTGATATCATGCCTGTAAAGTTTGGTACTGATCAGACTGGATTTCATTGAGTTATACTAATTTGTTTCTTCATGGCGTGACATCAAAGTTCGCCATGCTGCTGGGGTCACACCCTTTTGCAAAAACTCACAGTTTTCACTGTAACCCAAGACCAACTCCTTAAGGCTTTCCTGGAGAAATTTGAGGCTGCAGATGTCACCCATCACTATACTGTACCCCAAAGTGTAAAACATGACATTTCCTGTTCCCGCTAGGTGGCGCTGTCCTTGAGGTCAAATATGGCAGTTGAAATATGTTCAGGGGTGGAGCCTTATCATATGTCTTGACTTTGGTCAAGGTCAGAAAATGTATGACAAAATGAGAGGCAATAAGATTTTCATGGCGAGTCATCGAAATTCGCCATGGCGCCACGGCCTCATAGTATTGTGAAAACTCAAAAGCTCCGCAATTTAACATGGCACAAGGGTGTAGTTGACACTGTCCAAATTTGAAGGTTATGAAATGAAACCCCAAGGAGGAGTTCGCAAAAGTTCGAGGCATGGAAATGGCAAAATTAGAGCCAAAATGTCACCTTCTCTTCCAAATGGCGGACTTCCTGTTGGGTTTGCGTCAATGGGCCCACAGACTTTTTTGTTCGTCTTGGCATGATACACATGTGTGCCAAATTTCATACATGTAGCTCAAACGATGTGGTCGTAGGGCTGCATTTAACAAGGCATAGGTGGCGCTCTAGAGCCATTTCCCAGTGCTCATATGTAAAACCATTAAAATACAAAATTTTTCACCAGACCTGGCATGTGTGCAAAATTTCATGAGTTTTTGAGCATGTTTAGGCCCTCAAAAAGGCCCTTGTTTCGCCTGAATAATAATAATAATAATAATAATAATAATAATAATAAGAAACGGAGCAGATACAATAGGGCCTTCGCACTCTCGGTGCTCGGGCCCTAATAATAATAATAATAAGAAACGGAGCAGATACAATAGGGCCTTCGCACTCTCGGTGCTCGGGCCCTAAAGATGACTCTTGACTTGTTCAACAATGGTTTCTATTATATAAATGTTTCATGGTGGCTCCTTCAAAAATGACAGGACTATTAAGGATATACCTGCTATTCTGACTCAGTACTTATTATCTGACCAGCAGGAAAATGAAAAGGAAAAGTTATTTGGTTCTCTCAGAGCTGTACCACTGATGGAGTTTCAAAATGCATTTTACATCTGAAAGCTTAATCACTATTGTTAGCACACAAAAAAAGCCTCACCAGACTTCTCATGAAGGATCGAATAGGTCGCAGAATCATATATCCTTAAGTAATGAACCTAAGTTTGAATATTCTGACAGCACCCAGACAAAATAATATGACAGGCATTTTTTTCTGGAGCAGCTGGATAAAAAGCTGACAATTTAATGAGTGAGACTAATGGATCCTATTTCTTTCCCTTTACTTCTTCAGTCTGACTTGACAACAAAGACATTTTTTATACAGGTTTAACTGAAGACTGAAGAATATTTTACAATATTTTATTGTTAAACGGATGGAGAAATAAAAGAAAAAAAGGCTGCATCAATTCTGATTTACAGGCGATGCAATTAGTGAATCTTTTTAACCCTATCCTTGAGTTATCCTTGAGTACTGAGTTTACTTACCAAGCATGTTAAGTGTGCCAATGGTGTTGGTCTTCAGTGTTTTGATGGGATTGTACATGTAGTTAGGAGGAGAGGCTGGAGATGCCAGGTGATAGATCTGGTCCACTGTGAAGAGCAGGGGAAACAATAATCAATAAATCAATCCTGTTTTCATAAAATCTGTATATGAGGATTTTTTCCTTACTTTTAAAGCCTTTATTGATAATCAATTTAGGAAGCTTAGGCTTTAAAAGAGCAGGAGAGGAGACTAAACTCAAAAAGCAAAAAACTCCTACATCACTTTGTCCTTGAGTTATCGCATTCACAAACTTGGGTGTCTGTGGGTGACTACAATAGCCCTTTAACCTTTTACGGCTGAGAGGTAAAAAGCTGTAATAATGCAGCAGATTCAAGCTGAAGGGCTTAAGAGTAACAGATATATGTGCTATATCATATTAGAACAATGGACTACAAACAACTATCTATACTTTGGGAGCTGCAGGTAAGTCTGAACTCCAAATACAACAAGTTTTAGCTCTGAAGAAATGCTTGGTTTAAAACAGTACTACTGCAAACCAGAACAGTTGTTCTTTGAGGCTTTCAAGGTTGAGTTGCAAATCTATATGTGTCAAACATTTTAAATGGAAGAAAACTGATTTTTAAAAGCGTTTAGAACAATATAAATAACATACGTAATCAGAAATTAGTAGGTCATGTTATTTGAGTTATTTCTATTATTTTTACCCCAAACTGCAAACGGCCAATGGGTAAACCAATATGTGGGATACTTCCATATTCACTGAGTCCCCCATGGCTTTCCCGGGAATCTTTGATTATACAAAGGCTTTGAGAATAAACCCCAGAGTCAGAGTCCTAAAAGCTGCACATTGGTTTTAAATGGAAACTCCTGGCACCAAACTGTAGCAACCTTTTCCTCCTTTGGATCCATCATTAGTGTGGAGAGAACACCTTGTTCTCCATATCCTTTCTTTAACTACACTAATTCAAATGTGTCAAATTAAAACTTTTCATAAAATGACAATGATCCTCAAAGTTATTTAATAAGCAATAAAAAAAAACAACTTGAAATGCATTATGTGTACTTAGTCTATCTTTGTGGTTATCCTTGTAAGTAGTCCTTACTGCCCTATAAGTCTTGAACAGGTACTTATCTGTCTCGTTCCCAGTCTCTAGCACTCCACAGCATTTTCCTGTTTTGTAGGCCACTCAAATCATTTCTTTTCAAGGCAAAGCCTATCAGCCACTGAAAGCGTGACCTCCTCTTCCATGCCTTACTTTCAAAGCTTATTCCATCCCATCACCCAGTATTTTTAAGTCCATTGCAGTACCTTGTGTTCCTCTCAAAATTCCAAAGACACTGACGTCAGATCAGACTATTGCAAGCAACAGGAGATCTCTTTTGCTGTGCACATTTATTTTTAGAATACATTTTCAAGACTGTATATTAGCAATAACATTAAATGTCAATCAGACACGTTTGGTTGATCTCTTCCATATGAAATGTGTTCATCATTAGCACTCTCCATGCGTATGGTACTTTAATGGGGAAATTTTTTCACACCAAACTGCAGTGATGTCTTTAAGACATTATCAGGCAGAAAAACCAATTGCTATGCTGGAACAAAATACTAAGTATGTCCTTTCTGCAGCAGACACGTTGGCTGCTATTACCTCAGCCGTCAATCCTCCCTGCCGTTAACAATCCCACCTCTGCCCATTCTCGTCCACCTATGTAGACATCAAGTCTAACAGAGTGTTAGGCTGCTTTTGACAGATGGTATACCAAAGCAAACAAACGATGTCAACACACTTGGATTGACTGAGAATATCAAGGCACTCAGCACCCTGGAACAATTCTAAGCATGTACTGGGAATTTAAAGATAGACTGGAAGAAAAAGTGATAAATAGAGAAACTCAAATACTCTGGCATCAAAACAGAAAACCAAAGCTTTTCCATCCTGACAGGCACCTACAGATCTTGACCACTCTGAGGAGTCAGATCGTGATAGAAAGTGCATCAAACATGCCGTACCGCTACTGATCACGCCAATCCGTGCAGATAGCTTCTATTGATAACTATTGATGGACGCTTTTGTTTTTGTATCCCATTTTCAATTCACATAACCCCTAAAATGCCATTCTTAAAAATAACCACATCCAGGAAATGCTAACCTGATAGTTTGTATATTTTTGTATGACACTACAAAGCATGAATGTTTTGAGTTACATAGGTTTAATTGAGCTTCTCCAGCATTAAACTTTTAAAATGTAAATGCAGTTAGAATTACAACACTGTCGGACGACCCTGTGATAAGTCATCACCGTGGACACCAAAGTACTGTATGTTTCTTAAAATTACTCTTTTTTTTTTTTTTTTTATCCTTTTGGGTGTTGGAGTGGTGTAACCTCTACTCAGAACAGCATTAAAAATGACCTATTTTTGTAGCTTCCAGCTCTACATTCTTATTCTGGGACTCCGGTAGAGTAGTTTTGCATGTCAACTGTTATACTGGCCCTCTGTGCAACACCATCAGTTTATGCTCCATCTGAAACAAGCCCTTTTAGCCCCCCTGTCTCTTTTGCCCTCCTCCATGCAAGCTGACTTTCTTATTTCTGGCTCGCTCAGGTTGGACTTCAGCCACCACCTAACTAAAAAACGAATTTAAAAACAACATGTTCCTCATTCTAAAGCTTCACATTTTGAGGCAAACACAGCCACTTCAATACTCTTTCCACCTGCAGGTAGAACCCGAACTTTTAGCATTTCTTAAAAAATAAACAACTTTACTGTCTAACAGAAAAAGCATTTTGTGATCAACCAGCAAAGCGTGCAGAGTTTTAATAAGCATGCTCATGATGTCCACGTCAAAGTGGGCATGAGCAGGTGGATGACTGTGTTAAAATCATGTTAAAATCCTAGCTTTTAGCTCAGGATGAAGTCTGAGTTTTTAACTTAGAGTGTACATAAGCCTGCATCATCATTTGAATGCCTGGCTTCATCAAGCACTGTGCTACTTTATGCTGAAGACATAGAGCACTTATATCTCAGTGAGCTGTTCACAAGGCAGTGATGTAATATTCGTTTTCTAAGGGGTGTTATTCAATACGGCTTTAGTAAACAGAGCGTATTTTCTTATTTCAGATATACTGAGTGGAATCAAACACATTTGACTAAATGGAAAATAACTTGAGATAGCAGCATTGTGGATTATACCTCTTGTTTCAACCAACAGGCAGACAGTAGAAATAAGTAGAAAAGGTCATTACCTACCACTTTCACTTTTTCACTCACCTTCAATGTAGAGAGGCTCTACCACATCGTGATTGATGAGTTCAAAGTTTTCATGACCAATCCAGTGCTCCACGTTCCTCTTTCTTCCTGTGAAAAAGTTGTCCACCACAGTCACCTCATGGCCATCCATCATCAATTTGTCAGTCAGATGGGAACCCACAAAACCAGCTCCTCCAGTTATCTAATAGCAAACACACAGTGGTGGATATGTTTGCAATGTCAGGGTATGCGGAGTCTTCTTAAGTGTATATTACGTTACAAAGCAATGAAATGCAGCCTGTGAGCAAACAGTACCTTCAACATAGCATGCATGCAAATCCACAGCTGTATTACACTAGCTACAAGTGCTCCACCGTTTTAAAATACAATTAAACATGCTACGCAAGCCAGCAGGATTCATTATCTCCCATTAAATGAATATTGCCAGTCTTACACAAATCTGTGGAGAGGTTTTGTGCCATTGTTTCACAGATTATTGTGATATTGTATCATAATATAATAGGCTAATATTTTGTTGCTTTACTTTCTACTATTACCTCTTAACATCCACCAAACAAACAACTTAGGGGTTAGGGTTACTAGAAGACACTACAGGGAGTGCAGAATTATTAGGCAAATGAGTATTTTGTCCACATCATCCTCTTCATGCATGTTGTCTTACTCCAAGCTGTATAGGCTCGAAAGCCTACTACCAATTAAGCATATTAGGTGATGTGCATCTCTGTAATGAGAAGGGGTGTGGTCTAATGACATCAACACCGTATATCAGGTGTGCATAATTATTAGGCAACGTCCTTTCCTTTGGCAAAATGGGTCAAAAGAAGGACTTGACAGGCTCAGAAAAGTCACAAATAGTGAGATATCTTGCAGAGGGATGCAGCAGTCTCAAAATTGCAAAGCTTCTGAAGCGTGATCATCGAACAATCAAGCATTTCATTCAAAATAGTCAACAGGGTCGCAAGAAGCGTGTGGAAAAACCAAGGCGCAAAATAACTGCCTATGAACTGAGAAAAGTCAAGCGTGCAGCTGCCAAGATGCCACTTGCCACCAGTTTGGCCATATTTCAGAGCTGCAACATCACTGGAGTCTAAGGTTTTATGGACCGATGAAATGAGAGTGAGTCTTGATGGGCCAGATGGATGGGCCCGTGGCTGGATTGGTAAAGGGCAGAGAGCTCCAGTCTGACTCAGATGCCAGCAAGGTGGAGGTGGAGTACTGGTTTGGGCTGGTATCATCAAAGATGAGCTTGTGGGGCCTTTTCGGGTTGAGGATGGAGTCAAGCTCAACTCCCAGTCCTACTGCCAGTTTCTGGAAGACACCTTCTTCAAGCAGTGGTACAGGAAGAAGTCTGCATCCTTCAAGAAAAACATGATTTTCATGCAGGACAATGCTCCATCACACGCGTCCAAGTACTCCACAGCGTGGCTGGCAAGAAAGGGTATAAAAGAAGAAAAACTAATGACATGGCCTCCTTGTTCACCTGATCTGAACCCCATTGAGAACCTGTGGTCCATCATCAAATGTGAGATTTACAAGGAGGGAAAACAGTACACCTCTCTGAACAGTGTCTGGGAGGCTGTGGTTGCTGCTGCACGCAATGTTGATGGTGAACAGATCAAAACACTGACAGAATCCATGGATGGCAGGCTTTTGAGTGTCCTTGCAAAGAAAGGTGGCTATATTGGTCGCTGATTTGTTTTTGTTTTGTTTTGAATGTCAGAAATGTATATTTGTGAATGTGGAGATGTTATATTGGTTTCACTGGTAAAAATCAATAATTGAAATGGGTATATATTTGTTTTTTGTTAAGTTGCCTAATAATTATGCACAGTAATAGTCACCTGCACACACAGATATCCCCCTAAAATAGCTAAAACTAAAAACAAACTAAAAACTACTTCCAAAAACATTCAGCTTTGATATTAATGAGTTTTTTGGGTTCATTGAGAACATGGTTGTTGTTCAATAATAACATTATTCCTCAAAAATACAACTTGCCTAATAATTCTGCACTCCCTGTAGAAGAAAAAACTAGAAGACGTTAACTTTAAAACCAAGTCGTTTGCATGCATTCCTGTGCAATCAATCAATAGTTGCGTATACAAACTTGAATATATATATATAGTGCCATCCATAAATGTCACTCGTCACCCATATCCAGCTTTAATATAAAGGCACCCACCTCCATGTTTCACGGCCAACACTTTGCAGTTGCTGGTGTCCCCAAGCTGTTTAATCTCTTTCACTTTTTCCTTCTTACTCATAATACATAGAGGCTGATATCTTTCAGTGTGTTTCACACCTTGTATGCAGTCACTAAAGTAACTGCCGCACAGTTAATACTCGTGCGAAGTCAGACACACGATCATCCATTTTCCAACAGTACGCCTCTTAATCAATGCAGCATTTGTGTTTCAACTCATGTTCATTGCACTACTTATACTCTTGTGACCTCTTCAATCTTTATGAAAGCTTACTTTCTGTTTTTTATGCTTGCAGTGTCTTTCTAACCTTTCTAACACTTTATCTGCTAAATCATTAATGATTCTACTACACTGAATAAAATACTAAAGGGTTAACTTATTGATTCTTTACTCCACTCCAAGTATGGTCGTTTACTGCTGCTGCTGTCTATTATATCACACAAACAGTAATAGTATATAATTTTTACTTAGGAGTGGATCAGAATGGGAAGCCTCGGCTCCATCATTGATAGCTTTATGATTCCACTCTGCCCATAAACACTCAAGAGTTTCCACCTCAGGATAAGTGGGCTCAGAGTTAAGGGTTACATTCAGAGCTGGTCATTCATTTATAATGAAGACTATATTGTTGTTATCTACCTCACATTTTTATCAGATTGCACAGGGATATTCTCAGCAGGTTAACTGAATGCATGACCTGAATTATTGCCCGTTGTTGGAATAAGATGCATGTTGTGTTTCATTTTCTCATTACCAGTAGGCTCACATAATCCCTTAAAATGTTTATTTTGCACTGATGATATGTACATTTTTAAATTTGAAGTAACTATGCCATGTAGCCATGGCAGTAGACAATGCTTTGTATTCGTACATATTCATTTAGAAAATTAATGAAATTAAACTAATCTCAAATTTGGCCTCAATCTTGAGAAACTGGTTTTAGAACAACTGCTAGCGGTATTTAGTTACAACAGCAAGCTACACAGCACCAAAACTGCTTTTCTAAAGGTTACAAATAACTTATTCATGTCTTCAGACTTCAGACCAGGACAGACACATCTACGTCCTGGTGCTGCTTGACCTCAGTGCAGCTCCGACCAATATGGATTCAGTTGAACTGTTGATCACAATATAAACACATTTTTTTTATTTTAGTTTTGTGAAATCGTTTTTTGTCTGACTCACTTATTTTTATGTGTGTATGTCCAATCCAAGTATTTTGAGGCCACTGTTGTTAACATCTTTTATGTACAGTTACTAAAGTTACCAAATGGTTTTCATTGACCGTAAGAAAATAACAGAACTCTTCACTAACCCCCCCCCCAACAAAAAAAAAAAACTGTGCCCACGTCACAACTTCCTGTTTGTTCCACTGCAGGATGGTGAGTAATTCAGAAGGTCCTTGGTTGCTACATTACTGCTCACAGTCTGACTCAAAGGAGGGCTAAAGAGCTAGCTAATTAAGTACAGTCTTCTTTTGAGAATATCTCGAGATGTTTCTGTGGTACACTGCCAACATTAATACTAGAGCTTATCCTTTTTTATCATATAAAGAATATAAAATTAAGCATAACGTAAAAATGAAAACTATGAATTAGCTTAAAGTTAATTTTTCATAATTGCTTGTGTGGTATCTGTATGTTTCAATGGTTTTCTGTCTGATGTTGTGTAGTTATAAATAAGCTGTATTTAGTTCGCACCATGTCACACAACACTACTGACCTTCTACTTCAGCACTAGGTCCAGCTCCACCCATTTGGCCCAATAGTGAGCACCACTTCAAGAATTAGGGTGGGCTATAGCTGCTGTAAAACTGCTATAAAGCAAGTGTTTTATAGGAAGCACTGATGGCCTTCGATCCAGGTCTGCTCTCTCAGACAGCACCTTAAGATTAGGGATGGGTACCGGTTCTGACATAAACGGTAGTAACCAGACTGAAAAGCAGCGCACATTTCGGTGCTTTTTCTTTTTTTTTTTCCTGAGATGTCATACACTTTGGATTCTAGCCAATCATTTTACTTTTCCAAGGATAGTAGGCGGGCCCAGGTACACATGTTCTTTTAGAGCAGAGCTACAGATTAAAAGTGCCCAAGGCAAAGCGGTGAAAAGTCTGGCTGTACTTCACAGCAAAAGATGCAAACTCAGCAGCCTGCAACAAGTACTTTAAGGTGATACTGTCAAAGGAGGTAACACCTCGAATCTGATGAAACACCTGGCGACACATAGCGTTTTTTTAAAAGCCGAGAAATGCACCGTATTTGATAGCTTGCTGCAAGACCTCACACCAAGCACATCTACTGGGTGTGGTAGATCTCCATTAGCAAGTTAGCACAGATCGCCCCGTGCGTGGGGCTGGACGGTGCTTATCATTTTGCAGAAAAAAAGAGACTGCTAAAAATAAAAACATAAGAGGTTTTTGGACAAAGTTTGTGTTCTCCATTCTTTAAGCACCAGTAGAGCACCGTTTAAGCACCGGCACCATTTCAAAAGTACCGATTTGGCACCGGTATCGGATAAAACTTGAACGATACCCATCCCTACTTAAGATACACATTTCTGCAAGTTCTACTTCCCTCAGTTTGCTGTTAACATGGAGATAAGTCAGGCTTTGAGGAAAGCTTGTGCTTCTGTTGGCCGTTGCTTATGAAAGCTCAGGGTTATGTCATGGTTACTGAAAATACGATTTGCACTTGGATGTGTTACATACCAAAATTCTTTTACGATCCTTTTCTGACAGGAATTTCACCGGTGGGTATTTCTGAGAAAAACTGTAAGAGAGAACACAAAAACCTTTTGTAGAGAACATCTGGAGAAACAATCACATAAGCCCAAAGCAAAACAGAACAATCTAGGATCTTACTCTCAATCCAGGTCCTGTAATCTTATTAATAAACATCAATAAACTATATTTTATGGTTACCTTTGGTGTAGCTACAATTAAAAACAAAGATATGAGCTGGTTAATCATTTAGAGAAGTGTATTTATTTCAAGACTGCTTATGGGAATATAACACTGTTTCAAAAATAACCTCAACTTGATTATTAAAACTGGCCTTTAAATAACCACAACGCTGCACCACTAAGCCTGTGCTGTATGCATGATGAAACAAACGAACATTTTTCACAGAACATTCACGTTTTTTGTGGAGGAATTATGCCCCACTCTTCTCCTTCAACAATGCTAAAGTTCATTGAGATTCGCTGGCATTCATTAATGCTCAACTCTTTGAAGGTCGCAGCAAAACATTTCAGTCAGGTTGAGTAAAGGACTTTGACCGGGCCATTGCAGCACCTTGATTCTTCTATTTTTTCATTTTAGCCTTTCTGTTGTAGATTTGCTGCTGTGCTCGGGATCACTTTAGTATCTCTGTAAATACAAGTCTGCGCATAAATTGTGTGTACGAACGTTTCACGCAAAATTCAGTGTTTAATCAATAATTTCACGTGTTTTACAAACACATTTTGTAGCACCTCTGACCAAACATATGAACAAATGAAGGCCTGGCTGTCGTAGGAAATTTTAAAATGAATGCGCTGCTACTACTCATAATAATTTTTACTATTGCCTTTTGGTTATTTATGGTTTTCCAAAACATCATGAACCAAAGAATATTTAGAATTACCATAAAAATCAAAAAGTATTCAATATTCCTTATCTATGACATCTTAAACAATCATATATTTCATTACAAAATTAGCTCACTCAAGGGGAAACAATATTCAGTACCTCCATTATTTTAGCTCAAGCTTTTATTCATTGATTTATTTAATTACTTTCTTTTAATACTGTTCACTCACAAGGAAACACTGTGAAAAGCAGCCCCTTTTTTTTGGCTTGACAGCTAGTGTAAAGTGTTTGTGCTGATGTGCTGTGTTTGGGTTTTGTCAAACCTTACAGGCAAACATCTCCACTTTGAATTTACCAGAACGTCCACTCTTAGGAACACTGCAGCCTTTTAGTAACACACACCTGAATGCTCCATACCAGCAAACCCTGAGATCTTCTACTTTATAGAGGTGCTCACAGTTGCTGATGATCAAATAACTAAGGCCATTTGATTGGTGACACCTAATTGATATTTCCCCTCTTAAATCCTGTTAAAGCAGTAAGGGAGAACTGTTTTTCACAGGGCTTAGCTTTCAATGATCCACAGTCGCTCTTCAGGAGCACAAGGTAGATATAAAATGTGCTCCATTTAGAGGTTCTTGTTGCCCTCACACATGTTAAACTAGGGATAACGGGCTCATTTAAACACGTACCTTTGTATGTCAGTGTTATTAGCATTAAAGGTACTAAAGACAAATATGTATAATTAACACCTTCAAGCTGGATTACTGTACCCAGAGATGCTACCATAAAAACAATGCAAAATTAGGTTAATTAATTGATAGCCTGTGATGTAGAAATCTTCTTATCACAAGTAACAAATACCACCAGATGCAATTAATTAGCTGCTGTTGCATTCATTCTGTCTTCAACGTCTGTTAAAGAGAGATAAACCTTTTAAATAAGCACAGAATGTTAATCCATGTGCAAGTTATTCAGATGCAGCATTCTCAGTCTATAAGTGCCCTTTCAAATGAAAATTCAACAGTTTAAAGTAGGAAATGAAGGCATATATAACGCTGACCCTTAAACCTACTTATTAGTCCATTAAGCTTTCCTTCACACCGAGCTATGAGCAAATATTTTAAGATCTCAATGGAAACAAAAACAACAAAAAAACCAGATACAAACCTTTGTTCCAGGTCACGAATCTTTTCTTTGAGAGGAGCCACAACCTAAAGTGAGATAAAAAAGGGAGAAATGCATGAGCTGAATTAGCAATGCCCTTAAGTAAATAATAAATTAATCCTCCAGTGGTTCAATTTTACCACCGCAGCATGCTAATGTAAGTTTATCACTAAGTTCATGTTATTTTCATAACATTGATTTAGTCAAGAGATGAAATCATGTGTATTCCTTGCAAAACGTGCAAATTTTTATGTTTACTGAATATTCCTGTCCTTTAGACCCAAACTAGTCCTATACAATACAAACAATTCAAAAAGCATAGTGATCCCTATGGACATTTGAAAATATTTTTCCTTTGGTACAGACAATTCAAAAAAGAAATTACACAAATACAAAAAATGATTAGTGCACAAACTTACACTTTAGAGAATTACAGATTAAAGCAGCAAGAAATGATAGATATTCCCAGAGAGAATTGAGTCAGGGCTGATGGAAACATTTCACTGTAGTTGAAGAGAAATGTGAGTCGAATTTCAAGATTAAAAGGATGGAAAAAGGATGAACTTCACAGACAGCAACTTTGTCAAATGTATCGTATATCCAATGATTTATAATAACCAAATGCTATAAACACGCTCGCTGCGGATTGTTTTAATATAATTGCCTATTTCACTGCAGGATTCTTCTCAAAAAACCTGACCTGTCAAATGTCAGAAATAGATTTTTTTTATTTTAGTTTATATCTAACAATTTTAAAGGACAGAAAACCAACATGACTATATTAACACTGCCTGTTTTGTCTGACCAACACTCTGAACCAGCAATTACAACTTCACTGTATGCACTGAACTCGAGAGAAACCAGAACAAAACTAATTTATAGTACCGTTGCATTAAAAATAACTATTCAATGAAGTCTTTGCCTATTACTCAAAACTCCCTGCAGCTACCTGCAGTGACAGTGTTTTCTACAGGTATAACTATATGACTGAACTAGAATCTACCCCTTGCACACCTATGCCAACCACTCAACCTGTGGTTTGCATCCATTTGTGTGTTTAAATAAATACATGGAGTAAAGACTTTCAAAGTATTTAATAGTTGGGAACCACAGACCTTTTAAAAGGTCAAAAGATATTTTTGGGGCATTTACCAATTGGAAGGTCAGTGGTTCAATTCCCAGCCCTTCCAGGCAGCATGTTAAAGTGTCCCTGAGCAAAATACTAAACCCTAAACTGTCCCTGATGAATCACAGAAGCTTGTGTGTGACAGTTAGAATCTGCTTAAAAGGCACAGAACAGAGTATGTGTGCTTATGTGGTCAGGTGAAATGGCATGTAGTCTAAAATGCAACAGCCCATATTATAAAATACCCTCACCTTATTGTTTTATCCCATTAACACTGGTTTGTAATATTACCATAAGAGCAAATAAATCCTCAAGTCATCAACAAAACCACGTGTTGTGTGATCACAGTGACCTTGGCCAATGGCAAAAAAAGAAATCTAATCAGCCGCACCAAATGTAATCAATTTCCCTCCATATGTTCCTGCAATATCATTCCCACGAATGGGCCAAACATGAGCTCACAGTGACATCTGATCGTCAAATAAAAAGTATTCACTTTTGACTTCAACTATGAAAAAAAAATCCCCTGCTTTCAAGAGCAGTCATGTTAATGAGAGTGTGACGGTTGGACGAAGGTACAGACGGACAAGCCAAAAAAAAAAAAAAAAACGCAGCACCTCTGGGCACAGCTGTCGTGGCACTGAGGCATAAACAGGACTGAAGAGGTTTCAGGATGCACAAAGTGCAACAATCCTATTTTTAGCTAACAGGAGTAAAATCTCCTCACAATCTTTTATTGAATTCATTTAAGTGCTTTATGGCAGCAAGTCATTTCCCAGGTCCAGTGTATAAATAACAAGTCTGCTTGCACCTCATGTTATAATCACAGTGTGGATTTATACTTCAAACTTCAAACTGATTAAAAGGTTACCAGTAATATGATGGCTTTCACGGGATCGAAAACTCTAAGGTCAACATCATAACAGACTGCAATTATTTCAGTGACCATCTGCAATCTGTGAAAAGCACTCACTTTTAGTCAGTGTTAAGGAAATTATAATTGCTTTTACGAAGCTGGCTTTAAACAGTGTGTGTCCTCGTGTGCATCAAATTCAGTTTCGATTCAATTTGCTGGATGGAGCCAACAAAAATGAACTCCAAATAACTGTTTTCCTGAATAAAAACACAGATTTACATTCAAAAACTCTGAGTGATACACAGCAACTGAAAATTTCAATGCATGCAATGCTACACCAGCTTTATCATGTGACTCTATGATTAGTTCATTACCAGCCCCCTGGAGAACTTCAGGACATGTTGAGGAGGTAATTTAGCCATTTGAATCAGCTGTGTTTGATCAAGGACACATCTAAAACCTGCAGGACACCAGCACTCGAGGCCTGGAGTTGCTCCCCCCTGGATTAATGTAAATCGACAAATCTTCATTAACGGATATGTTACAGCAGATTTGCAGACTATCAACCAAACAACAATTATTTTACCTCTAATAATCTTGCCCTGATCTAAGTAACTATTGTGTACCAGACTGTGTCACAAAGTGAATACTCACATTAAACCTTAATGTAAAAGTAACAAAAAAATAACAAAAACAACTTTTTTCTAAGAGTCAAAACTCAGGAAATGTTTCATTACTTTAACAAGAAACAAAGAGCATCTATCTAGCTTTTTTATACTGAAATAGTAAAGAAAACTCTATACACATACTGCACGCAATAACCACCAAGTTGAAATGGTAAGCGTTTAATTATTATTTTGACGGGGGGTTATAAGTTAGTGCAGTATATTTAAGACCAAAGTCAAAACCAACAACTCAACCATTAAAAAAAAAACCTTAAAAAAGCTTCTAGTCTTTATTTAACATTTTTTTTCAGACCTGTCACAGAATGATGAGGCGTAGACAAATGTAAACAGCAAAAATTAGCTGGTGAGTGTTTTTTTGTTTTGGTCTGCAGACCTGACTCCACGCATCTACGATCCTATTCGTCACCACTTGTACAAATATTTAAATCCATTTTCACTTTATGAAAAATCCCCTGCAGTTGGTCACACTTAACTATCCACCTGTGCTGCCTGTTCTAAATCCTAGAATTAGGAGTCAGCTCACAATTTGTCGCTCGCCTGAGAATAATAATTTCCCTCGGCTACAGAGCTTATTGCGCAGTAACTGCTGCAGCTGTTACTGATGACGACACTGTTAATTCACTCAACAAGAAGCAACCCTGCTGTGCACTATTTGTAGATCTGTCCAAGGCTTTTGATACTGTCAGCAACAGTCTTGTCACAGAATTTGCTCTTTGTGGGTTTTGATGTTTAATGCCTTAACAGATTTGAAATATATCTCCCAGGATTACGTCTAACAATAGTTTCACCCAAGTCACAAGAGGGCAGATAAAGATGTGCATGCAGATTTACTACTATTTACTCTTTACCAAAATTCAATACTTCAGAAAATAATTTATGATTAATGTTTCCAGTCTTATGCATGTACTAAATTACATTCAACAAAAACTGCAGTTACATGCTCTTCTCCACATCATTTACATTGCTTGGGCGACCCTTCCAGCCTTATAGAAAAACTGTCCTCGAAAGATAACACTGAATATTTTAACTGTGGCTATCTGCAAAAGTGCTGCTGGACGAGATCATTATAACACTTTTTATGGAGTTATATTGAAAGCTTTGATGATCCTTGCTGACAGAAGGCACCCTCATTTATATAACTTTATCACTTGCTCTAATAATAAAAAAAATAAATAAATAAAATTTAAAAAAAAAACAGGTCACAGAAAAACTAGAGCAAGAAACATAAACAATACAATCGTTGAACTAGGAACAGCTGGTTTCCAATAGCAATTTCCTGACAATAATTTGACAGCAAGCAGTACAAAAAGGCTGGAAAGTATGTGTCAATATATTATTCAGTCAACAGTTGTTCAGTTTTTAGCAGAGTATTGATAAGCTTCAAACAAAGAAATGTCATCCTAGAGGTTAAAAAACAAACAAACAAACAAAGAAAAAACCAACCATCCACTTTACTCTTAAATTCATGGTAATCTGTGAGTCAAGAAAAAAAAAGTGAGTCAAAAAACAAATACAATTCTAAAGACTACGTTGAAAAGAAACTAACTGTGTTAAAGGTCTTCCAAACTAAATAAAAAAATTCTAAACTTACAGTTTGGTAACAGAAAAAACTACAATACATGGTCAATGAAAAGTATATAAACAAATAATAAGAAAAGTGACTCCAACCATATGAAAAGCAGATTATTGAACAATTTTGACAAAAAGGTGACCTAATTTGGGGTGGTGGGTGTGTTTTTCAACAAAAAAACAAAACAAATCTCGGTCAGATTAATAAGGAAAGAAGTAAAAGCATGGATTGTCCCAACACGTACACCTTTGTGAGGGCGTATTCTAGTAAATTATTAATACAAATGTCAAATATGTCTGTGAAAAAGTGAAACAGTAGCTGATAACACAGAGCAGAGCTCCTTGGACCTGTGAATATAAAACAGATCAGTGTGGTGAGAACTGCTTTTTTGTTTCAAACTCACGTCTTCAATTTGTTGCTTGATCTTCATTTCTCCGATTTCTTGTATTGATCTATGAAGAGAGAGAGATACAAAGAAAAGGCCAAAGGACTTAATCAAGGACAAGGATATAACTACAAGTTTAAGCATGCTGTGACCTATAGGCAGCAACACACAACACATCACCTGTCTGTTCATTCAACCCTCTACATTCATTGTTTCTGCTTACTGTTAACTGATAGCGAAGCAGAACAGGGATGAGTGTTTCCGGCTAGCTCAAGAAGGTAATCAATTATAATAATGATTAAAAGGCAAGGGAAAAGTCCAGCTAAATGCAACTGATTAATACAATACAGAAATGTCTTACATGCTTTACCCAAATCACAGTAAATATTTTGTATAGCTTTATTTCATTACATGCACCTAAGTAGCTTAATGTTTTTATCAATTACCTTCTAAACTTAATTTGAATTTATTTGCATGTCTAGTAGTGACATGGCTTGTTTAACCCTTCATATTTACAGATCGACACAACAAACATTCAAATATTGATTTCAAATATTGCGATCAAATATATCGATGCATAAATAATCCCAGTGAGCCAAAAGCTCTGGCTTGAGACTGCTCTAAAAGCTCAGTTTCCAACATTTTTTCTACTTTTGCGTTGTGCTGATGTCAACTGAAGGGAAGTAGTATGCAAGTATTTTGTGTTTTGGTTGACACCACAACAACAGCCAAAAGGCAAAATGTTTGTTCTCACAACATCACAGATGACTAAACAACACAGCCCAATTTGAAGCCGGATTTTGGGCTAGGCTAATGCTCTCAGAGGGGGGAGTCCCATCTGTAAATTACACTGCTGAAGAGCCAGAACCGCTAGATGTAAATAACATTATATCAATGAAATGTTTGTCTTGTATGGATAATCAGATCAAACAGCTTATGACTATAGTCTGCTATAAAGCTGCTCTCTGTAATCCCACTAAGCCGTTTAAGCTGTTTTACAACAGCTAAAAAAAATGTATGTAGAAAAGCAGTTAAAAGCAACAATGAGAGAGATGCAACACAGTCACTATTTTATGCACTTCTATATTTCCTGAGTGCAGAAGGCTTCCACTTCTGTTTGCATTTCAGACCATTTCTCTCAGGTATCTTTTAACAGGAATACAAATATTTTTTTCTGAACAGCAAGCACAATCCAGGAATAAAATACAGAGCTGGAAGCGAGCATAGCTGACTTCAAAGTCAGCCAGCATACCCACCATCTTTGAACAGGATTAACACATCTTACTACGCGCTGCTTTTTCACCATCGCTACCACACTGCAGCTGTTTCATTACAATTCAATCTACTCCTGACAGCTAAGTCTCCTCAGAACGCCAGGAGTAGAATGCCTTTTTTATATTACTCCTTTTATTTCATATCATACAAGGCGGTAGATTCATAACCGTAAATTCCTGTTGTTGTGCAGCAATAAGCATCTGTCATTATGGAGTAATGACACATTGTAGACTGATCTCCACAGACACTTGTCAGGACTGGTTAATTAAACAGATAAAACAGCACAAAACAGAAGAGCAGAATGGTCGTCTTCATGAGACGCCCTACTTCTGGCAAAAAATGAGACATTATAGAGATGAGTAAACATTATGCCAGCATTCGGGGAATGCTATCAATTCTGATTAGTGTTAAGTGCATCGTTGGAGACTTACATCGGCTATATTTTTTCCCACCCATTTGAAGTACAACAATTTGGCCACAACTACTAATACAAAAGCTTCCTCGGCATGTTTACAATTTGAAACAGAAAAAAGCTGGTATTTATGTTTATGAGTTTATTAAACACATCTACATAAATGTCTTGATGTCTCGCAGATTTTCTGCATTTTATGCTTCAAGCCCTTCATAGGGCTTGTTGAAATCAATCACATCTGTCAATAGCCTAATCACATTTAAAGTGTTGATAAAATTCTGGTGTGGCAAACCATGCAAAACATTGTACAGATAATCAAGTTAATGTGCCGAGTGAGGCTAATGTTAACAGTGCTACTGACAGCAGTCTTCTATCACTGAAGGTTAATTTTCACACAGCTGTGCAGCATGTGTTTACACATCAGTCCCATCGAGTGGTTACATGCCAGTTTACTCTGACTCAGTTTACATTCACCCATTCATTTTCTAAAACAACACAAAAGAAGGCTAGCTATACAACTTCCCATAACTGAGGGAGCACTGCTGACATCAGCGGAGACAAGGAAAAAAATCTAATTGTGTCTAAATGTGAATTCTCCTCACTTTAATTTGATCCAAATGGAAGAAAAGTATTAGTATTGAGTAGGGCTGCAACAAACGATTATTTTGATAGCTTACAGCTTGAAGTGTTTAAGGTATTTGCTAACTAAAAATAAAGACAAGATGATTGTTTATTAAACTTTTAATGAAATTTGCAGATGTCTCAGTGGAGTTTAATAAACTTGGCCGTCTGTTCTATGTAAAATATAACAGGACACTGGAGTAAATTCTCTACCATTTCACACTTCTGTTTAATCAGTTCTGTTTGACATTTATTCAGCTGTGTAAAAACGATAACTTTAATCTCAGCCAAACCAATTTACTGAGGAACAAATAAAACACTGAAAAAAGCCAAACAATAACATTTTTAAATTAGCTGACTTATATATCATGTTTAACCTGAGTAACGAAAGACCACGGGGGTTTGAAAATTATAGGCTGGGAGTCCGGTGTTCTCACCAGCTCTAGTAAGCCTTGAACCCCGGCTAGCTATCGAGCTGGTGGGTAACAGACGTCTCCGAAAACATTGGAGCGCTTTTGAAAATATGTGGTGTCTTGATAAACTGAGCAGATATTTGAAGTTTACACAGCTACATTCTCGCCTGAAAATATGTTAACAGTTTATTTTGTGAACCAGAAAGAATAAGAGTAATATTAAAACTAAGTAGCTGCCGCCATTGTTGGAAACTGGAATTGGCAAGGCCGCGTCACTGTAACGTAATTGGCCTACAAATGCGGCCTCCGAAGGATGGAGGTCACTGCTTCTTCTTATTCTTCGGGGGTTTAACGGCAGCTGGCATCCCTGGACATGCAGTGCTACCATCTTCTGATTCAGCCCGTTATTACACTCTTAAATCCTACTACTTATTCCTGCGTCTTTCGGGATCTTACAAAGCTTCAAACAACGCGTCGACTATTAAATTAGTCGTCGACGATTTTAATAGTCGACGTAATCGTGACTATTAGACTAATCGTGGCTGCCCTAGTATTGAGCTTTTCCCCACAGTAGCTACTCAAACTGAAAGAGAGTGTGTGTGTGTGTGTGTGTGTGTGTGTGTGTGTGTGTGTGTGTGTGTGTGTGTGTGTGTGTGTGTGTTTTTAAACACATTCATAGAGTACTTCATGCTGTGAACTTGAATGCTTTATATTCATTGGATCCACAACTACAACCATTTCAGAATCACTAATGTCTCTGGACTGCGGGTGGAAGTTAAGGCACCCACAAGGAGAACATGCAAACTCCACAGAAAGGCCTTGGCCAACAAGAAGAGTCAATCCAGACCATTTTTCCTGTAAGGCGACAGTGCTAACCACTGTACCGCCCAAGTATGGCAATTAACTAAGACCAAGCATAACTTTTATGAATGTTTATCATACTTTTCCGTTCTCATTCATTTGCTGTTTGCTAAACCGTGTATGCAGTATAAAATCCCCACTGACTGCTCTTAAACAGCTATTAATTTAATCTAAAACATTGCAATGATGACATTAACAAGCAAAATGCCAATCACTGCAGTGACTGTTGTGCACTTTTTCAGAGTCAGTAATAAACTATGGTGTAAAACAAAGGTTTCAATTAATAAAGCAGTTCTGCTTTATTAAGACAAAACATAAGGCTCCTATGGCTGTGTGAATATGGGAGAACAACAAGTTTCAATTTTACTTGGCTGATGTTTTTTGCTCTAATAACTATAATTAACAGTACACAAGTATTTTTTTTTTATCTTTTCATTAATGGAAATTTCATTTTGTATATGTATAATAAAACACTGACCTTTTAATGGCTCTACACCTGCTGCAACAGGTTACAGATACTATTGTTCACTTTACCTCAAGTCTCAATGTAAATGCTTAAAGTTATTGTACTTTTGTACAAATATAATCAAACTAAAAATGAAAAGCAGTATGTTATAATTCATCTTATGTTTTACATGTTTGTGACACTGTAGTGACACATCCAAAACCATTTTAGATGGCAATAATGCTACTGTATCTGTCTCAGGTTCTTTGAGCACTTTAAATAATGCTGACAGCTGAGTGGGTCATGTTGGAGCTAATGAGGACTGAACAACAGTTCAGTATCTCAGTATAGTTTCTCTCTGAAATTACATAAATGCACGAATAAAGGAAAAAGCAGATTGTTACCCTCTCAGATTACCAACTACTACATTACCATTATGAGACAGACAGAGTTGTCCTGGCCAGTAAATTAGTGACGCATTAGGTACAATACTATATTCACACACAGCACACGGGCAAATTGGTCATGGGTTAATCAGCTGCCATTCCCATTATGGAGGCTTGGGACCAGCACTATGAGTAAACCAGCTTTTGATCCCCAGACGCAGAGTTTGTGTCTCCTCTCGGCCTCAAACCAGGTTTACTTGTTAGTTAAGTTGGGCAGCAGCGACTGGTGGAAAAACTTGTAACGCGAGTATCTACAAAAGCTGCCAGATGGCTGAGAATCCAAGCTTCCAAACCTGTTATGAAGACAAACGGCAGGTGCATTTCCTTTTCCCCCCCATTTAGAATTGTGTTATTTTACAGTTCTAATACTTTACCTATTATTCTACAACATAGAAATAATAGAAATAAATGTATCAATATTTCCCCCCAAAGTTTTGGGCCTACAAGCAGTCAGAGCAGTTTGTGTCAGAATTAGAAGCAAAACAAAGGAAATAAAACGTGTATTTTTTAAACAGACTATCATCAATCATACAGTCATATTGATAAGAAAATCCACAGGATGCTGCGCAGTCCTCTGCAAAACAAAGTACACCCTTACTTCTAGGAATTAAGAGAGTAAGTAGAAGCCGTACATTGATCTGGAGGAGTCAGGCGTGTGTTAACATAATGCTATGATCTTCCTGGGAGTGAACATACCAGCAAATTCCCCCCGAGGTCAGACCATTTAATACTCAGAGACATTAAAAAAAAAAATCAACATCCTTTGGACAAACAAGAAGAAAGTGGAGATGTTTGCCCATAATGCACAGCACCACATTTGGAGAAAACCAAACACAGCCTATCAGCACAAACATGTAATACCAACAATCAGGCATGTTGGTCGAGGGCTGATGATTAGGGTTTGTTTTGCAGCACAGGACCTGTGCACCTTGCAGTTATTGAGTCGACCATGAACTCCTCTGTATGCCAAAGTATTTTAAAGTCAAATATGAGACCATCTGCCTGACAGATAAAGCCTTGCTGAAACTGGGTGAAGCAGTTGGTCCATGAACCCTAGAACAGCACCAAATCGACAGCAGAATAACTTGGACATTAGGGTGGAGCAAGGGGTGTTGTGTTCCAACCACCCAGACAAAGTCCAGACCTAAACCTGAGTGAAATGCTTTATTGCAACCTTAAGAGAGCTTTGCATAAACAAATGCTCCCAGCCGTGAATGAAGTGAAGCAATGTCGTAAAGAAGAGTGGGACCACAATTCCTTCACATTGATATGAGAGACTGATAAAGTCACACAGAAAGCCATTACTTCAATTGTTGCTGTTAAAGCTGGTTTTACAAGCTACTGAATCATGGGGTGTGTAGTGTACTCAGTTCTCCCAAAGGAATGCACAGAGTTCTGTGAAAACTCTCTTTTATATGATTATACATGATTTCAAGCAGAAGATAAATGAATTACTATACCTCATGTTGGTGTATGTTCCCCAAACAGCTAAAAGAGAGAAAGAGAACACATAATAATGGCATCATCATGAATGCAATACGAATAAACAGAGCAGTGCCACATTGAGGCAGCTAGACTTTCAATGATAAACACAAAAACCGCTGAAGACAAACAAGTAATGAAAACTGATCCAATTGTTTTTTCAACTACTGCTGTACAGTTTCACAAGTGGATCTGAAATCACTGAGCAATGAACTTACTATAGCAGTTAGTGTTGTTATTAGAACTGTCACATTTTGACTGTGTCCAATCTCTGAACACTTGCAACAAATGTTTATTCTCAGTATTAATTAGCCTGCTCATTACTTTGTCAATTTTTCAGATTAATTCCTAAAATATCCTTTAAATTTCCCAAAGGCATTAGAAACAATTATATGAAATCAAAAACATCCAGAGGGGGCGACTTGTAGGCAGTCTACCCTTTGAAAGGTGCACTCTGGAGGACTAGAGGACTGGGGGGCTTGGCCACCCAACAGTTGGTTGTTGTCACACGAGTACAGTTTGTCATGAGTGAAAATAAACTGTAGAGATGGCAACTTGGCGACAAGAATAAAATATTTTTTAAAAATCGTACGCTTACAGGCAATATAGGCGATCAAAGCGAGGGCAAAAAGCAGCTTCATGATTCTTCTGTTTAAGCTTGATATCATCCAGATGATCCGCTTCATCATCCGCTCAATGCAGCAGGACCAGGAAACAAGCGAACCGCACGTTCAGGTCCAGCTATAGCATTTTGTTTTACAGCGGTTCATGTCCTCGGTGTGTCTCGGTTTTACTGGGCGGACAGGCTGGCGATGGCACCACAAATTCACAGAAAGTGTAGCCTGGCGGGGCAGGCAAGGGACAGATGCTACGTCCTGCTACGTCAACACCGAGCGGGAGCAGTTTACGTGGCTAGCAGCGCACGCACAGGTAGCACACAAAAAGGTGGCAATCTAAACCGTGGAGTGTCAACGTTCACAACTACGCCTAAACTTATTCGCTGACCCCATTTATACCCACACGGAGAAGGCGGTCATATTAGCTGCAGTACATGGCTACTTCTTTCGTACGCGGATGTGACTATCACACAGCTTCAAACTACTGTAACGCATTGATAACACTACGGACAGTTAGCCGTTAGCTTCACATTAAGCTACGCCTGTATAACAAGATTCTAAACTAAATATAACTGTCATTGAAACAATAGCAGAAATAAGCCGTGGCTAACGTTCATATTCGAATAAGCACCGCGAGAATAAATAAGTCGCTAATTTTAACCCCACTGAAATGTCGAAGTTTGCTCCTCTCGCCTGGGCCAAGGAATAACAGATGAGCGACTGCTCGGTGCTCGATTAAGCAGCCTGATTTTCTTGCAGCCTCTGTGACGTTCGTGAAATGTTGTGTGTGTACATATATACAATTTTATTTTTTAATTTTAGACATATCTTCCCCAAATTGTTGTTATTTGTAGTTTTTTTTTAATTCCATTCTTTAAGAAGGCGTAGCTTTCAAGTTCCAAACTCATTTCTTTTCATAACACACAATGGCTCATTCATTGCGCTACTTTCCAGTCTGAAGTGAACCTTGTTGAGTTTCCCATTTAAACCACTGTATCCCATTTTCCGCTTACTTGTTCTTGTTTATATACTACTGGGCGTAGTGTACCTGGAATCGAGTATTTTAACCGATGCATGAAACCACACATTTATAGACATAGGTTTTAACGGCTGCCGTTTTCTTTGTGAGTAGTCATCTTCAAGTCAAGTCATCTTTATTTATATAGCACATTTAAAAGACATCAAGTGTCGGCCAAAGTGCTGAACAAAGGGAGAATATAATGAAAGAATGAAAGTAGAAAGAAAACATTTTAAAAAAGAATTGTAAGACATGTAAGAGTATATAGCATATAATGTACATGCAAATATGCACATACATATACAAAACTGTACACATTCACGCACAACTACACATATGTGAACATAACATATATGCACATACAACATCATCCAATAAGATAATAAGATCCCCACTCGCTGTCTGAGGAGGGTGCACAGTATCC
This sequence comes from Aulonocara stuartgranti, assembly GCF_965226115.1. NCBI lineage: Eukaryota > Metazoa > Chordata > Actinopteri > Cichliformes > Cichlidae > Aulonocara > Aulonocara stuartgranti. Next base: position 21,504,810 of record NC_138952.1, read on the forward strand.
TGCGGGACCAACATCACCCTGCGCGCCACCTTTTCCATCTGCTGCCCTCAGGGAGAAGGTACAGGTCTATACAGGCCAGAACATCCAGACTGGCCAACAGCCTGTATCCACAGGCTGTGAGGCTCCTGAACTCTCTGCCCCCCTCTCACGGACAATAACCATATCCAACTTCTTAATAGCAATGAACTGGTCTGCATTGGTGCATCATATCTTTATTCTCTTCCCCCTCCTGCCCCCCCCCCCCCCCCCCTCTTTCTTAAATAGATAACTATCATATCTGATATCATATCTCACAGTACAATAATATTGAATGGGTTGCATTGTTGTATTTTGTCATGTTTCTCAGGTCTTTGTCTGAATTTCTACGAACATTATTGCTAAGGATTGTCTTATTGCATTGGAGTCACACTGGGTTAAATATGTACACTTGGGTTTTAAGGGGTATTTATTATTTTCTTCTTTTTTTTGGGTTGTATGGAAGCCCCAAACGCAATTTCATTGTTCTTGACAATGACAATAAATAAATAAATACTAAATACTAAATACTAATACTAAAAGAGACCAAATAGACAGAATAAAAAAGGATATCAAAGAGACCGGAAAGCCTTGGAAAATAGGTAGGTCTTGAGATTCGATTTAAAGACTTCCAAGGATGAAGAGGATTTTATGAAGGGGAGAAGACTATTCCAGAGTCTCGGGGCAGCAATGGAGAAAGCCCTGTCACCTCTAGATTTGAGCTGGGAGCGTGGAACTGATAAAACCATCTGACTGGAGGAGCGCAGAGATCAAGTGGGTAAGTGCAGGCTAAGAAGATCTGAAATGGAACCTGGAGCCATTTATTACACAGCGTGCTGCGGGATAAGCCTGTTCTAACGTTTGAGTCTAAGGTTTATTTTTTTAGCACCTGAGGCTCTTTTTTGCTTTTCTTCCGTAAATACTCTGCGTCTTCCACGTGATTCAGTTTATTTTGAAAAGTCTCAACAGGATCTTGAGCTTTATTGTGAAAGGTTTATGTGGAAAATAAACGAGCGGACACGCGGTGATTTTACCGTCGTTGTGATTAGGTGCTTGTCCATCTGTAGTGTGGTAATATTAAATATAAGAGAAAGGGAGAACTTTAAGAAATTAATATAGCCACTACAGTGACCATCAAAACGATGAAAAAATATTGCCATAAACAGTTTATTTTGCGACACCACGGAACAAACGATAATGTAAAATGAAACATAGACGTTTTTCGCAGCCCTAATACATATATATATATATATATATATATATATATATATATATATATATATATATATATATATATATAAACCACCCAGCACGCCCCTGCGGGCGGTTTATCCTTCAAGCTCGGGTCCTCTACCAGAGGCCTGGGAGCTTGAGGGTCCTGCGCAGTATCTTAGCTGTTCCCAGGACTGCGCTCTTCTGGACAGAGATCTCCGATGTTGTTCCCGGGATCTGCTGGAGCCACTCGCCTAGCTTGGGAGTCACCGCACCTAGTGCTCCGATTACCACGGGGACCACCGTTACCTTCATATATATATATATATATATATATATATATATATATATATATATATATATATATATATATATATATATATATATATATATATATATATATATAATATATGTATGGCATAAATTGTCTAGTCTGTGATATATCTTCATATCCCAACAGTTATTATTTTGATTTCCATTACCACTACAAAGAAGCTGACATTTGCTGTTTCAGATTATGTCTCATTATGAACAACAAAACACTGTCATTACTTATTTAATGAAAATTAAGCCAAAATGCTCCCCGTGCAGCTTTTTCGGTGTGGTTTCATCGGTCTCTCACATGATGAATTTTGTCTCACTCTTCTTTCCAGTGTTCCCTCAATTCTTTGTGGTTTGTGGGATTTCGTTTATCTACAGCTCTCCCAGCACAGCATTTCAGTCAAGTGGAAGTCTGGACTTTGGCTGGGTTATGGCAACATTGTAACATTGCTGCTGTTCTTGGGTTCATTGTCCTGATGCATGAAGAAGTTTCAACAAAACTTTAGCTGTCAGACAGATGGCTTCACATTTGACTCTAGAATACTATGTATACTGGTATGGAGAGGAGTTTATGGTCGACTCAAAGAGTACAAGGTGCCCAGGTCCTGTGGCTGCACACAAACCCAAATCAACCCCCCTCTACCACTGTGCTTCACATAAGATGTTTGTGATGATATGCTGTATATGGTTTTCTCCAAATGTGGTGCTGTGCTTTGTGTCCAGCTTCACTTTGGCCTTGTTTATCCAACAGACATTGTTCCAAAAATCTTGTGGTTTGCTCTTGTCTTGATTGTGCTTTCATGAGTCTCAGACCTATAGCTTTTGAGTTTTTTGCAGTTTCTCTGAATATTGCATGGTCTGACCTTAGGGTAAATTTGCTGAAAGGTCCAATCATAGCGTGATTGTGACATTGTCTTGAACATTTTCCTCTTGTTAATTCTCTTAAAAATTGTCTTCAAATTGTTTGGAAGCAACCTTATAACCTTTCCCATACTGATGAGGAAAAAAACAGTTGCGAGAAGGATTACTCTAAGATTACTGCTCCTTCCTTGGCATTGTGTTTACGAACACCTGAATGCTCCAGACCTGCAAACTGTCAAAACTTATGCTTTCATACAGGTAAATCAAGTGCATTTTGTTAGCAATATCTTGCTGCTACTTAACCTCTTAATTCATATGGAAACAGCAAGGGTAATACCTCAATTTCTTACATGCATTTTGGCTGAAGTTTTGTCAAATAAATGACCAGATCTTTTTTCTTTTCTTTTTTTTTATCATGTCCTTAAAACTTTAGAGGATTTACTTTACTCTTATTCATTTGATTTGCAGGCAAATTTTCAACAGTGACATCAAAATAACACACTTCATCCCGCTTGATGGCTGATTTAACTATTGTTGGGGGAAAACTCTGTAAAAGACCCAGGAGAAATAAAGACACAATGAGACAAAGTTACTTTCTTTATCAAACGTGTACACGGGTGAGCTGCCAAGAACAACTCACAACGTGTACAGAGGCTGGGCACTTTTTATAGGAAAGACAGTGAGAACAGGATAAGAAAATACAAAACAGATAAAATAAACAACTCCATATGTGGCGCTAGTCTCGTCAGCAGAGAGCTGGGAGAAAGCTGTGAGAGATAAAACAATCTAAAACAATATGTCCCAGAAACAAGATGTCTTTGCTGGGAAAGTCTAAAAAGATAATTCTAAACGAATCTAACCATAGGCAAAGGGCAGACAAAAGGCATCTTTGTACATTTAAAAGAAGGTAAAGAAACATAGAATCATTTTTCCTGTAACATATTCCCTCCTGTTTTAACTTATTTTAAATGTATACAACAATTGTCTGTAAAGGTTATTTATTAAGCATCTTTAGCAATTTTTAATTTTCAAAATGTCAGCAAAGCAGGAATGTAAATCATGTGGTCCAAAGAATAAAACAAATAAAATAATAAAAGAACAAAGAAAAGCATAATAAACGAAATAACAATAATAAAACTAAAACTACAAAAAGTAAAAGAATAAAAGAAAAAGAATATAAACCTTATGTTGTACCTGCATAAACTACTAATGTGTTAATCAGTGCATGATCACTTGACAAGTCATTTTTAATCACCACGTCATTTATTAGCAGCTATTACAGGTTCTCTTCTAACAGAATTGCAACGGGATGCTGTTCTTCTTGAGGCACGGCAACATAAGCAGTCATTGTAGTTGTTATCATCTTTGAAATCATTACTCTTAGGTCACCTGTATGGAGAAAAAAAAAACAAAAAAACAAAAAAAAACAAACAGAGGAGACAGCAAACAACAAAGAGCAACATAATAATAGAGAAAACAAAGCACCATCACAATAAACTAGCTAGTCATAGATATCAATATTTACTAAATAATAAACGATATTGTGCAGCACGCAAGATAGACAGCGCACAGTGTGCTTTGAGGCAGCAGCCAAGAAAGCTTTAGTCCGCGTCTGTGAATACCCATGTGTGCATACCTGTGTGGATCAGCATGACCCAGGAGTTCTTTTTTTTTTTCTCTCTCTTCCCCCCCTTCTCACAGTCTCTTCTCCCCTTTGGTTTTCTTTCTTTCTCTCCCCCTCTTTCTCTCATTCATTCCCCCTGTCCTATTTATTAAAAAAAAAAAAAAAAAAAATGACAAAGGATGAACTGAAGCTCTGCCATCACGTAATGTCGCATACTGCTGTTTCTGATGTCATTTAAAAAAAAAAAAAAAAAGAAATCATTACTCTTAGGCATGGCAACACACACAACACTAATATGACCAGTGCTATCATGATGAGACCTAGAAGGAAAAATGGCTTTGCTACAGCAGCCAGCCATGAACCGCTGAACAGCCAGTCCAGCCAGCCTTGTGCTGTAGCTGCTCCAGGTGTGTGGTCAGTGACATATTTTTGCAGAGCGGTCAAATTCTGCAAAGCTTCATAAATGTCTCCTCCAGTTTCGTATCCATCAGGGATAAAAGTGCAACATGTTTCCCCGATCAGCTTGCAAACTCCTCCTTGTGATGCTGTTAGCAGGTCTAGTGTCAGTCTGTTCTGCAGCACCATCGTTCTGATGGCCTTCTGTTCTCCTGCTAAGGCGGTTCCCAGGGTCTTAGTCAAGTTGATGTGTCGTAGCAGAGCATATCGGTTGATCTCCACATGATCCCGCACCTCGGCAGCTCCAATGCCGGGGATCAAGCTCTGTAAGAATTTCACTCCTCCTCAGATGCGAAACTCTGGTTCCTTTACTGCTTGGTGCCGTCCGTGCACATCCTGTCTGGTACTGAGTCTTTGTTTGTAGTGGCATCCAGTAGATAGGTGAGTAGGCAGCTCCCCCACTGCCCGCGATCCATTGTTCATCACACATACTGGCAGTTGCGCTGCGTTCAGCTTGTTCAGTAGAATTACATCAGGCAGTGGGTCTGAGACTTGGGGCCAGGTCAGTAGGTAGGTCTGTCCGGAACAGTTCACATTTGTGGGTGATGATGACCTCCAGGTTGCTTTTGCTGGGATGCTGTAGTTGGCCTTGGACCAAAGAGTACCGTAGCCTGGATGTGTTGCCAGGCCCAACAGACACCAACTGCGATCTTCAGGTATGCTGTACGGCCACAGGCCAGACGTCTGCGAGGATAGGGGCATATGGGTACATGCATAGCAGTCAGTTTTATTATTCCAGTGAGCTGTAGTGTTCATAAACTGCCACCAAAAGTTAGTGGCGTAGCCATGGGGAAACTTGGTGTACTGTCCTTTGTCATACAGTGTCTGCCTTTTCTTCATATTGCGTGACTTGTTGTCCCTCACGGAAGCAAAGATGAGGAGCCCGGCCATGGTCAGGGCCACTGCAGTTATTAAGAGCCACCACCTCATGACGACGGGACACACCCTCCTGTCGCGAGTAGACCCCCCGGCCAGGAAAGCTGACCCCTCCACCGGGCGAGATCACAACGAGTGGGCAAGCCTGCTGTCAGCTGTGTTTAGATGGCTTCACTTACTCGCCTGCAGTGACTCTGATGGATCCAGGATGGTCGTTCCGCAATTTTACAAGCGGTCGGTGTAGTGAGGAAGACTTGGTGTGGTCCCTCCCACCTGGGTGCGCTCCAGTTTTTCCTTTGGAGCACCTTGATCAGAACCCAGACACCGGGCTGTAATCTGCAAGACACTTGATAGACATCATTACGTTCTTCGTTATTTACAATCATCTCTTTATTTTCCTACAACTTAGACATACATTTTGCTACTGAAATTGTATCTGCCTTTTTCACTGGGTAGATTTCTGGCCACTTTGAGAATACATCTATAACCACTAGGGCGTATTTTTACCCTTGGCATTCCTTTAGCTAAATAAAGTCCATATGGATTGTGTGGTCTCAGGTTTCCCTGAGCATTATATTTTTGACACGTCATGCACGTTCTGACAAATTGTTTTGCTGAGGTTTCAAAATTTATAGTGTAGAAATGAGAGTTGACAATACAGGTCATTCCCCCCGATGACAAATGCGTACAGCCATGAGTCACTAATGCCGCCATCTTGTGGAGGAATTTTTGGCAACACTGGCTTGCCATAACACATCATTAAGTCGTTTGTCAGAACTGCACCGTGTTTTAGCCATTTTGCCTGCTCTGCTGTGCTTGCTGCTTTTGTTCATTTTTCAACACATCCAGTGGAATCTGATGTGTGTTTACTGCCATCAATGTGATGTTTGTCTTTTGTGCCGCCTATTTTGCTGCTCTGTCAGCAAAATTGTTGCCTGTAGTAATGAAAGAGTCAGTAGGCGTTGTAAGAGGTTGGCATGGTGAACCGGTTTTCCAGTTGGTGTAATCATTCCTCTGTTATGCCAAATTTTTGCAAAATGATGCACAGCAGAGAAAACATACTGGCTGTCTGTATGTATGTTTATTAGTTTGTCTTTGTGTATTTAGCTTTCGTGTATCACAGCTATCAGCTCAGCGCTCTGTGCAGAATATGAAGAAGAAAGTGGTTTTGCTTCTATTATCTTACTATCTGTGGTTACTGCGTAACCTACACAATTTCGGCCTGTGCTGTAAGGTCAAATGCTGTTCTCCTAGCTTCCACACTTGCTGATCATAAGGTGGATCTGGGCCTGGAGTTTGTTTAAATCTCAGAATGTTGTGATACTCGGTCGGTTTCTGGAAAGTGGATGTGGCGGGTGTCATTTAGCATGCACTCAGGTTTAATACCAGAAAAGAATGGCATGACTGCTATCTTAAGTTTTGTCAGAGTGTCTCTACCTAGCAAATTTACTGGACATGACGGGTCATATATGCATTTAATAAAGCACCTGCGGCCACTTGCTGTATGTACTAGTTCTAAAGGGGCAGTTAATTGGTGTACAGTTGTGTGGCCTGAAGCTGACGTTACAACTAATTTGTCCTTTGAAAACTGTCAGTTTAAGTGGCTGCCTCAAAACTGTTTTGCATTATTTCTCTGTGGCCTACTCCTACAATCTCGTGTGAAGTGACCTTCCTCTCCACGGTTCTAGCAGGCGTTGTCTCTATGTTATCTGCTGTTTCTGCGTGGCTGTCTGCAGCCTTGGTGTTTGTGACTTTGCTCGCCTCTCTGTTCCTGATAGCCACCTGCGAATTAGTGTTTTAGTCTATTGTCAACAGTCAGCCTTATTTTTAAGTTACAGAATGCTTCTTCTTCTTTTTTTTGTCTTGGTTTGGGAGAATAGATGCAACACTACATTTTCACTTAAGGCAGTTTTGAATAATTTCTAGTTTGTCAAACAATTCATGGATCTCACACATTTCAAACTTTCAAGTTAGGGTTGTTTCCCATTTATACAAATATATATATATATATTTAACTTTGCATTGCTCACAGCTCATAGCTCACAGCTCTAAACCTAGGCATTTTTCAATCATATGCCTAATCACTATGTGTCACTGTGATTCTCAAGTATTGTCACAAGTTCGTTTAAATTCGTTTCCAAAACCAACAAAATAATCAAACAAAAACAAAAAACATAAACGTGTCAGGACACAAAAGAAAAAAGAAAAAATGCTGCCATCCGAACAAGGCAGAAGTCTGCATATGTTGGCTTTTAATAGCATGCAGCTTGTAACATGGTAGACTAATGTGCCTGTGTTAATTCAGCTCCATATTATTGTGTGAAGTTGCACTGGGTTGGGAGTGGTTTTGTGTGTGTGTCACATTTTTGGTGAGCCAATGGCTGGAATGGGGTTGGACTAATTAGAGGCAGGTGTACTTGATTGCACTGATACACTGGTCTACTTATAGCCCACACTACAAACACTGCTGTGTCGTTTTGTCTCTCTGTGCAGGTATGTAATGTGATGAAATCAGATATGTTTGGGATGGATGGGTTTTGCCCTATGAATTTTATATTAAGTGTGTCGTTTTGTCTCTCTGTGCAGTCCAGGGCCTATTATATGCCACAGCCTAAAGGCAGCTGGGTTGCAGAGGCTTGAGTGACCACTGACTATATGCTTGAAGGTGGTGGGTCTCCAAGGACAACTTCTAACCCTGTTAAAGGCAACATGTGGAGTGCAACTTGGCTGTGTGGCATAGCTGGCTCTGGCCTTGGGACTGTGTGTTTTTATACAATTCATAAATGGGACACTGGACTGTTTTATCTTTTATCTCTTGATATATTTTTCGTCAATAAATTATCTTTTAGAATTTTATTGACTGTCATCTTTTTGCCCACGACTGAGACGGTTGGTCAGACCTAGAGTCTTTCTTCGGGTGTGTTACAGCAGCTTCTGCTCTAAAAGAAACAAATAAATAAAAAGAAAAGAAAATGTGGAACATGCTCATCAGCTTAGCAGTGTCTACATATTTAATTCAGCTTCTCAATCCTGTAGTTTTAGCTGTTGTCTACAGGGTTTTGCTTATTGGTTGTTATTATAGGTGTGCTCTATATCTCAGCAATGTGTCATTCTAGGATGATAGGTTTCAAGCTGGTCAAGTGCCTCTATGCACTTCATTAGTTTAGTTATTCTCTGTATTGTCTTCATCTCACATGTCATTACACTGAGTTTCAGCAAACCTTAAGCTTGATGCAGACTACTGCTTAACAATTATCCACCTCACATCATAACCGATTAAGGTGCCTCTTCATATTAATATTATGTCATTGTTAATATTATCCTCTTTGTCTTATATAACAGCAATAGCATATTATAATATTTTATCAGTGTGTACCATTATACTACTACTGAGCCAATTTGTTAGTTAGGATCATCTTATTCAGCAAACAGATAATTTAGAATTCATCCAATCTGCGGTCACATTTGTTCTCTCTGTTGCATGGCGGACCAGGCAGGTCTATTATAATATATTATTTATATTTTATTTTGTATCCATCAAGGGCTTCAGATGACCTGCAGAATCATCCTTTTCCCAGGGTGGAGACAGTTACCTTTTCACACACTGTCCTTGGCTGAACAGTGACACAGTCTTAATATACCTTATTTATTTTATTAAAATATTTTCGTGTGAATTATTTGCTTTATATTCATTTTATACATGCTGGGCATGGTCATCATGCCAACTGTGTTTCATTGTTAATATCACTTTACAGGTTGTTATCCTTGCTATTATTAATTTCAAATACTCTAAAGATAATTTCTACTGTAATTTTCCCTTCATCTTTATTTCGTACTTTTTATATTTATATCTACTCAGTGGGGTCTGTTTTCAACCCTTTTAAACTACTTCAAACTACTTTGATCTCTAGTTTTCACTTAATAAGGGATTATTAAGTTCTTCCTGATATGGGTGGTGCTGCAGATGCGGCTGCAGGAATGAGTGATGGCTTTCTAAAAGGGTTGTGGGAACTGCACAGTGTCTCGTCTTCTGGTTTTACTAAACTGGCAGTTGAGTTCTGTTCTTCTGACTGTTTATATTTTGTTTTCTTAAATCTCTCAGTTTACAGACACTGTTTTTGTCCGGCGTCTGGACTTTTCTTTTCTCACCACTGCTCGTCAGCAGGAGTGAGTTTTAATTTCACTTGCTTGATTACCCATCTTATTTATGTATTTACTTATTTTTGTTTAAGTAATATATACACAATACAGCTGCTATCACCTTCGCTGGTATTAGAGACGAGAGTGGTTGCTCACACGCCCTTCTACTTTCGGACTATTTCCAAAAGCGGTGTGAACTTTACGAGACGGAACTCGACCGTTCTCTCAACTCACCAGCACGTCAGTGAATAGCAGTAAAAGAAAAAACACAGGAGGAGCAGCTCAGTCTCTTATTGGACCGTGAAAATTCAGCTTGCTCCGTTAATTAAAACAATACACACACACACACACATTCACAGCTTCGACGCGCGCGCGACCGGAACCCTTATGATAAGGGGAGCTCCCAGAGCTACTTACTCCCTAGACCCAGTCTAGACCCAGCTGGGGGAGCTACCCAGAGCTCCAAAGCTACCAGTCGACGAGCTTCCAAAGCTACCAGTCGACGAGCTACTTCCGCTATTTTAAATTCCCTGAATTCAAAATGCGCTTTTACGCAAGATTGTGTCAGTGTGTCTGTATCTACCTGGTCAGTGTCGCCGGGTCTGGTCCACCTCGATCGGGCCCCACCACCGTGGGTCGCTTTCTAAGAACGTTGGCCAAGACTCGAATTTAACGCTCTTGGTCTTTTATCACACACCTAGTGTGTGGGCTGTCGACAGGCGAGCAACGTGGACTGGTCACGGAGATGGGACACGATGGAGGCGCTCCGGCTCCGAAGGACCAAGAAATGTTGGGGGAAAACTCTGTAAAAGACCCAGGAGAAATAAAGACACAATGAGACAAAGTTACTTTCTTTATCAAACGTGTACACGGGTGAGCTGCCAAGAACAACTCACAACGTGTACAGAGGCTGGGCACTTTTTATAGGAAAGACAGTGAGAACAGGATAAGAAAATACAAAACAGATAAAATAAACAACTCCATATGTGGCGCTAGTCTCGTCAGCAGAGAGCTGGGAGAAAGCTGTGAGAGATAAAACAATCTAAAACAATATGTCCCAGAAACAAGATGTCTTTGCTGGGAAAGTCTAAAAAGATAATTCTAAACTAATCTAACCATAGGCAAAGGGCAGACAAAAGGCATCTTTGTACATTTAAAAGAAGGTAAAGAAACATAGAATCATTTTTCCTGTAACAACTATATATTAACTCATGGGCAATCTAGATCCACTTATGAAGGCTGGGTGTAGGGCTTGCTGGAGGAGGAAGCTATGATAAATATAGACTGAGACAGTTCATATCCTGGTCGTGCTTGAATACTGGGTAGAATATGAGCCCTCAGCTTAGGATAATCTGTCTGCCCAGGTCCTGAAGTGAACACCTCATTGACCATTGTCTACCAACCCACTTGAAAGTCTTATGGGGAAAACACTGGATGAAAAATAAAATTTTCCTGTTGGCCTTTTCGAGTGTGTGTCCCTTTTACATTCTAAGCACACACAAAAAACAACAACAAAGATGCTTTTCTTTCTACCTTTGATGTTTTTTTCCCCCTTTTTGTTGTTGTCGTTGTTGTTTCAGACAGCCATGAATTAATAATTCTGAGAGTTCCACATGAGCAAAGATGGAGATGGAAGTCTAACTTTCAGTGGGGGGGAACAGCTTTTTTAAAACCTTATTCTGGGTCCAAATCAGCAAATCTTCAATCTATGCAAAGGATTCTGTAGAAAGTGAGTTACAGCATTTAGCTTCTAGCTCTCATATTGATCATCAGCACATTATCCTGGGATTAAACACTGTACATAGGCTTACAGGAATATTATTATTAATGTTTAATGTTGTTGTTTGTTATTGTATTATTATGTGTTGTAATTGTATGTATTTGTTGTTTGGACTACATTGTTGTACATTGTGTGCTAAATTGCTTATTTATCATTTTTGTCTGACCTGTCACGGGCTTCAGATGAAAAGTAGCCTTCTGGCTAAATCTAGCATATTTACATTGAGACATAGCTCTGTCCCCTTTAAATACATGTATTCAAGTTCCAAAATACAGATGTTCATCACCCGAACTGCTGCCTGACTCTGTGCATTTCATTCTGTGAGATACTGTGAGAACCAAACAGAAAATTTTGCTTCATTTTTTCTTTTCTTTGTCAGCACAACCTTCAAATGCCCCTCATAAAATCAAACGCAAACATTTAGAGCACTTCACTTGGCAGTGGTCTCAGGCTTAGCTACAAAAACTGGATCCCTAAACTATGTCCTCCCTTAAATAGCCTGCTGCCCTAATTATGAAGGGCAACATCTTAGTTGTTGTCCATCCAAAGATGAGATTTAATTGTAAAATAAAATAAAATGTAAAAAAATTCCCTAGATCAGGGGTCTCAAACAGGTCCCATGTCCTACTGATTAACCCTTCCCCCACAGTTGTTCATAGTATAGTAATAAAGTCAAAGATAAACAATTAAATGGCAGAGTGGTTCCTGTTCCCCCCCCCCCCCCCCCCCCCCCCCCCCCCCCCCCCCCACTATCTACTATATAAATGTGTGTTTTTCTGTTTATAAAATGTCCAGGATAAAAATAAATTAAAAACGTAATAAATAAAAAGGGGGATTTTTCATGAATTAACACAAACTTTCCACTTTATAACTACAGTGTAAGCAATGAACCACTAAATCTTTTTCTGTAAGTTTACACATTTCTTATCATTTAAACCCAAAGAATCACACCGACAGCTGTAGCTCATTTACTACAGCAAAATCTTTATGATGTAGGAAAACTGAGATGTAATGTTGAAATTGCTCTTCTTATATTGAGATATCTCAGGGGTAAAATGTGCAGCTAGGGGTCTTCCACAAGCCAGGGCCACTTAAGATAGGGGGCTGTATGTGGCCCACGATGTAAAATGAGTTTGACATCCCTGCCCAAGACCCTTGCCCTCAACGTGACCATCACAGACATAAATAAAAGCCTTATACTACCCCCAGACCTAATTTCAACATTAAGCCCCACAGCGGAAAAGCAGCAGCTGCGTTAAATTTCCGCACACCCTATTTAAACTTAAATAGGTCCTCAGAAAGATATATGTACAAACAGACACGCATATAAAGCCCCCCTCACCCCCCACCACCACCCGTGGATCCAAGCATCCCACTACCCTGTGATGTAAGACTCGCCCTGCCTTTAAAAGTCCTGGCGCAGAGCCCAAATCGCATAACACCACTGGTGGCACAAGAGTCTCCGCTACGAGCGCGGATTAAAGCCAGTCTAAAAGTGGTAACTTGAAGACGAGAGAAATAAACTGCTGTGGAAAGTAACTTGATAACTGGGATGAATTTTGTTAGATTGCCCAAATTATATGTAATAGCGCGTACTGTCAAACTGGTTCGCGGAGAGACGCGGTGAAAGCGGAGGAGGCGTTGTGTTAAAGTCACGTTAAGGTGACACTTTTTGGTTACAATGTATTTTTTAACATTCCTGCCAGTTCTCTAAGAGTCGGCAGCCAGGTGATCGCTCTCAGGATCAGCGGAGGAATACGCGTTTGTTGCACATGAGCATGGAGTAAGATGGAAGCTACACGCGCAAACTTTACAGATGCGCGATGTGACCAGCGCTGCCGAGTGAAGCAAGCTCCAGAGTGAAGAGAAACTGATTGACTGAATGGGCGGCGGCATGTTTTCTGGTCAGGTTGGTCTGAATTACAGCTTCAACCTGAGCGATGACCGAGATTTGCTGGACGCGCCGGCGGGCTCGGCGAAGCTCTCCCCGGCGGGCTTTGTGGTGCTGTCCGTGGTGCTGGGCTTCATCATGACTTTCGGCTTCCTGAACAACTTCATTGTGTTGCTGCTGTTTTGCAAATTCAAAAAGCTGCGGACACCGGTGAACATGCTGCTGCTGAACATCAGCGTGAGCGACATGCTGGTGTGTTTGTTCGGCACCACTCTCAGCTTCGCCTCCAGCATCCGCGGAAAGTGGCTGCTGGGGCGCAGCGGCTGCAGCTGGTACGGCTTCATCAACTCTTGCTTTGGTAAGTTCTGCTTTTTTGAACAGCTCAAAGTTTGGGATGTTGTGGTATTTGTCAACTCATGCACCGTTTTACATTTCTGGAAATAAAACTGTGCGAAATATCTGCTGTTTTTGCAAAATGTATTATAAGTCACTGAGACACTGAAGTCAAAGTTGTGGCAAATATGCTTTATTTCACATCGTCAAATTTAATTAGTTATTAGTTCGCTCTGTTGTGTTTGTCTGCGTAAGAGTCATCGGGGCTGATGGGGATGGATTAATAATATTTTCAGTAGACCATGATACTCCCTCTTTAAATTACTGCGCTTTAATAAAGCCATTGGTATTCATTAACTTGGATTGTTTGCACAATGGTTAGTTTCTGTCATTATTCCAAGTAGCAGCTTTCACAATAATAATGCATAATAATAAGAATCTGTACATATAATGATAGCTGAGCCTGATAGATAATCAAACAAGCGCTCTTTGGATGGATCCAGATTCTTCTTCTTTTTTTCTTTTTTTTTATCAAAGAATTGTGACCCAAAGTCTGTCCACTGAACAAAGAGAAGTACATTTGACGGTTGATGTCTTTCGGTAAACAAATTATGTAACGGTGACACTGGTTCTGACCTCAGACCTGCGGGTTTCATGTCTGTACAGCCCATCGCGTTTCTTTTTAAGTCTGCTTATCGACAGACACTGCCCGCTCCGTATCTCCAATCACACTGGCCAGTTGGTCCAGCGCTGCACTCTGACCTTCTCTTCCTCTGTCTCCAGAGGGAACGGGGATTGCAGTCAGATTTGAGTATTATTGTACTACATTGTTCATGAGCCCTCCATCCCCTCTCGTATTAAACTAAAACATCATGAGCTTTCCAGCGTTTCTTAACATCTGGCTGGTTTGAGCTCAAGGAAGAGTGAAAAAACGAGTTTGTATTTTACAGTTTGTCACACAATGCATTGCATACTGATTTATTTAATGACGTTTAAGTCCGTGCCCCCACACGGACTTATTTTTTATTTTTTGCACTTTTACTGTGTAGTTCATCCACCAGGAGGTGGTAGTGTCACAACCTGGATGCACTGACCCTCATCGCATTTATCAGAGGATATGAACTCTGGAACTGTAGCCATTTGTATTTATTTCTGTCTGACAGATTTAGGGCAATCTCGTGTTTTCATGTTAGGAGGGGAAACGTTTTTCCTACATTTGGCTTGCCCAGTGTTGATTGCTTTTTGGGGTCAGGCTCATGTCTTTGCCACAGTTTGGTAAGGAAAGTTAATTCTGACACAATTGCTGGAACGTAACTCACCCACTTTAGTCTTTTACAGTGTGGTTAATAAACTCAAATCAAAGTGCAAACTGCTTGTGCTATGCTAATAAGCATGATCCATTGTATGTGATTCGTTTCCTGTTTATCACAATGGAAACACAAAGCCTATAAATGTCACTGGACTCTCATGCTACTATAGCTGTGTGTAGGAAAAAGGAAATGATCATTTATGAGACTCCTATAACTCAGGTTGAGTTATAGGAGTCTCATAAATGATCAGACTTCAGTACACACTCAGTAGCTGCCGAGACCTTGTATAGTGTAGGTCTCATTTTCATTCTTGTTGTGGCTTTTTAGATGATCTAGTGCTTTTATGCGTTTACTTTATGCTTGTTGATATTCAAACTTTTGTCATTACACATTCTTGACCCTGATGAAGGCCACAAGCTGAAACGCGTTGATCAATTATTAAAGTTGTTCATCTTCCCTCAAGTGTTGACTTCCTGCTTTGTGATTTCATTACACATTCACAGTTGAATTAATAAAATTATATACACCGAGTTGTTCTCATGCTAGTAAAATTACTTTTCATTTCAGTTGCATTTTTTTTATTATACTTTTACAGATTTTCATCTGACCTCACAAATGATATTTAGACTCTTATCATGAATACAGAAATATGTATTATTTTAACTTATCTCTGTTTCCATATCCTCTGACGGTGGTGTTTTCCTTCTGCCGGTGCTTGTGTGCTGGTTTACATCTGTTCATTTACCTTCTGTGTATTGTAAAACCGGATATGTCAGCAGGATATGTTGAGGCGGTGAATTTTCATTTGTCTTCACGCTATGTTTTAAAGTCAGCAGCGTGCTTTGACTTTATTCTCCCCTGGGCTTCTGCATTTTTAAAACTTGAACCAGCATGGTAACAGCTCACTGCTTATTTTACTGGTGTCAAGAGAGAAGATGCTGGAAAGCTGACAGAAGTCGGTAGATACAAAATATTTGCCACATAAAGTTTGCCAATATGAATGCAAAGAGCAGCCATACTGTTAGTCAAACTCCCAGCACCCCCCACCCCACCTACCCACCCACTCACCTCTACACAGACACATGCATGCATGCAAGCACGCACAGATAGAGGAATTACAATTTTGTAAACACATTTTAACACGGGGAGCATAGAGAAAGTTGGTTTAAATGACTTTAAACATGGCGTGGTTGTTTGTTCGAGATGACTCGGAGTATTTCTGATCTACTGGGAGTTTCCCACAAAACCATTTCTATGCAGAGATGAACTGAGACAAAGAAGATGTCCAGTGAAAACACGCGTCTCACTCCTGTCAGCTAAGAACAGGAAACTGAGGCTACAGTTCACATGGATTCAGCAAAAGGGGGCAATAGATGATTGAAAAACACTGCCTGTTCTAAGCATTTCTGCTGCAGCGTTCGGATAGTGGGGCCAAAAATTTGTATAAACAATATCAAAGCATGGATCCATCCTGACTTCTATCAGTGGTTCAGCCTGGTAGGGTAATGCTATTTTCTTAGCACACTTGGGTCCCTTAATACCAACTGATGGTTTAAACCCCACAGTCTGCCTGAGCATTGTTGCTGACCGTGGTCATCCCTTTATGACTAAAGTGTATCCATCTTCTGATGGCTGCTTCCAGCAGGTTAATGCACCATGTCACAAAGTTCAAGTTATCTCCAACAGGTTTCTTGAACATAACAGCGAGTTCACTATACTCAAATGGCCTCCACAGTCATCAGATCCCAATCCAATAGAGCCCCTCTGGGATGAGGTGTAACAGAAGATTCATATCATGAAGGTGCAGCTAGCAAATCTGCAGCAACTGTGTGATGCAGTCATGTCACAATGAACCAACATCTCAGGAATGTTTCCAACACCTTGTTAAAATCTATGCCACAAATAAATAGGGTAGTTGTGAAGGCAAAATTAGGTCCAACCTGGTACAAGTTGTACCTAATAAAGTCTCTGATGTGGGTCTTATGCTTCTTTGTTAAACATTTCTTAATATGTTGTTGTAAGAAATCGTATTCACAAGCAACCTGTATGCTCTTTCACACCATACATTGTTCCTATACTTATATGACATGTGTGCAGGATGTTAATATGTTTGTACCAATGATCAAACACTCTTACCTCGTCCAGTACATCCTGTTCTCCCAAGTCGCTGTTTTGTTAAAAGACCATTACCGTCAGTGTCACATAGTGTGCGCTTGAAGATGGCAGAACGCTTTGAGTGTCAGCAACCATAATACACTGATTGTTCATTTCTCTCTTTCTATATATATCGTTGCCATTATCATCTCCCTGTTATTCCTTCATCATATGAGGCAGCATAAGGGCTGATTCAATATATATAACTGCCAGAGAGTCGCACAACATAACAGATCACAGTTTTTCTTGGCCCGAGGCTAGTTTCAAACACGGGTAAAATTAAAAACAGGGCTAGGCAAACCATCATATACAGATAGAGAAAGCAATCAAGACATAGACAGTCATGCTGTCTTTTTGTACAGAAAGTATAAAGAAAACAGAAATGTTGAAATAATACATTTTATTATTTTTTCCAAAGCATCATTATGACCACATTACAAGAACTTACAGTATTCCTAAAGACTTTTGAAGTATAGTTGTTTCGGTGTTCTGACTCCTGTCTTGTACTTACGCTACACGAGTGGGAAGGTGGGTGACAACAAAGAGCAGGAAGAATGTTTTACTTTTAAAAGTCCGGTGATCTGCACACACTCAAGTAAACAGCTGATAAGAAGAAAGGACAATACACAGGGTGTAGTCTGTTTATTGTTCAAGGGCCTGACATTCACTTAACCTGACTTCTTAAAGCTTTTAAGCGACCCTACAAATCACTGGCTTACACCACTTGAGTAAGAACCTTGTAAGAATAATGATGTTACTGATGCTTTTGTTGCAAGCTGTAAGTGCTGTATATCATGATTAGGTATATGCTGCATGTGTGTGTGTGTGTGTGTGTGTGTGTGTGTGTGTGTGTGTGTGTGTGTGTGTGTGTGCAAATGCATCACATGGGAGTAAATGAGGCAGTGTGTTTAAGAAAACAATGGCTGTAATGAAGATCAACGATCTACATCCCAGAATGAAGATAAAGCAACTTGTGTCAAGAGACACCCAAACATAAAGATTTTGATAGTCAAAGTCAAATTTATTTCTATGGCACATTTAAAGACAAGCTCTATATATAAAATAATCAAATGACACAAAAATGTAGAACAAAATGACAGAATTTAATGAAGGAAAAAAAAAAGAGAAAACCCGAAGAAGAAGTAGCACTAAGAAAAATAGTCAAAACTAATTTGGATTTAAAAGCCAGAGAATAAAAGTTTTATTCTGAGTTTTAGAGTTAAATCAAGAGTTAAAGGAGTTTTGCTTTTCGTAATCATTGTTTTCTTTTTAGCTTAAAAGCAGTTAAGTGGGGATTGATGTTTCCTTCTCTCTACACATTGTAAAGTAGCTAACAAAGTCATATAACTTACTAACAGTTTTACCTCAAAACTACTGCATTTTCTTTGATTTTAATCACATGTGAACAGAATTTTCCGGAAAAATAAATACATTTATGACAGAAAACAGCATGTTTGGGAGGATCATTAATGAATTATTAACTGGGATTTACATATTGGTTTATCAAGTGAAAGATCTCTGCTCTGATATAAAGAGGAGACACAAATCCCTTTCGGGAAGAGCATCCAGTGTACAAATCTGCCAAATTAAACATGTGGTGACCTGCCGTCAATAAGAGAGCAGCTGAAAGTAGCTCTATTAATTTCATGACCTTTCTTTCATGACTAATGAAAGGAAGATTCTTTTTTTTAAACAAGACTATTATCTCAAAAACCTGGTGGTAGATATCCTTGTAGATGCCAGGGAGGGAACAGAAATAGGAAAAAACAGAAATGGGAAAAACAACAACGGAAATAGGAAGAAACAGATTTCCTAAAGCACAAGGAAAGTGTTTCTGGGGAGACAATAACCTGACGGACCAGTTGCAGGAACCCAAAACATGGTAGGTGTGTTTTTATCATGATTCATATATTACTGATGACGGATTTTAAGGCTAATAGTTAGACTAACACACTTCTCATCTTTTCTTTCCTCACAAAACCGATAAATCCTCCACTTTTAAGTGTCTCCCAGTGCAATTCTTAGCATATTTTGGTTTCTGCAACTGGTCCGTCGGGTTATTGTCTCCTCAGAAACACTTCCCTTGTGCTTTTGGAAATCTGTTTTTTCCCATTTCTGTTTTTGTTTTTCCTATTTCCGTTGTGTTTTGTGTGCTTTTGCAGCGTTTTTCTTATTGCTGGTGTTTTCTTAAGTTGCAGTCTGTTTGGCTTCTCAGGGCCACCGTACTAATCACGGTAAACACATAAAAGTTAGCTGAACTTAAAAGTTCATTAGAACTTTAATATTCTGATTATATTTGACATTTAACTTTTTCCTACAATAAAAACCAACATGTCTGATACTTAAATAAAAACATTCTCTGTTACTTTCCAATTATGTCTTTCTTGGGAATAAACTGATATAACTTACAACAAAATCACATTTTCAGTTTAGCAAAACTCACAATTTATCGTTCACCTTTGTAATCCTTTTTAATTAAACAAAAGCCAACAACTGGAATTTATGAAATTCCATACTTGAGAAAGTTATGCCTCACTTGCATTCTCTAATGAAATATTTAACAGCTTAAGTACATTTTTTCAGTTTAAAAGTGTTTTCTTGGATTCCAGCAATAACACATTGCACTGTTAATATTCATGAAATACTAAAAAGAATTCATTTTAAAATAAATGTTAATACCTAAGGGCAATATGTACTTTTGAATATCTGAATATCAGATTTGATTAATTATCCTGCAAACTGTTGAAACTCTAAAATGCTAAAATGTGCAAACACTGTACCACTGATTGGATTCTATTAGTTTTTCTGTATATGTTTGGTTAACATTCACATTGAAAACAGTGACTGGCAGGAACTAAGTTGACATATGTTACGGAAATTTTAACAGTAACCTGCAACACAGCCAGTGAGCGTTTTGAAACGGTTTAATAACATATTGCAATATGGAGAGAAACCTCCCAGCCAAAACACTAGCATCATCTCTGAAATTTGACGTCTTATATACACCATCACAGACACTCTCAACCAAAGAACATTCCACAGCACATCACGTCTCCCTATAGCTTCAGTCCAGCTCAACCTGGACCCTTTCCCACCCTAAGAAAAGTTACGACCACCCATCACCTCCCTTAAAGCAAGATGTCTGGAGATCTTCCAGTCTACAATGGGTCCTCTGTGAAGGTGCAATAAAACTTGGGGCCTTGTGATAACATTCTACATGCATGCAAACTGTCGACAGTACTCTTACTATACTAAAGAGAGAAAGTGATATTACTATTACTATGTGATATGATTAAAATATGTGATTAATACATGAGAAAAGAAATCTGCCACCACACATGATTTTTATTCCAAAAAGAATCAAATAAACCTGAAATATTAATCATTAAATATGGTATTTATTTTTTGCAACCATCTACTATGCCTAAAGGAGACACTTAACCACCGCAGCGCTGTCTTTCTGTGTTACTTTTGTGGATGTTAGCAAGTTTTACAGGGACTGACACTGACCCAAACATTATTTGATGTCCTCATAACAGAAGGGGCTATGGCTGTCTTATACTTTATAGTAGCTAAAGCCTGTAAGCTGCAGAACCTTAATAACAGAAGATATCAGTGAGGATGAGGTCAGAACAACAGATTGATTGCATGTCTGTTGTATTTCTTTTTTACTTAGCCTTAGCAAGAGTGACACAAAAAGGCAGGGAAAAAAGCCACAGTTGGAGGGTGGCAGTGCATCTGTTATATTTGGGTTTTTCATCTGAAGGTGATGGTTCAGCCACAAAAAAAGCTAAAAACAACACGATAGAATGAGGGGTTGCTTAATGGATGTCTTAACGTTGTTTTAATTGCACTGGCAATTGAAAATATTTGTATTTTCCCAGGAAAATGAGACATCCAAATATACATGGAATACAGTATATAAGGCAGAAAGAGTGCAACTGCATTATTGTAGGGTCAGTACCTTATGCGCCTTGAGGCAACTCTAATTGTGATTTGGCACTATGTTAATCAAATTGAATTCAATTGTACAAGCTTGGATGTCAATATTTGATATGACACTTATTCTTCAACACAGCCTGAAACCTCTTAGGCAAGCTGACTGATTTCGTCTTCTTCTTCGTAGTCTTCAGAGAGACTTTATCCAAGGACAAATCTCAAAGCTGTTCTTTAGATTTTGACTGCCTTTTGTTCTGTTTTCTGCCAAGATGATCTGACTTCACTGAGGTGTGGGGAGGTGAGTCTATGACAGATAATTGCAGGTCTCTCTGGGAAATGAGATTTAAATCTCAATAGATGAATAAAGGATAATAATCAAAATCTTACAGTACTTTTCTGTGTTTACAATTCCCTTAATTTTGACAAGATCCCAAACGTCACTGGCTGAAATGACGTCCCAAATCATGAAGAGCCTCCACCGTTTTTTACTGATGTCTATACA
This sequence comes from Aulonocara stuartgranti, assembly GCF_965226115.1. Classification (NCBI taxonomy): domain Eukaryota; kingdom Metazoa; phylum Chordata; class Actinopteri; order Cichliformes; family Cichlidae; genus Aulonocara; species Aulonocara stuartgranti. The sequence continues at coordinate 21,526,224 of NC_138952.1, forward strand.
TGTTCACTGTTCCTCCAAACACACTGGTTTGGATTCATCATTCCACAAGACCCCTTGCCACTGAATTTCAGTGCAATTCTTGTGTAATTTGCCATAAATCAGGCTGTTTCCCTTCCTTAATAATGGCATCTTGACATCCATCTTTCTACCAGAACATATCTGTTGAGGCTTCAGTGGATAATTGAAAAGCCATATGCATCCCCCAGGTCCTATGTCAGGTCTTTGCTAGTTGTTTTCCTGTTTAAGGACAGGACTTTCAGATATTGTTCAACAGCTATAGATTCATAGTCCTTACACTTCTTTTGTCCTCCACTTGTTCACTTTTGCCAGTTTTTGAACGATACGCTGCACAAAATGCTGAGCTATACTCCTTGGGAATCGCCTTGTTGTTGCAGAAATGCTATTTTATGCCTTTCAAGCCGTGTTATCTTTGGCATTTTTTCATATATTCAGGTAAAGAAAGTGGAACTAATTGTGTTTCTGTGCAAGCAATGTAAAGTCCTATCCCATTTCTTTAATATGAGATTACAGAAGCTCATTTTGTCAGTCTGGTACTAATAAGTGGAGCAGGACTTCATTGGTTTTTAAGCATAAGGTCTGGCAAGGATCTTATCCCCTTACCTAATGGCAGTAAGGGTGTCGTTGCCTAGCCTGTAGAGGACCATCCATGGATATGCCTCCATGGTTTGCCACTAAACATGTTGAATGCTGTTAGAGGCAGCATAATGTTCTCCACGGTTCTTCTAGACCAGGGCTGCCCAATCCCAGTCCTCAAGAGCTACTATCCTGCAGCTTTTAGATGCATCCCTATCCAACACAGCTGAATCAAATGGTTTGATTACCTCTTCAGCATGCCATCATGTTTGGCAAAGGGCTGATAACAAGCCATTCATTTGATTCGGGTGTGTGGGAACAAGGATGCATCTAAAAGCTGCAGGACGGTAGCTCTCGAGGACCGGGATTGGGCACCCCTGTTCTAGACCATAGGTGTCAAACTCTGGCCCGCGGGCCAAATTTGGCCCGCAGCCTAATTACATTTGGCCCGCGAAGCCATACCAAATTACTATTAGCGCTGGCCTACTGGTATTATACAGCTAATATATATATTGTTTAGTATTAAGCTTTGCTTGTTCCATATTCAGTTTTTCAGCAAAACTTGTTTGAGTCCATAAGAAAAGATTCATTCTTATATATAGAGGAAAAAAATTTTTTTCAATAAATATTAATGTTAGCCCGCGACTTTGTTCCAGTTTTGAATTTTGGCCCACTGTGTATTTGAGTTTGACACCCCTGTTCTAGACCCTTTGACATCTTTCACATGTGCTCTTTCACAATTGCAAAAACTGGTGAAAAAAAAAACAGTCAGAAAAGCATTTCCCATGTCACCGACTTGCAAGTGTTGCAATTGCATAAGTATAAATTTGGATGTGTTAGGATTAAAATACAGTGTACTGAAAATATAACACATGCATTTAATATGGGTTTATAAGTGTAATTACAGAAAATAGTTTGCCCAGGCAGAGGATGAGATGACATCTCCTAATTTGTTCAGTTTTTGGGGGCTCGATTAAGTGTTAATATTAAGTGTCATGTTCAATATACAAGTAAGAGGCTGACATGAATTCTAATTACACCAGACACTTATAATTACATTATCTCTGACATGACATAAACACAGCCTTGGGGTGAATGTTGGAGACTTCAGTAGCAGTCCTGTAACTTGCAGCTTCATAATGGTTTAAGCATTAAAGGACTGATATGAATAGAAGATATTAACATATTGTACTTTAAAAAGGAATTTCCACAAACGTGCCACTCTATAATTTTTGGCACACACAATAGTAGAAGGTACTGAGATAAAGTGGCAGTTGAGAAACTCAAGAAAATCATTATATGTGATAACCAAATCTGCCAGACTGAAGCTTTGTTGACCACGTTTAAATCTGTAATGGTAGATTGATAAGCATCTGCACCATTTATTCAAAAATGGAATGGTTTGACTGAAAAAAAGGTTTCAAATATTTGATTTATCAGCTGGTATGTCTTTCTGGTTTCAGTGCTGCATATTTTGCATCTCTGGAATTTCAAGAGAAAATGTCTCCTAACAGTTCATTTCTTAAATGCCAGGTTTGTTTGAGCAATGAGGTCTTGCATGGTAGCTTTATTCAGCTAGCTACATAAACTTTATTAAGTGGATGTAGTTGCGTTACTTCCCTGATGTTGCTTGCTTTTAAAATTCAACCAAAATGTGTTTATGTATTTGTAGAGCACTATACAAATACATAAGCCGAAGCTATGCAGAGGGATAGAAAGATGGAGAGAGATAGAACATGTAAAACATATGAATACATATCATTGTGTATGGCATTTACACATAATTATTATGGAAATGGAACAAACAACAATTAGAAGCAAAAAACAAACAAGAGAAGAGTTGTTTCCCATGTTCACAGCTGTGTTGTTACATACAGTGGCTTGCAAAAGTATTCGACCCCCTTGAACTGGCAAGCTTTAATTGCAGCAAAGTATTGACTCAGGGGGCTGAATAATTACGCACACCCCACTTTTTAGTTATTTATTTGTAAAAAATGTTTGGAAACATGTATGATTTTCGTTCCACTTCTCACGTGTACACCACTTTGTGTTGGTCTTTCACGTGAAATTCCAATAAAATTGATTCATGGACCAGACTTTGTCAAAACAGAGGTAAAACTGTGGGAGTGAACTCTTTTATTCTGTTCTGCAATGACTAATCTTTAGACAATATGTTAAACCAGGGAACAACCCACTTGAAATATAAATAAACAAAAGGTTAAGAGGATCCTGCAGACATTGTTTGTTGATAATAAAAAGTTTTAGGCACTGTAATTTAAAGGAAATAACAGATGTGTCTCATCTTGGCACAGCTGTCCAGGAAGCTTGTTCCACAGGTGAGTACCATAAAAACTGCTTCACTTTTGTTTCGTTCTAAATATGGGAATGTACATAAATGGTACGTTCCCTTTAACCTGAGCGTTCTGGGTGTTTTGTGAGGCACGAGTAGATTAAATGCTTCGTAAACTTGTACCAGTATTTTTAGGATCTGTCCTTTGACACACAAAAAAACCAGTGCAGAGATTTGAAAATAGAGTAATGTGCTCAAGATCAATAAAGATACTCTTATAATATTCTCATCTGTATCTACTTCAAACATGCATCCATTTTTAAAAAATATTTTTTAATTTTTTTTATCTAGCTGTGAAAATCTAGGCCATAGTCCAGAATTATGCTAAGATTTCTGGTCTGGATTTAAGACTTAAGCATCTTTTATAGACAGGCTTTTATAGACTTTCGTTCTTTTTTTTTTCTTTTTCAATAAAAACAATTTCAGTCTTTTCTGAGTTCATTTTCAGGAATTTTTGGCATATCTACTCAATAATTTGTTTACTGCAACTTTTGTGAAAGTGTAGGGGACCATAGTCCTGAGGTAGCACCGATAGTTGTGTGTCATTGGGTGTTAGGACTTTTTGACCTGTCACTATTTAGATGAATATTGTTTATTACTTTAAAGACATCTAAACTGAACATACTGCACAAAGTGACATCGGAATGATGTGTTGTTGTTGGGGTGTCGTTTTTCCGGTGTACAATTTTGGTCCAATGAAGAGGTTGTTTTGTAACGCCAGGTTACGTCTTTTTCTGACGTCTGCTTAACATCTAGTGTTGATATCCGTCCCTCTGTGTACAGGCTATTTATAGTCCAAATGCGGTCGTTGTCGATGTCTTTTCAATGTCAAACCTACTAATTTTTGACATCAATTTAATACTGCTTCTGGAGGCTCTGTAGTCCCATTTTTTAAGAGGCTGGAGGGCATGTTTTCTGTACAGTAACAGTAATGCACGAGGGAATAAGATAAGAGAGATAAGATAAGAACTTTATTAATCCCTCGGGTGGGTTCCTCTGGGAAATTCGATTTCCAAAAAAGCACAGCACCGACAGAAGTTACAGAGTTATACACACACACATATATATAAATACAGAGACAATATAAATAAAATATACAAAGGGGATAAATAGAATAAATAGGAATAAAAATAAAAATACAAGTGAATTGCACATTTCAAGTATTGAGTCTATTGCACCGTTGACTATTTACAAAAGTATTGCACAAAAGGTATTGCACAGTGAGGTGAAGAGGCACTACAGCTTAGTTGTTCCCTCCTTTGTCCTCCTGTTTCCCCTCCCTCTCCCCACCAGAGAGGAGTTAAACAGTCTGATGGCGTGTGGGACAAAGGAGTTTTTAAGTCTGTTAGTTCTTGTCTTTGGGAGAAGCAACCTGTCACTGAACAGACTCTTCTGATTGTTTATGGCCGTGTGCAGAGGATGCCTGGCATTGTCCATAATGTCCATCAGTATGCTGAGTGATCAGTGGATGTCCCCAGCTTCTCACAGCTAATTTGCAAAATGTGTGCATCAACAAAGACTATCAAGCAGGTAGTCCAGTTCATACATGCATACTTGTACAAACTATTCGTACTTTCTGTTGCAACTTCTCTCTCAGTCCAGCTACCGATCACAACCACATTTATTTGCTCTTACAATCAGCTCTTCATAATAAAACAGGATACTTACAAAATGAACCATATATAATGCAAATGCTCTTTGAATCTTATTAAACACGTTGTAGTATGAATTCCAAAATTTATAATATTACATATATTAATCATATAAATTTCCTGTAGCTGTCATAGACGTCTACATGTCGACATTCAAACTAGGTCCACAATTTGGATGCCCAACCATGAATGTCGAATAGATGTCCAGAATAGCTCCTGGACCGACAGACCCAATATAGACATGAGCTGCATGTCTATCAGATGCCCAGTGTTTATTGGGAAAGGTATTAAAAAGAGTGTTACCCATTAAAAAATGGGTAGACAAAAATGGGTAGACAATGTAATGTAATTTTTTATTAAGAAAGCACCTTCTGATTCTACTGTCCGCAGAGATGGTCAAAAAAGACACCCTATTGTCAAAGAGAGCAGTATCGGCCACAGGCCTTTGGAAATAACTAGGTGTAGGATATGATACGAGTCTGAAATGATCCAGAATACACAAAAGTTCTGTGGTAATGCTATTGCTGTGTTGATCAATATGCATATTAAAAACACCAACTTAACAATGTTAAAGTCATACCTAATGGCAATCTAGTCAATCCTTTGCACTTTATTTTGAGGGTCTATAAAACTGAAATTTGGAGGGGCTGTTTCAATAATAACCATTGTTTTTGTTTTACGAGGTTTTATTTAGGAACATAAAATCAAGATAATTTTTGGAAATAAAATCATTAAACAGGATGAGCTTGCCAGCCAGACTGGACCTTTAATAAAGCTAAATTTAGTTTAGTAGAAGCATTACCTAACACAGTCTGTGGCTGGCATATAATAGGAGTTATTAGATTAGATGTATTAGCTGTGTGCTTTGAGTACACTTGGTTTCTTCTATTGTTGTGTTTTTGCCATCAGCTATCTAGGTTCACCAGTATGTTTAGAGAAATAACATGGGAAATCTCATCAATGATACACTTCTGACTGCTGCCACGTGATGTATCTTTAATTTGGCATGTGTTAATAACATAGTAACACTGTGCAAACTGTGTAAATGAGAAAGGTAATAAACTGCAGAGAAAAAAATGAGACAATTTGATGGTCAGAGCAGTTTGAAGCAAATAGATGCTCTGCAAAATGCAGTAACATTCACTTAATCTAACTACTTTGTAATTTACAAACACATCAAACATCCCATGCAAATATCTATTTCTTTCATGTCTGATGCTTCATGTGTGCACTGTGTGTAAAGCAGTGAAATGCAGTATGTGGGATGGTAGGGCGATCAGGGCGATTGTGGCTCAAGAGTTAGCAGTTCGTCTTGTAATTGGAAAGAGCCCCGGCTCCGACAGTCTTGGTCGTTGCGTCCTTGGGCAAGACACTTCACCCGTTGCCTACTGGTGGTGGTCAGAGGGCGCGGTGGCGCCAGTGTCCAGCAGCCTCACCTCTGTCAGTGCGCCCCAGGGTGGCTGTGGCTACAATGTAGCTTGCCATCACCAGTGTGTGAATGGGTGAATGACTGGATGTGCACTTTGGGGTCCTTAGGCACTGGTAAAGCGCTATACAAACACAGGCCATTTACCAGGGTAAATCCAATCAGCCATAGTTCAAGGAGGTAGATGCATTAGTTTAGAGGAAAAATGCTGCACCACAAAAAGCACTGACAGATTGAGCTGAAATGAATAGTTATGGGATGGTGACTTTGCTAGACAGAAAAAAAACATCATGATGCTGGAAAGCATTACACTGTATACAGAGGGTGATCCCTCTGTATACAGTGTAATGCTTGGCTTTTTGGGAAAGACACCAATTTTACCACCAAGCTCTACATGAAATATTTTTTCCTCTGTGGCTGCAGACAGCTTTGGATCCTCTTGTGTTCTCGGTTATGCGTTTTTCTCATAAAGGTCAAATTAAATGACCTGGTAGCATTTCCGATGGATTCTTGAGGGTTTTTCTTTCTTGTGTCTTGGAAGCACTGGGTGCTGGTCATGCGTAGGGCAGAGATAGGACTTGTACACAGTATAGTCATAGCCTCAGGCTACTCTCTCCTTCTGGTACAACCATTCTAAGCAGATAATACATAGGAAACAAAAGTTATTTAGTAATTAAGCATTGATTATACTGTGCTGTACACACGGACAGATGAAGACTCAATGGCCAAGCAGTCACTTCTTAAAATTCCGTTGTCTCTACAGACAAGTCTGTGTCGTCACAAAAAATATTATAATTATTAAGATTATTATAAAATGGCAAGGTTTATAAGAACACAAAGCTTTATATTTGACAGTGATTATCCAAATGTAATTAATTTCTTCGTGAATGATATTAAATGAAGATGTGCACAGTCTTTGGTACACCTCAAAGAAATGTTTTTAATTAATTAGCACAATGAAGGTGGCTGTTTGTTGAATCACTTGTTGTGACAATCCATTAGCACAGTGTCTAAATCCTAACTGACTGCAGGTAAGATCAGACACAATGAGTCATTGTGATTGAGATTCATTCTCACAGATATTTCAGTTTGACTGAGGTGCATTTTGAAGCTAAGGTGAACAAGTGTTTCTCACTGATTGTAGTGAACATTTTGTTTGTTTTTAATTAAATCTTCCAATCTTTATTTCTTTTATACAGCAGCTCAATATTTTGTAAAGACCTGACCCAAAATCGATTAAAGCTATTGATTTGGTACTCTCGTGAATTTCCCACGAGTACCATGCTGTTGGCTTTTGTGATTCTGGTGGAAGTTTATTGGCTCAAAACTTCATGTACCCTGCAATCACCTTTAAGATTTCCTCACTTTTAAGTGAGTGTTTTTTCAAGAACAATCAGCATTAAAGACTAAGATCATATAATATTGTTTTCTGTACTTTTATGACTGCCCGTTGTTGCAATTTATTGTATTATAAACTGTATAAATGTTTATTGCCCTCTTGAGCCAGTTACATCCTACCCCCACTGCCTCACGCCTCCACATCTCTGTCTTTCTCAGGTATAGTTTCGCTGATCTCTCTGGTGATCCTCTCCTACGACCGCTACAGCACCCTTACTGTTTACAACAAGCGTGGGCCAGACTACCGTAAGCCCCTAATAGCCGTTGGGGGCTCTTGGCTGTACTCCTTGTTCTGGACAGTGCCCCCCCTACTGGGCTGGAGCAGCTATGGCATAGAGGGGGCAGGAACAAGCTGTTCTGTGTCCTGGACTGCTAACAGTGCCCAATCGCACGCCTACATCATCTGCCTCTTCATTTTCTGCTTGGGTCTGCCTGTCATAGTGATGATCTACTGCTACAGCAGATTGCTTTGGGCAGTCAAACAGGTACACACACTAGCTGTCAGACACTGACACTTAGTCACACATTAACTGCATACATGTGAATGTCTATGCTGTTTTTTCTTTTAGGAATAAGGTGTCAAAAATAAAGCTACAAGTTGCTTAGAGTGATTTTGCACCTTTGAACACCAAACACTGCAGATGTCAAACATGGCCGAAAAGAGCTTTTTTGCTTTTTAATAACTGACAAAGGTGACAAAGCTTCAGAGCTTCATATGAACAGATCTCTGCTAAGATAAAACTAACATGTAAGACAGAGGAAGGGGTAGGTTTTGTGCACTGGACAACTGGATAGATTTTGAACTTTTAGCTTTTGACTGTATTATCATAAGTCTTTGTAGGGTTATCAACTTTTCTCCGAGGACCCACTGGGTCATCTAATCTGTCGTGTCCCAGCAGGGCTATTTTCAGAAATAAATGTCCCCAGCGTGAAATGCATGTAAGGTCAATAAAGTTGTTGTAATCAACCATCAAATATTCAGATCTGCCCATTCTTTTATTTTTGCTGACTTAAAGAAAGAAAAATAAAAGCTAGCTGATGTATTTACCCGTCAACAAAACTGTTTAGTTTTTCTGAACAGTATAAATTTCTAGTAAATTTAAAATAGAGCAGCACTGCAAACAAAAGTCTTCTGATTTTTACTGCACACTGATCTATTTGCATGAAACTTGCTGAAAATCTAGAATACACCTGAAAACATTTAGCCTTTCCCATTTGTTCTGTTCATGTGGTATCACATTGGAAAGGTAAACGTTTTTCTGTCAGTCCTATTTAAAATCCTGACATGTTCCACATCCATCCGAGATATCTCTCAGACAGAAGTTATAAAATCTGACAGATGACATAATCTGACATCAATGAGATTTTCTGCAAAGCTACAATGAAGTTTGATTGAAGAAGTTTCTGGCTAAATACATCAACAGTACATGTCAGATTTGGTTGACAGTCTATAAATCAAGGCGATATCTATCCCATCAAAGTTAAAGCTACGTACTCCACTCAGCTAATGGAACAGAGCAGTGCTGCTAGAAGATACGTTCCCACCACAGTCATATTCATAGAACACAGATGTTTATGATGAGTTTACTGATGAATTGCAATATATTCATGCCTTCTGCTCATTTACATAAAAATAAAAGCAAAGAAACGTAACACGGTTTGCGGGGAATCAGTCAACCAATCACAGTTTCTTTGGTGATTGGTTCATGGGTATTTTTTTTTCTATTTTTAAGTGAGTGACTTCACTTGTCTTGGGTAAATAAATAAAAGATGTTCCACTCCCGTTGCTTTAGATTTATTCCTGAGAGCAACAGGAGGGTAGCAGAGGATTATCACAGCATTATGACTCAGACAAAGCCTAAGCTACTCAACCATCTTCTTGGGTTTGTTTTAGGTTGCTTTAATATAGTGGATTTAAAGCACTTCAGGAACTCAGACTGACCCCCTGGTATCAATAAGCAGCTTTTTTTCAAATCCCCTCCAAGTATAATTATCTATGTTTGGATCATATGAGATAAACTGGTTTTATTTCAGTTTCATTACTTTTGTTTAACTTTAAATAAGCTGTTAAGTTCATAACATTTTACACACTGACCTTCCTTTGTCAGGACACCAGTTTCCAGCCTAATAAGTTCAGGTTGCATTAAATCAAAGAGTGCATCTAACTTTATACAGTTTGGCTGATGCTTTATTGCTGAACTAAACCAGGCAACTCTGTGTTGGTGCTGATAAGGTGATGCACTGGGATCTCCATGCATACGGTTTAAAAAGAAAATTATCTAGTTTTACAATACATACTCATAAAAAGTTGTGACATGTAACATATCCATCCATTAATTTTCTGCCACTTATCTGAGTTTGTGTAAAGAGAACAGCAGTCTAAGAAGAGATGCCCAGACCTCCCCTCTGTCTATCCATCTAAGCTAAGAGATGTAAACTTGTTTCTGTCTTACAGCTTGTGGTAATAGGTGAAGGTAGGGATGTAGATTTACAGGTAAATCAATAGTGATCTCATTCCAGCCACTTCACACTGCAAAGTAGCCCAGCGCAAGCTGTAGGTCCCCACTCAGTAAAGCTAATAGAACTACATCATTTGCAAAAAGCAGAGACGAGATCCTGAAACCAACCTGACACCCCAAGTCCCTTGACTGCACCTGGAAATTCTGTACATAAATACAGATAAAATCTATGAAAAAGTCAAACACCCACAGACAGCAATTTTGACTTCTAACCACCTGTGCAAGCCAAGCTCAGAGTACAGATGAACAGGGATTGGATGGCCCACAGCATTGTCTGATACCCCATACTCACAAAGCACTCCCACGAGACTTGATCAAATGAGTTCCCCAAGTTCAGAAAACACAGTTAGCCAGTGTTTATGTGTTCGAGACAAATCTCCAATGCTCCTCTTGGAGTGAGGTTTGATGACTGGACATACTCTCCTCCCTAGCAGTAGTATGATCAGCTGATTTCAGTTTGTATGCCAGAGTAGAAACAGTGCCGCAGTCTGCAGTGTGGGTATGGACATTTTATTTATATTTTATTGAACAAAGCATGAAAGCGCAAAGGTAAAGTGGAAACCGCATTGAAGACAGGCAAGCACAGACAGCACGCTAAGCTAGCCAATAGCGCAGAGTGACATTAAAGTTGTGTGAGCTGTGTCAGTCCAGTGACCAGACTGTGAACTTCAACAGGTAACAAACTGAGGAGCAGTTAGGCTGCAGCCTCCATCTCAGGATTATATTGTTAAATGGTAATTATGAGACACTCTTTTTCAGGTCATTTTACAGACAAAAGTAATGCAATGAGTAGTATAACTATTAACTATAGCATATTACTTTCTCCTAGCAGTAACTAACTGCATTAAAAAGTAAAACATACATCATTACTTTATGAAAAATATTCTGTGTAACATGTGTAACAAATTACTTTTTTGGAGTAATGACCCAACACTGATCACAACAAAGATGTGATCAGTGCATGTTGAAAAACCTCCAACATGCACAAATATTTGACTACAGAGCATGTAGTTCATTTGCACAAAAGTAATGTTTTAAAGTGGAGCCAATGAGAACTCACTGAGAATTGACAAGGAATCTAATCCATAAGTGATATTGATAATGGAATTGGAATCTCTAAATTCTTTTGAAGGCTCACGAAGACTTCAGAAATCTATCGTCACTGAACATAGTTCAACACAAATGAAAGCTTTGCCATGCAAAGAAAAAAACAAACAAACAAAAAACAAAGCCCATTTAGTGAAGCTGTAGTCAGATGAATTAAAATGTGATTTTTTTTATGGAAAAACATCAATACTCATCAATAGTGTTATCAAAAAAGGAGGTCGGGTACTGTCATGAAACTTACTCCTCCAGGCTTTTATTGTCCTTATGTCCTGCCAAAGTTTCAAGATGTTGAAAAGTCTATGTTGTTTTTTTGTGTTGTTGTGCATATTAAAGATTTCATGCAAAAAACACAAGGCTAAAATGACACATATTGGACAAAGGAATCAGTTAAAAGCTGAAACATACTGAGGGGAAAGCAGGTGGGCATCAGGCGGAAGCACAAGACACTCTAGCTCCTTGTTGATATAATTTCCTAATCGCATCCAGAAGACAGATGTTAACATTGGATCAGTAAAACTAGACAGACCCCAGAGCTGTTTCACTATATAAGAGGAAAAAAATCACAAACATATACTAAATGTTCCTAACTAGTAGTCATCATATGGTGTACAGTGGGGTGGCCAAGCAGTTTGGCAATACCAACTATAGTTTCTTCTAAAGTTGCTGCTCAGTAGTACACAATTTCCTCACTGTGTTAACTGTTTGGTATGCAATCCTCACAGCAGGTTTCTGGCAGAGGTAGAAAGCTAGCTAACACTTTGATATTTCAATAAAACTATAAGTCCTTGATTACTTTGAAACTTTACAATGTTTAATGAAGAATTACCACAAAAATAAAACTGAATACAGAAAAAAAAACACATATTACTATATGTACACTGTAATAGAATGTTAATGATACTAATAAAAACTTGTGAGTGCTCTACTTTTTCAGTAACAGTTAACAGGCTAGCTTACCAAGGATAGCACCTTCAAATTAGCTTTGTTAAATTAGACAAAAATAAAAACATCAGAAAACTGCCAAACACTATAAAATACACTCAAAACTAGACAGAAATAATAAATGAACTACTTACTGAAATATGTGTCCAAGTCACAAGTGTTAAAAAAACACCATGTGCATCACTCCCTTTGCTCTAGCTAACTTCCTGCAAAGAGAAGCTACATTTCAGCACATATAAATCTAGTCACATAATCACGAATTCAAATTAGAATATGTTTCATTACACCTTTAACAATCGACCAGCAGCGTTGGAGTGATAAGGAGATATATGGCTTTTTCACTTACACAGTGCTTGTGCCAGTGCCCAATCTAGACTTCCGTGCATTTCCACTAAAAAACGACTGGCAGACAGCTAAATAATCCTCAGTTGTCAAACCTGTCAAAGTTTGCATGGTTCTCACCACTCAATAAGGAGGAACTAGGTCCACACCAGTACTGACATTGTGTTGGTGGAAAAGAGGTATATGAGTACTCACCCTTGCTATTAATTTTAATCAGTGGGCTCTCATGGGATTGAAAATTAAATGGTTGCACCCAGAAAACTATAATTATAAAAGAGACATTTTCAAATACTTGCCAATATATCTAAAAATATGTCAGGATAATTCACCAGTCTATCACATAGAGACAAACAACCATTTGCACTCACATTCACAGGTAATTTAGAATCACCAATTAACCTAACTAAACTCTAATGACTGCATGACTTTTAACTGTGGGAGGGAGAATACCCAGATTGTGGATTTGAACCCAGGACCTTCTTGCTGTGAGGTAACAGCACTAATCACCATGCCACCAATCCAAGGCTAACAAAACTAGGAAAGCTATGATTTCTAAGGCTTGATGCAGAATTTTTTGTATGTTTTTGTCCATGACAGGTTAAACCACAATAAATAGCAAAAGCATACACGTGGGTGTGTGTGTAGTTGTCTGCCTCTTATAACTCCAGTGATTTTCCTGCAGTTTGAAATCTCCTGCGATCTTGTGAATTTCATGAGTCCAGCAACTAACCACTCTTACTAGATTGTATCATGTCATCTCAACAAGAACAAATTAAGTTGTTGAATTTCATACAGATCCACGATTTAATTACGTTCAAGATAGAAACATGAAATTTTTGTGTTCAAATTACAAGGTAGACTTTATTAATGTAACAACCACCCAATTTACTTTTTTCGGTATACCGAGCATGAGGCAATTATGTTAAATACACGCAAGATGTTTACATAAACCCAAGAGATGGCCAGTCACTTTTTTTCAGTGTAAGATTTGTGATGACTCATGAGCCAGGTGAGCTACTGCTGCATTTTGTTTGTGATTACTACATGAGAGCAGTGAAAAAGAAGTAATTTTAACGTTTCTTAGATATAAGACACACTTCAGGAAATTCAAATCAAAATTTTCCAGAAATATTTTTTTTCCTCTCTCTCCTGTTCCGTTATTCGCAGGTGGGTAAGATCCGAAAGACTGCAGCCCGGAGGAGAGAGTACCACATTCTGTTCATGGTGCTGACCACTGCAGCCTGCTACCTGCTGTGCTGGATGCCTTATGGTGTCGTGGCAATGATGGCAACATTTGGCCCACCCAACATCATTAGCCCCGTGGCCAGTGTAGTTCCCTCACTGCTCGCCAAGAGCAGTACCGTCATCAACCCCCTCATCTATATACTTATGAACAAACAGGTAAGTCGCTATTATGTGCATGTGCGTGTCTTACCTAAAATCAAGAGTTATAATTCTGAAAAACAGATTTGAACATGTACAACAGCTTTATTTACACAGTAGAAAAAGACAAACAACAGCTGAAATCATAGAACTGCTTGATTTAAATATCAATTCAAGTGTAATATCAAGAGATTTCACTGACCAAAGAGAAATAAAAAAAAAATCAAGAACAATGCCCTAAGGCTCTTAAAAGGGAAACAGAACAATCACTCTCATTACTCACTCCTTTCCTCTTCCTCATCTAAAGAATACTGCAAAAAGGTAGTTATAGAAAGAACAAATGTTAAACAATTCTTCAGAGGCAGTGTGGTACAGAAATCCCCACAACACTTGTTAAAAACTCGACATGAAAAATAGGCCTCGAGAGTAAAGAGCAGACAGAAAGAGGCTCGAAGTGGTAAATGTTACACGCATGTCTTCAAACATATTTTTCAACTCACTACTTCACAACCAAAGAACGTTAATGTCAAGTTTGACTACAATGTCCCATCTTAAAAAGAATACAAAATTCAGTTAAGCTCGACTTTTGCAGAAAGAAGCACCTAAGAAGTCCTACTGTTACTCTGAGTCCTCATCCCATGAATAACCCACCCAAACTGGAACACAATTAAAGATGGGATTTGGCACAATATTAAAGATGCAAAGATGAAGTAGCCAGAAGGCATTGCACCTGATCAAGCACTTCCATGGAGCGGCTGATAGCCGCACTGCAGATGAATGTGATCCACAAGCATGCAATAAAATCTGCAAAACATCACTTCAGTAAAAGAAAACCTTGCAAGCACGAATGCCTTTCACAACATTAAAGACAATGGTGCCTACTTGCATCACAGTACAGCACAGACAGTTTAAGACCTAGCCCTGCTCCTGAATTGCATGCTCTGTGCATTGGAAAGTAACCTGTTACTACAATGCACACGTACAATACGTTCAGGGCTTTCACACCTTCAGTGTGCTACAATCACAAGCACATTTTATCGTTTATCGCAATTATAAGACGTACAGCAGAGCGAAAAAACCTGCATTGTTTAAAATGAATCATAAGTCCTTTATTAAGCATCTAAACTACCTCCTCTATACATTAAAATCTCTGTTACAGTCAAGATTGGGTGTACTGCAGAGTACAAAGTTATGCGTTACTGCAATCGCATTACATTTGTCACTATTGCTGTAATGTTTGGCATTACTGAGCTAATTCAGTAATAACATTACAAATAAAACAACAAGTTGTTAATCACATTACAAACGTTCTTCATTTTTTTGAGCAAATAGGGGGAAAAACCCAACAAAAACGACAAAAATGCCTTTTCACGTGTGCTCATGTGTGGGAACAAAAACGGCAGAGTGTAGAGGTGTGGGCAGATTTCCCAAATTATTGCACAAAGGGACATGGATGTGATGGTGAAGGGCAAACTGTGGCCAGGCTAGAGACCGATATCCACTGCTGCAAACACGGAATCAAACCCCAACAAGCACCTGCAAAGGCAAACATGCTAACACAAAGATAACAGTGAACGGTGCTTCCGGAGTGTAAACGGCGACCTGGACGGAGCAACTAAGACTCGATTTCTAGCAGGCACAGATGAACACACTCGTAGCATCGCACAAAGAAATGTTGCTTGTTTCTACAGAACAATCACTGGCGCCTCATTTATTTGTGCTCGGTTGATATTCACCAACTCTGTCAGCTTCGGAGCTCTAAGAGAAAGATCACGTCCTCCATATAGTAATCACGTGTAGTTGTTAGGTATGTGGGCGTAAGATTTTATGTTACATTGTTAACTAGAAATTAGGGGGATATTGTGCATCAACTCAAAATTAAAGTGGGAGATTTGAAAAAAATAAAATACATAACATTTTTGCAAAATGATCCAAATATTTGTCATACACCTGCTACAGCTACTAATTTAATTAATTGAAAAGTCAAATGACTTGTCTGGACAAAAAGCAAGTACTTATGGGGGTTTGGAAAAGAAATGTGTCCACAGAAAAACTTCAAAATATTTTTATAAAACTTCAACTGAGTCAGCTACACGAGTGCAAGAAAAAGCTCTTGTGAGAATGAGCAAATTCTTGATTTTTTGATTTCCCTTTATGTGAAGCAGTACGTTTGTCATGCATGTAATTTACTGAATTGCCATCTGATTATTAAATCTGGTAAACATAAATGCATAATATCAAAATTTACAGTACATAAATACTTTAATTAAAAAAAAAACACCAGTGGTAGTAACTGGTCTTAAACATGGTTAAAATAAGGATCCATGTTCATGTCTTTAGCTGTCTAAGTCGTAAATGTTTTTTTCAGGAGGGGGTTAAAAAAAGCTTATGTCCTTTGGTAAATACTGACAAATTCCAGATATTATCCAGCTCCTGTTAACACCAGCTATTATCTAAATGATACTATGCTCTAGTGTTTCTACTGAAGAGCGACATCATTCTATTTAAAGCAACATTTCTATTGTGTTTTCATATCTTTCAATAAACCACAACGAATGGCACAAGATCAATCTGTTACAAAGAAAAAAAGATGCTCTCATTCCCACAGACCGAATACCTCGAGCTCGCTGAAGACACGGCACTCTGTAAACATAAAATCCCCCCTACCTTGGAGACAAAGTAAATCCGAGGTTAGTACAGGTCCAAATTCCTTTTTCATAATTGTCTCTACTCTGAGCTGCGGGTAGGCACAGACTAATACCAGAGGATTCAGAAAATATGAGACATTTATAGTTGTAGGGAATGCACTTCATGCTGTTACGCAATAAAGAAATAACCCCACAGAGATGAGCTCCAGCAAGGGTTTGGCCACAACACGCAGTGTTAAAATTACATTCAATAGAGAGTGAACTGACCGTCACAAACAGGGGCTGGTGATTGCTGAGGCAGAGCGGAGGATCCCCTGATGTTCATCACTTCGGAAAGTCTACTGCTCCACACATCGAACTGATTGGTACTGCAGTCCTGCTAGAGTGTGTACTGCATGTGTCTGAACAGTCACAAGGCAACCCGAGGAAAGTGTTCAGCTGACTGCTAGGCACAGGGTCACGGCTGTTCTGAGTACCTGTTTGTTCTGTTTTGGCCCCGTTCACTCTGATTTAAGTACACAAATGCCCCCCCCCCCCAAACAAAACGTGACAAACTGGTGGTTATCAGTCAGCGTGCACAGAACAATAATTCAGTAATAAGCTCAGTAGTATGAAATCAACCCCTCATTATGATGATTTTGCAGGAATATGTACAGTAACGTGATAGCTTTGACAGCTCCTCTCATCTTTCTTTTAGTTTGCATTCTTCTGCATGTACTTTTGTGTCGAGTTTGTGTACCTATGACATTCAACATGGATGATTTGTTTATTCACAACCCTTTGGACCAGTATATATATATATATATATATATATATAAAAAAAATAATTATACAATTCGCCGTTATAAAGAGTGACAGTTCCTTAAAGTGGAAAACCATCCATAGTACTGAGAAACACAGATTTTACATCACTGGAAACACACCCAGTTATTAAAAACTCACTTGCCTACCTAAAACAAGATCAGTTGCTACCCTAGTCAGCTCCACAGCTAACGTGGCTCAGCTAAAGCAGAGAGAAATTTGATATTATATTTTATTTTTTTCAGCTCCACCCTGGAGACTCTAATTTCCAGCCTCTGGTCAAGTATACCATCGTAATAAAGACAAGGTCTTTCAGAAACCTCTATGTTTATCCGTCCCTGGAGGGCTATGGCTTATGCTCTTCACGGGTTTTATTTGAAACTTGCAAGCTTCAACCTCCTTGTCCATAGGGGCATTATTGCACCTCTCCCATGGTCAGCCTGAAAAGGCCAGAAGTGTGTGCGTGTTCGTGTGTGTGACGTCCGGGCTCATGAGGCCAGGCTTCATATATCAGATGTCACAGTTCACGGTGCTGAAGCCTGGAAGAGTGACGCGTCCTTTCCTCTCGAGGTCACTCACGGGGCCCATGTTGATTCGCTGGATCAGGCTTTTCTCATAGAGGAGAGGATGGTAGGCACCCAGTGTGCACGCAGCGTCATAGTAGGTCTCGTGGTAGTGGCACAGGTCCGTCTGCCTCATGGAGGGAATGTACTCGTACACGTGCACCTGCTCGCACAGCGCCATCATCAGGAGGATACCTGCAATGTCAGCATACAGGAGAAAATAAATATTTTCACACAACACTTGCCAACTAAATTAGAGTTCAACTTTTTAGCCAAACATTTGAGGTCCAAACATTACAAAATTATTAGAACATAAAAACAACACATATACTTATAAAATACAACGCTAAAACCTTCTGTTCCTGTCTTTTATTCTCTCTTTTTTTTCAAGGCAATAGTCCCCCAGGACCACTGTCAAAACACACATTCACACCTGGAAGCAATCTGGTAAAACCAAAATCTAAACTTATGGCCAAAGAGAAGTTAATGACATCCATTTTATTTTATCTGTTCCGGGGATCAAAGTAGAGACGTTACAAACCCGTCGTGACATTCACAAAACGGGAACTCTTAAAGCCGGGAGATAAGGTAAATCCTTTCAGTTTTCGTAAAGGTCGCTATCAGTGTGGGCCGATAATAAATACACGGCCTGGTGGGAAACATCTGATTATCAAAGGTGTGCGAGCCTTTCGGGCATTCGATACATCTTCGGAAAAGGAATTTAGCACAAACTTGACAAATTTCTATTAGATCTGAAAATGTGCAAAGAGACTAAATGTGAAGCTCAACTGTGCTGAAAGAGGGGAGGAGAAAACTATAACACTGTGAATAATATATGAAGACTTCGACTTTGCCTGCTTCAGCAAGTTCTGGATTTTTCTGTGAAATGCAACTAAAACAAAAAACAGTGACCTCACACATATATTTTAACAAGGACTCTTCAGTCAGAGAGAATAATTATCCCTTCCACAGTAATTATATTTGTTGGTATGGCTGATGATATGTTCTGAGACCTCTCCACTCCCCCATTGTGCAAAACCTGAAGTGGGGAGAGCTGCAGCAAGACCTCCAACAGTAAGGTACCAACAGATGAGCTGCCACCATGACTGAGGGCTAAGTTTGACTCCGTGGTCTGTGGCATTATTAGAATTCTATATTCCCTATAACAACTGTATTCCACTAATATGAAGGCAAAGCTGAAAAACACGAGTTACTGATGACAGATTTGTAATTTGGATGGATGAGTCACTTCCACAAGATCCTAAGGATGTCATAAGACCCTAACAAGTTCTGTGCTATAGACCTCCAAAGAAATGAAGCGCCAAGTGCTGGAGGTAACCTGCTTTACCACGACAACAGATCCTTTTCTTTTCCCAAGCATCACTTCGTTTTCAATTTGGGAACATTAAAGGAATTATTTACAGTTAGATTACACATAGAGTTTATGTAAAGGCATATTTGTGCAGCAAAAAAAGAAGGAGAATGCTTGGAGAAAATTTGGCAACATCATAAATGAGTTCTCAATCATACTGAAGTTCTCCTTCTAGTGGCTCTCTGGTATAGTGTTTTAGAAAAAGTCCAAAGGGGGTTACAACTAGTGTACTCCTGCTGTCAGTCCCCAGCCTGGATAAATAAGGCGGTTGTTGTCAGGAAGAGTATGAAAGGATATAAAATCTTTGCCAAATCAAAATATGCAGATCCAGTCGCCATGGAGATTCTTTGGGAAATAAGAGAGCAGCTAAAAGTGCCTTCTTCTATTTGCAGTTTTGCTTCTGGTGTTGGCTAAAAAATATTTGCGGTTTCCAAAAAGCAAACCAACAGTTTCGGTGAGTCTGAACACACCATTAGGCCATTTTCATTTGCATATGCACTCCAGTCTTGAACTGTTCAAGACCTTAAAACAATGGAGAACACAGATATCTAACAGACTGAGAGCAAACGCTGAATGCTCTTTAACCTGAAACTGACCCAGAGTGCAAAGCAGAAAAAAGTCCGATGTTCGATTTCACCCCTGACAGAATACTGTGGCCAATAAATTTACAGCCACCAAGTGAACTTTTGTATAC
Organism: Aulonocara stuartgranti; assembly: GCF_965226115.1. Taxonomy (NCBI): domain Eukaryota; kingdom Metazoa; phylum Chordata; class Actinopteri; order Cichliformes; family Cichlidae; genus Aulonocara; species Aulonocara stuartgranti. The sequence continues at coordinate 21,546,015 of NC_138952.1, forward strand.
ACTACCCTGCATACTTATCCAGACAGCACCATTTCCCTATGCAAATAATTTTTTCTTTACTATATGTGAGAAATGCTTCAGTTCAGTTTACTGTTTGTAAAACACCTTCACCTGCTTGTGAGTGTGCAGTGATTCCACTATTTTCCTCTCCCTCTCAGTTTTACAGGTGTTTCCTGATTCTGTTTCACTGCGATCGCTGGTCATCGGAGAAAGGCGACACCTCGATGCCGTCCAAGACTACGGTAATCCACCTTAACCGGCGCGTCTACAGCAACACGGTGGCCTGCACCGCCCAGATCTCCACCGAAGCTCTCAACCAGTGCTACAGCACCGCAGACACCAAGCACGCAAACCCTCCAGAGGTCACCCCCTGAACATGAGCATTAATCAGACAGGAATCACCGCCATCACAATGAAGCACGAATAACCCAGAATGTGAACTCCGGTGGACTGTGGACAAGAGCTTTCAGAAAGTAGATGTGCTTTTTCGTGTTATCTGTAAACTTGTATTTGTAGACCATAAATGTGCCCTTTTAAACCTTTTTTTCTTTTACTATACATAACACAAAAGTGCTAAACGACCACAGAAATGCATGTAAAGTATGCAAATGCACACATACATGTACACCCATGTGTGATGCAACCAGACATGTTGGTATCAATCAGTTTTATCATCCACCACGCACCTTCTCCTGTTCAGTACATGCAAAAAAAAAAAAGGTAAGAACTTCATTCAAACTTATTTCTACGTTTTTGCGTCTATTAAAAATATGTATTTTTTAATAAAGGGCACCGTCACTGTGGTGGGTTCAAGGTTTTAGTCTGTTTCCGAACTGATGTGTATGCATTACATTCATTTCAGTATATATTATATATATTTCAGTATATTACATATTCTTAGTTTTCATCCACAGTTTAAAAAGGCCAAATTTATTTTTTGAACTACAGGATCTTTTTTTAAATTTACATTTTAAACAAAGAGTTTAAAAAAAACCCAGTAAAACAACGCCTGTTCCTTGCTGCTTTTCAGTCGCTGTGTCACTGTAAATGGGGAGGTCACTGCGCAGACTTGTGATTTGATCAGCAAGGATCATTTAAAGCATCATTTAACTCTGCTTTTCCTCTTTCCCTCCTGCTGCTTTGGCTTTAAATGTTGAAGAATTCAAAAGGTTAAGCCCCCAGAACCTTTATCATGCGTGTACTTCAGTTTTGTTCTGCATGGAGACGTTTATTTGAATTGTGTTCGTTTTTGTGTTTGTGCTGTGCTTTCTTTGGTTATGATTTAGTTGGTCTTACAAAGTTGTTTCTTTGCAGGAGTTTTTGCAGGTATGATTTCATCTTCTTTCCGGAATAAAAGGGCCAGTGTTTCAAAATGATTATCCAGTACGGCCAGCCACAGAAAAAGGATTCCAGTCTGATGACTGATGGACATTACGGGCATATCTGGGAAACACAATGCACAAATTTAGGGAAACTGATTACATTTAGCTGGCCTTACTTAAATGACAACTGCAAGACATAAAGCAGATATCAGTATTTTACTGCTTTTGTAGATCTAGAACTATAATGGACCAGGACCTGCTCAAGATTAAGGGAGTTATAAGTGAGGTCAGAGTGCTCAGACCTCAACCCACTGACATAGAGTTGCAGAAAATATTGATGAGTCATTTTCCTCCTCACTTTTGTGCGGTGCCATTCAGGACCTTCAGAAAATGTGTGATTGAGGTTGGTGCTTCTTCAAGAGGCTGCAAGCAAAAAAATAAGCCACAACAAAAGCTTTGCTTACTCTTTCCAGTCTGCGATGCAGCTGACTGCTCAGTGTATTCAATAAAAACAAGAAAAGCACTGTGTTATTAGTTAAGTCAAATTGTGTTTGTAATTGTGACTCGGATGAAATTAATTTTAAGAGTAGTCTGTTCAGAAATGCTGGGTATTACAAATAACAGTATCGTCACCAGTTTAATTGTATTTTATTGCTGGATTCAAATGATTTAATAAAAATGTCTGCTGCTGAAAAAGGAACGTATCATGCATCGTAAATTAGGTTGGAGGATGGTGTGACATTGTGAATATTATAAAAAGCAAAAGGAACCTTTTCTTGTATTTCCTAAATGAAAGAGGTGCAAATGAGGACAAAACAGAAAATAATACGTTTTTCTTAATCACTTTTGACAAAACGCCAATGTCTAAAACCAAAAAGAATGGAAACACATCCTGTAACAGCAACAGATGGGTGACGGCTTTTCATTTTCCCCTGAAGGTCAAAATCTCAGCTGAGTGGAAAACAGTCTAATTTAAAGTAACATGACAAATATAAACAACAGAGTCCTCCAAGGAACATTGTGACATTTTAAATACAGGCAGTCATGCCTAACACTTCAGCAGGGTTTTGTTTCTCCAGTGTAAAGCTCTTTTGCCTTCCATTTAAGCTGTGTAATCAGCGACTGATTCACAGATTATCAAGTGCAGTCACAATGAAAACCAGCTGTAACGTGGGTCGCCCGATGCACGGCAAACCAAAGCGCAGATTCCTGGGTTGTGATGCAGCAGAGCTGCTGGATTAAGCTAAAAGAAAAGTGTAATTAGATTAAAGAGTGACCAGTTTCTCCTCTGCGCTCATGTGCAACCCTCTGCAGTCCGCTGAATTTGAATTGACTTATTTTTTTTAATATGCTGTTTAGATATTTTATAGCTGATGCTTTATTTATGCTTTTGCAAGTTTTTCCCTTTGTACACCAAATATCTGCTCACTAGCGTGAATGCTACTTAGATTTCGTGTTCTTGTGGAGTCTTTGTTGCTTTCCTGTTTCAAAAAATGTGGGTTTTTTTTCTCTAGCAGAATCTTTTCAGACGAATCTGGAAAATGCCAGTTTGACAAGCATAATATAGTATGTTTCCCACTAAGGTGATTCTCAAAGAGCTTTTAGCTGAAAAATAGCCATATCTCAGCATGGTGTGCGGTGTTTCCTTGAGATATTTGAGGAAACTTGATAGGTGGAGGACAAAACAAGAATTGGCAGGCCTAAAAAAATACAACATCCAAAAAAGAGCTTTGAAAATCTTTCAAGAAGCCTGGACAACAATTCAATGAAGACTACTTAAAGAAATTTCAGGAAAGTTTTCCCTAGCAAGTTCAGGATGTGTGCAGCTTTTCAAGAATAAGACAACCGAACCAATTTCCCGTTTTCCTAGCATCATGTATAAGAATGCACAGTGCAACAGGACAGGAAGGTGAAGTGCATATCTTCATTCCTGTCTGTTTAAATATATTGGTTTCGAGTGTGTTGGTATTTTGCATAATCCTGCCACTTGCTGATGGTGTCACTGTGCATTCAGTGACACCATCAGCAAACAAGCGTGCGTGTGTTTGTGTGCATATATATCTGCTATAGGAGCGGGCAACAATCTGCAAAGATAACAACAAAGAAGCAGCTGAAGGGACAGACGTGCATCACATGTGCAACCACTGCACGCATGCAAGACATGCGTGAGTGTGCACTCACCTATGAAGCCAGATGATGGGGGGTTGGGTTGGATGTCCTCCTCTGTGTTGCCCTGAATCACGTCCCAGAGCTGCCACACATAGCTAGGGTGAAGGATGTAGAAGGGCTGGTCAGGATGCAGCTTGCGGTGCTCCATGTATGGACCGAACAGGTTGTAGTCCGGACTAGTGTACCACTGACGAGAGATAACACAGCAGACAGATTTAATCTCAAATCATGAGTCAGATAAGAATAAGACAACGTGATTTTTTTTCCAATAATTAAAAATGTTTCTGATATTTAGAGGATTTTCTACTATTCAAAACAATGAAGACTGCAGTCAATACAAAAATAGCAACAGTAGTATCGCTCACTGGGTTGAGCAGGTGGCCCAAATGCCATAAGGCTATTGCAGAGGCCTGAGTTTGAATCGACTCATGGCTGTGTGTTTCCTGTCTACTTTCCACCACCCTATCTCAAAGGCTAAAAAAGCCCCCCTTAAGCAAAAGATAAGAAGGAAAAGATGTTTAAAGATAGAGTGCAGCCCTTTGCAAACATCTGTCAGTCTCTAACGTTTGGACAAAAACTCCTCTGAATGGATGCTGAAGTTTAGTCAAATGTATCTTCAGACTGCGAACATTGCAAAAAAAACACAAAACGCCCATACAGATAAACGTCCGTCACTGCTGTTTTATGCTGTATCATGTTGAGTGGCTCTGGAATACATTTGAATTGTATTTATGCTTTCTTTCACAGTTTAGATGATTATGTTTTATTCATGTGAGGTTTGTGTTGTTACCCAGGGACATAAATAATGTATGGCTTACAGGGTATGCATTTAACAAAATAGAACTAAAGCATATTAAATGTAATTTCCTGAAATAACATCATAGCGGAGGAACAAATCGATGTAGCTGCACTAAATGCTCAGACAGGAAGTGTGTGCATGTGCAGAACAAATCCTGGTTTAGGTGAGGACCTTTTGCAGATATAAGCCTAGTGCATACTGATAATTTCCCACCAACAAGTCAGCCTCTCAACAGAAAAGTCAGTGAGCTGCTGTCTTATAGTAGCGTGGCTGTTATGCTAAAAACTTTAGAGTCATTGAAACTATGTAAGAGACTATTTCCGGTCAGGAAATTGAAGGGCTCTGGAGTCAATCAGGTGGTTTGACTGAAATTTTAAGCTGTCAAAACATCCCAGAAAATGTTAAGTGTCTTAGACGAACGGTGCAGCACAGCTGTGTAGAGAACAATACTGTGATTGAAGACAGCAAGTGCACTGTAGGGATACATCACAGTTGGACAAATGAAATCATAAGAAAACTGATGTAATCGGTGTGCCAAGTACTCATAATGGATTCGTGGGAGTGTGCATGTCCATTTTCATCAGTTGTACCATCTCCAGTTTGACCGCAGAAATAAAGGAGAGCATGAAATCATTGTTCATAATTTGTAGTTTATCATTAAAAGCCAAATTAAATAACAGTTGTTCCACTAATTCATGAGAGCTGAATATTATGAATTAATGGCTTTTAATGTAAATCTTTGTAAGGGCTTTGAAATAAAGACCCGACTACTGGGAATGTATATTTTGAGAAACTATATAACACACAATGCAAGTTACTGCATCCATGCATTGGATAATAATTAGTAACTGCACTTATAATATGTATGTGTGTGTGTATATATATATATATATATATATATATATATATATATATATATATATATATATATATATATATATATGCATGCTGTTTTTTGGTATACTATCAGGGGAGCCTCCAGATTTTTTTCATAGGGGTGGCCATATGGGGGCCACTAAAATATCGGGGTGGCACACCAAAAACAGAATGTCCAGGTTTATTATGCTCTTGTGAACTGCAGGTTAGTTGAAAAATAAGGGGGAAAGGAGAAAGAAAATAATTATATGCCTAGTTAATTTCCTGCTATATCACTGAAAATATATATCACCACTAGCACCCCTAATGAACTCACTGTAACATTCACAAAACCAGATGTAATCCATCTGGGCAAGGCTTGACATGTTGTGTGTTCTTCTGCATACCTTGATTATAAACAGTCTCTATTTGAAGGCATTTTCACCCAGAGAACTGCCAAACTGGATATTTGCTCTTTTCCTGACCATTCTCTGCAAACCCTAGAGATGGTTGTTGGTTGTGTCGGAAATCCCAGTAGCTCAGCAATTTCTGAAATAGTCAGACCAGACCATCTGCCACCAACAACCACATATTCAAAACCCCAGCTTTCTTCTTCATTTTTACACTATGTTTGAACTTCAAGTAGGTCGTGTTGATCATGTCTACATGCATAAATGCACTGACCTGCTGCCATGTGATTGGCTGGTTAGATATTTGCATTAACAAGCAGTTTACTTATATCTAAGTTAAATAAAGTTAAGAAATGTAACACATTTAATCATTTGGCGAGTGTCATGGGATACAAAGTAAAAATAAACTGAACAAACTTATATATGAGAAGGAAAGCTACATGACAGACACACTGCGAGGTGCTAAAAGCTACAAGAAACTGGACAACGGCAACAACACCTTCCAGTATTTCCAAAGGTTAACTACTGACAATGAGCGAGGATAGAATTGAAAACACGGATGTAGAGACAAAGGTCAAGTGTCAGTGGAGCATCGTGTTCTTTATTAAAACCCCATCAGTCCACATCCAGTAATCCTGTTCTTTACCGTGCTGTCTACTGGCTATGTGAGCACTTGGGTGAGCAGTATGGCAAATACTGTAGCTATATAACAATGCACTGCACGCACGCTTGAACTCTATTTGCATGGATAGTAATAAACTAACAAATCAGCCATTTTTTAAATCTTTACTTAATCTGATATATTCTGACGTAAGGACCTAATCTAGCAGCACAACACTGATTAAAAGGATTAAAGGTTAATGCAGGAATATAAATGATCTTGTTTGTTTTGGTGATGTCCTTCAGAAAATTAATTAAAGCGTTAAAAAAAATAAATAATAATAATAATAATGATGATGAAAAAAAGAAATTTCATGTAATTCACCAGATAAATGAAATCACTGAAAGCAGAGGCTGCATGCAAATATAATTTAACCTCAAACAATCAGGCCATTCACCGAATAACAATTAACGGGAAGCATGGAGAGGAGGATAAGGGGAAAGGAGCCTCGGAATAAAATCTTGTTTTGGACACATTTGCTAACATGAACCAAACCTTTTAAAGGGCAGGTGGAAGTCAGAGATAGACGAGATGACATCATGGCAACAAGCTTCTTTTCCTACATGTGTTTGTGGCTACATACACAACAATAACTGTGTTTACTTTCCTAAGACGACCCGCTTTAATATTCCTATACTCCTTTTCTCTCGGTTCACTGCGACCTTAGTGTGAAAATAATCTGCTGAAACTGCTAAAGTGAAAACACATATACCTTGTGTAAGTTGACAGCATAAGGTGCGGGGTCCCAGGCCACCAGAGTTATATTCTTGTAGATAGAGCTCGTATTGAACCGATGCCTAGGATTTGCCAAAATCTGTAACACAGCACATGAAATGTAAGTCTTACTTTCAAATGTAAAGCACAATCATTCAGATGCATGGTCACTATTTTGCCAAAATACAAATAAAAACACAGAGAGAACCTCTTTATGTGCCTACTATAAATTAGACTAGGAGGCAGATACCAACATAAAGCCTGTCCAGTAAATATGATTACACAAATATGTTTTTTTGGCCAGGCAAAGCAAACGTTTAAACATCTCCAGACAGACTACACAAAACAAAGACTAAAGAAGCTGTTGGTGTTTTTTTTCCAAAGAACTAATCTATCTGCTAATGACAGTTCATACCATTGAGTTCAGATTATTTAAGTACAATGAACTCATCGTCATTTGGATGAAACACTTGACCATTTATACACTTCTAAAGGCATTACTTTGCTACATAAATAGTGAGTTGAAAATATAAATGACTGTATTTTTTTTTAAATCTGTTTCTTTTAAGGATTCACTGTCATTTAAGGCCTCATCCTAACTCACCTGCGAGTTGATGATGCGGATAGTGGTTTTGTTTCCCACGTCTCTCTCGTAGCCTTCTGTAGGTGCAGCATTGAAACGTAAAACTGCATCATGAGCGTCTGAAAGGGAAACCATGGAGTCTTTCAAAGCAAGGTAACAAACTGGCCTTGAGTTGCATCTGTTATCATGGAAATATACAGACAATTTCCCTCCATAAAAAGTCTTCTTCATAGCGATATAAAAAAAAACTTAAAGGGTGAAGCCAGGCTTTGAAGATGTACAAACAAATATCAGATGTCTCTTCCAAATGTTACCAGCTCATGTTTTCAAGGTCTTAAAGCAATTACCATCATCTTTCAGAATTTCTACTTAGTCCAAATTTATTTAGAGGAGAAAACACAGGCAAACATCTCAATAACCAAGCACCTCAACCAAAGTCAGTGACGACACACTGACTACAGGGATGAAAATCACACTTGCACTAATTGTTGACAACAATATCCGACAGGCTCGGGGATGTAACCGGTGGTTGGCTCAGGTAAACAAAGAGCCATGGTTCACATAAGGAGTTTACTGGTTTTTTTTGTTCACATGTCCTTCACGGTACTCAACAACTTGAAATCCTCACCTTGATGGATGGCTGCTGTAACAATTACAAATTAATTCCTGCCTGTCTGCTGATCGATCTGTCAGTTTCAGGCGTCCTCCTCCTGCATTGAACTAACACCAAAATGGATGATCCCTCAGCTTGTGATCTGATACCCCTTCATCACTGCCACCAGCAGGTTTACAACTCAGAGCAGCTTCACAACAGCAAACAAGGCCCTAATAAAACACAGTAAACATGTCCATTCTCTACAGAGCTCAAGCTGAAGGATGGCTTTAAAGAAGAGTCCTTCAAGCAGCGATCAGCCTCTGTCTTGATGGAGGCCAAACGCCTATTTAACACCTTCAGAAGAAAGAAAGGATAAAAAAAAAGGATTATTTAGTAAAGGCGTAGCACATAATAATAAAATTAATGAGAGCAGAACTGAGTCTAACTGAGTGGTGCGGCCCAGTTTCTCATGGGGTTCCTGGAAAAAATTCATTGCTCACTCCTGACTCACTCAGAATTCTTAGAAAAAATCTTCTTCTTCTGAGAAAAAAGTCAGAATTCTGAGATTAAAGTACTAGTAGTACTGTAGTAGTAGAAGAAAAAGAAGTTTTTTGCCATAACTATTCACTAAAGTAAAATGGAGTTACATGAATAACTGCTTATTATTTTGTCTCTTGTTACTATCATGGCCAATATCCCCCTTACACAAACAGGGACAGGTATATATGACTTGGTTCAAGTTTAAAAAACTGTCTGTATTATTCTGGAAAAACAAGTTCAGGAAAAACGCCTTGCATTTCAGTAACATATTTAATACTGCCATTGGACGGTACCAATCCAGACTTCCCCAAAAGTTGATTCTGTTCATCTGGACGTAGCGTTTTCAGTGGGAGTGACTTCTTCTGTTGCAGCTGACTGCAGGTTTCCCCAATCTTTTAAAAAGTCCATTTGCATAATGACTGAAACCAGCCCCACTGAAAGAACAACGGGCTGGAGTCAGTTCCTTGATCCTTAATATGCAAATTCTCATAACTCTTATTTCTCTCTCATAATTCACCTGGATAATAGAGCATGCATCAAGACAATCCATACTTAAGAGTTGCAAGGAAAATGAGACAGTTTCTAGAGAGCACCGATATTCAAGCATATTTACTTATCTCGCATGATAAATTTGAAACATAAATAACACTAGAGTTGTGTCTAAACACTGATAAATAAAACAAACCTCTGAATTGAGTGTTTTACTGCAGCATCAAACTGAATAACCCTGCCAAAGACGAATCTTCTCCATACCGTGTTTGGAATGAGGATGCAGTTTGCCGTGTTCACCACATGATGGCAGGCACACATCACCACACTTACTATGAACCAAGTCCTGACCAACAAACTCTCACAGCATGGCCTCAGTGGTGTATAGACACTTAGGAACATTACAATCCAAAAGTCAGTCAACCTGCCTCTGGTATTCTCAAAATTTAGAGCGATCGTCATATTCAAGTCCGGACAGGTTAACTGAATGAATGAATGACTCACTGTTCATACCTGCAAAATACAGGTTCTGGCACAGAGAAGCCTTTCAGGGGGTACAACAGGGTGAGAATGAGTAGACAGAGTGAGATCAATGCCATCTGATTTCCTGCTGAAGCTAAGCCTGAGAATTAATGTAGCAAATACATGCTGTTTCTTTTAAAGCACTGTGACGCTGTTCAATAAATAATCAGCTTCATAACAACGGTCCCATTTATCAAGACACTACAGCACATCAGTTAAACATCTCTTAACTGAATACGTAGATGATTACACACTGAATGGGTATCCTGCAGCTGTTTTTACACTGAGATGTGGGTGACCTCAGAAATCATCAACAGCAGCTTTCTATAAGAAGGTTTGTGTGTAATCATACCAACTCAGGATACTGTTTAGAACAGCTCTTTATTTAATTCGTGACTAAAGTACCGTATAACACTGGTAGAATTTATTATTATTATTTTTTGTATGCGAGCACATGCATATGGGACACATGACTGGCCAGGCATCAAAATCAAACACGGGAGATGATGATACAGAAAGATTTAGATTTGGTGCCTGAAACTGAAAACTCATTCCCATCTCAGTCACCTGTTTCTCGTATACCAAGTCACGTGTTCATGCACTAACAATGGGAGGTGGCTTGTATGTTTTTCAAATTGTAGGAAATGATGTTGCTGCTGATTTCCAAGTAGCACACAACAGAGTAGCGCGCTAAAGACTGAAGGCTTGTGGCATCGATGTTTTCACAGATAACCAAAGGGTCACCTGCAGAAGTCTGTTTCCATTGCCCGCATGTACCCATTTCTCTGTGTGGTGTACTTTCTTGTCTTTCTTGTAAAACGTGTTCTGTAGGGCTGAACGATATATCGCATTTGCGATAATATCGCGACATGATCAAGTGCAATTTTCTAACCGCAAAGGCTGCGATTATACTCTGGACATGTCCAAATTCATGGGCTGCATCCTCCTGAGGCCGCATTTGTAGACCGATTACGTCACAGCGACGCGCCGAAGGCTGTCCAAATTACTACCATATCCCAGAATTCATAGCGCGGCCCAGCCAAACTCCAGTTTCCAGCAATGGCGGCCGCTACTAAGTTTTAAAATTACTCATACTAATCTTTCTGGGTCACAAAATAAACTTTTAACATATTTTCAGGCGAGAAAGTAGTTGTATAAACATCAAATATCTGCTCGGTTTATCAAGATATCCCATATTTGCAAAAGTGCTTCGACGTTTTCAGAGGCGTCTGCTACCCACCAGCTCGACAGCTAGCCGGGAGCTCGAGGGTTACTGATGCGGCCGAGAACGGCACAACTCCCGGCACATCATTTTCAGATCACCGCGGAGTTTCGCTGCTCGGGTTAAACGTAATATATAAGTCACTTAGACAACCTAAAAATGTTATTGTTGGGCTTTTTTCAGTGTTTTGTTTGTTCGTGAGTAAATCGGTTTGGCTGAGATTAAAGTTATTAGATTAGATAAAATAAAACTTTATTAATCCCCCGGGTGGGTTCCTCCTTGGTTTTCACACAGCTGACTAAACGTCAAACAGAAAACTTATTAAACAGAAGTATGAGACAGTCGAGAATTTACACCAGTGTCTGGTTATATTTTAGATAGCAAGAAGCAGACGGCCGAGTTTATTAAACTCCACCGAGACAGCGGTGACGCTAATCAGAACTAGACCGTCCAATTTCACGCCTTTAAACTTTAAAGGCGTGTTTGTGTGTGTGTTTATACAATTGCTATTATGTTTGCACTTTATGTGTAATGTTACTGACTGCAGAGATCAGTAAGATGTGTGTATTTTTTATTTATTAGTTTTATTTATTTAATATTATTTTTTAATTGAATGACTGTCTAGTAGTTCACAGATGTCGAAAAACTGAGTGTGGTAAAGCCACTGATTTTTTTTAATGTATATTTCTGCAATCTGCACATTGTACTGACTTTCATTTTAATGTTTACACCAGGGTTCCTTGTCAGCACTTTATGCTCAGATGTTTGTAAGCTAAAAATAAACTATTGTGTATGTTCAAATATACTGTTGTGATTGAAGAAGTTAAATAAAAATGTCAGTCATCAATTCATGCATCACCTCATGTCATCATAACAGAGGTCTGTCTTCCAGGAAAGAACAGTTTAAAATTAATGTAATATAGTATTGGCCATACTATATGATGTATTGCTTGTCTTTGTTTAATAATACAGAAGACAAAGACCTTAAAAAATAATCGCATATCGCATCGCAATCGCAATATTGGGGCAAAAAATCGCAATTAGATTATTTTCCATAATCGTTCAGCCCTAGTGTGGTGTACTTTCTTGTCTTTCTTGTAAAACGTGTTCTGTGGCAGTGACATCTGTATACCCGTATCAGTCTATAGAGATGTAAAAAAAAAAATTCAAGCCACAAAGCTGAAGACCTTCTTATTAATTCTAGCGCTTGCCCTGAACAGCTGAATTCAGAGAGAAATGCAAGGAAGGTATATGTGATGTGAAGAGGCCTGATTGGTTACCAGAGGGGGTTCTGTTTTTTCTGCGGAGCCATCTGTCACTGAATTCACACTCTCCCCACTTACCGGAGAGCTGCCAAAAGTCTCTAAACCAAGAACGCACACATTCAAATGCAAAGATATCTAGCTTACTAGGCACGCACTCAACGCTGCGCACAATCAGCTTGACAAGTTAATCAGCAAAAGCCACACAAAAACCTGAGCAAATGCTAATCTCTGCAGGCACAAAGTGGAAATGTGCTGACCTTCAGACTACCACTCCTGAGTGGGACACTTAGAGAACAGGCGAGTCTTTTGTGCAGCAATCAAACAATCTAATGAATCATTTAATGGTCATTTATTATGAGGTACAGGGGACACCTTTATTTGGCAGCAGTAACATGTCCAACCTGTTATTGTTCCTACTTAATTCCGAGTATTGCTGTTTCTCCATAAAACACTTCAGTGAAATTCTACATCCTGTGACTTGATGCTAGTTTCAGTCAGCTGCACTCACCTGCAGTCAACTGAGACCAAGACTGAGACTAAGACTAAGACTTCTTCACAGACTAATTTCTGTGAAATTTACTACTGTTGAATAGGATTGAATTCCACTTTAGCCTTTACTGTCAGAGACACACAAAGCCTTCTAATTGCAGCACCGGCCCCACTTTGTCTCATAATTTGTTATAAAGAATTTCATGGAAATTATTTAGATTACATAATTATTATAGTGCTGTATTTAAGACATTCGGGGAAAAGTATCTGTAATTGCACAAGTTTCAACAGAATACACGTTTGCAGTAGACTTTTTCTGGAAAATGCCAGAAAGTGACTTATTTGGTGCTTACCAATCTCTTTGCCTAATCGTGAGCGAAGGATGGCCCCAGCAGAGGTGACCACAGCACAGGTCTTGAAGCTTCTCCTGTTCTCCTTTTTGTACAGCTGCTCCAGGGGAAGGGATGGCACCAGACGAGCCCAGCCAAGTGAAGAGAAGGGTTGCTCCAACCCGTCTACTGTCCTCAGCCGGGCCTGATTCTTCAATTCACAAAGCAGCTCCTTGGCACTCTGAGCGGGCTTGCGATTCCCCTTGTAGGAAACATGGTGTTTGTTGGAGTTGACGTATTCCTTCATGGCACGCTGCAGTCGAAGACTCAGCATGCCTGCCGACACTCGACCCTTCCAGAGCCGCTTTATTAGCGAGATGGATTTGGAGAAATAGAATTCCTCCAGATCAGAGAAGTCATCGCCGGCCATACTGTGTACTCTGTTCTTCCTTCTGTTTCCCAGATCTTCATTTTCTTTTTCATCACCTTCCTCCCTGCCACCTTGGTATTGAGTGTTGCTGAAGTGGTTCTGATAGTCTGCAGTCTGTGACTGTCGCTCACGACTCTGGACTACAGGATCTGAGTGAGAACCCACATTTTCTGTACCAAAGGAAGACCAGGCTGCCAGGCTCTGTGGGTCAAGATAGTCCTGGCGACTTACTTCCTGGCTGCCATAAACAGCGTAAGGAAGATTGTTTGGGTTCTGGCTCATCTCCAGGCTGGTCTCTGGGGTCCCGGACTTGACAAGAGGCTCCAGCTCCGGTTTATCTCTGGGATACGTTGTAGTTAATGGTAAAGTCAGCTTTACCACGGCATGCTGTTGATGGGAGGCCTGTATGGAGGCCAGACGGCGTGTGTCTGGGTGCTGGGAGAGTAAAGCACCAGCAGAAGTAAGGGGCTCATCCACACGAGCATCCAGGAAATATGACAGGAGGGCGAGAAAGAAGAGAGCCCAGGCCAGTATTCCCACCAGCATCAGCCTCCGCCAGTGCCTCATACTGGACTTCATTGCCTCTTTCTCACATGCACGCCAGCTCTGTGGGCCCACCAACATCAAGTCCCACAGCTAGGACTTACCCCAGAGGTCAGGTGGAGGGCCTGTAAAGGAAGTACAGTTAAAAACCGATAGGAAGCCCAAAAGAGGCAGCGAGAGGTTTGAAATACTCACCTGAACTGACGGTTTTATTTCTCCATGTCCATGTGTCTGCCAGGATATAACAGGACCCTGCGAAAAAGAGAGGTACTAATTAGTTGAGGCAGCGTGCACATGCATGCATGAGGGGATGTGAGCGTGAAACCATACGGCTCACACAGGAAACCACTGTCTGCGCACAAGAACTTGGCCGCTTTCCATTTGCAACTAAAGAGAATTTTTAAAGACTGGCCCCATTTATTAGTTGTAATCAAACTTCCCTCATGTAAGACTGAAAGCTCCAGACGCAACTTTAAAACTAAAGCTGCTCCGGCTGTGTTTAAAAGCAACATCAGACAAAGATGAAATACAATTTGGATCATTGGATGAATTCCCCAATTTAATAAACAAAAACAACCCAAGTTTTCCCATGGAAGCTTGTTAACGTGAGGTTTGAAGGTTTTGAAGGAAACTTTAAGCCTCCACACAAAAGCTTCAAAGGAAGCCTTTCACGTGGAAGCTTTGTTTAAATAGTAGCTTTCAAAATGACTTTAACGGCAACCGCAATGTTGTGGGGGTTTTCTGTTGCTGTGTCACAGAACGGCAGTTGAATATCGTGATTTTGTCTTTAAAGTACTTTCCCCAAGATGTACACAGTGATGAACCAAATGGCTGATCAATTAGTAATGCTTTACATCACTGCTACCTGCTGCTAAATGAACATTTAATTGATTCATGAGATGATATAACCCATAAGGAGGCATGAGGACATTAAAAGTTTATGACTCTGCCTCTAAAGAAGTTTGCATCTGTTTCATATTATGATGGCTTTTACTCTTTATGTGTATTCATAAAGAAACATGTAGCAACTTACTGACACATTTTTAGAAGTGGAATAGATTAATACCTTATTGTGCACAAGTCCTGAGTGACTTTTGCATTTTTTCTAAAGTGGTCTTGAGCAGGGTTTTTGTATTTCTTTGAAATTTGTCTTTGTGCATTGGCTATTTTTTCATTCCTTATTAAGTCCAGTTCTTGTACCTGAACATTGATGAAACAATGGTTCCTATAATCAAGAATCTGCCATTATCCTACTATTTACTCAAAATGATAGTTAAATTTTGATTAATTTCCTTCTTTTTTACTTTTCAAAAAAAAGAAAAATTGCGGTATAGTCTTGTTTTTTTATGACACACCCACACACTTTTATTTTTCTTAGTGAGGACATCTAATTGATATAATGCTTTCCCTAGCCACTTACCCCAACAATCACAAATGAATATCTAACTCTCAGCCTAAAACGTAACCATAACCTCATCCTAACCCTGATACTACAATCACATTTTGAGCCGCAAAAATGCCTTCAAACTCGTGGGGTCGGGCAATTTGCCCCTATAAGTGACTGTTGGTCCTCACAACTATAGTGGCGTGCAAATTGTCTGTCCACACACACACACACACACCTTAAGTCAGTGGTTCAAAACTTTTTTGCTGGGCCCCCTTTGTTTTACAAGAAAAATGTTCGCCCCCCGTGCGTGCACGCGCACAGGCACACGCACAAACACATCCTCCAACCACACACACCCATACTTTGCTCTGTTGTGGTTTATTTCACACCTCAAACATTTAGTAAACAATTAAGCAAATACAAGTAATCTGCAATAAATTACAGATAGTAAGAAAATAAACTACCAACTCTTTTACGCTATGTCTGCACCTACACGGGTATTTTTGAAAACGCAGCTGTTTCCTCTACACGTAAACGGCGTTTCGAATCACCGAAAACTGTGATTTTTTTAAACCTCCTTTTTTGGATTTTCCTGTGGACGAGGAATACAGAGTTCCTCACGCAATGTCAAAGGGATGTGCCTTTTTCACGTCACGCTGTGCGCCACGTTGTTTACATGAGATGAATTGCAGAATGGCAGATAGAGACGAAATACTGTTAATCTGACTGGCAGGTATTACACGCAGTTACTGTTCCTCCATTTACAAAGGCAAAGGCATCACGGTGTAATTCTTTTACTTGTAGTTGGTTTTTTGGGGGGTTTTTTCCTGTGTGATAATATTCAACAATAATATTCAAAAGCATTCGTTGTTACATTACTTTGCAAATCTGACAACATAACACCTTTGTTTACTTCACTTTTTTGCACGCCCCCCCCTACAGCTTTGATAATACTCTGGTGTACAAAACGTTGGGCTCACTGATGGATTAAGGCATGAAATATACAGCAATGAAGGTGAATAAATGAAGCATTAAATTGCCTCACATCAGAGGATTACAATCACATGTAATTGCGAGTTTTGGTCTCCTAATGTGGAAGCATTTCTCTCTCTAGAGAGAGAAAGAGAGCAAGAATGGAAGACTGGCAGGAAGGGAAAAAAATGGCTCTGAGTATTAAGCCTCTTCTAGTCCTAATTACAGCTTCCTGTCTCTGCAGCTGCTGGGTCCTGCAGAGTACAGCACAACTGATCTCGGGTGCCCCTGTGGCCTTCCGCCCCTATGCGTTCACGCAGCTTCCAAGCTGTTCGCTCAGGGGCCACACAGGAGGTCAAAGCTCATCTGCTGACCCCAGTCAAGCAGGAGGAAAGCAGCAGGGAGAAACTAGGCTAGAGGGGGCAGAAACGGCATGAGAGAAAGAAAATACACTGTGGAAACACACATCTGATTCCTCTGAGAACATTTAAAACCACAGTCAGGTGGGATTTTCCTTCTAGGAGTTTTGACATGTCTACCACACTGGAGGTCAAATGTTCCTAAATGGAAAATGCGCCATTTAACACCTGAAAACAACAGCTGCAGTATGCCCGACACACAAAAAGCAAAGACAAAGTGCAAAACACAAACCTAGCCTGTGGCAATGTTATCACCAAGCAAATGTCATCTAAATGCACCACTGAACCACTGCAGACTGTATGTGTGTGCTCCAACGCATGTCATGCAAGCATGTGTGTGCATTTGTAGTTTGCCTCACCTGGTAGCAATCAGGATGTGTGCTTCAGTAACTGTGAAACAACACAAGTGTGTGGCACAGATGGAGAGGCGGGGGCGGAGTAGAGAGCTATCTTCTGAGGGATACACAAAGAAACAACAAAACGGGAAACATGTAAGAGAGACGTTGCCAGACAGCAAAAGAAGACAAAATGACTTGGCAGGAGGCTGTGATGGACAAAGGAGGCAAACAGAATATAAAGCGCGGATCTTGTAAAGAATAAGACCGAAATCGAAAGTGGGTGTATGAAAGTGAAGCAGCTGAAGCTTGTGCAGCAGGAAAGAGGAGAGTGGTTAGCTGCTTGAATGTTATGGAATGCAAATAACAAAGCAAACATGTTCAGAAACGGGAAAACACCTGCACGTCTCTAAGAGATCTAACACAGTCAAATATGAAAATAACAAACATTCAAGCAACACAGACAACAGCAGATAAGAGTTCTCCCAAGGGATGCTGAAAAGGGCTTGTCACTGTTGCTACAGTTTGACTTAAGTTAACCGAGTCACGTTGCTGTCAAACAGCCATTGAATGAGCTAAAATATGTTTTTAGTTATTTAGCATTCTGTGGTTTATATATTATTGCAGATATGTGCGATGTTTCTGTTTAGCCATGGCCTTTTCCTCAATGTGTTTTTAATTTCCTCTGAAAGTCCACTGAACCTTCAGAATTACTGGACATTTGGCCTGAGAACCACATAGCATCAGTCTAAAAGTCTTACAATGCTTTGTTCTAACTTATTCTGACCTTAAGCTCGAAGTCAAGGTCACTGAGATTTGAACGTGTGCCAAGATATTTAGTGGACAACCTGTTGTACCAATTTTAAAATCCCACTTTGTCTCATTCTTAAAACTTGCGTGTCCACACCACCCTATAGGTAGCTGTCAAAAGCTGGTCTCCTTATTTCCCAGATATTTACAGACTCTTATTTAAAGAAGAGGGGATGACACACAGAGGTAAGCATGACCCTGTCCTGACTTTTTAAAAATGTGTTGCTGCCATCACTCTCAGAATGACATTTTTGCCCTTCTTAAAATGTTACGTTTTCTTGATTTAAATATTTGATTTGTGTGCTTTGCTCTACTGCGAATACAAAATGAGTTTATGACATTTGCAAATCATCACATCCTATTTTCAGTTTCAGTGTTATACACAGCTTCCCAGTTAGAGATATCGCCTGTAGTTATAAACAGTTCTAAATGCAATAACGCAAAAACGAATCAACCATTTCTTATTTTTATTTTTTTTACTTTATTTTGTTCTACCCATGTACCCCCCGAGATTTTCTGAAGCACGGCTGGATGAAAGATGAGCTCAAAAGCTGATGTGCTCAGCTTTTGCAGGTACCTCATAAGGGAGTAAAAAAGTATTTTTGTAGCTTGTCTGCCGGTCCTCTGCCAGGCGTTCGTGTTTAAATTTTCTGGGAGGAGTGATTGATTGTCCTAAAGCAGTCAGAGAACGCCCTTGTGTTGCTTCCTCCTTAGTTCACAAAATCATTTATCCTTTCTCTCTTTATCTTCCATTAGCTTGAACTTCAGTTACTTATCAGATTAAGATGTGCAACAGTGAGTGTAAATGCAGGTAACCACCATCACATAACTGCAGTCAAACTGGCCTGTTGACTTGATAGCTATAGTAAAATATTATTTACCTGTGTTAGAGAGTTTGAGTGAAAAACAATGACCGAACAAGAACAAGTAAGTGCCATATTCACGTGAAACATTCACATTTGTGACATCTAACAACAGGATATTACATGCATATGTCAACACTTTGGTATCAAGTCCCAACACTTCCACAACAACCAAGAGTAAACACTCCATCTTCTCTTACTCATAACCTAACTATGGACAACTATTCACAAAAATCACAACTGAATATTTCACTTTATTACCAGTGCGATCTTCTTCTCTTATCTTTTCAATGTTTTGTTTAACATTTTAAAATCAAAATAATATGATGGAAGTAAGTCGCTGTACCTACCTTGGCTCTATAATCTTAGTTATAGATTTTTTTTTAATGCCTTTTTCGTTGCCATCCAAACTCACATTTTTGTACATCTGAGCATCCTGGTATAGGGGACACATGAGGACCAGGACCTGGATCTTATTCTGAAATTTTATGTGGCGTTTTCTAAATATTCTGTATTCCACTAGAGTCTTCTTTACTTTGCATGCCAGGTGAGGCTTTATTTTCCAAAAGGTCACTTATTCTGAACCTGCTTTCCTGAATGCCGTACACGTTCAGACGCCCAGCATCCACGTCTATCATTCTAGTCTTCTTGACAGAGAATATCACAAAAATATATATAGCATTTTTATTAAAACTACTACTCTGCACACAGTGGTTCAACAACCAATATAAAAACTGCAAAACCAAAATAAACTGTATATCATCTATGATAAGGAAAAGAAGATGGCAACTGACGTTTAGCAGGGTGTCCAGATAGTTACCTTTGGGCCATCTTTCCTTGTTTTGTTTTTTGAGGCAAAATACCATAAAATAATAACATCAGGATAAGAAGGTTATTTTTTTTAGTATTCACTTATGTTGTGATAGTGTTTAGTTGGGCATTTAACATTAATATCAGCTGTCTTCAAGATATTATGTAAAAGGTTAACGTTTCATTTGTACTACACGTTATTATATAACGTTTATAAAGTTTATGACATGCTCTATGACACTGAAAAGCAACAAAGTGCACAAATCCTGCATAAACTAACAGACTTTTAAGAAGTCCCTCCTAAAATTAGCTGAACTGTGAGAAAATTAGTGTTCAAGAAGGCACTTGTATGACTAACGTTGTGGTTCAGACAAAGCGTTATAGGTGTAATTGTTCCTGAAGAGACAGAAATTTGCTGATAGTGTTATAAAAGCTGCGCACACCCATGGTTATGTTTTACAATTATTTTTTTTTAATTCACACTGATTGCCTTAAAAAAAACGACTATGCTACAACTGTGTGATTAGCATAATGCAGCACTGTTAGGCCCCCTAACGTCTCCCTTGACAAAGAGTTCCTGGTTTGTGGTCTCGTGCACGTAGGTGGAAACTCTGATAAGAATCACTGGGCTGCTTTTCATACACCAATCTTTTATCTTCACTTAGTTAAAAAAAACAAAATCAGGATGACTTTTCAAACAGCGGGGCCGACGTCATTTCCTCCTGCATGAATTGCATTTAAACCTGCTGAGATCAATATGATGTAGTTGCTCTGGGACTCTACAGCAGTTTAAATGTCTGTATATGGTCCGATGATGGTGTCGATTTGTGTAGCTCTTCGCCAAATTAGATATGATTATGGAAATTCTGCCTACAGGGAGACTATAGTAGCATGTATACCTCCAGCAAGCCAGGAGCACATTGCTTACACATGCACCATATTTTTTCCAAGGCAGGGGCAAAGCATGAACAACAGTAGCAGACATGTCCAGTTGTTATACATATTATTAAAACTGTCACCTGGGTAGTTAAAGACAGCTCTGCAAAGCTCTGCATAGCACCAACACTGAACCACAGTCGAGCCATAAAACTGCAATGTGACTCCACAAGAGAGGCAAGAAAGAGTACAATATAGAGAATATATTTATAGTTACATTTCTTTTCCATTTCTTTTACATAACCACATTCCTTGAGCATGCCTTGCAGCTCCCTGCTGTAATATTCTCAGCACGCTGAACTCCAGCCAGTATCTGGCTGCCAGGTAAGAAGAGCCCTCGGGGGATCCAGCTGCACACCATCTCAGAGAATCCACTTTACAGCACCCTGCTGAGGAACTGGTGAGGGGCAGCCACGATACGAATACTTTTATCATGGACGCCTTGAAAAATTTCTCCTGCAAGTTAACATAAGTCTCTGAAGAGGTTCTGGCTTTGGCTTATGAAGCAAGAGCCACATAACATTTACAGAAAATAAAAATGGAAATTCTGAAGATGGATCATAGGAACATGTTTGTGAGGCTCGCTGAATTTAAGAGTTATTCAGTGAGTGGGCCGACAAAGATTAATATTCGATGTTTAACACATCATCAGAAAACAAAAGACAAGCAATAAAAGAGTCCTATAAAAGATACGGTTGAACCGAAAGCACACAGAGTAATTATCGCAGGCTTGCTCTGAAGCAGTGCTTTCTTTCGGTCCCAATTTTTCCGCACGGCATTACAATAGACGGCTGCACATTTTCTGAACTACTACACGAACCAAAGGACTTGTTCCTAATAAAATATTGAGCACTCAAGAGCGGAGTTCTTTTCCATGTGAAAGAGTTTTTAAAAAATAAATAACGCTGAATTTCTTTAATATTTGCCTCGCAATGGTTCGAACTGCCTCTAGTAGCTGTAAACTAATACATCACAAAAGGAAAAGGCAACAAGATGAGGTTCACTAAGAATTTGTGGACCAACAAATCGAAGAGTGAACCGTGTGGTCAGCTATTGTAGATACTCGAATTCATTTATGAACAGGTTAGAATTTTCCAAGCCAAGTCTCCCAGGATTATGGGAAGAGAGCATAGTGTAGTATAAATGCAAATGCAGTATGTGCTCCACATAGTGTGGGAAATAGATTTTCCAGTGATGTATTACATGAGGGAGACTGTTAGAAATAGGCTGAAGCAGGAGGGGCTGCTGGATGGGTGAATGCACCCTCACTGCTGGGACCCAGAGTTATTTATGAACTTGAACTTAAAGAGTGTATTTTGGGTTTTTTGGAGAAGTTTTCACACCCAAATTGTATTTTGATCTCAAGCATGCTTTGGATTTATGCTCCATCCAAAATTTATTTTAGCTGGCCCCAAGGCTGCTCACCCCACATCTGATGCCAACACCAACCATAATCTTTTAAAATAGATCTGACATTCACACCCACTTGACCATGTGAATGGCCGGCCCTCCGCAGGTGAGCGAGCAGAGCGGTATTGTACTCCTCTCCTGTGGACCGTTTCACATTCACAAGCTTGTGTAAGATGATGGGATGCATTCCAATCCGAGTGTGGCCGATGGGGATGGCTATGAACGCATTTGATGTCTGACTTGGTTGGACAGCATATCTGAAGAGCTAGTTCAGAGAAACTACGCACTGGCCCCTAACACTGAAGTGCCTGTCAGCGTGCATGGGAGCTTCCAAAGTCTGCCCCATATACTCATTTTCCAGAGTTCAAAAACTGTGCATTTGGAACTGCCATTTATTATAAATAAATAGAGTTTATTCATAATAAATGGCAGCTTGTCTTATCCCAGGAATTTGTGTCTATTGGGATGTGACCGAATGTCTTTCTGGAGGCAGATGAGAGCTGCATGAAGTGGCGTGCAAGAACGGAGGGTGTTTTAATCTGCCTTCAGCTTAGACTATTCTAACGGGTACAAACATCTTTAGACACATCCAGCTACTACGACGCTCAACCACAATAAAGCCTTAATAGCTGCGTAATGTGCAGCAGCGTGAGGCGAAACAGAGACTGGTGAAGACCCTGCCGGTGCCCCAGACCCCGTTTCAGAAGCCAGGTTTTAATTCATGCTGCAAACTCTGAGTTTCTCTCCAACTCGTTTCTTCTGACAGCATCTGAATCAGTTCTTCTTTCACTCAATTTAACTTCTTCAATCATACAAAGTGGAGCGAATTAGGTTCCAGGAGTTTATGTTTCTACAAACACTGAAATTACAGTTAGACATTAGTTCATTTTTTTAGTAACATGACTGCTTTGACATGATTGCAATTGCTGTTTAAATATAATTGATCTGCATAAAGCTTTAGACACACAACACATCAACAATCAATCATTTGTCACGTTGCAGTCAGTCACACTGAAGAAAAGCTGGCTGTGACATTTGAGAAGCTGAAGATGAAGCGAGTAATACCAATAAAGATTAGCCTGAGATGACTAAATGTTTAAACTACGTTTTTAAAAGCTAGTTGGAGACAGTGGGACATTTTCAAATATGTTGACATGCCTAACTATATTTACAGTTGGGGCTTGGCAATAAAAAGACAAAGACATGGTCACATAAAGTCAATAAAACTAAAAGGGAGACGACACAAAAGCACAGCGTCGAACCAAATATCATGGTGAGTTAGAGTCATGTCAGATTAGGTAAATGCACACAGCATAGAAGCAGCGGCTGGCAGCAGCAACACGTGCTGAATTAGAACGTGCAATACTGCAGATTTTGGTATAGAGTCGATACGAAATAAATACAGGGTCTGTTCTGTATATACAGATACACATAAAGCTTATATAGGGCAGAGCAGCGTGTCATGATTTATGAGGTAAATCATCATCAATATGCAAATTCTGAATACATTTTAATGACCAATAAATCACTTTTACTTTTCACAGTAGTGATTTAATATGATCAAACACGCCTTTTGGCTTTTCCATTTTGAAACTGGGGTTTTTGGAGACCTGGAGTGTAAACGTGCCCGTCTCTAAAGCTCTTTGGGTCAACTTCTGTTGTTTAAATGTGCAATAGGCTATAAATAAAACATCGTGACAGTCAAACACAAAAAGGTTCAGACATTTGTCACGGTGCATGTTACAGGAAAAAAATTAATAAAATTGAAAATAAAATTTATTTAACACAATTCAGTGGGTTACACACAGAAGCGGACAGAAACAAAGCATTGCTAATGTGCTGGTATCAACCTAATGCAAATACCAGCATTGGTAATTATACTATCAATATTTGCCCATATCTGCCCACCTCTAGTGCTAATGTACCTATACACACAAGTTTATTAGGAGTGTGAGTGAGACAAAAAGACAATGGAAAATGTTAACAAGCCTTCAGAACAAGACCTCCCAATGAACACTGATGAAAAGAAGGGTTTGTTATATACAGGTGATGCTGCGATGTTTGGGGCGAAGACACAATTCTTGTAGTTTTGCCTTTTGCACACCACCATAGTGGATCGCAAATCAAGCAATCTAAGTTTGATTGAAGTGCAGACTTTCCGCTTTCATTCAAGGGATTTTACAAAAACTGAATGAACTTTGCATCAAAATGTCAGATTTTAAGTGGCTGATTCTTGTTTTTTTTTTTAAGCAGACAATAAGAACTGAGTGGTTTTGTTTATGTTCTCCTTTTTTGTTCATCTTCCTCTTTTCTTGAATTCCATATACAGTGGGGCAAAAAAGTATTTAGTCAGCCACCGATTGTGCAAGTTCCCCCACTTAAAATGATGACAGAGGTCAGTAATTTGCACCAGAGGTACACTTCAACTGTGAGAGACAGAATGTGAAAAAAAAATCCATGAATTTACATGGTAGGATTTGTAAAGAATTTATTCGTAAATTAGGGTGGAAAATAAGTATTTGGTCACCTCAAACAAGGAAAATCTCTGGCTCTCACAGACCTGTAACGTCTTCTGTAAGAAGCTCTTCTGTCCCCCACTCGTTACCTGTATGAATGGCACCTGTTTGAACTCATCATCTGTATAAAAGACACCTGTCCACAGCCTCAAACAGTCAGACTCCAAACTCCGCCATGGCCAAGACCAAAGAGCTTTCGAAGGACACCGGGAAAAGTATTGTAGACCTGCACCAGACTGGGAAGAGTGAATCTACAATAGGCAAGCAGCTTGGTGTGAAAAAATCAACTGTGGGAGCAATCATCAGAAAATGGAAGACATACAAGACCACTGATAATCTCCCTCGATCTGGGGCTCCACGCAAGATCTCATCCCGTGGGGTCAAAATGATCATGAGAACGGTGAGCAAAGATCCCAGAACCACACGGGGGGACCTGGTGAATGACCTGCAGAGAGCTGGGACCAAAGTAACAAAGGTCACCATCAGTAACACACTACAACGGCAGGGAATCAAATCCCGCAGTGCCAGACGTGTTCCGCTGCTGAAGCCAGTGCATGTCCAGGCCCGTCTGAAGTTTGCCAGAGAGCACATGGATGATACAGCAGAGGATTGGGAGAATGTCATGTGGTCAGATGAAACCAAAGTAGAACTTTTTGGTATAAACTCAACTCGTCGTGTTTGGAGGAAGAAGAATACTGAGTTGCATCCCAAGAACACCATACCTACTGTGAAGCATGGGGGTGGAAACATCATGCTATGGGGCTGTTTTTCTGCCAAGGGGACAGGACGACTGATCCGTGTTAAGGACAGAATGAATGGGGCCATGTATCGTGAGATTTTGAGCCAAAACCTCCTTCCATCAGTGAGAACTTTGAAGATGAAACGAGGCTGGGTCTTCCAACATGACAATCATCCAAAACACACCGCCCGGGCAACAAAGGAGTGGCTCCGTAAGAAGCATTTGAAAGTCCTGGAGTGGCCTAGCCAGTCTCCAGACCTCAACCCCATAGAAAATCTGTGGCGGGAGTTGAAAGTCCGTGTTGCTCGGCGACAGCCCCAAAACATCACTGCTCTCGAGAAGATCTGCATGGAGGAATGGGCCAAAATACCAGCTACTGTGTGTGCAAACCTGGTAAAGACCTATAGTAAACGTTTGACCTCTGTTATTGCCAACAAAGGATCTTTACAAATCCTACCATGTGGATTCATGGATTTTTTTTTTCACATTCTGTCTCTCACAGTTGAAGTGTACCTCTTGTGCAAATTACTGACCTCTGTCATCATTTTCGGTGGGGGAACTTGCACAATCGGTGGCTGACTAAATACTTTTTTGCGCCACTGTACATGTTTTTGTTGTTTAACACTTTAAGTCTATACAGAAGAACTGATATAATTTGAGATTATATTTTGTATTATTGTGGACATTATTTATTTGGAACTGACTAATGAATTAACTTTTCCATTTTGTTTGTGTTATTCTGTAGGACTAGTAGCTTTTGACTGATTAGATTTAGGATTTTCTACACCTTTGTTATTTATTTAAAACACATTTTTATAAGCTTCTGACAGAAAAGAAATATTTCAACCCAACTTATCTCTTCACTTTGGAATAAATATTAACCTTTAAGCTTGACAGCAATATGTATGTATGTATGTAAACCACCTGAATCAGTCACATGACAGAGGATGTGGATTCTACCTGTTGAAAATTCAAACTAGGTAAAAGAAATTAGCCATGTTAGCACATAGCAAAAGATAAAAAAGACACTACAAAAAAATGATATCCTCTTTTAAAAAATGTAACAGTGTTTATTATGCCGGTAGCGTGGTTCAAGCTAACTAAACTGACTCTGTTCTGTTCTTTGAGATCAACCTCATGGTCCACGGTGACACACATTCATATTCCTCGGTCAACTGGACTCAAATGGAAACTTTGCTCTTTATTTACCGGTTGCCATGGTGCATCCCGAAGCTCTGCTGATGATCGCTTTTTCCCCCTCTACTCATGCACACACTTAACTCGGGGTGAACGCACTCAGAGCAGACTGAACTTATTCTGATCAGCCTTCACGGAACTAAAAGCTACGAGTTGAACATCTCTGAGTTAATCTGCTCTGATATGTTTATGGCTAAAGTCAGAGCTTGTTGGAACAGAGCCCTTTCCTATTCATTGCTTATTCACATCACCTAGTTCAAAGTCAAGGAGAATGTTGTTTTGGTGCAATTCCACCAACTAATCTGCATTTCAGATTTCACGCTTCACTCCCCTTCACATGAGCAGAACTTTTCCAGAAGAAGAGATTGAATAAATTACTCCAAAAGGCAAAAGAATAAAGTGTAAAAGTGATGAAACAGCTACACAGCCTTTGATCTCACCAATTAAACTGCTCTATATGAGACAGAGATGGAAATTACCCATGTTAGCAACATACCAAATACAGACTCTGGAAATCAGAATCAATGCGTCCAACGTTTTTGGTCTGCAGACATGATTCAAGCTGTAAGTGTCATTGAGACAGACACACTTCCAGAGCCGGGGCCATCACTGGAACGGCTTCTTTTTTCTTTTTCTGTTTTTTTAAATAACAGGGTTGGGCGGTGCATTTGTCCAATCGTCCAAAGTTAATGGATATCATTCAAACTTAGCCCGTCCAGTGCATAACATTTCACTGTACTGTACATGCTGCACTTTCTCATCTAATCTGGGGAAACTTGGGTGGTTCTGGATCTGACAAGGAACAAATGAGACACCGAAAATGAGAAGCAAGACATCAGAGGTCACTTGAATACGTGAGCTGAAGTGAGAAATTGAACATAAAGACGAAGCGCATGCAAAGATTAAATGAGGAGAGTCTCTCCTTCCTCGCTTCATAAGTGCCCTGCTGCAAAGTCCAGCGTACTTTTAGCCTCAGGAGGCGATGGAGTTATTACCATGTGGTACAGAACACTTCATCCTGTGTAATTACACTGGCAGTATCTGAGCTCTCCAAAGGGCCTGCTACAGTTCATCACATCTTCCAACTTCAAAGAGCAGCTGATAAGAATAGCAAATAGACTGAAGCCCACATAAATGAGAAAGTGGAGACAGGATAATGTCAAAGCTGAAATGTTTTCTTGTGCTGGGAAAAAAACCTCCAAAAAAAGAGCAAAACAAGTGAGCAGAAGTCATTTATCTAATGCAGGTAGTTGTTTTCTGACCCTGTCAGAGAGGAACAAGACGGGCCTGCTGACATATTGCATCTTTGTTTTTGCGGACATGTAGAAGAATTATTACTTTAATTCTTAAAACCTCCCTGTACATCCTATTCTAGTCCTGTCACTGAAACTCCAACACAATGACATAATGAAGGGCTTCCTCTTCCCTTCACTTCCACTTCCAATGCCCACCCCCACCACCACTACCACTGCCTTCATCTGTGACCTACATTCAGTTGTGGTGCTGTGCATGCAGATGTAAGCGCAGACACCGCTTGGCTGGCTGTGATCACATCTGCGTGGCTTTGCTCTGACGTCGGTCATTTTAATATTGTACTGTACACATACAGAGAACTGACTGAATATTCCTCGTTGCTTGCTTGTAGTTATTGTAATCTTGTTTTGACTGTCAGTCTTTTTGTGGAAATGTGAATTTGTACTGGCATTAGAGAAACCGGCTCCGCACAAATGACACCTTTCACATGCACAATACAGCTAGTTCCAGCCAATCAACTGCCTGCCAGTCACATACGCTAATAATCACATGACTGCAGCTAAGCACGGTTTTAAAAAAACATTTCCAACAGCTACACAAACAATGAAATTATTTAAATCTCAGAAGCTAAATAAGGACTCTACAACAAAAAGGGTGGAAAAAATATGTAAACAGATACACAGAAGGCTAACTACAAGAGTAACTACAAGAGTAACTGCAAGAGTATCAGCAAGAGTATTGTTTTGACACTAGAGTCCAAGTCCTCTTTGTTTTCACTCCGAGTTGTGTCCATTTCTTCTTGGTATTTTTTAGTCAGCACAATAACCGATAATAAAACAGCAAATGAAATTCAGATTCTCAAATGCTGATTGGTTTTTGGTCTTCTTTTTCTTCCTAGTAATTAAAAAGTGAACAGCTTTGGATTTTGGACTGACAAAAATCAAGAGACCCCAATTGAGAATCACTGCTTTAATGTCAGCCATTCATTAAGAAAGTAAACACCAGAGTCATTAATCCTTACTTATTAGTTATGGTGCACTACTTGAATTGCATTGCTCAGCCCTTTATGTATACAGAGGGCTAGTTTATGCAAGAACAACGATAGTGAAACAGCACAGACAGCCCCCCGCCTAGTAGTCTTTATTTTTTAAATGCACACAATTAATTTTAAAAAACTCAAATAACTTTTCAAAAACTATGACCCAAAACTGGTCAACACATGTTAAAAAAAAAAAAAAAAAAGACAGTTTCTAAATACTTTTAGACTTAATTTCCTAAAAACATGCAAATCTTCAAATAATTGGTCAGTTGAGGCAAGTTCCAAAAACTACTGGATCATAAAAGGGCCTCTCACGATAATGTCCCACCAGACTTTTGTATCATTAGTTCACAGACTGTTCAACATTTCCATTCACCTCCTGAAGTACACATCTGTCTCAACGCAAACAAATATCTGTCTGTAACATCTAGGCCTTCAAACCAAACTGTGGCTTAGGGATGAACCAAAACACTACAATTAATTTCCATAAAAACAAAACAGCAAAGTGAACGATGCAACACACACCTACTAAACAACACTGACAAGATCTAAATTATGGGTGAATGTTAGCACCATGTGACTAGTTAATAGACTTATTGGTTTAACCAGAACAACAGTGTGTCTCGTTTTGTTTTCCTGTGATGCCTGGCACCACCACTTTCCTGTAAAAAGAAAACGTAATCATGAGTTACGTGTAAAAACGCGTCCGTTTTTGTGTTGATACAATGACACAACCCACAGAACAAAGAAGTTACAGACAGGCTCATCAATTATAGGAAATACCGAGAAAGAGACGTCGTTCATCTGGATTCCCACTTGGTGGTAACAGGATCAGACTCATGAGAGATGGCTTCATGCTGCTGTAATATCAGGTCCAGCAAGGTCAGAGCAAAAAGCACCAACTCCATTAAAGACCGATCCCACTGAGGGAGATTAGGTCTGTCCTGTCCCCTTCTATCCTCCTTCAACTACAGCGCTGATTACATCACTTGAGCAAAAATGTCTATTTTTGCAAAGGCATGCTCAGAAACTCATTAATCTTGCTTCGAAGAAGCAGCTACACCTAATAATGGCTAAGAGGTGCAGGGGAGCGGAAGTCTCTCACACACAAAACACACACACAGAGACAAGCACACCTGTCACAGTCCATCTGTTACAGAAAACCCACAACTGATTTTTAGCACAGAGGAAACAACAGAGTCTTCACTCTGCAGAAAGGAGAGAAAAAACCATAATAGTGAGACAACACCTGGACACACACATATGTGGACAAGGTCACTGCACTGCCAATTAGCCCCTTTCTATCAGAACTCTGGGAGAGCTGTTTGTGCACCTTGTAATTACCAGAGGAGAGGACGTGTTTTATTTGAGACTAGTGCTACTGACACAGCCAATGGGAAAAAACAAACCTGTGACTTATTCAAAGCAGACATCGGTCAAGAGAAAATTATTATTCATCACCCACCCCACTGGCTGTTTAGAGTCTAAATAGGTGGAAGACTTAAAAAGTCTAAAATGACACTATACTTAGAGGACTTGGCAATTCATGGTTCCAAAAAAGTGGAAATGAAACTAGTGCTTAGTTTACAAAGTTCTCTTCACCAGAAGAAAATGGCAAATCTGATGAAATTATATGGCTGGAAAGGGTTGACTCATTGTGACCTTCCAACCACATCCCCTTCTGATAAATCACACAGAGCAGTGCTTCTTGATGACAGGCTTTCACGGTGCATAGCGCTCGCTTGAATACAGTCTGCCAGCGGCAAGGTCCTATGAAGGAAATGCAGTTCCACACCTCACATTATGGCCCATAAATACAGCCGGGAGTGTTGACGGCCACAGCGGGCGGCCGTTTGACGTGGGGAAAAAAAGTAGAGAAAGTCCACTTAAAGCCTCTTTCGCTGTCTGTTGCCCTTCTTGTGTAGGCTGAAAGTACATGGCGATGTTTGTAGTACCAGACCGTGTCACCTCGCACGCTTACTGATGACGGTGAGTAGGAAACGAGACAAACAGGCTTAGAAAACTGCTGCCAGTATCGATATTTCTCTGGTCCACACACAGAAAAGGGATCCAGTCTTTAAGTGATGACATGACAAATCTTGCTTCCGGGCCCAAACTACCCTGCGTTTAATAAGGCTTTTATGTTTTTAACATGCTTTGCGAGAGACCGGTGACCAGCATCGCGGAGCATGACGTCCGAGCGGCACTGAGGAGAGTGAACACAAGGAAAGCGGCGGGGCCAGACGGCATCACCGGTCGTCTGCTGCGCTGCTGTGCTGACCAGCTAGCAGGTGTGTTCACTTACATCTTCAACGAGTCCCTGGCGAAGTCTGTGGTCCCCACATGCTTCAAAAGATCCACCATCATCCCTGTGCCCAAGAACAGCAAACCCTCATCCCTGAACGATTACCGGCCAGTTGCACTGACCTCGGTAGTAATGAAGGTGTTTGAGAGGCTGCTGAAGAACATCATCTCCTTCTCCATCCCAGACACCACAGATCCGCTGCAGTTCGCCTACAGATCCAACAGATCCACAGAGGATGCCATCGCCCACGTCCTACACACCACTCTCAGCCATGTGGACAAGAAACAGGGTAACTATGTGCGAATGCTGTTTGTTGATTACAGTTCAGCGTTTAACACAATAGTGCCCTGCAGACTGTTCACAAAGCTGAGGGATCTGGGACTTAACAGCCATCTGTGTGCATGGGTGTTGGACTTCCTCACTGGCAGAACTCAGGTGGTGAGGGTGGGCAGGTGCTTCTCCAACAGCATCACCATCAACACAGGAGCACCTCAGGGATGTGTCCTCTTGCCACTGCTCTACTCCCTCTATACTTCAGACTGTGTGGCCACCCATGGCTCCAACACCATTGTGAAGTTTGCTGACGACACAGTGGTGTTGGGTGCCATCTCCAACAACGATGAGACGGCCTACATGGATGAAGTGAAGAATCTGGCATCATGGTGCCAGGACAATCACCTCCAGCTGAACGTCAGCAAGACCAAGGAGCTGGTGGTGGACTTCAGAAGGGGTCAGCACAGAGACTACAAGCCCATTATCATCAATGGAGCTCCAGTGGAGAGGGTGCAGTCCTTCAAGTATCTTGGTGTCCACATCTCCTCAGACCTGACATGGGCTGCCCACATTCAGGTCCAGACCAAAAAGGCTAGGCAGCGCCTGTATCACCTACGACAACTGAGGAAGTTCAGGGTCTCTCCAAAGATCCTCAGGATTTTCTATACAGGCGCTGTGGAGAGCATCCTCACACAGAACATGACATCGTGGTTTGGGAACAGCTGTGTGAAGGACTAAAAAGCTCTCCAGAGAGTGGTCCGTACAGCAGAACGCTGCTGCAGGATTGCTCTCCCCCCGCTTCAGGACACCTACACCAGGAGATGCCGGACTAGAGCAGCGCAGATACTGAAGGACCCGTCCCATCCTGGCAACAAACTGTTCCAACTTCTGCAATCTGGTAGAAGGTTCTGCATCATCCAGGCAAGGACAGAGAGACTCAAGAGGAGCTTCTATCCCCAAGCCATCCGGGCCCTAAACACACACACGTCCTCTCACATCATCTATAACTGACTGAGACAGGACTCTTCCAGACACTAAACCACGGCACAATGTACATTTCAATTCCTTTAATTTTAAATATGTTTATATTGTCTATCCTGTAAAATAGTCAGATGTCTATTCATATTAATGTACAGAATTCAGCTGCTTGCTGCTACTACTGCACATGCACAATGTATATATATATTAGGGGTGCAACGATATTCGTATCGATATTGAACCGTTCGATACAGTGCTTTCGGTTCGGTACGCATATGTATCGAACAATACAACATTTGTAATTTATTTTATCAACTTTCCTTCTGACGATGCTGTCTGTGTTGAGTGCTCAGTGAATCTGCGTTCGACTACTCCGCCTAGGCTGCACTGTCGAGCGCAGATCCACTGAGTGCTCAACACAGACAGCATAGTCAGAAGGAAGAGAGCAGGGCAAGCTAGCAAGACAGAAGTTAAGCTCTCCTTGCAACATGGACCTCCCCCACTCTCATTCAGATCTGGCGTTTGGAATTATTTTGGTTTTCATGTGATGTATGACCCTGAAGGTAAGCGAGTCATGGACTAAAGTAAAACAGTATGTTGGATGTGCCATGCAATGCTCAATTACATGGGTGGGAACTAGTGTGTTAGCGCAGTTAGCTCGTTAACGTGTTGGCCGTCTAGCCCCATGCACGGGGCGATCGGCGGTAGCTCGTTAACGGAGATTTGCCGTGTTGTGGCGTTAAGGTCATTTCAACGAGATTAACCTGAAAGCACTAGTGGGAACACAACGAATATGACTGCACATTTACGCCGACATCATCCTAGTGCAAAGACAAAAACAACAAGCATGCTACTAACTTTAGCCGAGTCATTTAGACAGCTGTTAGCACATGATTCTCCTTATGCTGCTGAGAATATAGCCCAGAAGAAGCGGATAGTATAGCTTTTATTTTGGAAAGAGACATTTCTCTGTAATAAACTCTCTTTTACAAAGATGAGTGATTCCTCAATCAGATACAGGGCTCGCAATATCGCTAGCCCGACGTCCTGGGGATAGCGATTTTTTCAGTCGGGCTACCAAAATCTATCTCTTCCCTGCCCGTAGGGCTATTGTAGGAAGGAAAAATATATGTCAATGCTTTTACATTCTTTCAGAAATGTAGCTGGGTAATTATGTCATTGGCATCGGTGAGCCACTGTCAATATGTGACATATTGAAATCGCGTTTGAATTTGCGCTTGTTTTTTTGCTTTCACTTTGCAATCGTGCGAACTGTGTATAGAGAGCGACAGCACTGATCTGTGAGTGATGATAATTTGTGCACCAATTCCTCTGACATCGTCTTATTAATCGTTAGCTTACTATGCAAACATGACAAGTGAAATCTCCCGCCACAAGCTTAAACATGTGAGAGGCTGATCGCGCAGAGAATCCCTGAGCTTATGTGAGTGTGTGTAAAAGCAGCAGGATATATATTTGACTACGATGACCTGGATGACTGAGAACCTTCACAGACAGATATATATTTTAGTTCTGCTGAGCCAAATAAGACAGGTCAGGGTGAAGAAGTGACAGCCAAAGAAAAGCTTACCACAAAACGGAGAAGTTATGACAAATCAGACTAAGGCAAAAAGAAAGTGCAGCTTTATGGTTTCATGGACAAAAGAATTTCTGTGGCTGCAATATGACGAGCTAAATAACCAGGGCTGCACATAAGTGGTCCGCAGGTGCGCATTCGCTGTCAAAATAAAAAACACGCACAAGGGTTAGGGTTAAATTTAAAAACTGTATTTTTGAGTTAAAATATATATTTATAATTTTAATAAATGACAAATTAAAAAGGCATGAACATTTTTTTTGTATCGAAAAAATATCGAACTGTGACACCAAAGTATCGAACCGAACCGTGAATTTTGTGTATCGTTGCACCCCTAATATATATATATATATATATATATATATATATATATGTATGTTCTTCCTCTACACCCCCCCCCCCCCCCCCATTTTTTTTTTTGCACATGTCGAGGAGCGTGTCAGCCTACATTTCACTGTGTGTTATACTTGTATAACTATGCATGTGACAAATTAAGAACCTTGAACCTTGTATCTTGTTCTATTTAATCTCAAAAAGCCCCTAAAAACAGTCATTGATCACTGTCGGCCTCTTTCAGTTTTTATTACCGCTAATCATTTTAAGGATCAGTTTTTAAAACCTTACGATGTAACTACAGCCCAGCCCATGCATCAGTATGTTAATGACTAACCTCGTATTGTGGATGGATTATCTCACTGGGTGTAAAGTTCAAACTATAGGGTGGTTGGGAGATGAAGTTCCAACCAAAGAGAGCGACAGTTTTAAGGGCGTCGTGTGGACGCGCTGTGTCACGGAGAATGCTTACGCACAGTGCACGCAGTGTGCAACTGTGTTTTGGGACTGAAAGGTGGTATTGTTGGTTGACTTTCTGCCTGTCAATCAATCTGTCAATCAATGTTGACAGGTAGCGTGAAACACTGCATTTTAGAATCGGAGAAGAGGAATGCTGAGCAAGGCCGTAAGCATTCTCCACGTCACCGCGCCTCCACGATCACTGTTTTTCTTTTAAAAACCAGCTGAAAACTACTTTTTTTAGACAGATATTTGGATGATGTTCTTTCGTATTATGTTGTTTTTGTGCGATATATTTTTAAATTCCCTGTAAAGTACTTTGTAATAGATTCTTTGCTTAAAAAGTTCTAAATAAATATTATTTACTTAACTGTGCAGAGACCAACCCCACTAAACTACAGCTCAAGAACCATTTACAGAAAGCTAACCTTTTTATAATCTGTCTGAACTCCGGACACTTGCCTCCCCTCACGAACTGAGATTAGAGACTTAAGAGTAAAAATAAGAATGTGACGCCATAATAAGCTGCTTGAATATCCTGTGTCCCTTTTTAAGAAGACACACCATAAGGACTACAGCATCGCACATTGAGATGCACACGAGCTAAGTTTGAATAACGCCTCCTCAGGAATTTTACAATCCTGTGAAGACAGCTAATTACCAAAGATGCCGCTGTGTTCAGAGGGGTCATCCTCCGAGTCCTCACGCACTACAGCCAGGAGTGAGGGACACAGCTGGGCTTGATGACTCCAGCTCTCTTGCTTTTGAAGCCTGAGCTCAGATAACTGCTGGTCTGGTCGGTTAGTGGGCATCTGAAATTACACCTCCACCTTCCCGGAGTGGCCTGCCCGTCAAGTCCCTCCACTCCTTTGCACTGTATCTCAACATTTACAGTCTGGTGCGGATAAAATTGAAACCCTACCTCTAGCCATCACCGACAGTAAAATTGCAAGCGTGTTAGGAACAATTACAAAGGAGCTCGGGTATCGACTCAAAGCAAAGCTTGGAGAATTATTACCTGACTGCAGCTCCCCTCAGCTTTGCAGGGCTTTTCGGCCAGTGACATTACTGTTGTGGTTGCTTTTACTCACAAAAAAGAAGAAAAAAAAGCTTTCAAAAGTCACCTTCGAAAACCTATTGAACACCGCACAGCAGATGGACACAATCAGAGACTAAAGGCCTCTTTACACTGTTTCATTTTGGACACCTTTGGGAAAGGGCAAAAATCTGTGGCCGTCTCTCAAATGCACCAATCAAAGACAGCTGCCCTGTGGCAAAATTCACACCTTCACTAATTTATAACCAGGTTCTGACTGTGTGACTCACGCTCCCACCAACATCCAAAAAAACCAAACAAAAAACAAAAAATGATGCCGATTCCCCTTCGAGGTGACTCCATAAGTGGACCATCACATGCAAAAGCAACAGAAAGCAACATAAAAGAAAAAATTTATATTTCAAAACAAGTTTTGCGTACTTTTATGTAATTTCCACAGATAAGAGCAGCACAAACCAGATGACGCAAGCAGATGATTTATCTC
Organism: Aulonocara stuartgranti; assembly: GCF_965226115.1. Classification (NCBI taxonomy): domain Eukaryota; kingdom Metazoa; phylum Chordata; class Actinopteri; order Cichliformes; family Cichlidae; genus Aulonocara; species Aulonocara stuartgranti. Next base: position 21,582,125 of record NC_138952.1, read on the forward strand.
TGCCCTCATATTCATCAGCTTTATGATGTTCTTTAATCACACAATCTGAAGCCGAGACCTGTCTCACGTTGTGTGACATGAGTCTTACAAAAGTTGTTTTTACAGTCTAGTACTAGGGCTGCCACGATTAGTCGACTAGTCACGATTACGTCGACTATCAAAATCGTCGACGACTGATTTAATAGTCGACGCGTCGTTTGAAGCTTTGTAAGATCACAAAAGACGCAGGAATAAGTAGCAGGATTTAAGAGTGTAATAACGGACTGAAACAGAAGATGGCAGCACTGCATGTACAAGGATGCCAGCTGCCGTTAAACCCCGAAGAAGAAGAAGTAGCTCCGTCCCAGAATTCATAGCGCAGCCCAGCTCTGTTGTCAACAATGGCGGCAGCTAGTTAGTTTTTATATTACTCTTATTATTCTTTCCGGGTCACAAAATAAACGTTTAACATATTTTCAGGCGAGAATGTAGCTGTGTAAACCTCAAATATCTGCTCAGTTTATCAGGACACCACATATTTTCAAAAGCGCTCCGACGTTTTCGGAGACGTCTGTTACCCACTAGCTCGATAGCTAGCCGGGGGCTAGGCTAACTAGAGCCGTGAGAACACCGGACTCCCGGCAAATCGTTTTCAAACCCACCGCCGTCACTTAGCTTAAAATGTTATTGTTTGGCTTTTTTTTAGTATTTTATTTGTTCCTGAGTAAATCGGTTTGGCTGAGATTAAAGTTATAGTTTTTACACAGCTGAATAAACATCAAGCAGACAGCTGATTATCAGAAGTGTGAGATGCTCGAGAATTTACTCCGGTGTCCTGTTATATTTTAGATAGCAAGGAGTTTATTAAACTTCACCGAAACAATCTGCAAACTTCATTAAACTTTAATAAACTATCATCTTGTCTTTATTTTTAATTAGCACTTAACTTAAACACTTAAAGCTGTAAGCTAATGATAGTTATATAAGAGCAGATGCTGCTGGTGCAATAAGCTGTACGCTGTATGTCCAATGGATGATGATGTGATTAGTCGACTAATCGCAAAAATAATCGGTGACTAGTCGACTATCAAAATAATCGTTTGTGGCAGCCCTATCTAGTACACACACAGATGAAAGCATCGAAACATTCACCAGGTTGATTCTGTTCATCTGGATGTAGAATTTTTAGCATTTACTTACCTGGATGATTAAGCATGCATCAAGAGATTCACTAGTAGAGCTTGATCAATGCCGGATTTTGTTTTTAGGACGGATACTGATATTTGGTTTTTTAAAACTCCACTGACATATAGTTTTTTTCTATCATAGACATGAAACAAACAAATTAGCCTAACATTTCTTACGTGCTGCAATTTTTGAGTCCACGTTAAAAGATTCTGTGAAAGCAAACAAGTTTCGAAATCAACTTTTCTGACAGTTACATGTTGTAATGGTAAATGGTCTGTATTTATATAGCGCTTTACTAGTCCCTAAGGACCCCAAAGTGCTTTACATATCCAGTCATCCACCCATTCACACACTTAAGACTGTGCAACTAGTTGCACAGTCTTAACTTCTTCCTTTCATTGTTGACAAACTGTGATAAATCTAACAGCTAGATAGAAACACAAGTGCAAATTAAAGATACATACAAAGGCTGGCATGTCAAGTTAAAAAGTTTGGGTTACTTGTTTTCACTTGGGGCATGTGCTGCTCAGCGAGATTAATGGCTTAGTGAGCTTCTTTGAGCTTAAAGTACCCTAAATCCCCATGGTAACAGGTTATATGTTAAGCATATAACCTGAGGACAGATTAGAGTTTTGGTTTAAAATCTAAAATCTGATTTAAATCTATCATTTACAGCACGTTTAACCCTTTAAGACCTACCATAGAACCAAGTTCGCCAGAGCTTATATTATATTTTTACATGCTGTGGAGCCATTTTTGGGAGCATTTCAAGTTGCTATACATCAATACAACCATTATAGCCCAAACTTTAATAATATGTCTGTATTAGGTGCATAGTAATTACATAAATTGCAAAAAAGTGCAATAAACTACAAAAAAATTGAAAATCGTTTTTGTTTTTTTAACATATATTTCTAGTTAGAGAAATTTAAGAGGCTTATCCCTCAAAACTGTAAATACAAAAAAGTTACACAAACTAGTTTCCCACCACAGGAAATTTATTTTGAGTGTCTTCATAGTTTTATTTTTGAAATACACCAATTTTTATATACTGCAGGAAAAACGAAAATAAATATTATAGTGCAAATTTGCAAAATAACAGCATATGCATCAAAATAAACTATTTCCAGCAGTACAATATGAGTCTTAAGCATCCCAGAAACGACACAGAAAGTCATAAAGTCCAACATAACTTTTTAAAACACGTAACAAGTAAAACACAAGCTCATAAGGCCCCGATCGTAAAAAACTACATTTCCGCAAAATGACGTCACTTCCGGTTTCGGGCAGGTCATGCGGTCATGTGATAGTTCGCGCTGATGGACGTAGGAAGTGTTACAAACAGCTGATGGATCGGCGAAGCGTGTTTCTGGAATATCATGTTTTTGTTGCTGCAAGTGATTTTTATGCAGTTTTTGCAAAGCTATATGTGGAAGGAAACTGTGACCTAGGACAAGCTGATGGCATAAGATGTAAGTACAACTCCTCCAGTTTCATATGCAAAAAAAATTATTGCGCTAGCTTACTTGGTTTCAGAGCTACCGGGATTTAAAAATAGTTACGCAAAACAGAGCGTGCCCGCTCCGATCGGCTGTAAAGGGTTAAAGTGCTAATCTTTTAAAATCTCTGCTGGGAAAATATGTTTTATATGTGAAACACCTGTTTACTCAGTAACATTAATTTGAGTTAATCTGCCAATAAACCTTTAATGTTCAATAAATCCGGTTTAAAGTTTCAGGGCTTCTAATCTGCAGCTGTTACCTTAGAAAAAAACCTGAGCGCAGAAAGTACACTCAGCATAACTTGAATTAATATATTTATTTTACCGCTCGGCGCATTAAATCACCAGATTATTAATTTTCTGCAGCATTAATTTTGTCTTATTTGCAACTGTGTTGCATTTTACTCAGATACTTTTTCTGTTCTTTGGAGAATTTTAATCACTATTTATTATCACCATCTGATAACGTCTCTGGCTAGACTAGGTGGCACTCACAGGGATCATTTTTTGGTGGAGGAAGTGTCACATTACCTACAAAAATGCCCATTTTTATGTGAGTGTGCAGAGCTTGAGGCAGAAAGCCCAACTTGACAGAAAAAACTGATAAACACTGTCATGATGCCCATTACCTCCAACTCAGGCTAACGCAAAGAAAGCCTGGCTCTGTTGAACTTTGTTCATAGCACAGCCCTCAGGTGATGAAAAACATGCTACTGCAGGTTTAATGCAATAAAAAAATGAAATCAATATGAACTGGTTTTGGAAAAAAAAAAGCATTCTGAAAACCTCAATATCAGCAGTACCATCTTATACTTTAATCAATGCAACTATTCCGAGCACCTTCGAGGCTGCAGCGGTGCAATATCCACTTCACGGCCCTGCTCGTGAACAGATCGACTCCTGCACATCTATCTCTTTACAGCCTAATCCAGACTAAAGCTGGTATGAATCACTTCCCCTCTCAGACGTCCTCTCATCTGATGCTAATAAGAACAGTCAGTCTTTGACTCCAACACTGTTACTGGGTCATAGCCGACTTCAATTATGCATTTCATCTGTTAGCATTTTTTTCACCTCCTAGTATTTTTAGAGTCATATTCATGAAAGCACACACACACACACACACAACACTCCCTCTCTTTTACATGTGTGCGTGTGTGTGTGTGCGCGTGTGTGTGTAATTAACCTCCCAAACCTTCCTTTCAACCTAATGTGTTTCTTTGCAGTGTAAATTCTCACTAGTTTTACAGAACCTCTACACCCTTATCATTTTACATGTTTACTACCTTCATGGCAGAATGCAACTTTGGGTCACATGACCAGAAAGGTTGAAAAGGAAAGAGAGAATCGTGAACACACGATACTGACCCACATGCTTACTATGCTGCAGTTTCAGCGACTTGCTGATTTATATTTACACACATTTTTCCAATGACGACTTTGAGCTGCACTCAGCGTGTCAAAGAACTACATGCTGGTCAATATCTATCAGTTTGATAAAGAAATAAAGACTCTGTGTGTAAAAATGGCTTGATGTATTTGCTGTGGTGGAATAAATGTGGTGTGTTAGTGTTAGTGTGTGCAAAGAAAGGAGCTCTCCTTAACACCTTTGCCTTGTCTGCACACACAGAGGGAGGGAGCCCCATTGGAGACAATAAACATCCAGCTGCAGACACAAAGAGGTGCCAGCCAACGTGTGGATGCGATTAGCTAGTTGTGTGTAATAGCAGTAATACAGAAGTTGTGTGACAGTCACAACGCTTTCACACAGCGCGGGTGTAAATCTGTGTGTATCAAGCATTCATTTGCACATTTATAATGCACTGTGAGAGGGGGTAAGAACATCTATGGTTTGAGAAGTAGAACACAAAGCGATCCTGCGTTTTTGCTCTGGTTTATTTTATCACATATAAATGAATAACTTAACAAAAATAACTTTACCTCTACAGTTTAAACAGTGACCATTAAATTCAACTTTTGTCCTTGTAAACTCCGTGAAGCCTTGAAAACCACAGCGCACATAAATATTCAGCAGCTCTACACACGCGCACACGTAATAACACTTTTCTGATGCAATGTCACTATAACCTGGAGAGGAGCTTTGAATTTCCTTCCCTGAGCTGTTTATGATGCACAGAGAAAGAAAATACAAAAGAACAGGCCGGTGCCTTTGATTCCGGTGGACTACGGAGAACAGTGCGGTTGTGCGCGTGTTCTCACTGTAATGAGTTTCAGTCGACTCCCAAACTCCACCGCGGTTCTTGAAGGCTGTGTGCGTTTCTTTGGCAGGTTTAATGTGTTACGGTGACATTCAGCTAAAAGTGGCGACAGCTCAGTGATAAGACTTCCTGTTGCTGATATCAAGACAACTCGCACTACTTCAAAAGGCATCACGTTCCAAACCCTCCGCATGCACAAAAAATAAAAGGCTTAATTGCTCTTGACACCAGTGTGTGTCTGTGTGTTGTTGGTCCTGTTGTTGTTGTTTTCACTGCTTTCAATCACCTGGTGTTAGTCTGGGAGTGAATGTAAAGTAGAATAGGTTAGCTTCTAATTTTAAAAACAAACGGCTACAACTGTGTCACAATGTGTTTAAACACCACTTGCATTTAATCATTAGTCATTATTCATCTCTGGCTCTCTTCAACAGTGTGTATTCTGTCCTCTTTTCCTCCCATCACCCCCAGTAGGTCTTGGCAGATGTCTCCCCCCTCTCTGAGCCTGTTCTGCAGTTTCTTCCTGTTACGAGGGAGTTCTTCCTCCCCACTTTCCCCAAGCGCTTCCTCATAGGTGGTTGTCTGATTAATGGGAATTCTTTTTGTTTTATTGTAAGCTCTTTACCTTACAATAACGAACCTTGAGGCAACTGTTGTTGTGTTTTGGTGCTACATAAATAAAACTGAATTGAAGTGAACTGAGTTGAGTCTGAAGGGAAGCAGCAAATGTAACTTTTGGTATACAAAGCAGGTTATTTCCACCTTAACTAAAGTGGCACTGATTTCTGTTTGCGTCAAAGCGCTATTAATGTAATACTATACAACTGTTTTTAATTTAATTTAACCTGGAGCTCCTTAGTTGGCCTTGGTTTGCTGTTTTGTGTGGAGCTGCTCCAGCATGTGCATCAATAACTGAGCGCTAAGGCAGCGAGAAACCTCCGCATGTTCTTCCCAAGTTGTAGAGCGGAGTGGGGCACTGGCTTCACAGTGAGATGTGAATGAAATCAATCCATTGTGGGGCGAAGCAGAAAAAAAAGAAAAACACTAAACAGCGCCGGGTAACAGGATCGCGTCAGAAACGGTGAACTCTGCTGCCTGTGTCAACAATGCCTCTGTTTTTACTTAACAATCTAACCAATAAAAATGGTTAGAAAAAATGAGCCGCTGTTAAAATGAGCTTCCTGTGATGGTTATGCTGCTCCGGAGAAGTAACGAAGACAAAGCGCTGTCGGCTACATTCTCATCCGCATGTTTTTTCTTTTTATTTAGGGTTTTTTTTTCCCCATTTCAAATTCTCGGTATTGCAGCGCTTTAAGCAAACATCGTGCGAACACATCCTCCCCTTGTTCCGCTCCGCGTTCGTGCACAAAGCGCTCTTAATCAGAAAATGCAGAACTGTATCGAAATCCTAGGGAGAGCAAACAAAGCCTTACCCAAATACTGTTACGGGTCCTCAATGGATGCTGCTGCTGCGGCTTTCCGGTGGTTCATTTTGCTCCCGTCCCCCTTGTTGCACAGCGAGCATGCGGCTCGCTTTGGCTCGCCTCTGCTCTCTGGTCACTGTGAAGATATCCACTACTACGCTGAGAGAGCAGAGCGGCTGTGTTGTCTATCACATTGTTGCTGGCCCTTTTTTTCCCCCTTCTTTTTTTTTTTTGCGTTTTTAAAGGGGGCGGGGCCAGCGAGTTGGGGGTTTTTTTCTTCCCTTTGTTAGTGCGCCACGGATAAGGCTTGCTGGCCAGAAGGAAGGAAAGAAGGGATAAAGGAAGGAAACTGATATTAAAATTAAGTTTGATTTTGACTGTGAGTTGGATGAGGGGTCATGGTGTGCAAAAATGGCAATAAGGCAATAAGGCTAATATTGATACAGTGATTCCAAACCTATGCAGTCAGGTTAGCCCTTCATACTGAGACTTGGAAATTCAAAATTTCAACAACAGACTGTTACTGGAAAATATGAAGTTCTTTTCATTGTTATGTTGCAAGTTCATTGCCTGAAGAAGGCTTAATTCTTTGTGGTGCTGGAAACATTACTCAGAGATTTTGGTCCATATTGACATGATAGCATCACAGAGTTGATACAAAATACCGGCTGCACATCCATGATGCCAATCTCCCATTCCACCATATCCCAACTTTCTCAACCCCGGATTGAGATCCAATGATTGTGTCAGCCAGATGAATACAAAGAACTCAATGTCGTGTTCAAGAAACCAGTTTGACATCATTAGATGTGTAGACTGTGCTCACAACAGGATGAGCATGGTTAACAGCAATAATGTGTCTGTGGGGTCAGTTGGTGCTATGGCGCCCAAAGTGCGGCAAGAAAAGAAGTAGTTGTCCCCTACCACCACCACCACCAGCCTAAACCACTGATAAAAGGCAGGATGGGCCCATGCTTTGAGGTCGTATGATGCCAAATTCTACCCTTATCATCAGAATGTCACAGCAGAAATCTAGACTTTTGAGACAAGGCAATATTTATCCAGTCTTCTGTTATCAAACGTTTGTGAGCCAGTACAACTTGTAGTCTTGGTTTCTTAACCCACAGGAGTGGCACACACATTAGTTTGCAGCTGCAGTCTGATGCTCAGTTTGAACTTCAGCAGGCCTTCTTGGCCATATCCGTGTGCCTAAGTGCACTGATTTGTTCCCATCTGATTTGATGCCTTGTGATTTGCATTAATCTGCAGTTGAAGAGGTATGCCTAATGATGTGGCTGGCAAGTGCGTATGTTTTTTCTTCATGTAGGCTGTGGCATTTAAACAATGCTCAGCTGGAACTATCCTACAGACAGTACTATGGGGCCCAACATGCAAAGAAAATATCTCCCACATCAATACACCCCCACCAGTCTGAATTGTTGTAAAGATTTTGGTGATCCTGTGTGAATGGTAGCCTGAGTTTCCTGTTTTCACCTGATGGGAATGGCACCAGGTGTGATTTTCTCTTTCAAGGATCAGCAGGCTTTGTGCTCAGAGATGCTCTTCTGTATACCTTGGCTGTAACATGCCAACTTGTCTTCCTATCACCTTGAAGCAACCTGGCCATTCTCCTCTGATCTCTGGCCCTCCTCATTTCGGGACATTTTCTCTTTTTCACACCATTCTCTGTTAAAGCCGAAAGCTGGTTGTGTGGGAAAATCCCAGCAGATCAGTAGTTTCTGAAATACATAGAGCAGCCCATCTGTCACAACAACCATGCCACATTCAAAGTCACCTAAATTACATTTTTCTTCCCCAATTCTGATGTTTGAACCTTGTATTTCAGAAAATCCATATCTACATGCCTAAATGCATTGATCTGATCACATGTGATTTGCAGTAACCAGCAAATGAACAGGTATACCTATTGATGTGGCCAAGAAGTGTGTGATTTTGTCTTCGGGTAGGATGTGGCTGCCATATGATTGACTAATTAGATATTTGTGTTAAAGAGAAATTGAACAGATGTACCTAATAAAGCAATAATTGAGTTTATGGCCATATGATCATCAAATTCGATTCGATTAGACACTCCCTCTACTTTTAAGATTTTTTAAGTTAGGAATGGATCATGTGACCCTGAATCCACCCTGCAATAGGTAGGGCTGCTGGGGGATACCCGTGACGCATTGAGTATTTCTTCTTCAGTCACCTTTCTCAACCACTATGTGTTAATAGACCTCTCTGCACTGAATCACACTTGTTATTAATCTCTGGCTCTCTTACACAGCATGTCCTTTGTCCCAACTTCCTCCTCTCACCACAGCTGCTTCAGGGGGAGGTTTCTTCCTGTTGAAAGGGAGTTTTTCTTTCCACTGTCACCAAAGTGCTTCCTCATAGGGGGTCATATGATTGTTGGGATTTTCTCTGTATGTATTATCATCAGAGATGAGCGTTACTGTAATCCGATTACCTTTTTTCAAGTAACGAGTAAAGTAAGGGATTAGTATTGCAAAAAAGGTCATTAGATTACCGTTACTTTCCCGTAAGCACGCTGCGTTACTGCGTTACTAAAACGGTGATTTTTTTGCGAGAGTGTCTCATGACAATTACGTAAGCGAGTGCGACGTTCGTGGGAACAGCTGTGTGCAGATCAACAATGGATAATATAAGGAGTGCGGCAGAGAGTATGACCGTGCAGCGTTTAAAGAGTGGAAGTACTGACCTTACTTTGAATTTGATTCCGTAAAAAGTGATAAAAACATTAGTGTCCACTTTTCACTGCGTGGGAAGAAAACTTCTTTTTACAGCGAAAAAACCCATAAACTTCTAAGCAAGCACCGACAGTACGCTGCCACGGGAATCCTTCCACTGACCGCTACGACACACCTGCACCAGGGCAAACCTCTGCCTGCCCCACTCCTGCTATACAGGTGAAAATAGAGCAACAGGACCGCTGAGTCTTTGATTTTATTTATTTTCTGCTGTGTTTTACTTGCATTTATTTGAAAGAGTGAGTGTAAACACAAAAAACCTAATTTATTTTATGTGCTGGAATATGAAGAAAATAGGTTTAAATGTTAAACAAATTTCTTCCAGTCAGAGAATGTTGCATATAATTTAATGTTTATTTCATGCGTAAAGTTAAAAAATTAAAACTAATAAAACTAGTTTCAAAAAGAGACTTTTCCATTTGATTACATTTTGTATGATGGATTAGGCAGAAAAAATAGAATTGGGCTGAAAACCTATTCAGGTTGTAAATCCTTTTTTAAAAAAGTAAGTAACAAATTACTTTTGAAAATAAGCCATCAGTAAAGTAATGGGATTACTTTTGGGGGGAAGTAATCAGTAATTAGTTACTGATTACTTTTTTCAAGTAACATGACCAACACTAATTATCATAGGGTCTACGATACGATATAAACCACCTTGAGTTGACTGTTGCGCTTTATAGATGAAACTGAATTGAACTGAATTGAATTCAAACAGTGATTCTCCCATTTCACTCAGTGCTAGGTGTATCCGGGGAGGAACCAAAGACAAAATCATTACATTTCTTCCTGTATGTTTGTTTATACGTGTATAAATACGCATATAAAGTCTGTTGTTTTACAATAAAGTCAGTAATCCTTTTGAGGTAATCTTTTATTTCTTCTTTGGCAAGAGCTTTTGCTTTAAACAATGACTACTTCCCCAGACTCTACTGATGAACAAAAATAGAGTCTGAAGCATTACTCACAAAACACCCACTGTCACACTCCCAACATGAATGCAATTAAACCAAATTAATGCAAATCTGGTGCTAGATGTGTTTTTAGTGTTGTTTCTGACATCAGTGAGATGACTTCACTGAACAATAAACAGATGGAGTGTATTGCATAACAGTTCCACAGAATCTAGTTTAAAACCAAACCATGCATCACCACACAGTGATCCAGTTTCAGAGGATCTCAGGACTCTTGCAGCGTCACATGAAAGCAGAAAAACTGCAAATTTCTTTGATAGTGGGCTCTCTAACTGAGAGAACAGCAAGGCAATATGGTGGCTGTGCTGTGGTTAAATGTTGTTTTAAACCACATGATCTGCCAGAAAAAAATACTTTCCCCTGCCCCCTTATTCAGAAAGGGTTGCTTCAGCATGTACAGTTCTCTACATGTTTGATTACAGATCGTTCACACTACATATTGTTCCTCATGCAACCTCAAAAGAGATTGGATCTTGGCCTGGGACCAAACTGTGAACATTTCACTTGTTAGGCAAACATGTAAGCCACTACGCTGCTGAGCTACTATTTATCAGCCAGAACATTTATTAGTTAGACATATGGAATAATGTGTGTGCATAGCCTCAATTTCCTAAAAATGCCCTAATATGATTTACAAATGGGGATTTATTTTGAAGAGCAGCTTATTTTGTAGCTACAGCATCTTATGTTTTTAATAACTAATCCTACTGAGTAATGTGATTTTACACCAAACCTAGAAAAACGTAACTAAACATTTTCAGCAGCAAACCTTTACAACCTCTTTTTTTATACCCTAGATAGAAGCTGACAAAACAAGGCCTCTCACACTGGTCTTAGAGGCTTATTAGAGGAGTGAATTGACTTTGAGGTGTTTAAGTCAGGGATTTATTTTATTGTGATCAGAACATTTTAAATTGAAACACAAGAAATTTCATGACAATTGACTAAACAAGGTGAATTCAGTAGCTCTGAAACATTTGTTTAGCAAAGCTTTGTGTGACTGTGTTAATATTGTTAACTATTTGGTATTGTATTGACCCTACAATATTGTATTACTGTAGGGTCTTTATAAAAAAGCACTTCGCGGTGACTGTTGTTGTGATTTGGCGCTATATAAATAAAACTAAACTGAGTTAAACTGAACTGAACTGAACTCAAGGGGACTAGCATCAACCCATCTAAAGATCATTGGTGTGGGTCTTTAAGACAAAATGACAAAGTTTAGAGAAAAGAGATCAAAATACTGACGTTCTCTTGACCCATCTATCCACCCCTACCTCCACAATATATTGTTTTAAGCCACTCACTGACTCTCTCTTCTTGAGAGAGCAGTCTTGTTGTTGATATTTTTAGATTGCACTATGGTAACATGGTGGTTAGCACTGTTGCCTCACAGCAAGAAGGTCCTGAGTTCAATTTCACCATCAGTCGTTCTGTGTGGAGTTTGCATGTTCTCCCAGTGTTTGGGTGGGTACTTTCTTCCCACAGTCCAAAGATATGAGGTTAGTGTGGCTAAGTCAATTGGAAAGTCTAAATTGCCCGTGAGTGCGAATGGTTGTCTGTGTCTATATGTTAGCCCTGCAACAGACTGGTGACCTGTCCAGGGTGGATCCTGCCTCTCACCCTATGAGGGCTGGGATAGGATCCAGCGACCCTGAAAAGGATAAGCGCAAGTGAATAGATGGATGAGGCTTTAATATATTTGTGAATTGTAGCTTTGTGTGTGCAACTGAGCGGTAAGACAAGGTAGGGCAAAATATGCTAGATACAGTGCAGCTCATTTGAGTAGCCTTTTGTTGACGAGCTGCCACTCTGTACTGTTTGATTAAACACTTCATTGGTCTTCGGCTTCAGCAGAGAAACTGTCTAACAGATATTCGCCAAAGTGTGAATGATTTTCTGTTGTATGTGTGTGAGAAAAAGAGAGACAGTTTGTATTTGGCACCCTTGTGCAGCACTGGGATGAGCTAGTGTAATGCAGGTTGTGCTTTTGTGTGCTGCTCTGTTAATTGCCTCATCAGTAAATGTCAAACGTTCAAATGGCTCTACCATCTAGATTTATTTATTCATTTGTGTCCCATCAGATGCAGGCGCTCCGGCTGCATGCTGCAATTATTGCTGCATGGCCAAATGTGCCGATGAATAATAAATCACAGCACAAAGAAATCTAACTAGCTGCCGGTGAACCGTAACACTAACTGGAAAGTAAACACAGTAGTAGATGGTGTTTATGCTCCTCTATCCTCTTAACAATGAAAGGGTGCTGCGATGGCTTCTTGTAAAATAGAGGAGGGACACATAAAGTGGTGTAAAAGGTGTTAAATGTTCCCTGCAAACAACGACAAATACACGTACACAAAGAATCAGAAACACATGCCTACGTATGCATCAGGGAATGAACACAGATATGCAAAATGTCTTTACAATTTTCAGCCAAAGGTAATAGCCGCATTGCACATGTGCGGTTCTGTTCAAAGTGAAGCTCAATAACAGGCTATTTGGAGGCAGATGACTCACATGAACTTACTGGTGTACTCAGAGTCTGCAAAACACGGAGAATGTGAGGGGGTTGTGGGAAGTGTGTTTATGGCCCGGAGCAATATGTTAAGACCCCTGCGCTGAAATGGCTCCTACAGATCGGCTGAACTGTGTGACGCTTCCATAAGTCTCCACGGAGGATTTAGGCTGTCAGGCTGTCATCTGCTGAGGCCGGCTGAGGCTAAGAGGTAACAACAAAAGGTAACAATTTTACCGCCGTCGTTTAGCCGCTCCGGTTATGAGTGAGGGGTGAACAGGATCCAAGATGGCGCCGGTGTGCATGGCTGGCCGTCTTCGACTCCGTCTGCGCCTCGGCGTTGTACTCCTTGTGTCTTTATCTTTGGCACTTTGTTCTCTAGGTGATTGTACGCTAATAACCTATGATAGAAATACGCTCCTGAATCTTCGTTTCTCCTGTTCTCAACGACCGAACTGTCTTGGGACCGCGGGTGATGCCATTCCCCTGATGCCCGTCTCTCCCACTCATCTGACCGATTTACCTCTTCCCATGCCCCGCAGGATACGTCCCAGGAGACGGGGTAGAAGGAGTGGTGTCCGTGTCCGCTTCAAGGCCTACATCAGAGCCATGGCTACGGATTACCCCCCTACTAGCTGTGAATTTTCTCGTTTCATCCACCATCTTGGTAGCCGCTTTGCGGCTAAACTGCTCAACCACCGTTGGATATGTCCCGTTGGCCTTCAGTCCTATCCTGCCTGCCCAGTGGCCTTCCACTCTGCTCGTTCTTGGATATCACTGCCTGGCCGTGGTGTTCAACAAAACAACCTCAGTACCCTCAAACGAGCTACTACTAAGGACAGGACTCCTCGGACTCGGATGGCCTTATTTAATGTTAGGTCTCTTTCTAATAAGGCCTTCCTCTTAAATGATTTTTTTCTCTCCTCGGGTCTGGATGTTTTATTTTTGACTGAGACATGGACCTCTCCGGGTGAGTTCATCCCCTTCTCTGAACGTCTCCCTTCTGACTGTGCCTTTTTTAGCTCATCGAGGCTTACTGGTAGAGGTGGTGGCTTAGCCTCGGTTTTTAGAAATAAACTTGAGGCACGGCTGCTACCCTCCCCAACCTATTCTAGCTTTGAAGCTCAGCTATTGGAATTGACTGGCCCTCGAACTACTCTGTGTGTCGTGGCTTATCGTCCGCCTAAATATCATAAGATGTTCATCTCTGAATTTGCTGATTTTTTGGGTTCTATTCTTTTTAAATATGATTCTGTAGTTATCTCTGGTGACTTCAATATTCATGTTTGTTGTATGGATGACCACCTGTCTAAAGATTTTTCTGCACTGACTGACTCTTTTAATCTTACCCAGTGGGTAAATGAACCTACTCATGTTAAGGGTCACACCCTTGATCTGGTTTTTTCATTTAACGTGGATATATGCATTAAGGAAATTAGAAATACTGGACTTTCTGATCATTCCCCGGTCATCTTTGACGTTGACCTGGGTATCACTGACCCTTACTTGGAGGTTCCTCTCCATCCTACTCGGACTATTAACGCCGATACTGTGGTCAACTTCTCTACATCTTTTGTTAATTCTTCATTTAATATGTCGGACTGTTTTATCCCACACACACTTGAGAATTTTACCAATACTTTTTTAACTACATGTTCCTCGATTCTTAACACTGTTGCACCTATCAAACACAAACGCCCCAGAACCTACTCGCAATGCTGGTTAAACGACTCTGTCCGTGTTCTACGGCGTTTGTGCAGGCGCGATGAGAGGAGGTGGAGGAATGATAGACTCCAGTCATCATATGACATTTTACGTATTAGCCGCTCGAAATTCCAATCTGCTGCCAGAATGGCTAAAGCAGCCTTCTTCGCTAAGATTATTACTTCTAATGGTGACAATCCTCGCATCCTATTTAAAATTTTTAACTCAGTGGTGAATCCTCGTCCCTCTATGCCACTCTCGTGCTCCCCAGGTCTCTGTGAAAAATTTTCAAACTACTTTCTAGATAAAGTTTTATCTCTTAGATCTACGCTTCCTTTGGTGGCTGACAGTATGTCTAATCCTGACTGTTCTGCTGCCTTACATCAATTTGAATTAATTTCACTTCCCACTCTGAAGCGTATAACTGAGAAACTAAACAATACTAATTGTGTACATGATGTTCTTCCATCTCGTATAGTCAAGGATTGTTTTAATGTAATTGGACCCTGTCTATTGTCTATAGTGAACCTCTCCTTGCTTTCTGGTTATGTACCTTCAGTTCTTAAACATGCTTTTATTCAACCCGTTTTAAAGAAAAATAACCTGGATCATAGTGATTTTGCCAACTATAGACCGATTTCCAAGCTTCCTTTCTTGGCTAAAATCCTTGAGAAGGTGGTTCTACTTCAACTGCAGACCTACCTGGACGAGAATAATATAAATGATAAATTCCAATCAGCCTTTAAACAACATCATAGCACTGAATCAGCGCTGCTTCGTGTTTTTAATGATCTTTTACTTATGGCTGATAATGGTCGTCCTTCTGTTTTAGTTCTATTGGATCTTTCATCTGCATTTGATATGGTTGACCATAACATCCTAGTCGCAAGATTAGAGCACTCTGTTGGCATTAAGGGCACTGCCTTGGACTGGTTCAAATCTTACCTCTCCAATCGGCTTTCTTCGGTACATCTGGCCTCATCTTCCTCTTCCCCTGTACCTGTTTGCTGTGGTGTCCCCCAGGGTTCTGTGTTAGGCCCGACCCTTTTCTCACTGTATATGCTTCCTTTAAGCGCTATCTTTGAGAAATACCACATTGCTTTTCACTATTATGCGGATGACATCCAGATTTATTTTGAGTTACATGATGATCTCGCTTTATCTTTAAATAACTTTCGTGAGTGCATGAGTGAGGTCAAGAAATGGCTGTTGGCAAATACTCTTATTCTCAATGAAAAAAAGACTGAAATCATGATTTTTGGCAGTAATGCCCTTCGCGCCAAACTTCAAGATGCCTTTGGCTTTCTTACTAGTTCTTTCTCTGATACTGTCAGGAATCTGGGTGTCTTGTTTGACAGCTCCTTTAAACTTGATAAACAGGTGTCTGCTGTTGTCAGATCTAGTTTTTATCAGCTTCGTCTCATCTCCAGGGCCAGACACTATATCCCGTATAATGACTTAGAAAAGCTCATTCATGCTTTTGTAATATCAAGACTAGATTACTGTAACTCACTCTATTCTGGTCTCCATGTTACCCTTCTACATAGATTACAGACAGTTCAGAATGCTGCGGCACGTATTCTTACTAAAACCAAGAAGTTTGACCATATCACTCCGGTTCTTGCTGAGCTGCATTGGCTGCCTATCAAATACCGTATTCAATTTAAAATTTTGCTGCTTACGTTTAAAATTATCAATAATACTGCACCAACCTATCTTAAGGAACTTTTAAACCCTTATGTCCCTGCCAGGGCTTTAAGGTCATCCTCGCAGTTATTGTTAGTTCAGCCCAGATCTCGGTTGAAATCTAGAGGCGATCGATCGTTTGCCTTTGCTGCACCTGAGTTATGGAACAGCCTCCCGATTGGCATTCGGGAGTCTGATTCTATTCTTTCTTTTAAAGCACGCCTTAAAACTTATCTTTTTGAACTTGCCTTCTCTACCCGTTAAATGCTGACTGTTAACTGTGACCTATTGCATTAACTTTTTACTATTCCTTCATTCTTGGTGTTCTCTATCATGCGGCACTGGGTCTGCTATAATCTATGTGTTGCAGTCCATTTTATTAGTGGCTTTTTACTGTGAACATTGTCTGCTGTTCTTATTATATTTGATATTAATGCTCTTAACTGTATTATTTTATTGTTTTTTTGTAAAGCACTTTGGTATGCCTAAGGCTTTTAATGTGCTCTATAAATAAAGGTTGTTGTTGTTGTTGTTGTTGACCCTTTGTCCTTTCGCCTGTCGGGACCGGGACGGCCCCCGGTTCTGGTCGGTCCAGCTGCCTGCGGTCTCCGTTTTTGGCCGCGGAGCCGGTGTTCTGACCAACCATCCTACTTTGGCAAAACGTCCTAGTAGTAGGAGTTTATGGACATTTCTGCAGTCACAGAGTAATTCCAGCACAAATTTATTATTAACAAAGGTAGGATGATTTGCCACTTAATTTTAGCCGTTAAAGTATGCTTCTGGCTCATATTCACAAAGGTAGGATGGTTCCCCATTGAATTTTAGCTGTTGAAGTATGCTTCTAGCTCAGATTAACAAAGGTAGGACAATTTTCCACTAAATTTAGCTTTTAAAGTATGGTTGTAGGTCACATTCACAAAGGTAGGATGGTTCGCCACTTAATTTCGTGTTGTGCGCATGCGCAGAAACAACAGGTAGGCTGGTTTGTCAGGTAGGATGGATTCCCAGAACACCGGCCCTGCTGCTGGCGCTACTGACGAATAGCTGTGGCGTTCATGGGTGCGCGTGGGAGACAGCGAGGAGGCCGCGCACGGAATCAAGGATCAGAGGATGGCCCTCTGCTCGGACGAGGCTTTTCAGGAACTATTACAAAGAATCCACGACATGGAAATGAAAATCCGACGCCTTGAGGAGAACGCCAAAAGCAAAAGCAATAAAACTCTGCCGGTGGCTTACGGCAAGCAACAACCGGGTGGATCAATAACATCAACACAGAGTTAGACCCCTCCAAGCGGAGGACGTTTTTTTCGGGAGGAACTCCCCATTCATCAGACCTTTTGCCCCCACTTAGATGGGAGACTCCCAAGAAGATAAAGGAACATCGAAAGACACTCCAACAAGAAACAACTTCGATTATTCCTCTAAAAACTAGATTTGCGCCTCTCAGCTCATCACCGTCCAGCCCGCAAAGACTGTCAGCTGCAGAGCGAGGTCACCGGAATGTAAATAAAGATAAAACAAGCCGCACGAAATGGGCAAAGAGAACAGAGAACAGCAAGCGAGAGCACTTGCTATTATTCATGACGGATCAATCAAAGGAATTGAACAGCTATGCATCAATACTAGTGTCTTTAATTGTCCACAAATGACAGTTGTTGTTCATGCTGGAGATGCTGACATCCTTTTGAAAAAATCCGAAATTTTAAAGAAAGACTTTTTGGATTTACTTCAGAACTTTGACAACCACAAGGTGCCACTCCACGTATCTGGACCGATTCCAGCAACGCCCTACGATGAAGAATATAGCAGGATGAAATCGTCCAGCAGGTTTGTTAAAACTGTCTGTGCTGAAAGGTCAATTCGATATCTAAATAATTTAAGATTTTTTGTGGAAGGAAGCGCCTGTTTACAAGAAATTAACGTAACATTAATAAGAAAGGGGTCAAAGGAGCTTGCAAAGAAAAGCGTCTGGACTTCTTTAAGTTGCTTGAAGACGTTTCACCTCTCATCCGAGAAGCTTCTTCAGTTCTAAGGTCAAATGGTGGAGAGTCCCAGATATAAACCTAGTGGGAGTATCCCCCCCACAGAGGGACAAAAGGACCCCCTGAGGATCCTCTAATCGCCTGAGCCAAGGTGTGAAACTGGGTGTGGGTCCCAATCAGCCAGAGTTTCGGGTGTGTTCATTGTGAAACCTGGCCCCACCTTATCATGCGAATTCCTGAGGTCAGATGGCCCAGGATGTGAGTGGGCGTTAAGGCGTCTGGGAAGGGATCTCAAAACTGGATTATAGATGGCAGAGAGTTGGTGTCGTAAACCCCCGCCTCTGTTCAAAGATGGTCGCTCACAGTGGACATAGATGGCTTCTTTCACTCCTCTTTCAAACCATCTGTCCTCTCTGTCCAAAATGTGAACATTGGCATCCTCGAAAGAGTGTCCTTTATCCTTAAGATGCAGATGGACTGCTGAGTCTTGTCCTGTGGAGGTGGCTTTCTTTGCAAGCTCCTTTGACTACGATGACCTGGATGACTGAGAACCTTCACAGACATTAATAAGAAAGGTCAGAGGCTTTATCTTCTGAACTTGTTGTCTCACGTGAACTCATCGCCCTGTTCTCAAATTGAGATAAAGACGTCAGTATCAGCTGAGACACACAGTGGACGCCAACCAGCTGTATCACACAGAGACCATGACGTACTTGCACCTTTCAGTGATAAGCCTGCCAGAGACGTATCAGCCGACCCAAAAACAACGGCACCTGACGACTCTCAAAAGAAACACAGACTTTCAGCAACGCTGTGCAGAAACACATCAGTTGGCATAGCTCAAACAGCTGAGTTACTATGCCAGCCCCCAACAACTTCACTTCCAGCAGAGATTACAGCGACTCCAGCCAAATATGCAGGTTCAACTCTGTGCAGAAACTCACCAGCTGATGCCTGTACACCTTCATCATCCTCATCCTCATCAGTGATCATATCACCATTTCAGTCGTTTCCCAAACCCCTTCAAACCCAAATAAACAGAGGGATTCATCTGACACCAAAAGTGGGACCACACCCACCTACTAATTATAAACAATATGGTTCTCCACTCCACCTAACCGAGTCTGATATCTGATACCGACCGGACGCCGTTACCAGATTGCATCATTCCCACCAAAATGTGTCCGGTCACTCTCATTCATATACTGAAAGCAAAATACCACTTATTATAGGCAACAGATCCTTACACACTAAAAGTACTTATAATCGAACAGTACAGAATCTGAATATAATACTGTGCAAAAATAATCTCTCAATCACTGAAAGAAATATTAAAGCAGCTGCACTAAATATTAGATGTCTATCAGGGAAGTCTCTCCTAATCAATGATTACATCATTTCACATGATATACATGTTCTCTTTCTTTCAGAAACTTGGTTAGATGGAAATTGAGAACAAGCTGTATTAATAGAGACTTGCCCAACTGATTATCACTTCATTAGTGAGACCAGAAAAAAACAAAAGAGGTGGTGGTCTTGCTGTAATCTTTGACCAATCACTAAACTTTAAAAAGGTATCGCTAGGTGAGTTCAGCACCTTTGAATATTTAGCTACTGAAATAAATGAACCAAACAAAGTTTTATTTCTAAACATATATAGACCACCAAAATCTAATACAAACTTTTTTAATGATTTCAATGACCTTTGCTCTGCAATATGTCTAGACCAGGGGTGTCAAACTCAAATACACAGTGGGCCAAAATTCAAAGCTGGAACAAGGTCGCGGGCAAACATTAATATTTATTGAAAAAAAAAAATCTTCCTCCAGATTTAAGAATGAATCTTTTCTTAAGGACTCAAACGAGTTTTGCTGAAAAACTGAATATGGAACAAGCAAAGCTTAATACTAAACAATATATATATTAGCTGTGTAATACCAGTAGGCCAGCTCTAATAATAATTTGGTATGGCTTCGCCAAATTTGGCCCGAGGGCCAGAGTTTGACACCTATGGTCTAGACTATGACCAGATAGCAATTGTGGGAGATTTTAACATTCATACTGACAAGCCTCAAGATAGCGGAACAAAAGCATTAAATGATGTCCTCCACAACTTTGATCTAATCCAGCACATTAGTGAGCCAACGCATAATCGAGGACACACTCTGGACCTACGTATTAGCAAAGATCTATATATCTCTAACATTGCCGTTACAGATATTGCATTACCTGATCATTTCTGCATTTCATTTGATAGCAACATCTTAGCCAATATACCTAATCAGAGTAAGATCACTGTTAAAAAACGATTCCTTAAAGAAAACTCAGCTGAATATTTTAAACTGATGTACACTTCCACCTTGTTTAAATCACCAACATCCACCAACACACATTCAGTAAAAAAACTGACAGATGATTTTCTATCCAAAATCTTAGACATGATGGATAAGATTGCACCATTCAAGGTTAAAACTGTCTCTAGTAAAAAGAAGTCTCCGTGGAGAAGTGATCCACTGGTATGTAATGAAAAAAGAGAGTGCCGGCGTGCTGAGAGAAAATGGCGGAAAACTCGACTGCAGGTTCACTGATATATAAAGAGAGGCTGAATAAGTATCAACTAGCCCTGAAGGATGCAAGGGAGTCATTTTTTTCTGAGATTATTCATAGAAACAACAATAATGCTAGGACATTATTTGCTACAGTGGAGAGATTAACTACTCCTCCAATGGCAATAGCCCCTGAACTAAGCTCCACCAGGGCCTGCAATGAACTTGCCAGCTTCTTTATTGAAAAGATCTTGAAAATCAGAAGATCGATTGGCACATTAGTTTCAACCCCAATACGAACGTTAAGCCCAATTAGCACTTATGCAGAGAAAATGACTCAATTTCAAACAATAAATCAATCAAGCCTCGATAAAATTATTGAGAATCTAAGCTCTGCCACCTGCTGCTTGGATATATTACCGACAGGTTTTCTTAAAAAGGTCCTCCCAGCCATCAGGGAGGATCTGATCCAAATAGTTAACACATTCCTCCTATCAGGTGTCTTTCCCAAAGCCTTAAAAACAGCAGTTATCAAACCAATATTAAAGAAAAAGAAAAATCTCTAATCTTCCATTTATCGGTAAAATTATTGAAAAAGCTGTTTTCCAGCAGTTAAACAGCTTTCTCACAATGAACAACCGCTTTGATATTTATCAGTCTGGTTTTCGTAGGCACCACAGCACCGAGACAGTCCTTGTCAAAGTGTTTAATGACATCCGTATAAATACTGACCATGGGAAATTCACAGTATTGGTACTATTGGACCTTAGCGGGACGTTTGACACCGTTGATCATATTACTGGAACGTCTAGAGAGCTGGGCCGGACTCTCTGGTACAGCACTCGACTGGTTCAAGTCCTACCTTAAGAACAAGAACTTCTATGTGTCAATTAGCCAATTTTCATCACAAAATATAGAAATCACATGCGGGGTCCCCCAGGGTTCCATCCTAGGGCCCCTCTTATTTAGCATTTACATGCTCCCGTTAAGCCAGATTATAACTGTCATGGTCCTGCAGCCGTGACAATAACCACCAATAATATTAACTACCACAATTATACAGACGATACTCAACTTTATATCTCAATGTCACCAGGTGATGTTGAACCAATCCAAACTCTTAATAAATGCATTGAGCAAATTAATAATTGGATGTCTCATAATTTCCTTCAACTGAACAATAACAAAACTGAAGTACTTATCTTTGGACCCAAAAAAAGAAATTTAGGTGTATTAATGGACTCAGACCTGAACCTCCAGGGCCACATAAAAGTTATAACAAAGTCAGCCTTCTATCACCTGAGGAACATTTCTAGGATTAAAGGACTGATGACACAAGGAGACCTAGAAAAACTCATCCATGCATTTATCTCTTGATTACTGTAACAGTATCTTCACAGGTTTACCCCAAAAAATCAATTAGACAACTGCAGCTGATTCAGAGCGCTGCTGCTCGTGTTCTCACTAGAACCAAGAAAATAGAGCACATTACTCCAGTTCTAAAGTCATTACACTGGCTCCCTGTAGCTCAGAGAATAGACTTTAAAGTGCTGTTATTAGTTTATAAATCTTTGAATGGGTTAGCACCAGAGTACATTAGGGATCTGCTATCAAGGTACAAACCATCTAGATCAGTCAGGTCCTCCAGCTCTCGTTTATTGACCGTCCCTAGAACCAGAACTAAACATGGAGAAGCAGCTTTTAGTTTCTATGCTCCTCACATCTGGAACACACTATCGGGAGAATGCAAAGCTGCAGAGACACTGAACTCTTTTAAGTCTAAAATTAAAACTTACTTATTTAGACTTGCTTATGTGTAACTGATCCTATTATGGCTACCTGTTTGTTTTAATTTTTTCATAGAAATTATTGTCTTGATTCTTGTTTTATTGTAAATGCTTTCTTTTATTTTACTTTTATAGTGTTGAAATTGCCTTGCCTTGCCTTACAGTCATCTCAACAGTTCCGCAGCCAGTAAGCAGCTCTTTGTTGGAAACCTGACTCAGGTGCTTATCATGTTCCTCCAGGTGTGTGTCAGTCAGCAACAGTTCATAACACCACAGTCTTTGTAGTGGCGAACCAGAGAGGAATGAGTGAGGGATGCGAGTAACCAGCTGGGATGGTATTTGCGTCATGACCGAAGAAGCATGACTGTTTATTTAGTTTATTTTCTGCACAGCTGCAAAGTCAGCATCACCACTAGTTGAAAAGTTCTGTAGAATTTGTGTAAATAACTGGGACTAGAAAAAGTACCCAGTCTGCCACAGTGTGAAAACAAAAAGTTAAGATTATAAGTTTAAAGGAGAACCTTGCTTAACAGCCAATCATCAGCCTCAGGGGCTAAAAATAGATAAATAAATAAAGCCAACCCAGAAGTGCTGAAAACACAGATTCCCTCCTGTTAAAACTGCTAACATGGCATCAGAAACAATTCTCTATGCAGTCTACTACAAAACATGGTTGTGGCCTCTATAGCTAATTTTCTCAGGGGTGAAAACTGAAATTCCTGGTAGAGGTTCACACCTGAAATACTTTATTATACACTTACCAGCAACTTCCCAAGTTCATAATACTTGTCTTCACCAAGGTGCTAGAAACACTCCTCATAAACTTTAGTCCATATTGACATGATAACATCTGACAGCTGATGCAAAATACTGGCTGTACATTCATGATGCAAATTTCCCATTCCACCGCATTGGAAAGGTGCTCTACTAAACTGAGATCTGTTCACAGTGAAAACCATTTGAGTGCACTGTTCAAGAAACCAGTTTGAGATAATTTGAGATTATCTCAAACAAATCAGATTATCTTAAACAAATCAGATTATCTCAAACAAATTTCCTCGACAGCATTACACCATGATCAACACCCTGAATCATTGCAAAAGTAGCCCACAGACTGGATGTACTTCTGGATTGTCAATGCAATACTAGTGCTAGTTAGCAAACTTTGACTAAATATAAAATTCTGATAAAGTTTAACAGATTGTTAGTAGCGGGGCAGTAGTTTAAATGTAATGTCTGTATAGGTTCCTATAGTCATCCAGGTCATTATAGTCTAAGGAGCTTGGAAATAAAGAAGCTGTACATGTTTAGGTTTGTGGAGACTTTTCACCTTTCATCCAAGAGGGTTCTTCAGGTCTGAAACCAAATGGTGGAGAGTCCGAGGTATTTACCAAAACCCCCACTAAGGTTTAAATACCTGGGACTTTCCACCCTCGCATGAAAAGGCATGAAAAGTCTTCATGAAACTTAAAAAGCTTCTTTCCAAGATGCTTATCTAAAGCTAATGTGATGCACTGAATATGTTTGCAGTCCATTGATGCTGGTTATAATCACCTTTGCAGCATATGAGTTACAACTGATGA
The DNA here is from genome assembly GCF_965226115.1 of Aulonocara stuartgranti. Classification (NCBI taxonomy): domain Eukaryota; kingdom Metazoa; phylum Chordata; class Actinopteri; order Cichliformes; family Cichlidae; genus Aulonocara; species Aulonocara stuartgranti. The sequence continues at coordinate 21,605,984 of NC_138952.1, forward strand.
TCTTTTGACATAACCACTAAACCGCCAAATTAAGGAAAAGAGCTACTAAGATTCTTCAAGGTTAGTATTGTAAGTTGCAATCTAGTTAATCGAAGCTTATTTTAATACTAGATAAACAGTCCTTTAATTCATTATACTGTTGATTGTGTTTAAAAGGACAATCAACAGACTAACAAAGACATGGTATTATCTCTTCAATCTAATGTTTCAGGTTAAAACACTAAAATACATGCATGAAGTCGGGTAGAGTGAGCACTGCCATCTCTTCAGCTTTCGTCTCTGTGCATGCATTTGCCACCAGCACCAGGCTTATCTTCGCTACCTGCGTAATCATCGCCGAGACTCATAACTGTGATTAAGATGAATCAGAGTGCAGTCAAAGCTTCCTGCCACTGCTAAATTCATATCTGAACATCTGCCCATCTCTCTAATCTAACGCACTTTGTGGTCCCTTTCAACTAATTATGGACATTAGGAACCTGCAAGAGCGTGACGGTTTCCATGGTGATACACTGATGTGCTAGGGTGTTTCAAGCCTGCCATATCCTGGTCATTTCACGCCATCTGTTTCTCCTGATCGAAATATCTCAACTGATTTGGAAATTATGTGCGTCACAAAATCATGAAAGCCTTTATGGGCTCGCTTGAATCGACGAACTGCTGCCTGTTAGTGTTTGATGAGAGGTTCAAACGTGTCGATGTCTTGCTGCTTAACAGTCAGTAGAGAAAGGCTGTATTGATTCCCTTGTTAATTTCTGATCATCTTTGTCCATAAGAACAAAATGCCAAAGCTGCAATTCCTAAAATACAGTTTCACCTTTCCAAATAAAATAGCTTGCCACGCTATGCTTACCTGATAGGTCCTCATGCTACTCAGTGTTACAAATATAGCGAAGTGGGGAAAATTGCCAGAGTTGAAGCTTTGAAGCAGGAGTCCACAAGCTGGTGGGTGAACTCAAGATGGGTACATCCATATTTTATATGCAGTCTGTGGTCTGACCACTATGTAGACTCAGCAGAAAAAAAGTTGTTTGTTATTCCGGTGTTCAAGAGCTCCACTGAGTCTGATGTCACTGTATTGCAGAAATTTTAGAAAAACATTTCAGAACTCATGAAATGAATTGATCAGCCCAAGGCATACTGTGGAAAAGTTTCACTTTCCAAAGAGGCAGACTTGAGCAATAGTGTTCCAGACTTTCTCGATACCTATCAAAGTCGTGCTTTGGACATTTGTGTTCTTTTGTTCAGTTTTCACTATAGGCCTTGTACCTGAGCATTTTCAGAGAAATGTTCTCTTTGTTTGTTTGAGAAGCAACCTAACACTGGCCTATGAATTACTCATACATAAAAAGACGCTTAACTTAAGAGATTAACCAGTGTTGTGTCTACATCTTATCAAAGAACCAATTTTAAATGGTTTCTATGGCCACTTTGTTCTCATTTCTTTTGTTCAATCTATGAAAAATGCCAAAGACAACACTATTTGACATGCAGAAAATCACATTTTTGAACCAAAAAGATGATTCCCATAATGTATGTATGTACAGACCATGGATGGTATCTGAAAGTCATCCACTTAAGAAACATGGAATGAGTCAAGCAAACACCTGACACAGGTCCTAAAAGGCGCATCTGTGCCTCAGTTGATCCATCTGCTGTTCTCTGAAGCCTCGTCAGAAATGGTCTCAGTGAGAGTGTGGCTGTCAAGAAGCTATTCCTAAGGAAGGGAAACTGGGAGAAATGGCCGTATATGCCAAATTACACAAAACCTGGACTACAAATCAATGGCAACAGGTCTTATGGAGTGATGAATCCAAATGTGAGCTTTTTGGATTCTCGTCAATATATGTGGAACAGGTCATGCAGGAGAGAATTACAACAGTGACTGCCTACAGCCATCTGTAAAACATGGCAAAGGTTCTGCATTTCAGCCTGTGGTGTGAGGAATCTTGTCAAATTTGATGGAATTATGAACATCAGATTAACCATGCAATACCATCTGGTAAATTTCTGATTGGCATCATTTTTCAAGCCCAAGCACACAGCCAATGCAGTAAAAGCATACATGGATAGAAAAAAACACAATGGACTGATAGTGATTGGACTTCAACATTAAAACTGGTATTGCAATTATTGAAGCCGTGTGGGATCATCTTGACAGAAACAGAACAAAAAGCAGCCAACATCCAAAGAAGAGCTTTGAATGTCCTTGAAGATCCCTGGAGAACTATTCCCGAACACTCCACTCCTTGAATAAATTACAAGACGGCTTACTTGAGAGTTCAGGATTTGTTGAAGAACAAACACCCTTAAACACACCCTTAAAGTTAATATTTGGTGAGGTCATACCAAATATTAACTTTAAGGGTTGTTAGAATTGTGCAAACTCTGTTTTACCTAATATTCTGTGTTTCCATGTGAACTATATTGCCAAACGTATTTGCTCATCTGCCTTCACACGCATATAGTAAGTAAGTAAGTAAACTTTATTTATTAAGCGCTTTTCACAGACAGGCAATCACAAAGCGCTGTACACAAATATTAAAATAAACAATAAAATCAATAGACATTATATACAATGTAAAAGATCAAATGTAAATAATGTAAAAAATATATAAAATCAACAAAAGGCTTGTTTGAACAGAAGAGTTTTTAACTGTTTTTTAAAAGAATCCACAGAGTCAAGCAAACGTAATTGTAGTGGTAAACTGTTTCACAGCCTTGGTGCAACAGACTGAAAGGCTCTGTCCCCTTTTGTCTTCAATCGTGTACGGGGAACAACTAAGAGACTCTGAGTCTGTGAGCGGAGATGACGAGCAGCAGTGTATTTTAAAAGAAGCTTGGATAAGTAATCTGGAGCCTGGCCATTTAGTGCTCTGTATGTTAAAACAAGAATTTTAAAGCGAATTCTAAACTCTATTGGGAGCCAATGTAAAGAATATAAGATGGGAGTGATGTGAACACGCTTGGTAGGGCGAGTTAGTAATCTGGCTGCTGCGTTTTGTATTGTCTGGAGGCGAGAGAGAGATGATTTATCCAAGCTAGTAAACAAGGAATTACAGTAATCTAAGCGTGATGACACAAATGCATGAATGAGTTTTTCCAGTTCAGCTGAAGAAACCATATGTCGCAGTTTAGATATGTTTCTTAAATGATAGAAACAGGAACGACACAAAGATTTTACATGAGAGTCAAGGCCCAGGAAAGAGTAAAATATTACTCCAAGATTTCGAATATTTGACTTGACAGACGGACAGAAAGAGGCAAGAACCTGACTGATTTTAGAATGTAGCTCAGGAGGAGCTATGATCATGGTCTCGGTCTTGTTAGTATTTAGAACAAGGTAGTTGCTTGAAAGCCAATCAGAAACCTGGGTTAAGCACTGGACTAGGGTGGACAGCCTATCCAGCTGATGAGGCTTAAAGGACATATGGAGCTGAATGTCATCAGCATAAAAATGATAAGACAGGTTGCTAAAAGATTGAATGATACCAGCTAAAGGAAGCATATAAAAAGAAAATAGTAATGGACCTAAAACTGAGCCCTGTGGGACACCACAGGTCAGGGCAGCAGTGTTAGAGGAGAACCTATCAGTCCTAACAGAGAATGCACTGGAGTGACATCCTTTTCTTAATCCTTACTTCCTGTGACCACAGAAAGAATAGCTACTGCATTACTGCAACTAATGCGGCACACTCCACAGGTTTAGGGGTGTTTATGGACATTTTTAATCATTCGAAGCCCATCTGTGAGCTCAGACACTGATGTTGAACAAAAAGGCCTGGCTCACAGTCCTGAGTCTAATTCATCCCAAACATGGTCTGTCTGGTTGAGGTCATGACTCTGTGCAGGCCAGTCGAACTCTTCCACACTAACTTTGCTCATCTATGTCTTTATGGACCTTGCAGATGAACAGGAATGGGCCATCTCCAAACTGTTCCTGTATAGTGCTCTTGTTGTTCCTATAGTTGGGAGCATGAAATTTGTCATATTGTCTTAGTAAGAATCTCTTTTACTGTGGCTAAGGGGCTAAGCCCAACTCCTGACAAACAACCCCACACCATAATCCTACGGATACACCACAGCATCCAACATTTTGCATCATGCTTGCTGATGCAAGACTTGGATATAGCTGCTCACCATTGGAAATGCATTCTGTGAAGCTCTCTTTTCCCACTTTGTTATAATACCACTAACAGTGGAATATTTAGGTACGATGAAATTTCATTACTGGACTCGTTGCACAGGTAGCATCCTATCATGGTACCACACTGGAATGAATAAATTATTATGAATTAATGACTGATTCATACAGTCAATACATGAGGGGTGACTCAAGACTTTTGCACAATACTGCAGCTTCTGGTGGAGGGGGCAATTTTAAAATCAATTAGAGCTAATCTGGAATCTGGAACTAATTTATAACTCCCATTTCTAATCTGATGGTGACAAGAAAGATAGAAAGAAACGTGTAGAAGCTCTCATTTAACAGGTCGTGTAGTTATAGGTGGACGCACAGCCAGAATAGCAAATGTTTCTCCAGCATATGAGGCTGTAAAAGTTAAACCGGGAGTGGAGAGTTATCAGTGTTACATAACACAAGTATGGAATTATTTATTTAGCAAAAGACTTCTTCTTAGAACTTTTGAATAATAAACTGTCAGACAGTAGTGACAACAAGTAATGTGATGGGTTTTTATTATTAATTCTCTCATTTGCTTCCATCGTTTGGGGAATAGTGAACTCTGTGTAATTAGTCTAGTCATAAAATGCATTTAGTTAGTGGGACGAGTTTGCTGATAGTTCAGCATTTGCCCAGAGAATCAATTTAGACCTTTTTTTTGCTGTTTTCTTGTGTAATTAGCTTAGAAAACTAGAAACAAATTTGGGCCATAAAGGGGAGATATTTTTTTATCCCCCTTTGATCATTCCCCACACACATTTTTATTTATTTGCTTTTATTTTTTTATTTTATTTCTGCCCAACTCCATTAAGGCTATCCATTTTACAGAAGACCACCAACACCACCAAACATATGACTGGTACAAGCCTGCTTCACTGAGTGAATGGGTCAAATGCAGAGGAAAAACAAGTAATTTCCCCATGGGGATCAATAAAGTATCCATTATTATTATTATTTGAGAAAGAGGGATTATAAGATCACCAGAAATTTTACTACTTTAAAAACAACTGTAAATTGCAAAATTATTTTATTTAATTTTTATTTATTTTAATCTGAATTTGTAAAATGACATTATATTGGTGTAAGAGTCATAATTACAAGCTACTGGAATGGGCTTACAAATTTAAGTTTCATGAACACAAAGCTTGGAAAGATCTTTGTGAACAAGGGCACGCCTTTCTAGAGCAAGTTGTTACGGCTGTGACCGTAATTGTGTGTGGATTTGAGTGTCTAGGTGCTCCTCCGGGATTGACGATTTGGCGTTGGTAATGTGTTGTTTTTGCGTGACTGTTATGTGTTTCCTATTTTACTTTGAAAGTCTGTGTCATCTTAGTGTGTTCAGTTTACGTTTCCTTGTCTCGTCAGTTCTGATTTGCCCCAGCTGTGTTTCCCTCCTGTTGTCCATTCCCTGATTGTTCCCTCCATGTATTTAAGCCCTGTGTGTCAGTTGTCATGGTCGCGATCTTCTTCCCCCCCGTTGTAAATAGTTTGGCGCCTTGCGTGGTGATGTAAATAAATATCATTTTGCTTTAAAGAAAATAGTGGTCGTTTTGGGATGATTTTTGTGGAAACCCGTATTAGTTTTTTCTCGTGTGTTTTTTTTTACCTTATCTTTATTTTCCTGCGTTGCACCCCGGTTGCCTAGGCCGGGGTGTAACATATGGGGGCTCGTCCAATCACTGTGGGGTCCGAGGACCGCTTCAGCCGTCCGCCGTCGCTGGCGGGTCCGGGGAGGGACCGCTCCAGCCTTTATCCGCCTTCGCTGGAGGGTCCGTGGGACCACTCCAGCCTTCGTCGTCTGCTGGAGGGTCAGGGGGACCGCTTCAGTCTTCATTTGCCTTCGCTGGGGGGTCCGAGGGACCGCCTCAGCCTTCGTCGTCTGCTGGAGGGTCAGGGGGACCGCTCCAGCCTCCATCAGTTTCATCTGCCTCCGCTGGAGGGTCCGTGGGACCGCTTCAGTCTTCATTTGCCTTCGCTGGGGGGTCCGAGGGACCGCCTCAGCCTTCGTCGTCTGCTGGAGGGTCCGTGGGACCGCTCCAGCCTCCATCAGTTTCATCTGCCTCCGCTGGAGGGTCCGTGGGACCGCTTCAGTCTTCATTTGCCTTCGCTGGGGGGTCCGAGGGACCGCCTCAGCCTTCGTCGTCTGCTGGAGGGTCCGTGGGACCGCTCCAGCTTTCATCCACCGTCGCTGGAGGATCCGAGGGACCGCCCCAGCCTTCGTCGTCTGCTGGAGGGTCCGTGGGACCGCTCCAGCCTTCATCCGCCTTCGCTGGAGTGTCCGAGGGACCGCTCCAGCCTTCATCAGCTTCGTTTGTCTTCGCTGGAGGATCCGAGGGCCCGCTCCGGTTTTCCGTTTCCACTGGAGGACTCGTCCAGTCATCAGCGTCGCCTGCGGGACGGTGGCCGGTGCCGTATGGGCTGGACATGGAACAAACATTTTTCGTTGGGGTTGTATGTTTTAAATGTTTGTTTTTTGGGTGTTTCCTTGAATTAAACATTTTGGGGTTAATGTTAATTCTTGGGTAAGGGGGTGTTACGGCTGTGACCGTAATTGTGTGTGGATTTGAGTGTCTAGGTGCTCCTCCGGGATTGACGATTTGGCGTTGGTAATGTGTTGTTTTTGCGTGACTGTTATGTGTTTCCTATTTTACTTTGAAAGTCTGTGTCATCTTAGTGTGTTCAGTTTACGTTTCCTTGTCTCGTCAGTTCTGATTTGCCCCAGCTGTGTTTCCCTCCTGTTGTCCATTCCCTGATTGTTCCCTCCATGTATTTAAGCCCTGTGTGTCAGTTGTCATGGTCGCGATCTTCTTCCCCCCCCGTTGTAAATAGTTTGGCGCCTTGCGTGGTGATGTAAATAAATATCATTTTGCTTTAAAGAAAATAGTGGTCGTTTTGGGATGATTTTTGTGGAAACCCGTATTAGTTTTTTCTCGTGTGTTTTTTTTACCTTATTTTTATTTTCCTTATCTTTATTTTCCTGCGTTGCACCCCGGTTGCCTAGGCCGGGGTGTAACAAAGTGCAAAATAACACAAGTGATATTTTACAGTAGCTCCTTTTTACTGGTCCGGACGGGATTCCCGGCCGCGTCCTCAAGTCATGCGCGCACATCTTCAACCTTTCCCTCTCTCTGTCTGTAGTCCCAGCCTGCTTCAAAATGGCCACCATCATCCCTGTACCCAAATCCTCCACCATCTCCTCATTGAACGACTGGCGACCTGTAGCCCTGACCCCCATCGTAAGCAAATGCTTCGAGAAGCTGGTCAGGGACTTCATCTGCTCTGCACTACCCGACTCACTGGACCCTCTACAGTTTGCATACCGCCACAACAGGTCCACTGATGATGCCATAGCCCTGACACTACACACTGCCCTGTCACACCTGGAGAAGAGAGACACGTATGTGAGAATGCTGTTTGTAGATTACAGCTCAGCATTCAATACCATCGTTCCCTCGAAGCTGGACAGGAAACTGCAGGATCTAGGACTGAGCAGCTCCCTCTGCAGCTGGATCCTTAGCTTCCTGTTTGACAGATGCCAAGTGGTCAGACTAGGCAGCATCACCTCATCCCCCATCACACTGAACACTGGTGCTCCACAGGGGTGTGTACTGAGCCCTCTCCTGTACTCACTCTACACCTACGACTGCACAGCCACTAACAGCTCCAACATCATTGTGAAGTTTGCGGACGACACTACAGTGGTGGGTCTTATCACCAATGGTGATGAGACGGCTTACAGGGAGGAGGTCAGCGCCCTGACCCACTGGTGTCAAGACAACCATCTCACCCTCAACGTCGCAAAGACAAAGGAGTTGATAGTGGACTTCCGGAGGTGCAGAGAAGTACACACCCCCATCACCATCAACGGCGCTGCTGTGGAGAGAGTGAGCAGCTTCCGGTTCCTTGGTGTACATCTGGCTGAGGATCTTACGTGGTCAGTACACACAAACAAAACAGTGAAGAAGGCGCAGCAGCGCCTCTTCTTTCTCAGGAGACTGAAAAGATTCGGCATGAGCCCCCGCATCCTCAGGACCTTCTATCACTGTGCCATTGAGAGCATCCTCACTGGATGCATCACCACCTGGTATGGCAACAGCACCGCCTACAACTGCAAAGCTCTCCAGCGAGTAGTGCGGTGCTCTGAACGGATAATTGGAGGTGAGCTTCCCTCCCTCCAAGACATCTACAGGAAGCGCTGCCTGAGGAAAGCGGGGAGGATCATCAAGGACTCCAGTCACCCCAGCCATAAACTGTTCAGACTGCTTCCATCAGGAAGGAGGTTCTGCAGCATCCGGTCCCGTACCAGCAGACTGAGAGACAGCTTTTTCCATCAGGCCATCAGACTGCTGAACACGTCATAGACACCTCACCTCCACAACTGGAACTTTAACATTATGCACTCCATACTGTACAGTAATGCCACTGTTTTGCACATGTCTCAACTCTGTATATTTTTATATATTTTATTTATTGTTGACTCTATTTAATTTGTAAAATATGTGTACACACACACACACACACACACACACACACACACACACACACGTAGAAAAATATTTAGTATACACATCCAGAAATGCATATACTATTATATATTGTACATATATTTATTAGTTTCAGATGTAGCCATTCTTGTATTTTGCTTGTTTACATTATTGTATTTTGCACAACTCTGTTGCTTGTGAAGCTCGCACACAAGAATTTCACTCACATGTGCTGTACCAATGCACCTGCACATGTGATGTGACAATAAAAGTGATTTGATTTGATTTGATTTTTTGATCTCTTTCCAAAACTATTGCTCAAGACAAACAGAAAAGAAAGCTGAGCTGCAGGAGCACTGTAGATGGTGAATCAAAGAATCACAAAACAGAGGGATATAACGGTCAAACGAGTCCACAGGAACCACTTAAAGTGCCCCAAACTCCACAAAGACATTCAACAGTGTTGGAAAATGAAGTAAGCAAAATCCTAGGGCTGAAAAATCCATGAGGAGCCAAGCATAGCTGAAAGACACTGCACTAAATTACCCCCAAAAAGTCGAAAAACCAACAAAAGAAAATCTGTCATTTGCTGCAGTTTATGATTGCATTCTCCTTTTATTTTCTATTTTCAGAAATTTTTCACAGAAGATTAACCTAACATGTCACTGTAGGAGTACAGTTATGTGCTAAAGCTCTTGCCACTAACAAACATGCAGGAGCAAACAAAGACAAACTGCATTTTTTTTTGAAATAGTTCAAACCAAAGGTGAGGTTTGCAAGTAGCTTTCTGCCCCTCTTTCCTTCCTTTAGCTTGCTTCATTCCCCCATCTACTTTGTTCCACCTAAATATTACATGTGCATTAGGGAGACTAGCAGATGATGGATGTGTGGTAATAGTTCCACCTGTTTTTTTCCACATTTTCTCCAGTGCTCAACATCTACAGCATGAACTCAACAACCGAAGACGGGGAAATGTAGAAACAGCACCTCATCGTAACAGAAACCGTTGATGTCTTCGTGACCTCCATCTGTGGAGGAAGACAGACATCCAATGTGTCCTTCAGTATACACAGTCCTCTACACCAGCACTATGATACTGAAATAGTAAAAACATTTTTTTCATCATCAGTTGACGAAAAACAACAAGTCTCTCAGGTAACCTTCACATTTACATTTACGCTGTATTTTATTAGTTGATACTTTTTACTTCTTGTCTTTTTATTGTGTGTAAATTGGTTTGTGGCTTGTTGTGACTATGTAGTTCCTCTCAGTTATGTGACTACATCACAATAAAAGTTGTGGTAATGGCTATTTTCACACTTTTACTTCGCCTTACAATAGTTTATTGTGTGAAAGCATGAGCAGAAATAACACTAATATAACACATTTTAACAAATCAGAGAGGTGCTGGGATGCAATGCTTAAAGTATAACCGTGTTTTAGATAGAAAAATATCTAGCCAAACCTACTTGGTGTTATGTAAAAAAAGTACTTACCTCCATGTCACTGGTTAAAACATTAATTAGATGTGATTAATCACATTTATTTTCAAAAGCTCAATTTCACTTGCCACACTCAGGCCTGATTACTGCTAGACCTACTTAATCAAGAAATCACTTAAACAGAACCTTTCTGACAAAGTGAAAAGATCTCAAAAAGCAGCACCTCATGCCATGATCTAAAGAAACTCAAGAACAGATGAGAAAGAGTCACTAACATGTATCAGCCTGGAAAGGCTTACAAAGCCATTTCTAGGGCTTTGGGACTCCAGCAAACCATTATCTTAATCCCACTGGCCCAAGAGAGGCATTTAAGGTGGTGATTGGAGCATATCGTGCAACCGGTCATGTACACTGGGAATGCACATGCTGCAAAAAAACAAAACAGCACTGGCAAAAAATAGAAGACGTAATGTATTTGCTCTGACAAACACAAGTTGGGACTTTAATCATAAAATATGAGATGAGGTGTTCATATGAGGTGTTGGTAGAAAATAGACTGGGAGTTGCTGTAGTGTGGGGCTTTTCTGGAAAAGGGTCATGTAAGACGTGGAGATGCTGGGAAGGCTGAATAGAGACTGACTCAGCCCATTCAGGAAGCATGTGAGTAATAGGCTCAGTCTCTGCCCAGCCACACTAAAACAAACTCTGAGTTTTCAAGTTAAAACTAAGGAACATTTCCAAAATGCTGGACTGGAGTATGATGATATCCTCAAGCCACTGTCTTACTGCACACCTGAGAAAGTGCTGCAAAGTAATGATAAGTCGCAACAGGCTTTCATAATTATACTTTATATCCAGGCGCCTTTAGAGTCAGCTTGGCAGTTGGTTTTGTACTTTATGACACATCAATTGAAGTCTGCTCTCTTCATCACATTTGCCCCAGTAACACACTTCACACTCACATTTTCAGCACCCCATGGCTGAGAGGACAAAGTGCGAACAGCTTCCTAAATGGCTGATCACATGATTGTGAATCAATCTAGTCAGTGGTGAACCTTCCCAGGATTGGGCGGCCTACCAAAATTACTCCAACAGTGAATCAATGACTCATCAGGAGGTCACAAAAAAACCCAGAACAACATTTAAAGACGTGGAGGCCTCACTTGACTCAGTTAAGGTCAGAGTTCATGATTCAACAATAAGAAACAGACTGGGGAAAAATGGCATTCATGGGAGAGTTCGAGGAGAAAACCGTGCAAAGATCTCTGTCTTAATAAATAAATAAATATGGGTAAATTCCCAGATGATTAAACATGCCACTATTTTGCTGGTAATACCTGAAATGAGGGGTTGTATTTGTAGGGTTGGAGCGGGGCGAGTGGGGGGTCCATAACCCCCCTAACCCCACTGGATATTACACCCCTGCTTCTGTCCATTATTAAAATTTGTTTCATGACCTGAAACATGTAAGTGTAACAAAAGGATTGTAATAGGTATGCAAAAACCTTAGAAAGCAGGAGGGGTGAAAATACTTTTGGTTGTCACCTCAGAGCACATTTATGCAAACAGGTCTACATTTGAAAAAACAAAGCACTTTTTTTGGCACTTCCTGGTAAAGTTCTGTATTTTTACTCCAAGAAAAAAAGAAGCTTTCAGAGAAAAAGGATGTTTGCGTGAAAAGACAGCACTTCCCACAACGCAGGCATTATTGCAAACTTTCCTCGTACAGCACAGGTTATCAGGACAAAACAGGAGAGAACAACCTGACACGCCTGTTGAGTCTGGCAGACAGCTGTTAACCACACATGGCCAAGATGTTCTTAAGGTGGTCTGAAAATAGCAGTATAACCATCTGTAATTGCATGTGAGCAGGCCAAACTCCATCAGCTGAAAGGGACCATGTGATGAAAAAAAGCTTAGGAGCAGCTACCAGAGACTGCTCACGTCGAGAATTCATTTTCAGTCTTTATAGCTGTGGTGCTGAGAAATAGTGCAAAAGAGACAAGCAGAAGAAAGAATCTAATGCCAGTAAAGTTTTTCCCCCGTGTGTCATGAAACATTAAGCAATTAGCAAGATTTATGTTTTCTAATTGATCGCTTCAGTTAAGCAGATGTTTTCTGTTGTTCACATGTTTCCATACTGGTATAGATCCTTACAGGTGGTGCCTGAAAATATGGACACCCATCATTTAAATGTCATTTTCAAAGTTGCTTGACTTTTCCACAGAGATTTAAACATGCCAGTGTGATGGCAACAACTCTGCCTGTAAACCTATGTTTTTATTGCAGTGGATCCACAGAGTATTTGGATCTTCCCACTTCCTCTCACTTGCTGCTATATTCATTTGCACTGCTGTTTTCACAGTACTGTTGGTCCCCATGAGGCTTCTCTGAGATCTCTTCACACTGTACCTGTCACTTCCTTGGAGATGTCAGCCCTGCTCCCACAGCCTAAGCATAAGGCAATAGCAGACTGCTTCACTTCACCTTTTGTCACTTTTAATACTCTTTGTGTCTCCGGGGCTTCAGGACCGTGTTCTGCTATTTATTTCTTCCTCACAGTATTTCCTGCACAGGCTTCACACATTTGGAAATAGCAATTAGTCGTCTTTTTGCACGTCTTACAGGGGAGAGCTCGCACTCATCTCTTTGCTGATGAGATTTTAGTTTGATGTCACATCCCTGCAATTCCTCACAAGCTCCGCCATCATCCCATGACATCCTAAACATTTTTAACAGCCGCTATTTCTATCTCTGACTTTCTTACTTTTTCTCCTGTCCTACATCTGATTCTCCTGGCTCTGCTTGCAATCTGTTATTTGACTCGCATAAGCTGGGTGTAATTGTCATTATCACATGTTGTTGTTGTTGCTGCTGTTATTAAGATATTGTTGATATGATAAGTCTTCTTGAGCTTTATGAAATGATTGTGTAATCCTTTCTAAGCCTTCTCCAGAGAAACGGTCAGGTGCCTTTGGCCTAAGTATGAATTTCAGTAATTAAAAAAGAAAAAAACAAACAGCCACATACAGAGCTACAGTGTTTTTGCAGCTGAGCATCCATCAGCTTGTTTTCTAGTTGTGTATATTTTGGGTACACAGGCAGATACTGTGTCATACTCTCTCTCTCTCGCTCCCCCAGTTCCATTCTGTCTAACTGGAAAAGACAAGGATGAGGGTGGTCGCTTTTAAAGAGACACATCCTCTGGCAGGCACTGCTCTGTATGGTCTTCCGTTATGTTGCAGCACCCGCCTTGCGCTACTTTGGAACTAGGTTGTTTCCATGACGACCAAGTATGTGATGGACAGGTCTGTGTATGATGGCCGGTCTGCTGTGTGAGCTTCCACCCTCTGCTGTCTTCCAAACTGGATGCTAAGGTTTTGGCATGTCTACTTGTTAATGTATTCGGTGCATAACACAAAGTCTACATATAAGGATTCGATATATTTGGTTATATATCTGTGTGTGTGTTTGTGTACAGTGATGCATTCACTGTCAGCCAGCTGTAGGAATCAAATGGTTGCCTTCACACCCTGCACTCAGCAAGTCTACTTTTAGGAACAAACGCCCACATCATATTTTCTTACTGCCAGTTTTTCCCACCCACTGTACAGTACATACAGACACAAAAGAATTTGAGTGCCCAACATGTGAAATTTGGTTTCTGTACCGACTTAGTGTTGCTTGATCACACAGAAAACAATAAACAAAACAAAGATTTCAGATTCAAACGCTGCATCCTTTTATCTCTCCTCCTACATTATGCTTTTGCATGACGTTAAATGCTTTTAATATGTGGTGACATAACTACTAACTTACTAGCTGTGCAGAGTGGTTGAATGTAGCTAGAAAAAAAGTACATGTACTCAGGTACTGTACTGCAGTGCAGATTTTTTTTATACTTGTAATTCCATTTATAAATCAAAGCTATATGTTAGTCTGTATGTTTTATGTGAACAGGCCAATCTCCATAAGCTGAAATGGACTGTGTGATATTAGGAAAAGCTTAAAAGCAGCTACTGGAGAGTGCTCATGTCATGACAACCTGCTGAAACTCAAACATCAAAATGAGGAAGGAAGCTGATTTAAGTGACTTGAGTGTGGTAGGTTGAGTATTTATGAAAACACAACCGTCTCTAGGGTTGAACAAGGAACTATTCAGTGACCGGCAGTTCTCTGGGGGAAAATGCCTTGATGATTTCAAATAAGCACAAACAAAATATGCAGTAGGTTAGAATACTGTAGAAGAGTATCTCTGGATGCACAGCATACTGAACCTTGAAACAGATGGGCTACAGCAGTGGAAGACCACACTGGGGAACTGAGGCTACAGTTCACACAAGCTTCCAAACTGGACAACAGAAGAGTGGAAAAATATTGCTTGGCCTGATGAGCTTCAGCTACTGCTGCAACATCCAGATGGTAGGGTCAAAGTTTCGTGTAAGCAGCAACCCCAATATTGAATCTCTGTTATGATGACTTACGATATGTCTGAAAACAAAAAGGGTCCAACCCAGAACAACTGACAAACGTGTCAAACGTGTGCCTTTTAAAGTGACTGTGTACCTTTTAAAGTGACTGTATATATATATATATGTATATATATATATATATATATATATATATATATATTAAAGGGGTGCAACGATATTCGTATGGATATTGAACCGTTCGATACAGTGCTTTCGGTTCGGTACGCATATGTATCGAACAATACAACATTTGTAATTTATTTTATCAACTTTCCTTCTGACGATGCTGTCTGTGTTGAGCGCTCAGTGAATCTGCGTTCGACTACTCCGCCTAGGCTCGACAGTGCAGCCTGGGCGGAGTAGTCGAACGCAGATTCACTGAGCGCTCAACACAGACAGCATCGTCAGAAGGAAGAGCGCAGGGCAAGCTAGCGAGACAGAAGTTAAGCTCTCCTTGTAACATGGACCTCCCTCACCCTCATTCAGATCTGGCGTTTGGAATTATTTTGGTTTTCATGTGACGTATGACCCTGAAGGTAAGCGAGTCATGGACTAAAGTAAAACAGTATGTTGGATGTGCCACGCAATGCTCAATTACATGGGTGGGAACTAGTGTGTTAGCGCAGTTAGCTCGTTAACGTGTTGGCCGTCTAGCCCCATGCACGGGGCGATCGGCGGTAGCTTGTTAACAGAGATTTGCCGTGTTGTGGCGTTAAGGTCATTTCAACGAGATTAACCTGAAAGCACTAGTGGGAACACAACGAATATGACTGCACATTTACGCCGACATCATCCTAGTGCAAAGACAAAAACAACAAGCATGCTACTAACTTTAGCCGAGTCATTTAGACAGCTGTTAGCACATGATTCTCCTTATATGTTTAATATGCTGCTGAGAATATAGCCCAGAACAAGCGGATAGTATAGCTTTTATTTTGGAAAGAGACATTTCTCTGTAATAAACTCTCTTTTACAAAGATGAGTGATTCCTCAATCAGATACAGGGCTCGCAATATCGCTAGCCCGACGTCCTGGGGATAGCGATTTTTTTCAGTCGGTTTACCAAAATCTATCTCTGCCCTGCCCGTCGGGCTATTGTAGGAAGGAAAAATATATGTCAATGCTTTTACATTCTTTCAGAAATGTAGCTGGGTAATTATGTCATTGGCATCGGTGAGCCACTGTCAATATGTGACATATTGAAATCGCGTTTGAATTTGCGCTTGTTTTTTTGCTTTCACTTTGCAATCGCGCGAACTGTGTATAGAGAGCAACAGCACTGATCTGTGAGTGATGATAATTTGTGCACCAATTCCTCTGACATCGTCTTATTAATTGTTAGCTTACTATGCAAACATGACAAGTGAAATCTCCCGCAGCAAGCTTAAACATGTGAGAGGTTGATCGCAGAGAATCGCTGAGCTTATGTGAGTGCGTGTGTAAAAGCAGCAGGATATATATTTGACTACGATGACCTGGATGACTGAGAACCTTCACAGACAGATATATATTTTAGTTCTGCTGAGCCAAATAAGACAGGTCAGGGTGAAGAAGTGACAGCCAAAGAAAAGCTTACCACAAAACGGAGAAGTTATGACAAATCAGACTATAAGGCAAAAAGAAAGTGCAGCTTTATGGTTTCATGGACAAAAGAATTTCTGTGGCTGCAATATGACGAGCTAAATAACCAGGGCTGCACATAAGTGGTCCGCAGGTGCGCATTCGCTGTCAAAATAAAAAACACGCACAAGGGTTAGGGTTAAATTTAAAAACTGTACTTTTGAGTTAAAATATATATTTATAATTTTAATAAATGACAAATTAAAAAGGCATGAACATTTTCCTTGTATCGAAAAAATATCGAACCGTGACACCAAAGTATCGAACCGAACCGAACCGTGAATTTTGTGTATCGTTGCACCCCTAAAATAAATAAATATATATATAAATATATATATATGCGTATATGGTGGCTAACCAACCGGACATAGTGGTGGTAGACAAACAGAAGAAGACGGCCGTAGTGATCGATGTAGCGGTTCCGAATGACAGCAATATCAGGAAGAAGGAACACGAGAAGCTGGAGAAATACCAAGGGCTCAGAGAAGAGCTCGAGAGGATGTGGAGGGTGAAGGTAACGGTGGTCCCCGTGGTAATTGGAGCACTAGGTGCGGTGACTCCCAAAATAGGCGAGTGGCTCCAGCAGATCCCGGGAACAACATCGGAGATCTCTGTCCAGAAGAGCGCAGTCCTGGGAACAGCTAAGATACTGCGCAGGACCCTCAAGCTCCCAGGCCTCTGGTAGAGGACCCGAGCTTGAAGGATAAACCGTCTCAGGGTGGCTGTGGCTACAATGTAGCTTGCCATCACCAGTGTGTGAATGTGTGTGTGAATGGGTGGATGACTGGATATGTAAAGCGCTTTGGGGTCCTTAAGGACTAGTAAAGCGCTATATAAATACAGGCTATTTACCATGAACACCTCTCCTCAGCAGGGCCTCTACGCGACTGAGGTGCAACATCACAACAAATCCAATTACCAAATAATACTGCTAAAATGTATTTATATTCATATATAACAAACATAAACAAAATAAAAGCTCCCAAAATATAAATACAGAAAATAAACATTTATAAATAAACACATATACATAACCAATACTGACAAAGCAAGATAACACTGCAGGATGGATCTTTGGTGAAATATAAATTATTTTTTAATACACCCGTTACATATATATATATATATATATATATATATATACACATATACATATATATATATATATATATATATATATATATATATATATATATATATATATAGTTTGGACACACAGTGAGTAAGTATGTCCAGACTTTTGACTTGTGTTGTGTGTTTATGCTGTTTATTTGTGATCCTTCCAGACAACAGTGAGATTTCCTAGAAAAAGGGCGTTCTTGGAGATTCCCACCTAGTCTGTGCAGCCATGAACTACAGCTTTGCATCATTTGTTAAATGAGTGCCCTTTTAAAAGCTCTGCTTTGAGACAAACATGTGCTAGTAAAATATTTTTTGTAAAAACTGACAAATTAAACTCAAGCAACACTGAACAATGCTGTGCTCAGCTGTGGAGTTGACCGTTCAAGGAATTCCACTCCAGTTGACATCAATAAGACAAAGGAGTGGGGAAAAAACACTGGAAACCAAGCATTTAGGAGCGGAGGGATGTTGAGATGACCTAAATGCAAGTATGTAGAGAGGCCGACCTTAATGACTTTTCTTGTTGAAGAAAAGCAAACAAACTAAAACAAAAACACAAAAAACAGCTGAGCAAAGTGAAATTGAAAAATGACACAAGTCAAATCAGAACCACTAGAAGGAAACCCATTATTCATGAGGAAGGACAGGACTATTTACAGAAACAATTCACAGCACTTCACTTAGTCCATATTCCACGTATACCCCATAATAACAAAGTGAAAAAGTTTGTTTGAAATTCTTGAAAATGTATTAAAAATACAAAACAAAAATATCACATATATATAAGCATTCACAGCCTTTGCTATAACACTCAAAATTGGGCTCAGGTGCATCCTGCTTCCCCTGATCACCTGTCAGATGTTTCTACGACTTGATTGGAGTCCAGCTTTGGCAAATTCAGTTAATTGGACATGATTTGGAAAGGCACCAGTCCATATAAGGTCCCATAGTTGACAATTGCATATCAGAGCACAAACCATGCCATGAAGTCCAAGGAATTGTCTTTACAGAGGAAAAATACAGAGGCACAGCATTAAAGGTTTCTATGAGCACAGCAGCCTCTATCATCTGTCAATGAAAGAAATTTGGAACCACCAAAACCCCTTTAGAGCCTGTCGCCTGACCAATCAGGGTAAAAGGCTCAGATTTTAATTAGCCATGTGACAAAGAACCTTTGTCTTGGTTCGTCTTTTTAACAGGACAATCCAATCACCCCAACAGATCACTCTCAACCTGTAGGCTTCCTTTTAGTTTCTGGGGTACTTAGATTAATTTTTGAAATAAGCCCTGTAAGCCCTGCACTTATGTGAAACATATTAAGGCCACTTTAATAAAAATGGCAAAAATAATCCAATAATATCAGCCTTAATGGTAAAGCCTGCATCACATTTCTGTATTAGCGAGTAGTCATTTAAGTATTAATAGTCTTATTTAAAAGATATATGCTTCCACTACGTGTGCAACATTTCTACTCATAATGCAGTATTGACAAAGTATTAAAACCTAAAAGAATCTGAATACAGTCAAATCTGAGCACTTAGATTAGCGCTAGAGATTGATGATTATGTCCAGATTATAAGTGACCGAGCACAGTGAAGAAAGAGTAACACGGCATAAAGAAACTTTCAAGAAGTGCCATTAGATGTTGCTGAGCAATCTCATTTTCCCAAACAAGTTTCATTACCTCTAATATACAGTAGATCAGTTTAAGTTTTTTATGCTGAAAATGGATGTGAAATAACCACAAATCTCTATTTCAAAATCCCTTTAAAACGACTCTGTTCCGGCCTCTTTCCCAGTTATTTTCAAAAGGGATGTATCAAAGTGTTTGGCAGTGAGAGGCAGTAAAGCCCTCTTTAAAGGATTACTGGGTGAGTAGGATGAGATTTCTCACTTATTTTCCCTATATCCTCCCTCTTTAGCTGCACAGTGCATGAAACCCATATTGTTACTATCACTGGTTTTCTACTCAGGTTGTTAAGGGAGAGCTAATAACAATTCACTTAAGAAAAAATACAACAACAGCATCATCAGAGGAAACTGCAGCTGAGCCAAGTGTAATTATCTGCAGTGACAGCGTGATTTCACTCCAGCAGGTTTGCAGCTCAACACCTGCAGGTCAGAGACACCATATGTCTTGGTAAGTAGTTCACAAGAAGAGCAGGACTCACAACCCACACAGTTCTAAGAAGATCCTCGTTTTTATGCAATATAATCATTTTCAAATGCTAGCTCACCGTAGACTTGCTAAATGCAAATTAACCAGTAAAGATGTCACTTCCTCTAGTACACATTTCACTCTCCTGATATGCTTCTCTTTTGTACACAAGGTAAACACCTTGTTTTTTCTCTATTATGAAAATCCTCTTACAGGTTTAGCTAGAGTATAATACAGGTAGCCTATGTAGACTAACGTGCTGCAAGCCTCAGTGAAAAGAGCCTGTCTAATCCATCAAGAAGTTTTGGGAAAGCAGGATTTGTTTGACAAACCAAACTAGTGAAATGCTATTAAGATGCAGAGGACTAAATGAAATTGCCTTGGCCTCCTGAATAATTTCACAGCACGAGTTCATCTTGTTACACTGAAAAGCACAACAGGTAGGCAGCAGACATGTGCGGCGTGATTGGTAGTCAGTGTTAGTTATACATAATTCATTCCCTCTGTGGTTTACTAGAGAGCGTGGTCGTAATTATTTTGCTGTGAGCCGATTTGTTTTGCATTGACTGCATATATGCAACATTATGAAGTATATACACAACAAGATGGTGCATGTCTGCCTGTCTGCTTTTTTTTTTTCTTTAACCACCAAACCCACTATTGTTTCTTTATCGGTGTGTGGTTCTGAGCAGCACTATGTAATTTCACTTGAGCTCTGTTTAGGCTTTGAAGGCTTGTTTCCTTTTTCCCAAACAGGCCAGACTCCCCATCAGATATAATGAGGGAACATGGAAGCCAAAGTGGAGGTTTGAAATGGTAATTAGTAAGACTCCCTGCGACTATAAGAGACAGAAGGACTGATTTAGCACAGCAGAATTAGAGATTGGAAGACAGTAATAGGACACGTTTGGATGGCAGTCGTATATTTAGCTGTGGTGCCCAGGAGCAGGAATGAAGTAAAATCAGATTTTAGCTCCATTACATCTATTTATACCAGAAGGCCATACTAGCGCAGCTTAAACTTTGTTCATCACTAGAGAAATCTGCAACTTTGCAAGATTGCTGTGCAAAAAATATCATTTTGTTTCATCCATTTTAGACTAAACTAACCATGTGCAAAAACAAATGTTCGTGGTGTCTATAATGAGCAATGAAGAACAAGCTAAATGGAGGTGAAATTTAAAAGACATTAAAAAACACTATTAACTGACATATTGCTTCCTCCCAAATTTCATGCTACTTCTGCTATCATTAGTCACCCTTACTGCATGTTGAGATCTCAAGATGCCTTTCAGCTCATGTGAAGGCACAATTTACATCGGCTAAGTGTCTACTTTGCTGCATTCTAATTAGCGCCAACTTTCTGTGGCAGTTTTTCTGTATTTTCTCTAACACATTATTTATATATGCCTGCAAAAAGCATGGTTATTGTATGTGTGAACAAGTGTACAGCTATAGTGTTGGGGAAGTTGGTTTCACAGTTTTATGATGCTGAATACGGTTTGGTTTAGCATGCTAATGTCCGCTAACTAGCATCACACAACTTTCACTTAACAAGAATATTTGATATGCTGGGGCTATATTTTGAGTTTTCACAAAAACCTACCCAATAACTATAAAAAAACAACAACTTCAGAGTACACTCTCTGCCAGCCATGGATTTCTGCACCAATTTCACCAGCATATGTCAAGAAATTTGGCCTGCTGGTAGCGTTTCGTAAGAAATCAAGAGGATCATGGCTGTCAGCCACATTCATACTTTGGTGACCTTGAATTCTTGTGGAAATGTTCGTGTTCATTTTTTTCAGTACACACTGGGATACTTCAGTCCTGATAAAAGCACTGGAGGATAATATTTGTCATTTTGAAAAGGAGGTATGAGCTAATAGGCACCTCGCTCACCTGACGTCTCAGTTTCTCCTTCCAATTATCTCACAATAGCGCATCTTCAGGGGGAAACAATCCACATATAAGTGTCATTTATGAGAGGTAGAGCATGAGTCTTTCATTAGATGAAGTTTTTCAAAACACATGCAAAAATTAGACACATGCATTGTTTCAGGCTATAATTTTTTGTCAAGCTTTGTAGTGAAGTGCAGCAGAAAGACGATTCAGCTGGGAGCACAGTGACTCTCTAACAACCCCTCTAAACAATACTCAGCAGATTCCTGACACTGAAGTGGAATGCATGAAATGTACAGAAGACAATCCAGAGAGGTATGACAACAAAAAACTAGGACAGGAGGAGGCTAGGCTGGCAAAGCAGACCGAGCAGTGTAGCACCGTAAGCAGCCAAAAAAAGCAGCAGGAGAAGCATTTATGAGCAAAGATAAAGAAATTATGAGCAAAGATAATACTGTTTTCATTAATATGTCTGCATGAACATGGCTACTGGACTGTTTGAATGTGAAGGATGAATATGTAGGGCAGCTCATCGTTTGACAGTGTGTGCACGTTAAGAGAAAGTAGCCTGAATACCTGAGTGACTATGAATAATCCATTGTATTATAACACAGAATTGTACTGAACAATGGTTAGCCTGACAAGTTAGTTTTTTGTGCTGAGATGTCTAATGTTTTAAACATTATGGCTTTTCCACAAGAGCAGTAATAAAGTAAATGATAGAGCTGACAGTGTGTGATCATTTTTTTTTATATTCAAAGGTTTAACCCTCTACTGCATGACTTTTTAATTTTGGGGGAAAAAAATATTTCTCCCTATTTTGGGGGAGCTTTAGGGTCCCTAATAATATATCAATCATAAAATTTGACACCCTGACCCCCCCAAACAGATATTGGTTTGTTGCTTCAAGGCAACACTGTGCAACAAGGGTAGTAAAATGCCAAGTTATTCTATAATAAGTTGTATTAGTACAACAAGGATGAACAAATAAATAAACAACAAATAAACAATGTAAACATTTCACAAAACAATGAAACACCAAAATGCATCCAACATTTGACCCTAACCCCATGCACGTGCGCGCGCATACACACACACACACACACACACACACACGTACACACACACACACACACACACACACACACACACACACGTTGTGTTTCCATCACTTTTGGGGACATTACATTAACTTACATTAAATTCCTGGAGACTTATCCTGTCTCTACCCATCACAAGTCCCTGCCTGAACCTTACCCTAACCCTTACTCAAGCCTTCACCCTAAAATTGAATGATTTACCTTGCATTTTGTCCCCATAAAGTAGGCGAGACCTCACAATATGAGTGTGTAAACAAATTTGTGTCCCCACAACAATAAGTAATACATGACCACACACACTGACACCCACACAGCAATATTGGTATGGCAGGGATCAGGCCCACACAATGTGCTTCCACATGGCCCACATACCGCAAAGAATGATTGCCCTTTGGTGGCCCAGACCTGGTTTGCCAGAGGTGGCCCACACATGGGCCAGCACAAGGCCAGTTTCAGACACCCTGGTCGTCCTGTGCTGGCCTATGTGTGGATTACCTCTGGCAAACCTGATCTGGGCCACTAAAGGGCCGTTATTCATTGCGGTATGTGGGCCATCTGTAGGTGGTGTGCAGCCACGGGCCAGTTGTAGACACACTGCTGGCCCTGTGCTGGCCCAGAACGGTTTCAGCTCTGGCCCCAGATGTCAGCATAATGTGTACCTTAATCAAGCCATGCAACAACAACATGTGCCAGAACATGCAAAACAGTGCAAAAGTAACATGCCGAAACTCTGTTCAGACAGTGAATGGACTGATTTTTATGTAGTGCTTTTCTACTCTCCCAGATTACTCAAAGTGCCGGCTTGATACCAGATCCTGGCCAGACCTGCTTGCTATGTGGGCACTAACACACACACAGACACAGTTACTTTACCAACTGACCCCTGACCCCTGAGCTCCTAAGTGTCCCTCAAACCTCATTCAGGGATCCACTCCTCTACTTCACTGTCACTCCCTGAAAGCTCACTGTCCTCACTTTCTGAGGACAGAAAGTGCACATTCCCTTGGTTTCCTTGCATAAAAAGTTTTTACATCCATGTCCTGTAATTATGAGTAGATTGTAAAGTAAAAAAACATTGACTATGATCATATAAATGCACACAAACACATCTCTACACACATCCAAATGCATTATATTGCCTGAAAAAAATTGGGCTAACTGCGCAGTGTTGCCTTGAGGCAACGAATGAAAATGAACAGTTTTACAGTATAAATAAATTTAAAAAAGTAGAACAAACAATCAAATGTTCTTCTTAACATATTCATGCACATACAAGTATTTTTGTAATATACATTTATTTCACTATAAACATGTAAAATAGTGATCTTTATCTTGCTTCCTAATGGAAATGTCTCTCATGTAGTGCAGCTTGCAGAAAGGCCCCCCCCCCCCCCCCTCCCCCCTCCCCCCCAAATCAAAGTCACACCACCTTCAACTCATCATTTTATTGGAAAGAGATGTGCCTGGTAACATTGTTTGAAAAAAAAGAAGTTTTTTTTTTTTTTGAAGCTCCACCGTAAGGCATGAAAATGTGGTTTGTTGCCTCAGGGCAACGCTATGCAGTAGAGGGTTAAATGACATAAATTAACATATAGAGACCAAAGACAGCACTACATTGCAGCAGGAGTCTTAGTAGACATCTGAGTGAACCTGGTGTGCTCAGCTCTGATGATGATTCTCAGAAACTGATCACAAATAGGTACTTTACTTTGCATGAGGAGCGTTTTTAATTTTTTACAGTTTCCAAATTATTTAGCTGAATTCACCTGTTAAATTCTTTTTTGCAAAATATGTCACCAAGGAAGCAAAAATCCACGCAAAATGCTGATATGTAGCACGATATCTGGAAATGTTTGAAAAACCATACCGATGGGGGCGTTGGGGAGTTTGACAATTTGTTGATGGTAATAAACAATAAACTTCTATCTTTTGAAGTAGGTATGCAACTAAAACACATTAATATATCTAATATATCACTTTTATAATGTTTAATACAATAAAGACAATAAAGGTAATTTAATTTACTGTGAGCTGCTGTGCTGAGCCAATCCTATCATGATCCCTGGGTTTTTATTTGGCTGGAGTTTTGAGTTGCTGTGCTTTGTTACTTTATGATTATTGTTTTTTTATTATTAGTTATATTTATTGCGTAGGTTCCCTCAGTTTCCTGAGCCTTTAGTCTTGACTGCTTATTGCTTGTATTTATAGACTTTGATTGGTCCCTTCGGTGCTTCCTCTGTGTGAACCCCCTCTGTTAAGTTCATTCATGTTTCCGTGTTTCCTGTTTTAAGTTATTGTTATTGCTAATTACGTATCTCTGGTGCCGGGTTTAGTTTCACTTCCTCCTTACTGTCTGATTGTCGTTAATGTCTAGATCTATTTTCTATCATCCATTTTAACAGTTAGAACAAAATGAAGCTAAAAACATCATCTCCCTGTCTCCGGTACAGTTTTTACCACAACCAGTTGTGAACGTGGAAATGATGTCATTTTTTCAGTCATGTCTGCTGGGAAATCTCACAGTAATTCTGAACAAGCCACAAGTCAGTAGTGCAACTGCTGTGTAATATTTTTATGTGGAAATTATGTGCTTTTGGAGGGTGTATGTTGGATTCAAAACAAACTACGGTGTTCATGGTAACAAAGAGACCTCACCGCATGTGTAACTGACTTACCATTGCTTTCTTTAAGAGACAAATCAAGGGGCCGGGACTGGAATTGTATTTGTGTTGTGTGTCACAGTGGACATAAGCTATACTAGGCACACAAAAGCAGGTTTTTTTCAGCTAATTTCAACAATTTGTTGACGATGAGAAACTATAATGTGTTATCTTTAGAAGTCTGTGGAACTGGTAATTTAATTCACAATTTTCTATCAAATTATTAGACTTCACAGCTTGACAAAAATCCAATATTGTGTCACAAGGGACTTGCAACCTCCTACATTGTTATTATCCTTCTCAGGATTGATTTCAGATATGCAGTGACAGGAGGTGTATTCACTAAATCACGAATCATCACAATGAATGCTGCGTTTTCCTTTTTGAATCTATGTGACTTCCTGCTTCAGGCAGCCATTAAAAGCCTGGAATGAGAAGCTCTTTCTGTGCACTCATCCAAGTGTGACGACCAGTTCGGGTGGGGCATGCATGGGTCACCACTGATCTATTCAGGGCTTTCAGTAGGAGTGTTTTCCTGGCATGATGCCCCTAAAAGGTTACCCTGTGTGTGAGATAACATTTTTACAACCATCTCATGCTTGGCTGGACTACTTTAGTAGCGGGGTGACGGCAAGAAGAAAGCTGGGGTGTGTTTTGGCAGTAAGTAAAGAAAAGACAAGTGAAATCACAGACAGAGGTTGTGTTAGCTTACATGTAATTTGCAGTTCCACTTTTTTTTCTTTTGTAGATTTTTACAACAACTACTGCTGACTTGTTTTTGTTTTTTCTTGACATGTTTTTCTCTGGATGCATTTGGCACATTACATCAAATTATAATTGCACCATTTAATACTTTATTTTCACCCCATGACTGAACATTGATGTTCCCTCAATTTAAAGCAACTACAATAACATACATCTGTGCATTTGTTGTTTGTTCCACATTGCAGTCCTTGTATGAAAAATATCGACAGTTTAACAAAAAAGGAACAAGACAGAAAAAGAGCTGAAGCCATTACCTGCAGATCAAAGGTTATTTTGCTGTGTAGTTTCTGCAGTGAACCCAAGTGCCTCTCTGGAATTTCCCCAGAATATTGTTTTTATTCAGCATGCTCCACATTTACTGCTTTCTTTAAACATTAATGGATTGCTCAGAAAGGAAGTGGCTTCTCTGTCACTACGAGGTTTCTGAGCTGGAGCGAAAAGGCAATGACAGATGAGTCTAAGATGGCTGTACTATCTAAGGCATATCACAGAAAGGGTTGATAAATATTAGTAGTCAGCAGTCCAGTTGACAAAACAGGGTACTCTATGCTAAACATTTTTAAAAGACAACAAATTTCATACAATTCCAGTGGAAGTAATCAGGCTTCCAAAGAAAACATTTCGGGAGAATCAGTCCAATATTCAGTTAAGACCATTATAGTCAGATCTTTTTAATTTTATTTCTTTTATTTCTTTTGAACTAATTTACACTTTATCAGGTACAGCTGTTCAACTCCTCATTATCACAAATATCAGCGGATTACATGGCAGCAACGCCATGCAATTAGACATGTAGACATGGTCAAGATGACCGGTTGAAGGTCAGACTTTAAACGTGGCATGGTTGTTTCTGCCAGATGGGCTGATCTGAGCACTTTAGAAACCGCTTAGCTACTGGGATTTTTTTTCACACAAGCATTTCTAGTGTTCACAGGGAATGATCCACAAAATAGAAAATATTCACTGAGTGGCATTTTTCTGGGAGAAAATACCCTGCTAATGTCAGAGGTCAGATGAGAATGTCCAGGTGTCTTTGAGCTGATAGGAAGGCAACAGTAACTCACGAAAACCAAAACACTCATGACAACCAAGGCATGCAGCTAAGAACAGGAAATTGGGGGTGCATTTTGAGCAGGCTCACCAATATTGGACTACAGAAGATTGGAAATATATTCTTTGGTCTGACGAGTCTCAATTTCTGCTGCAACATTTTGATAGTACGGTCAAATTTTAGTTTGAAGGCATGGCTCCATCGTGTGTCAGTGGTTCAGGCTAGTATAGGCGGTATTTCCTTAGCCAACTTTGAGACTTGGAACGAACTGAGCATCGTTTAAACACTTCCCTACCTGAGTATTGCTGTCGATCAGTATTGCTGTCGATCTCAAGCCAGATCTCAAGCCAGTAGAGGAACAGGACAGTGCACACATCACACTTTTAATGTTGAGCTGACAAATCTGAAGCAACTGTGTGATGATCTCCTGTCAATATGGACCAAAACAACAGCCCTGTTCTTGCTAGATAGATAGATAGATAGATAGATAGATAGATAGATAGATAGATAGATAGATAGATAGATAGATAGATGTGGTTGAAGAAAATAATTACCTCAGCTGCAGTGTAAAGTGGACTATAAGTTATTCATGCATGAATTTTAGAAAAATAAGGGATCAAGAGCAAATGGGCAGCAGACTGGTCAGTGCTGCTTTTACCCTCTTGTCGCTTTTGAGGACACAGTAGGAAGCCACTTACATAATCAGTCATTTAAAGTTAACACAAGAGGAGCACTAGTGGGACTTCATGAGGACAACATTAAAGAAAGATGAATTTAAGTGAGTGCTACACTTTAGCAGGAAGGAAACACTGTGCAGTGCCATCTGTGACCTGTCTTAGCGATCGTTCAGATGAGTTCTCATTTAACCCAGTGTCACTTTAACTTTAGACTCTGCGAAGCAAAAAGACATCATTAAAAAATAAGTTTTTTTTAAAGCACACTTGCCCCAAATCAGTGTTTACATGACTTATTTCTACAAAAAGAAGCTTGTGGTTTGTGAACTTTGTGACACTGCAAATGCTGCAAAGGGATCTTACTCCCTGAAGTTGTTATGAGGAGATAAAACCATCGCTAGACTTAAGGTAGCTCCTCCTCAGATTGCTTCTCAGGTATGCATTTAGAAAACATACAGACCACACAGCCAGCCATAATTTGATGTTCTCTGGTTGTGATAAAGTAATCGTAAACTTCATCTGACGCCATATCAGATCACTCATGTTGGACTTGAATCTGTCTCTTGGCTCGGACTGCATAAGTGCTCCCCAGGGTTTCCCTGGGCTGATACATTCAACTGAAACACTCAGCCTAGATACTCAGCTGTGTTTTATGCCTGTGTTCTTTAACCTTGGAGAAAAAAAAGTCAAACTCTATGGGGATTCAGAGAGTCTAGCTGCTGAGAGGAGTTCAGTCACATGAAAGAGCAGCTGGATGAAATGAACATTCCCTCAAGGCCTGGCTGCTGCTTCAGATACTCCTACAGACACACCGCAGGGAGAAGGCTGAATAAGCATTATAGTATAGTGAAAAACATGACCCTAAGGTCCAGCTCATCTGCAGCAGTGACCCCACCCAACCACAGCGCTGTGCGCTTCTGCCTTCATGTGTGTTTTAACTCTAAAACATTTTCTTTTGGTCTTTCTCCCTCCCTCCAGATGGTTTTTTTCTGCCTTCGCATGTATACATACACTCTTTCACTGTTAATTTAAAAGATAAACCACCTTGAGAATTTTTATTTACATTTCTCTACAATATCATGTTCTCGATCTGAGAGAGACGAATGTTTTTCATAACAGAAGCCAGAGACTTCCTGTTCAGACGGACACAGATCAGCAGACGGTTTGCACAGTTTAGAGCCATCAAGTGACAGTAATAAAATTTTAATTGATAAAGTGTGCAACTCTACATCTGTCCACCCATAAAACCACTACAAAGTACAGTCAGACATTTTCATATGACAATTACACTTTATAACAAAAAGGTTCAAGGTGAAAAACAAACACAAAATGACAGAAACAACTCCTGAAATACAAATCTACACATCCCAGTAAAACAGTTAACTTTTATTGGTATAATAAGGTATTTATGAGTAAGATTAAGCCACGGCACAAAAGTCCACAGCTTAAATTACTCATATAACTGGATCAGTGTAGCCTGATCATGTCACACAGTGTTTGCACAGCTGTGCAGATGTATTGTTCATTTCTTTCCAATCTTTCCATGGATCTTATTACAGTGTCTTTTTTAAAGCTCATAAGTAATGTGCTTATTAATAAAGTAGCACAAAAATATTGTTCATCATGAAGGGTCACGTTAAGATATTTTCTTTCAAAAAGTACTAACTGAGATTCTTGTTTTCTACTGTATTTCACAGCAATATCGTAGGATAACTTAATGGAGGCATTAATATGATTTAACCATTGAAGTCTTACATAGCATTTAGAATGCATTTAGCATCTGTTATCTGCTGTCTTCACCACTCGTGTTAAGTTTGTATATGAAAACTCATATGTGGCATCTCTGCCTCTCCAAACTTCCTCTTTACAGTTTCCTGTTGGAAACAGCTGTAAATTTACTTCCTCTGTGGCTTCCTGACTCAGTAGAGATCCAGAGACAAGGGTTACATACCTCTGGTTTCATGTTCTTGGTGGGGGTTGATGGAGGATAGGGCCACTGAGCAGATGGGAAACCAGAAAGTGGTAGACAGCTTTCTGCTTCCCCGGTGATGCATGCACGAGTAAAACGACGAGAGGTCAACAACAACAACAATCTTTATTTATAGAGCACATTTAAAAGCCTTGGGCATACCAAAGTGCTTTACATAAAACAATAAAAGGTTCAAACATTGATAAAGGATAAATAAAAATAACGAGTTATGTTCATAGATAAAAGCTACCAATAAGAATGACTACAGCACATGGGTAATAGCAAGATAAAAGCTGTACCACCATAATAAAAGACACCAATAGAAAGATAGGAGGGAATTAATACAAGAGGTCAATAGGTCACAGCAACCAAACAAACAAACAAACAAACCAGCAATTAAAAGGTGGAGAAGGCAAGTTTAAAAAGATATGTTTTAAGCTGTGATTTAAAAGAATGAATAGAATCAGATGCCCGGATGCCAATCGGGAGATTGTTCCACAGCACAGGTGCAACAAGAGCAAACGATCGATCACCTCTAGTCTTAAGTCGAGATCTGGGCTGAGCCAGCAGTAACTGTGACGATGACCTTAAAGCCCTAGCAGGAGCATAAGGGTTTAAAAGGTCCTTAAGGTAGCTGGGTGCAGTGTTGTTAGTAATTTTAAAAGTAAACAACAAAATTTTAAATTGAATACGATATTTGACAGGCAACCAGTGCAGATCGGCAAGGACAGGAGTAATGTGGGCAAACTTGCTGGTTTTGGTTAGAATGCGAGCTGCAGCATTCTGAACTGTCTGTAATCTCTGTAAAAGGGAAGAGTGGAGACCACAATAAAGTGAATTACAATAGTCTAGCCTCGACGTTACAAAGGCGTGGATGAGCTTTTCGAGATCTTTATGCGGGATATAGCGCCTAGCCTTAGAGATAAGACGAAGCTGGTAAAAACTAGATCTGACAACAGCAGACACTTGTTTGTCAAGTGAAAAGGAGCTGTCAAATAAGACACCCAGATTCCTGACAGTATCAGAGAGAGAACAACTAAGAAAACCAAAGGCATCCCGGAGATTGGCACGAAGGGCATTACTACCAAAAATCATAATCTCGGTTTTCTTCTCATTAAGGATAAGAGAATTCGACAACAACCACTTCTTGGCCTCGGACATGCATTCTCGGAGGCTATTCAGAGACAGAGCAAGATCGTCGTTTAGCTCAAAATAGAGCTGGATATCATCTGCATAATAGTGATAAGCAATATGGTATTTCTCAAAGATGGCACTTAAAGGAAGCAAGTATAATGAGAAAAGGGTAGGGCCCAGCACAGATCCCTGGGGGACACCACAGCAAACAGGTACAGCCGAGGAAGAGGATGTAGCCAGATGTACCGTAGAGAGCCGATTGGAGAGATAGGATTTAAACCAATCCAGGGCAGCGCCCTTGATGCCTACAGTGTGCTCAAGTCTCGCTAATAAGATATTATGGTCAACCATGTCAAATGCCGATGATAGATCCAAAAGCACTAAGACTGAGGGGCGTCCGTTGTCAGCCATTAGTAGGAGATCATTGAAAACACGAAGCAATGCTGATTCTGTACTGTGATGTTGTTTGAAGGCCGATTGAAATTTATCATTTATATTATTCTCATCAAGGTAGGTCTGCAGTTGGAGCAGAACCACCTTCTCAAGTATTTTAGCCAGAAAGGGAAGCTTAGAAATTGGCCTAAAATTGGCAAAATCACTAAGCTCAAGGTTCCTTTTTTTTAGAACAGGTTGGATTATGGCATGCTTGAGAGCTGAAGGTACATAGCCAGAAAGCAAGGAGAAGTTCAATATGGACAATAAACAGGGTCCAATTACACTGAAACAATCCTTAACAATACGGGATGGGAGAGCATCATGTACACAGTTAGTATTGTTCAATTTATCAATTAGACGCTTCAGAGTGGAGAGAGAAACGGGTTCAAATTGATAAAAGGTGGCCGAACAATCAGGAGTAGACATACAATCAGTCACCAGAGGAAGAGTAGATCTAAGGGATAAAACTTTATCTAAAAAATAGTTTGAGAATTTTCCACAAAGACCCGGGGAAGACAGCAGTGGCATAGAGGGACGGGGGTTCACCACAGAGTTAAAAATTTTAAATAGAATTCGTGGATTATCACCATTAGTGGTAATAATTTTAGAGAGAAAAGCCGCTTTAGC
Source organism: Aulonocara stuartgranti (assembly GCF_965226115.1). Lineage (NCBI taxonomy): Eukaryota > Metazoa > Chordata > Actinopteri > Cichliformes > Cichlidae > Aulonocara > Aulonocara stuartgranti. The sequence continues at coordinate 21,637,782 of NC_138952.1, forward strand.
CGTTCTGGCAGCAGTTTGGAACTTCGAGCGGCTAATACGTAAAATATCATAAGAAGACTGAAGTCTATCACTCCTCCACTTCCTCTCATCACGCCGACATATACATCGTAGGGCACGAACAGAATCATTTAACCAGCATTGTGAGAAAGTTCTAGGGCGTTTCATTTTGATGGGTGCAACAATGTTAAGAATCGAGGAACAGGTGGTAAAAAGAGTATTAGTAGAGTTCTCAAGTGTGTGTGGGGAAGAACAATCCAGCATACTAAATGGGGAGTTAACAAAAGACGTAATAAAGTTGACCACAGTATTGGCATTAATAGTGCGCGTAGGATAAAGAGGAGAGTTTAGGTATTGACCAGTATCACCCAGGTCTACATCGAAGATGACCGGGGAATGATCAGAGAGACCAGTATTCCTGATTTCCTTAATGCAAATGTCCACATTGAATGAAAAAACCAAATCAAGGGTGTGGCCTTGAACATGGGTAGGCTCATTCACCCACTGAATAAGATTAAAAGAATCAGTCAGCACAAGAAAGTCTTTAGCCAATTGGTCATTCATACAGCAGACATGAATGTTAAAATCTCCAGAAACAATAACAGAATCATATTTAAAAAGAACGGATCCCAAAAAATCAGCAAATTCAGAGATAAACATCTTATGATATTTAGGCGGACGATAGACCACGACACACAAAGTGGTCCGAGAGCCCGTCAGTTCCAATAGCTGAACTTCAAAACTGGAATAGGTTGGAGAGGATAGCAGCCGTGCATCATGTTTATTTTTGAAAACCGAGGCTAAGCCACCACCTCTACCAGTTAGCCTAGGTGAGCTAAAGAAGGCACAATCAGGAGGTAGAAGCTCAGAGAAGGGGATGAACTCACCCGGAGAAGTCCAGGTCTCCGTTAGAAATAGGACATCCAGTCCCGAGGTGAGAAAAAAGTCATTTAGGAGGAAGGCCTTATTTGAAAGAGACCTGACATTAAATAAGGCCATCCGAATCCGGGGGGCCAGGACCTTTGTAGTAGCCCGTCGCAAGGAGCAAAGGTTGTTATGTTGAACACCGCGGCCAGGCGGTGTTATCCAAGATCGGGCAGAGTGGTAAGCCACTGGGCGAGCAGGGTAGGTTTGAAGGCCGACGGAGCAAATCCAACGGTGAGTTAGCAATCTAGCCGCAGAGTGGCTGCTGAGATAGTGGAAGAAACAGGATAGCTCACGGCTTGTAGAAGGGAAGTCCATAGCCATGGCTCTGATATAAGCCTTAACGCGGACACGGACGCCGCTCCTCCTACCCCGTTTCCTGAAGCGTTTCCTACGGAGCATGGGAAGAGGAGGATAGGTCACATAGGTAGGGGAGACAGGCATCAGGGGGATAGCGGCACCGGCGGTCCCAAGGCAGTCAGGTCGTTGAGAACAGGAAAACCGAAGATTCAGGAGCGTGTCTCTGTCATAAGTTATTAGTGTACAATCACCTAGAGAACATAAAACCAAAGATAAAACAACGAGAAGTACAACGCCGAGGCGAAGACGTGGTCGGAGACGGTCAGCCATGCACACCGGCGCCATCTTGCTTCCACAAGAGCTAACAAGCATCCTGCCTGCCACACAGGTCAAAGATACATGCAAACGATGTAAGATGTAAAGAAAATATTGTGAAGTTGGGAGATGATGTTGTTGTTGGTGTGTTGTGTTGTGTTGTATCGGTGTGCCAGAGAAAATTCTTTTCTAATTATTTTTTTTCTAGTTCCTCCTGTAAAAAACATTTCTCAAAGGATTTGATGAATTTCTACATTTTATAAGAAAGGATGGTGCTGTCGTTACTGTCACAGTGCAAAGGTGTCTGCTGGGGCCTTTCTGTGTGGAGTTTCTGTGAGTTAATATTGTTCGTGGTTCAGTTTTCTTGTTTTTCCTAGTTTTATCACTTATATTTCTAGTTCTGAGTTTCTTGTTTCTTTTAGTCTGCCTCCTTTTCATGCCTGTGTGTGTGTGTACCCTTTCTTGTCTCCCGTGCATGTTAAGTTCTGTCTCCATGGTTATTCATATGTCTCCCCAGTCACTGTGTTAAGCTTTCATGTCTAGAGTCTGAGTTTCTGTCTATGTGTTTCCTGTTTTATTTTGATAGTTCCTTGTCCTGTGTTCAATGTATTCAGTTTTGTTTCCTCCCTGTCTCATTGTGTCTGATTACTTCCAGCTGTGTATTTAAGTCCTCTGTCTGCCTTGGCTTGTTGTAGGGTCATCCCACACGGCTGTGTTTCATTTTGTGCCTCGGGTCCCTCGTCACTCCCTGTCCCAAGTTTAAGTTTGTTGTATCTAGTTTCTAAGCACACAGCTGAGCTGCCTCTCTTCGTTTATGCTGTTGCGATACTAGTCCTGCATTTGGGTCCTCATCCTGCCTGCCACACAGCATCCCCTAACAATGTGTGCTTTTTCATGATCCATTACATGCATTGCTATGAAGTTAGAATTTTGCTGAATTAATTCAAGATATACTGTTATTTATTTATTACTTTTATTTTATCAGGAATTCCCACTGAGATCGCATTCTTTTGTACAATAGATACCTAACTCAAGTAGCAACCATAAAAACATCTCAGAAATGCTACAAATACAACAAAAAACATAAATCACAAATGCACAATATAAAAATGCCCATAACATAAAACATTAAAACATCAAGTGACTTCTCAAAAAAACATTCCTTCTTGTGCTTTTAAATTCACCAAGCGATAAAGATATATTCAAATTTTACCCATTCTATAAATCAGTATATGTCCAATGTGCATTGTAAGAAAATGCTGTTTTCCTCACATACCTCAGAACTGTAGCTACAGAGGAAAATATACTAGTGCTGTTTTCATTGAGTGGTCAGTGATGGCCAGCCCACAAAATGATTAAGAATGCAACAGTGAGTCAGAGACTTTGCATTTGTAATAAAACATAGAGATGCACGGCACACCGAGTCAAGATTCATGCACACTGTAAAAAAAAAAAATCCTAATATAAAAGTATTTTACAGTTTTGTACTGTTCTTCTAGAATTGTTAGGATGCCTGGGTCGTCGACCCAGGGTTTTTGAGTTTACGATATTATTTATACTGTCTAGTTTTTGGTTTCTTTGAGTTCTGTCTTATGGCTTAGGTCTGTCTTCTTTAGTTGCTCTGTCTCCCCTATCACCTGCATCCCCTTGTCTAGTTCGCGTCTATGTGTATCTTAAGTTCCTATATCCCCGTGTTCAGTCAGTGTTTTGTGTCTGCCCTGTTCCCACGTCTCTGTTCCCTTTGTAGTGCCTGCTTATGAGCCTGTGTCTTTTGTTCAGTCTGTGTTATGCGTTTCCTGTTTTACTTTGAAGGTCTGTGTCTTATCTCAGTGTGTTCAGTTTACGCTTCTTTGGTCTCGTCAGTTCTGATTTGTCCCAGCTGTGTTTCCCTCCTGTTACCCATTCCCTGATTGCTCCCTCTGTGTATTTAAGCCCAGTGTTTCTCTGTGTCCGTGTCGCGATCTACCGTTTACTTTGCTGTGTGTTTTGTCAATCCGCTGGTGTTAGTTTATTTTTGAGTTTTTCCAGTTATGTTATGTTTGCGTTCAGCATTAAAGCTGTTTTGGTTTAAGTTCTGTCTCCGGAGTCTGCACCTTGGGTCCTATCCCTGTCCGCACACAGCCGTCACCTAACAGAAGATCGCGACCAGAACATGGACCCTGCAGACTCCTTTTTCTTTGAGTTCTACGGCGAGATGGAGCGGCTGGTGCACCTGCTCGACCGCATCGCCCGGTCCCCGGATTTAAGGACCATGGCAGTGGGGCTGAGTGCGGTGGAGGCCATCATTCGGCATAATCCCCGGCTTAGCCAGTTTGCTAAAGACACTGAGTTGGGGAACACCATTACTGCCTGGAGAGAGCAAGTCAGGGCTAGTGAGCTTGCTCTCTCCCTCACTACGTCTTCCCCACCGCTGCCGCAGGACAACGCACACTCTGCTTCATCGCCGCTGCAGGCTTCCTCCCCTTCCTCACGCCAGCCGGGACCTTGTTCGCCTGTCCGTTCGCCTGCCTTTTTTCTGGCGGCTGTGTGGTCGGAGGATGAGGAGGAGGTCTCCGTTTCTCCACCGGTTCCTGTTCCCTCGTCTAAAAGGAAGCGACGCCACCGTCGCTCCTCTCCTCGGTCATCCGTTCAGCCTCACGCCTCGTCAGCTGGAGGGCCCGAGGAGCCCGTTCAGCCTCACGCCTCGTCAGCTGGAGGGCCCGAGGAGCCCGTTCAGCCTCACGCCACGTCAGCTGGAGGGCCCGGGGAGCCCGTTCAGCCTCACGCCTCGTCAGCTGGAGGGCCCAAGGAGCCCGTTCAGCCTCACGCCTCGTCAGCTGGAGGGCCCGAGGAGCCCGTTCAGCCTCACGCCACGTCAGCTGGAGGGCCCGAGGAGCCCGTTCAGCCTCACGCCACGTCAGCTGGAGGGCCCGGGGAGCCCGTTCAGCCTCACGCCTCGTCAGCTGGAGGGCCCGAGGAGCCCGTTCAGCTTCCTGTCTCCGCTGGAGGGTCCGAGGGGCCCGTTCAGCCACCTGTCTCTGCTGGAGGGTCCGAGGGGCCCGTTCAGCCACCTGTATCCGCTGGAGGGTCCGAGGAACCGCTTCAGCCGTCTCTTCCTGCTGGAGGGTCCGAGGGGCCCGTTCAGCCACCTGTCTCCGCTGGAGGGTCCGAGGGGCCCGTTCAGCCACCTGTCTCCGCTGGAGGGTCCGAGGGGCCCGTTCAGCCACCTGTCTCCGCTGGAGGGTCCGAGGAACCGCTTCAGCCACCTGTCTCCGCTGGAGGGTCCGAGGAACCGCTTCAGCCGTCTCTTCCTGCTGGAGGATCCGAGGGGCCAGTTCAGCCTCCTGTCTCTGCTGGAGGGTCCGAGGGGCCCGTTCAGCCACCTGTCTCTGCTGGAGGGTCCGAGGAACCGCTTCAGCCACCTGTCTCCGCTGGAGGGTCCGAGGAATCGCTTCAGCCGTCTCTTCCTGCTGGAGGATCCGAGGGGCCAGTTCAGCCTCCTGTCTCTGCTGGAGGGTCCGAGGAACCGCTTCAGCCGTCTCTTCCTGCTGGAGGATCCGAGGGGCCCGTTCAGCCTCTTGCCTCGTCAGCTGGGGGTCCGGGAGGACCCAGCCAGCACGTCCCAGTGTCTGCTGATGGTTCTGGCGAGCCCGTTCAGCCACCACCGGCTCCACCGCCTGGTCCGGCCTCCGAGTCTGCAGTTCCGTCTGGTCCTGCATCTGCAGCTCCGCCTGGTCCGGCCCCCGAGTCTGCAGCTCCGCCTGGTCCGGCCCCCGAGTCTGCAGTTCCGCCTGATCCGGCCTCAGCCTCTGTAGCTTCGCCTGGTCCGGCCTCCGAGTGTTCAGCTTCGTATGCTCCTGAGGTCTCCATGCTGTCTGTTCCTGCACGTCCTGTCCGGCCTGCACGGCCTGCACGTCCTGCACATCTTGTCCGGCCTGCTCGTCCTGCACGTCCTGTCCGGCCTGCTCGTCCTGCACGTCCTGTCCGGCCGATGACTGGACGTCATTGCCGTCATGGACGACCCCCTGACCTACGTCGCCGTCGGTGCCTCCGGCCCGGCGGGCCTCCTGATCTGCTCGGTCGCCGTCGGTGCCTCCCGCCCGGCCGGCCTCCTGATCTGCTCCGTCGCCACCGGTGCCTCCCGCCTGGCCGGCCTCCTGACCTGTTTTCTGGGCTATTGGACCATCAGCCTCCGGGCCGCCCCCCTGACCTGCCCGGGTTTGGACTGTTGTGCCGTTAGCCTCCGGGCCGGCCCCCCCTGAACTTTTTTGAGACTATTGCCTGGGCCTCTGCGCCTTTCGTGAGCTCTTTTGTTTGTTTGCTTTTGGACTTTGCCTGGGCCTTGGTGCTGTTGTTTTGGACTTTGCACTTTTTTTTTGTTGTTGTTGTTTCTGGCTCCTTGTTTTGTTTCAAGCCCTCCATCCTGTTTCCCCCGCCACCCACCCTGGTTGGGTTGTTTTTGTTTTTTTGATTTTGATGTTTTGGTTTGGGCTGTCTGGAAGCCAGCCCTTAAGGGGGGGGTACTGTTAGGATGCCTGGGTCGTCGACCCAGGGTTTTTGAGTTTACGATATTATTTATACTGTCTAGTTTTTGGTTTCTTTGAGTTCTGTCTTATGGCTTAGGTCTGTCTTCTTTAGTTGCTCTGTCTCCCCTATCACCTGCATCCCCTTGTCTAGTTCGCGTCTATGTGTATCTTAAGTTCCTATATCCCCGTGTTCAGTCAGTGTTTGTGTCTGCCCTGTTCCCACGTCTCTGTTCCCTTTGTAGTGCCTGCTTATGAGCCTGTGTCTTTTGTTCAGTCTGTGTTATGCGTTTCCTGTTTTACTTTGAAGGTCTGTGTCTTATCTCAGTGTGTTCAGTTTACGCTTCTTTGGTCTCGTCAGTTCTGATTTGTCCCAGCTGTGTTTCCCTCCTGTTACCCATTCCCTGATTGCTCCCTCTGTGTATTTAAGCCCAGTGTTTCTCTGTGTCCGTGTCGCGATCTACCGTTTACTTTGCTGTGTGTTTTGTCAATCCGCTGGTGTTAGTTTATTTTTGAGTTTTTCCAGTTATGTTATGTTTGCGTTCAGCATTAAAGCTGTTTTGGTTTAAGTTCTGTCTCCGGAGTCTGCACCTTGGGTCCTATCCCTGTCCGCACACAGCCGTCACCTAACAAGAATATCATTAAATTTACATCAATAGACTGTGATTTCACATTTCAAATGTAAATTAACGTAAAATCACTGTAATGTAATAAAACATAATTTTCTTGTTTTTTAAATGTATCTGTATTCAGGGCAATCGTGGCTCAAGAGTTGGCAGTTCGCCTTGTAATCAGAAGGTTGCCGGTTCGAACCCCGGCTCGGACACTCTCAGTCGTTGTCTCCTTGGGCAAGACACTTCACCTACTGGTGCTGGCCAGAGGAGAATTATAAAGTGGAATTGTCAAGCGCATTGAGGGTCTCAAAAAGCGCTATATGAATGCAATCCATTATTATTTAAACCAACTGTTAACTGTATATTTCTGTACATTTAAGTATTATTATTCATATTGCCGCATTCATTGACCTTGTTTATAGGTAAATTCATTGTTTAGTCACATTAAATTGTTCCTAATTTAATGTTTAAAAGCACTTGAAAAAGGCAAAATCCCATGTAAAATTAGGGCAACAAATTGTATTTTCATTACTTGAAATAACCTTATTTTTATGAATAAGTTATTTTCTGTTATTTTTACGGTAGTATTTTTTTTCCAGCTGCCGGAATATTACTGTTTTTTTAAGGATGTTTTTTCTAACAGTACATATAAAGAGTGTATCAGCATAATAAAGACTGAACCTCATCATTAGGGTCAGTCTTTAATTTTATTTCTAGTGCTTAGGAATATGACTAAATACATGAAAAGCTAAGGACACTGCAATCAACTTCATCTGTACATTACTGTACTAACTATTAGGAGAGGTGGAACTTCTGAGCATCAGGATGTTAACATTATTCTTGTTGTTAGCATTTCAGAGCTGGTTAAGCTGTTCACTGATTTCTGATTATAATAGTCATTAATCAATTCATGACTTGATTAAAAAAAGGAGGAAAAAATGGAGCTTAAGTAACTTTTGCTAAGAAGTGCTGCCAACTGAGTGCTTCTAATGGACAAGAAAACAACACTGAAGAGTGCTAATAACAATAGAGAGCTATCATTAAAATGTGGAGGAAGAGTGGCAGAAATGTGGAGTCGGAGACAGGCGGTAACTGGGAATGATGGATGCAGTGAGATGGATATGACAGATGGAGAAAGGAGGAAAAGAAGAAAGTTTGATAACTTAGACCCATCTGCAGTGAAAGAATGATGAATGACTTTCATTTATAGTAGGAGCAAGTCTTCCTTTAGCAGAGCTTCCCTGTGGCTTTGAACCTCTGTGGCAATCTCACTTTTGTCCTCCTATGAGCTCTACCAGCTGAATCTGAATGCTTTATTAATCCCTAAAGAAAATATGTATTGTGCTGTGTGAGTTGTGTTGAAATATTGACAACCCAAATGCAGGATGTGGTAGACGAAGTCTGAATGTAATGCTGAGCGTTTATTCCAAGAAAAATAACAAGTAAGAGGCAATCCAGAAACAGGTAACAAAAGTCCATAAGCCATGAGAAAGCACAGGGGAAAACACTAGGCTCAGCACAGTTAGTGAGACATTAGACAAAGGGCAAGGGGAGACAGCAACAATGACAATAAATACACAACATAATGAGGGAAGCTGAAACTAATCACAGAATTGACAAGGGACATTTAATAAATACCAAACACGCTAGACACAGGTTACAGAAATAAAACAGGAATGACATCACTGAGGGAGACTTTCCACAAAAGAGAGGAGGAAGACAACTAGAAAGTCAAAAAACCTCCAAATCAAGAGGTTTAATCACAACGAGGAAGTCCTTCAACCAGCCCTGGTGGTTTCTGCAAGTAAGCCATCTGTTAAAAGCAGTTGTGACAGTTGAATTACCCCCACAAATACAATATTAAAAACACAGTGTGGAACATAAAACGCATCATCCAGATTCAGTTTTGTGTAAATGTTTTATACATTATGTCTGTAAAACATTACATGTGACGTCACTTTGCACAGTTTACAGAGAGAAGTCAGCTTTGAGTATTTAGGTTATTTCACTGTCTTCATGTAACCCCAGATTAACTCGAAGATAAGAGAGATCTGGACACCCTAGGTGGCCACATCTGGGAGGAAACCCTGTCACTGTTGCCCAACCAAGAGGACACCCTGTGTGTAATTTAGAATATGATAAAATGGCCAAGCTCCAACAGTGAAATTCATGAACATTTGTGATGCCCAGATGATGGTGAATGTGGCTGACTCTAATGTCTCCCTGACTATATGCATGATAACATGAAACCTCTCTCAAACACAAAAATCTGCTCTATTACACGGAGAGAAAAAAACTACCTGAGCTTCTTCCTCAACTCATAACTGTGCCCTGATAGATTAGAAAAATATACCAATTCACACATTTTTGTGGACAAGATCTTGTTTTTGTCATAAAATGAGCATTCAGTCGTAGTTTGTGCAGATTGTGCAACTGATAATATCGTACATTCAGCGATTCAGCGCTGTGCTCATTACTTTGGGGTGTTTTTTTTCTCTTTTCTTCTGTCAACGAACAGCAGGTAAAGTAAGAGGGGGAGAATGTAATTCCACAGGGCAAACATTAATTTTCTCGCTCTCCTTTCCACCTGCAACGCAGTATGTAGACACAGAGCGCGGCTCTGAGTTTGTCCTTGGATTGATGGATATCTGCCTGCGCTGCAAAGGAATCATAAGTCTGAAAATGCAATCAGCAGGAGGGACAGCAGAAGAGAGGAACTGCTTCTCACTGATATTCTTTCAGACAGTGCCAAACGCTCTGCTCGAGGGCTTTTACATCTATTCTCTACCCTTATGTTCATAGATTATGAAGGGAGTTAAGGTCTGCGATAAGGTGAAAGTATTCTTTGATGCAGTGAACATCAAAGGATTATTTTAATAAAAAGATCACTGTCCAAGCAGAGGAATCAGCTGGTGTTGCTCATCTTTGGAGAACATGTTTTTTTGATGTAACACTTCAAAATGCACAAAATGCATTAGTTGATGCATGAATCATTGCCGACTCCATAGCTGTTAATGTAAGTCTTCCTCTATTTGGAAATGAACAGCCTATTATGAGTTTATGCTATTAATTAAAGCTCAGCAAATTATTAATTAATGAGTGTTAATTTACAGTCCCTTCATTCTTTCATTAGCTTTGATTAAATTGTTTCTTTCTTTTTTAATGAGATCTGGTCCTGTTCTGCTTTCAAAGAGATTCGGCAAACACGCTACGCTAAAAAAATCTCCTTTTATATTTAAGTTCTTGTTCCATTAGTGGCGTATTTTAAAGCATTTTTCCTGAGTCAAAGCAACAGTGTCGGGTCTCTCTTCCGCTACGTATTGTAACTCAACGCAATCTCAGATTCTGCTTTTCTTTCATCTGTCTTTTTGAAGCGTGTTCCTGGGGTTTTCTTGCAACGTTCAAAGGAAAATGGCCGTCTTCTACAGCAACCTGCTATCCGATGTTGAAACCTTTGCAACTTTTCAGGAAGTCAAAGTACAATTGCTTTAAAGAGAAATTATGTTGGTAGTTGGTGGTCTGAAATAGTTCTCCCCTTTCTTTTATAATCTCTGCTCTGTGCTCCCATTCCTCCAGCTATTACAGAAATGTCTGCACCAGCGCTGACACCTGGACTTGCTCGTGGATTTGCCTCTTTGGTCAAATCTGTGACACCTGGTCCACAGCCAATGGGAATTGATGCTAATTCAAAGCTGCTAAAAATAGAGATACTCGACTGTATTATGGATCATAAGCCGGCAGCTTACCCACTGTACCCTAACTAGTGGTGCCATGTAACTAAAATACATTTAGTAAAGTTCCCTAATATAATTAATTCTGCGTGTTTGTCATGCAGCTATATTATATCACTAGTATAAAAATAAATTATATAAATTAAATACTGTAGCCTGTGATGAATTTGCTCCAATTGCAGTTTCTTTTTTCCTCCTTTTTCTTAAGCGGATCATCTGCCTCCATCTTACCCTGTCACACCAACCCTCTACATGTCCTCCTTCACTACTTTTCCTCATATGTCCAAACCACCTCAGGCTTGCCTCTCTAATTTTATCTCCAAATTGCTCTATGCTCTGTGTCCCTCTGATGTGCTCATTTCTAATCTTGTCCATCAGAGTCGCTCCCAGTTAAAAGCTTAACGTCTGTCTTTCTTGTTAGCGTCACCATCTCCAATCTATACATCATACCACCATCCTGTGAACCTTCCCTTTCACTCTGGCTGCCATCCTTCTCTCACAAATCATCCCTGACACTCATCTCCACCCACTCCACCCTGTCTGCACTCTCTTCTTCACCTCTCCTGTGCACTGACCATTTCCTTGGATGGTGACCCCAGGTATTTAAACTCATCTACCTTCATTACCTCTACTCCTTGCAGCTTCCCAATTCCACCTGACTCCCTCTCGTTAAGCCACTACAGTTAAATGTCACATCCTGCAGTAATCCTGTTTAGGAATTAAACTAGTCGACATTATAAACTAATACAGACTCAAAATGACAGATAAAAAATTCACTCAGTTGACAATGATTTAATTTAATTAATTCAAGATCTTTTTCCTGTCATATACTCTAAATATTTACAACTACAACTGTTTCCCATTCATTTTTAGTATTAGCTTGATCGATTGTTGACTTTACAATACAAGCTGATTGTGTTGCTTCAGGCTCTGGTTTGTTTTGTCTGAATTGTTACAAGCCAAACAAATAACTGATTAACTGGGAAAAAATCATCAGATTGGGGCAATAAACAATAGATGGAAAATTATTGTTTTGTTTCAGAATCAGGATTTGCTCCACCTCAACCAGCAACAAGAAATCAATTAGCAACATCAGACTGTTAACTTAACAGCACCAAGAGGAGCAGTTTTTCTGCACTGAGTACTTTCTTAGTCTTAGTACTTTAGATACATTTACCCAGTCATATTTGCATATGTTTATTTCTGTGCAGGCTTTTCCTTCTAATTGAAGGGGACATGAAATGCGCCACATTTAGAGGCTAATTTACACCACTGAGCCCTGCTCTCAAAAACCAACATAGATGAAACTCTGTCTGTGAAGATGGATTAAAGAAATAAGTGATTAAAGTTCAAGTTCTGTCAGTAAGAAATGTGACGTCATGTGGGTGGTTGAAGCTAATAGACTCACATTAGTTTATGCTAGCTAACTAGTGACAGAATGGATAACTCAGAGAAAAATAAGAGCTAAAAATCAGTTTAAGGGGAGCACATTTGTGCTGCTTCTGGCTGCAACAATGAGTTTCATGTTAAGAAACCGAGGATATACTGTCCACTTTCACTGTCTGTCTCTTTAGCAGTAATTTGTAATAAGTTAAAGCGTAAGGACAGTCATGCTTGTTCCTGCTGTGACCAACATCAGAAACAAGCACAGTATTTGTTGTTGATTTATTACTTATTGTCTTTATAGAATAATAACTTTGAGATATTGTAACACTTTGAGAATTATATATGAGTTTTATTCCAGTTAAATGAATTCTCAGGGAAAAATGTATCCATCTATTAATCCTTTCGATTCCGCTTAACCTTAAAATTTCTATTATAATTTCTTACATGTATCTTTGTACTTTTGTCTTTTTTCCCATTTGTAACAAGATAAGTCTCTGTCTCTGTCTCTGTTCTTCTACCAAGGTCACCCTATAGCCGGCGGGAGGTGGGGGTGGTGGTGGTGGTGGGGAGTGCCAGGAAGACAGCAGCACTCACCGAGACAAGAGGTCGTAATCAGAAAGAGTTAAGCTATAATCAAACATGGACCTCTGGCAGAAAACAGACAAAGCGTGACAAAAGAGAAGAAGAAAAAAACATAATCACAGCAAAGAGGCGAAGAATTTGATAAAAATACATCTGAAGGAAAGCCTTTAATCACACGGGGAGAAAGAGACAAAGGAAAGCTGTGTGGCTGAGAAATTAGAAGGAAAAAAAACGAACACAGACAGAGTGGGAGAGGTGGACAGAAAGAAGAGACAGAAGGCAGGATCGAGTAAATGGAAGGGTAGCAGGGTGGTATTTTTAACATGCACTAATCACAGCCAGCACATCAAATGTGGCCTGTTGCAAAGACGCCACTCTGTGTTAATCGGAGCAAAGAAACAGAGAGGGGAAAAATGATTACCGATGCCAGGACAATACTGTGCAAAGCCAGATTCAAATATGCTGCATAAAGAAGGGCACAAGGAAATGAGCACAGAATTGAGTAAATTTGCCTCCTTATGTAAATCGTCTACGCATCAAAAATTCTTCCTGTAGAGACTCGGGGGTTTAATAAGCTGGGAGGCGGGCGTTTTTTCCCCATCCTAACTGGGCAGAGGAGGGCAAAGCAAGGAAAAAAAGGAGGTGGGGGGAGTGGGAAGTTGTGTCTCAAGATAGGGTGAGGATAAAATCAGCCTGTCTCCTCGGTGTTTGCTTCTTCTGGGCTCTGCCCTCACTCTTCACTCTGCAATCCTGGTGGCTGTCTGAGGCTGTTAATGAATCCCAGCAGATTAGCAGACTATCATTTTAAATTCACAACAACACAAGACTTTAGCTAATTCACCAAAGCATCCTTTAATTCACCAACAACTTGTAGAAACCACATTATTAAAGGGTCATTTTTGATGAGGGGAATTTTGGCCTCTGTCTGTTCTCTGCAGCAAATATTTGTTTTTCGTCTTTTCATGGCTTTGATAAATATTCATCTCGCCGATGCCCGCGTCCTGCTGCAGTGCAGCGTGTTACTGCAAGGGATATTGATGAGCTGTTGGTCTGAGGATGCTCAAATCACACAGCAATCAGGCCTCATCATAGCTCCCACGGCCAGACAATCAGCATGCAGTGAAGGCTCAGGTACACTTTTCCTCCCTTCCTAACGGGGTACCGCTTTCTCTGGTCGTTAGTATGAAGACCACGTACAAAATGATCATCGTTTGTGTTTTCACATACTGATGGGTTGCACTGGGTTGTTTTCTAAGCTCTGCTCAAGGGACAGAAAGTCTAATCCAATATAGAGGCATTCAGCGACATCCAGCAAGTGGCGGGACAGTGCAAGGGCTTGTGCACAGCAAGGCTCATCCAGCCAGCGCCGGCCGATGGGAGTGGGATTGTGGAAGCCTTTAAATGCATCTTGGGGGCTGGATAGTGGAGGCTATTATACAAAGAATCATGACAAGAATTCAATAACGGCGCTTTTGTCCTGTGAAATCTCACTCTTCCCATAAGGATTCTTCTGTTTCTGCCTCTCTTTCCACTCCCTCCTCTCTCTCGATCCCACTGCTCCTCAGGGGGGAATGAGTTAAAAGCATAATACTGAGAGTACTTGAGTGCTGAGGATTCCTCTTGAATGCTAAGCAGCCTTATCAAATAGCACACTGCAGCACAGGATCATAGGTACTGATGGGCAGTGAGAAGCTATACAGACATCTGACGAGACTGCACACCTCCCGGTGTAAATATTGAAATAAATCATAACTCACGAGACTCGTGATTTTAGTGCTGAAACTATAATCAGCTAATTAGGACCTGGTCCACGTTTGAGGCAACACTGCAGCAAAGAGATAAGAGTTACTTTACCTTAATAAAGGATTTCACATTACCATTAAACAAAGGGTGATAAGGGTTAGTTGTAAAACCTGCAGCTCTGCACTAATTTCACTGTACAGAAACTGTGTCAATGCTGTCTGTAGAGAGCATTCACATGGCATGTAATTACAGTATTAACACTAAACCTATATAAATTTATAGGTAAATGAAGTGAAAGTTCACACAAGAAAGCAACAAACAGCTGTGACCTGGATGTTCTTTCTCTCCGCATTGAAGTGATCAACAGAGACTGAAAAAAAAAATACTAAGCTCATATTTCTTACTTTACAACATAAAGGTCAGATAGGATGCAAATCATGAGGTGGACAATCCAAGAGAGTATTTGACTTTATTTGATTAAATCATTAAATTTGAATGACTCAGGTCAGGAGTAGGCTAGTGCAGCAGAATCCTCTTTTAACAAGCCCATTGCACCATATATAGCTCACCATATGCAGTATTGATGAATGCCAAAACAGAAAAAATGCACACAGCGTATCAGCAAGACTGAAATGAACAGTTTTTGCTGTTTTACCTTTGCACCCAGGACTGTTTATGCGCGCTACATTAGCCTGCGGGGCTCACACTTTGCTTGAACATCACACTCGGGGATTTCACTGTTTGCGCAGCATGTTTGCTTTCTACATCACGTTCTCCTCGTAAACATTTCATATCGCCGGCACGACAACTGCACACGGCTAGTTTGGAGTAAATTAATGTACTGAAACCCTGCAGGTCTAGAAACGAAATCAGCACAAACCTCTGCAGCCACAGATCAGCAAGTAAAATTGTAAACAAGCTAAAGCAGAAAATCAAGTCAGCCACCTGAATATCACTGAAAAGAATAATAAGAAGCTAGTGGGATTTTTTGTTTTTTTTCTGGAGGCCAGAAAATTCACAAATGAGCTCCCAACCTTTCCCTCACTTTACACTTGAACACATCACAGCGAACCTCATTTCTTTATCAGGCAGAACATCATTTATGCCAAACATCTCAACACTAACACCCGTCTTCTCCATCTTCTCCTTCTTCTTTTCTCATCTCACCTCAGTCGATTATCTGCCAGCATCTCTATGTATACCTAACATCCTCCTCTCTCACACCAACCCTCCCTCACTATATCCATGAATCTTCTCTGAGGTCTTCCCGTTTTACTCCCGCCTGGTAGCTCCATATTCAACTTCCTTTGTCCAGTATATCCACTACCTCTCCTCTAACTTTACCTCCAAACTGCTCAACCCGAGCCGTCGCTCTGATATACTCATTTGTCCATTCTGGTCACACCCACTGAAAATCTGAGCATCTTCAACTCTGTCACCTCTAGCTTGGCCTCCTGTCAACAACGTTGTAATTGAATCAATAATGACGATAATAATCAGACATAATCAGTAGTGTCTTCAGTTTTCTTTAAATTGTTCAAGCTGGGTTTTAAAAAACAGAACAGAGCAGAAAAAAATTTATTAATTATAGGATGAATTTTACCCCTCCATGAATCGCTAATTTATTGTGGTAGAGGGGTTTGTGTCCCAGGAATCCCACCGGCTATGTTGTCCGGAAGCTTTTGCCCCCTGGTAGGCCTCTCCCTTAGAGATAGGGTGAGAATTTCAGCCATCCGGGAGGGGCTCAGAGTAGCCGCTGCTCCTCCACATCGAAAGAAGTCAGTTGAGGTGGTTCGGGCATCTGACAAGGATGCCTCCTGGGCGCCTCCTGGATGTTCCGGGCATGTCCCACTGGGAGGAGGCCCCGGGACAGATCCAGGACATGCTGGAGAGATTATATCTCTTGGCTGGGAACGCCTTGGCTGGCCTTGGTGTTCCCCCGGACAAGCTGGAGGAGGTGGCTGGGGAGAGGGAGGTCTGGGCTTCTCTGCTTAGGCTGGTGCCCCCGCGACCCAGCCCCGGATAAGCTGAAGAAGATTGATGGATGAGCAACCCATTGCTTTTCTTTCCACTTATCCGATTTAGGATGTCAGAGGAAGGCTGGAGTGTATCACAGCTCTTCTAGGATGAGATGCAAGGTACACCCTAAACAGTTAACCAGTCTACTGCACGACTAGCACGCACACCGAAGCACACGGTTCATGCTCACAACTACGGCCAGCTTAGAATCACCAGTTAACCTCCTGAGCATGTCTTTAGACTGTGAGAGGAAGCCAGCGCGCCTACACAGGGACTTTCTTGCAGGTCTCGACACATTATATAAGGCTGACATATTTCCTACACATAGAAGGGTGGCATCAGGGCTGATTGTTTATTGCACTGCTGATTGCACTAATAAGGCCCATAAAGCCTGAACACCTTCATTTCTTTAAAGGTATGTGCCAAGAGGGAACCCACGCAGGCACAAGGAGAACATGCAAACTGGATTTGAGGTGGATTTGAACCCTGCTGTAAGCTTTGCACCACCCCAGATGTGACACAGTTTGGCTTCTTCAAATGGCAATAGCAATTTTATTTAAACTCCACGTGCTTAACATATAAAACATAAAAACATATAGCTATGTCTGCTTTGCCTCAAGGCAACAAAAAACAACAAAACAAAGTTTACAAAGAAAACACATAAATGTACATACGCAAACAAAACATTTCATCACTCTGTCTCTTCCTCTCCGCTCACACCACTGTTTGAACTCAAAGAAGAATTACAATGTTGTTGTGGGAGTTAGAGTCCTGACTGATTGCTGGTGCAAGTGTGTATGTGTGTATGCATGTGTGTGCGTCTGCGCGTGTAGTGGCAAAACCATTTCCATCCTGTGTCTCGGCTGTAATTGCACATAACAGTCCTGTCAGGGAGCGACGCTGAATAACAGCGCAATTCAAATGGACATGAAACAGAGAGAGCTCACATAGCAAACTTTCCCTCTGCTCTCCCTCTCGGCTTCACGCACAAACACACAGCAGGACTCTTTGCATTGTAAGAGAGAACCACGGCATGAAGATTTAATGAAAGTGTGGGGGACGTTTTCTGCTGGGGTTTAAATGTTTAACTGTTTCTATTTCTTACTGCCACAGTGGGAAGAGACAGTTTCCTGCGGCAATCCGCGTGTCACTGGTCTTCTTTCCAGCTCCCTTTGTCGCAACAGTTTCCCTGAGGCACGAATGAATTAATGCACGTATGATGTAAGCTTTGCATAAGCCAATAGCTGCTAATGGTGGAAGGCTATGGCAACTGTAAATGTGCTGCAAAATGATCATCACACACAAAGAAACACAGCTCGCAGAAGCAGATTCTTATAGCAGATCAGGACTTGTGAACAATGAAAAAGTCAAGTCCTCTGTGAGAATGGTGCGCCACGTGCTGTGAACGTCGTGCCACCTGCTCATAAAAATCAGGTGCTTTTTTTGGGGTGGGGGGAGGGAGGTCTTATCTTGCACAGAGCATTATGGGTAAGGCCCCAGTGAAGGCAATTTCAGCTCCAGGCAGCAGCACAGGTCAGAGGATGTCCTGGCTCGAGGATTTAACATCTAAGAAAGCAGCAATCGTGACACAGAATTTATTTGACAGATACCGCCCACTCGCACTCAACTGTGGCGTCTCACTTATTTTCTCACTCCCCTCCACCCCCCACTGTCGCTATTGGACAGATACGCACACATTCACAAAAGTGATGTAACAGCCCCCTTGAGCTGTAATCCAGAGTGAGCATCCATAAAGGAGGCCTGTTAGGATGTTCAAAGGAAATTGCAAAAAATGACCACAGCAAGCAGTTGAGCAGGAACTGGATATTACAAGGAACTGTGTGTGTGTGTGTACTTGTATTTTTAATTTTATGAAAACAAACAGGTCTGACTATATGGTGCATAAAGACCAAGTCTTATGGTAAATATTTGCTTTTCATTTGCGTGAGTCTCCACAAAGTCATTTTAATATCCTCCAAGGAAGACGAAACACACCTGTTGGTCTGTGTGTTTTCTTATCATATTCGTTTAGCTCCAGTGACAGATATATGTTCTCAGCGGCAATAAATATGTAAAGAGTGCTCCTTCACCTCTTTCTCCCTATAAATTAATTGGAAGGTACGCCCAGGTTGGAGCATGTGTTACTTGCATATGTAAAATATTGTTGATGTAGATGTCTGTGTGGGGACTACTGTTTTCTTAGAATTCAAATACTCAAGCCAGGACATCCCCCGATCTTTGTTGCCTGGAGGCAAAATTGTATTCACTGACGCCTTACCCATAATGCTCTGCTCCAACATTGCTCAATATTTACAGGATTCTGGGAGACTTTATTAGTCTCTCACAATGTGGTTATTGTTATCGTTTTTATTTATATAGCACATTTAATTACAACATCAATGTTGACCAAAGTGCTACAGGTGGTACAGAAATACAAAATAACTAGTACCAAATACCAAATAACTCTCATACTGTATTAAAAGCAAAAACAGTGAAAACAAATGTGTTTTTAGATATGATTTGAA
This sequence comes from Aulonocara stuartgranti, assembly GCF_965226115.1. NCBI lineage: Eukaryota > Metazoa > Chordata > Actinopteri > Cichliformes > Cichlidae > Aulonocara > Aulonocara stuartgranti. The sequence continues at coordinate 21,656,420 of NC_138952.1, forward strand.
AAGATTGACAGTAGGAGCCTGTCTGATGTGTAGGGGCGGACTATTCCTCAGTTTAGGTGCTGCTACCCTAAGCCCCTGATCACCTCTGTGAACCAGCCTAAACCTTGGTATGGTTAAAAGCTAAAAATCATTCGATCTAAGAGATCTAGAGGACACATAAGGCTGCAAGAGGTCAGACAAATACCCAGGAGCCTGTCTGTTCAGAGATTTGTAAGTCAACAATAACATTTTCAAATCAAATCTGAAGTGAACAAGAAGCCAATGAAGAGAGGCAAGCACAAGGGAAGTAGTTTCATGTATTCTAGTTTGTGTCAGAAGACAAGCTGCAGCTTTCTGGACCAATTGCAGTCTTGCAAGGCAGGTCTGACTAACTTCAACATATAAGGAGGTACAATAGTCAAGCTGGGATGTAATAAAAGCATGAATCGCCCATTTAAAGTCAGCCTTCACCTTAGAGAAAAGCCTCAGTTTGAAAAAAGACCAGTGCACAGTTGAGCTAATCTGTTTTTCAAAGGTGAAATTACTATCAAATACAACCCCCAAGCTCTTGAGGTTTGCAACCATTTGTTTCCTCTCACCTCTTATTTCCGTCAAGTTCAGGTCTGAGCTTTGAGTGGGTCATTGCAGCACCTTGATTCTTTTCTTTTCCAGCCTTTCTGGTTTTGATTTGCTGCTGTGTTTGTTTCATGACCCACTTTAGGCAAAGCTTTATGTGTTGAATAGATGGCCACACATTTTACTCTAGAATACTTTGTGCGTGAGACTGCACTCAGAGACTGCAAAGTGCCTGCCTGGACAGTTCACCAGTGGCTGCATAGGAAGACCAAACCATCACTCCTCCACCACCATGCTTTGCAGTTGCTACGATGAGATTTTTGTGCTGATATGCAGTGTTTGGCTTTCTACAAATGTGACTTTTTGCTTTATGGCCAGACATCTCCACTTTGATATGTGCCACAAGTTGTGCAGTTTGTTCAGATGTAACTTTGCAAACTTAAGATGTGCCTTGTTCACCTGGTATCTCTTCCAGACATGTCCTACTTGTTCAGTCTTTTTCTAATGGTACTGCCATGAACTTCAGCATTTAACACTCTAACTGAGGCCTGTCAAGTCTGAGATGTAGCTTTGCAAATATCCAATCAGCTTATACATCAAATATGATGTAAAAGCCACCTTATTGTAGATTTAGGCTCTGCAAACCCACATGGGTGCAGTTATTGTTATGAGCTATGTGAGGCAGGCAGGATTGGAGGACCCAAAATGCAGACTGGTGGACAAAACTAAACTTGAAATGCAGCTTTATGCTGGACTACAGTTATACAAAAACCAAACTGGACTGAACAGGAACTAAACAAGCAGGCAGAACACACAGCGTGGAATGAGGGAGATCGCGACAAAGGACAAATGGTGATGCGCACATACACAAAAGGGCAAACGAGGAAACACAGCTGAACATAATCTAACTAATGAGACAGGGGAAGCACAGCTGAACATGGAACACACAAGACAAGAGACTGTCAAATTAAAACAGGAAGTAGGAGAAACACACCGGGATGCAGACAGACAAAACCCAGGGAAAACAGGAAAGAGAGAGCGAGGGGCATGCAGCTACACCAGGAGACGAGACAGACTTTACAGGAAGGCATAACACAGGAGATGATGGGGAGGACACACAGAGACAAGACCAAGAACTAGAAATACAGATAACTAAACTAGGAACAAGTCACACAGAGAAAACAATAATGACTTAGGTTGGATATATGCGAAGCTCCACTGGAAATCCCTAAACTCTATACACTACTGGAGCTGATGAAGCATAGCCGCAGGAGAGTAAACGAGAGCGCATCTGCACAGTCCTGTAAATACAGGGAGTGCAGAATTATTAGGCAAATGAGTATTTTGTCCACATCATCCGAAAGCCTACTACCAATTAAGCATATTAGGTGATGCGCATCTCTGTAATGAGAAGGGGTGTGGTCTAATGACATCAACACCCTATATCAGGTGTGCATAATTATTAGGCAACTTCCTTTCCTTTGGCAAAATGGGTCAAAAGAAGGACTTGACAGGCTCAGAAAAGTCAAAAATAGTGAGATATCTTGCAGAGGGATGCAGCAGTCTCAAAATTGCAAAGCTTCTGAAGCGTGATCATCGAACAATCAAGCGTTTCATTCAAAATAGTCAACAGGGTCGCAAGAAACGTGTGGAAAAACCAAGGCGCAAAATAACTGCCCATGAACTGAGAAAAGTCAAGCGTGCAGCTGCCAAGATGCCACTTGCCACCAGTTTGGCCATATTTCAGAGCTGCAACATCACTGGAGTGCCCAAAAGCACAAGGTGTGCAATACTCAGAGACATGGCCAAGGTAAGAAAGGCTGAAAGACGACCACCACTGAACAAGACACACAAGCTGAAACGTCAAGACTGGGCCAAGAAATATCTCAAGACTGGTTTTTCTAAGGTTTTATGGACTGATGAAATGAGAGTGAGTCTTGATGGGCCAGATGGATGGGCCCGTGGCTGGATTGGTAAAGGGCAGAGAGCTCCAGTCCGACTCAGACGCCAGCAAGGTGGAGGTGGAGTACTGGTTTGGGCTGGTATCATCAAAGATGAGCTTGTGGGGCCTTTTCGGGTTGAGGATGGAGTCAAGCTCAACTCCCAGTCCTACTGCCAGTTTCTGGAAGACACCTTCTTCAAGCAGTGGTACAGGAAGAAGTCTGCATCCTTCAAGAAAAACATGATTTTCATGCAGGACAATGCTCCATCACACGCGTCCAAGTACTCCACAGCGTGGCTGGCAAGAAAGGGTATAAAAGAAGAAAAACTAATGACATGGCCTCCTTGTTCACCTGATCTGAACCCCATTGAGAACCTGTGGTCCATCATCAAATGTGAGATTTACAAGGAGGGAAAACAGTACACCTCTCTGAACAGTGTCTGGGAGGCTGTGGTTGCTGCTGCACGCAATGTTGATGGTGAACAGATCAAAACACTGACAGAATCCATGGATGGCAGGCTTTTGAGTGTCCTTGCAAAGAAAGGTGGCTATATTGGTCGCTGATTTGTTTTTGTTTTGTTTTTGAATGTCAGAAATGTATATTTGTGAATGTGGAGATGTTATATTGGTGTCACTGGTAAAAATAAATAATTGAAATGGGTATATATATTTTTTTGTTAAGTTGCCTAATAATTATGCACAGTAATAGTCACCTGCACACACAGATATCCCCCTAAAATAGCTAAAACTAAAAACAAACTAAAAACTACTTCCAAAAACATTCAGCTTTGATATTAATGAGTTTTTTGGGTTCATTGAGAACATGGTTGTTGTTCAATAATAAAATTATTCCTCAAAAATACAACTTGCCTAATAATTCTGCACTCCCTGTATGTCTAATTAAGTGATAAAAAAAAAAACTGGAGTTGGATTGGACCACGGGCATGGAGAGCCTTTAGAAATCCAAGTGCTCAGAAAATGGTCTCAGCTGGCTTCATCTCTACGAGCTACATTAAAATTCAGCATTTTAACACATCATTTATAACAATTCACAAATTGATGTGACACTCTGAATGGTGCCATTCTGCATGTTGAGTATTTTCACTTTTGACACTTTAAATCCATTTTGCTGCTCAAACATTCATGTATTTCTAAAGCCAATCTGTGAATGCAAAACATCTACAGTCTCTTACTTTGCAGGACTGGATCAAGAACGAACAAATTACATCACTATTTAAACTTGCAATGCTCAGTTTACATAAAGCGCATGTTGTTCAAAAACCAGATAGATTCAGAAGGTTAAAGGTTTTTGAAATCTAAAAATAGGATTTTTTTACATTTTGTAGGTGTTGACAAACTAAGAAGGGTCACTTCCTTCCTTTCTTGCCGTGCTCCATTGTTGGCTAAATGTGTAATAGAAATTTCTGTCTTAATCTGGTGCATTTAAAATAACATTCAAAATAACCTTAATGAGTTTTGAAATAATTGCTTTAAGCTGAGAGCTAGCGGCCATCGTGCACTACACAGACAGACATAAAAAGTGTCTGCACAATGCATAGGCCTACAGCGTGGAAGGCATCTCATCTGCATACACTACACCCAATGGTGAGCAGTTAATTACTGAAAAAATGAAACAAAAATGTGTTGTCATTATGCTAAAATCAAAATTGGCTCCCACTGAGGATACATTTCCCCCACACGTGACAGACTGTGAGAACATTTGCGTTTTATAGCTCGCCTAATGTCCTTTGCAGCCAGAGAGACAGAGAATAATCTGAGCTTCCATAGAGAGCAGATCAATAGGATGTGCTTACTGTGATCATTAGAAAAGGTTATTACCATGTGCGAGAATAGATCCTGCCGGTTCCTGACATTGTGCATTCTGTAGCCATTACGGATCTTGAAGATCTGAGTAAAACGTGAATCAAATGTTAAAAAAAATATAGATGCATTAAGAGATAATAGATCTTCCCCTGGAAAAGAAAATGGAATAAAAGCTGCAGGAAACAAGTGCATTTCAGGGTTTTAATTTATGGGCATCACAATGAGGAGAACAAAAAGCACACAAGGAGAATGACAATAGAGCTACTGTTCGTAGACAAATAATAGATAAAGGCATCCTGTAGCCACAGGCCTGTGGTCTCTGGTGGTATGAACAGATACAGCCAGTGCTGCACTGCTCTCTAGTGGTCAAGTGAGGAATGTAAGGAATGTGTGCACACTCAAAAAGCTGTTTGCTACAAATAAGTGATGACTCCTATAAAATCTTTCATCTTTAGTATTAAAAGTTTTGCTCCTATTAGCCTGACTGGAAAGACAAAACCCCACAGAGGGGATGAGAGATCATATCACACAAGTCCTTAAAACCACACATCATAGTGGGTAAGCAGAGGAAAGCACATTAATTCTGTTGTTGCTTATGTTCACAGCGTGCAGTAATAATCAGTTTATTTATTTCAACATTATTTTTACAGTATATTAAGTAGTTTGAATGACCTTTAAAAGTAATTTCAGTTCCCAAATGAGATTCTCTCTTTGACACCAAACGGGTGGCAAAGAATAGCATAGTCACTCATTTTGGAGCAGAAGAGATGAAAGAAGAAACACTATGAGTGCAGTTTAAAGATTTGTGGTATGTGAAGGACAGGTACACTGTATTCAATTTGAATGGAGCTTGTTTGTTTCGATGTTTTCTTTGTACACTTGCGTATTCCTTTTTTATGACAAGAACTATTACAATGTTTTTGAGTACTAGAAAAACATTTCTCTTTGAGCAGCAGACAATTTGTTTTTATAAAAGACGCCAATAGAAATGTCAAAAGTTAACAATATGTGGGACAAGGGGACACAATACTGTGCAATCTTACATAAAGTGGGAGTTTTGCTGTAGTTCAAAAACTTCCAGTGCAGAGTAAAAAAGCATTTGGAAAGTTTGCTTTGAGAGCAGCTTTGCCCAAAATGTTGAGGATTAAATGTAAATCCTGTTTCTGTTCTTTGAAATTTGCACAAATACTTTGAACACATACCGACATTAATGTCACAGCACAAATCAGCATATTGTACTTCCCGCCCTGAGTGTGTGCCTGACTCTGTGACAGTAAATAATCCAGCTTGAATTGCAAAGAGCTTTCTTATCCTTTCTTTATTGGATTAAAGTCATCACAAGATTTGAGTACAAAACATTTACAAAGCTTCCAAAACGTCATTCAGTGTGTGCAGACACCTGTTCATCTCTCACTCAATTTATATGATCAGAATTTAAGCAAATACAACCAAAGATATAAAAATACAGAAGAGATCGGCTCACAAATAGGTTTAGATAAATATGTAAAAACACGAAGAGAAAGATAACGACATATATAATAGTATCTCTATATGTAATATTAAGTGAAACCAGGAAGAAGGATTCGATCCATGGTTTAGTGTATGCAGTAATACTGTGGGTGGTTAGTTCCTGACCAGTAGGTGGGACTAAAGAGCCAAAACGTTCTCCAAGTAAAGGTGGAAAACCGATTTTAGAAGTGTTTTGAAACACTGAAGACAAAGAACATCGTGAAAACAGTTACACAGCATTTGATAAAGTGGTAAAGTCATACATTTTGACGTGTGCTTGAGCTACCTTTAAACTGTCAGTGCGTTATTTTATTTACAAAGCAGCAAACCTGTTGCTAAGTATTTCACGTCTTTGCTTTTGCTTGACGTTTCAAGAGGCCTCGATCTTCATCTCCATCCCAGACGGCATCGAGCAGGCGACAGTCGATCAACCTCCCGGTGTTTTGAGCAGTAACTGCAGTTACTTTGGTTTTTTGGATGGTTTGATGTCAAAGAGGAAGAAGGCTTCGCCCTCAGATCATGAAGGACTGAGTTTGTTTGTAGTGCTTGAGCTGTAGGGAGCAGAGAGACATACAGTGACACATTTCCTTTCATTAGCTTGTGCCTGGTGTTATCGGAAGCTTATCAACAGTTGCATTCCAAATGAATGCATGCAAAACAAGCCCTGATTTGATAACGAGGCCTTTGATCACTCACATTGCGGGTGGGAGGAGGAGGAGGGTTGTAGGACTTGGTGCTGAAAGGCAAGGGGGAGGGCAGTTTAGTCAACACTTATTATTTTGGAATAACAATAAGGGCAACATGCAGGGCGGAAGAAGAAACTCTCACCTTTTTGTTTTCTTGCTCTCTGTTCGAATAAAAAACAAAGAAAAAATTAGTCAATACATGAAAATTTGTCAGTTGTGGTCACAATACCTCAATTCTGGGAGAACTCGAAAATACAGAGATTTACTCAAGTAGTCATTTTTATGTTTAACTGAAGTTTTTCTTATTAGTTCTGTTGGGTCTCTACCAAACCCTTCATTTAGTCACCAAATGTGTCTTTCTGTTATTTGGTGCTAAGTCCGGTTGTGCAAAGAGAGTTTATTGGTGAAAACAACTGCTTGCAAGAAACAGTGATAAGAAGAGCAGTAAAACAGTAAATCTGAAAGCAGTAAAATCCAAACAATTGAAAGGGGTTTTTTTAGGTAAGGCTTTAAATGCAGGAAGGATTCTTTCACGAGAGCATTTTTAAATGGTGACACTATGTTACTACATATATCAGAGTTGTTTTCTCTGTGCTTCTCACCTTATTGTTGTTTTCAAAACATTAGCATGAGCATTAGAATTACAACCTGATCAGAAGAATAACCAAATACTTTCTGCAAAAACTATTCATTTTAATATGAAAGACTGGCAAAGAGGACCTCTTCCACCCAAATAGCTCTTGGATATTTGATAAAGTACCGTGTTCAGAAACACATACACGTGATTGTTCTCATTCTAATTTTGTTTACAATTAAACTTTGCATTTGTCAACTCAATCCTGTTCCACGGCCATAGACGAAATTCATCTAATCTGGTATTTATTTTTTTTTAAATAAAAGGCTGAATCCATTGCTGACAGCCTAAAAAAATAGCTGCTCACTCATCTGGTTGCTTAGGTGCAGATCAATAAATTGACATGCACTCTGAGAAACAAGTCCAAATGGATGGACTAAATATAAGTGAAGGTGTGAAAAAACAACACGTTCTCACTCCCAAAGCGTAACATTTTACGCTAGGTGACAAATCATCGGTATATTACGCTTTTGGTCACCCAACACATCCCTATATTACGAGTTCGAGAACCGTTTGGAATGAATCTACACATGTACGTTTATTTTACTTAAATCGCTTTGGAAAACACTATATAATATGATTAAGGTGGTGGTTAACGTTATTAAGGTTAGGGTTAGGGCTGGAATACACAGCTGGGTTGTGTGTTACAGCGGGAGTATCATTCGATTTCATGCACAATCCGGTGCGTAGCATAGGAACGCAGACGGTCACCTTTCACATTCCCATGGAACGCCTCGGGACGTGACAAATCGTTGGCATATTACGCGAATAATGCAGAATTATTACATGACAGGACGCACTCGAGTGTTTTTCTCACACGCCTAAACGCGCTCTTTTATCCTGTTTTCCTTCTCTCACCCCAACCGGTCACAGCAGATGGCCCCGCCCCTCGCTGAGCCTGGTTCTGCCGGAGGTTTCTTCCTGTTAAAAGGGAGTTTTTCCTTCCCACTGTCGCCAAAGTGCTTGCTCATAGGGGCTCATAGGATTGTTGGGTTTTTCTCTGCATGTATTATTGTAGGATCTACCTTACAATATAAAGCTCTTGAGGCGACTGTTGTTGTGATTTGGCGCTGTATAAATAAAATTGAATTGAATTGAACACATTTGTGGCAGCACTGCACTACTTACTTTTGCAGCAGCCTCGGTGTCGGCAGACACACACACAGATGCAGCAGAAAAGCATGAACGCTGCCAAACCTGCAGCACCTGCTATTAAAATCGTCATATTCAAAGGATCTGGAAGCAGCAGAATCAGATTTTTTTTTAATATTTGGTCTCCAGAGCGTGATGCATAATCTCCAGTGAGTACTTTCTTAAAATACTTACAGTCAATAACTTTGAGTTGTTGGGCCACACAGCTCTTGGGCGCCCCCACACTGTTGGAGGACTCACAGCGATACATCCCTGCATCCACCTTGGACACACTTTTAAACTTCTGCTCCAGACAAACAGAGGCAGGCGGCAGGGTACACGAAAGGAATAACAGTTGTGTTTTTGGACCCTTGTATAACATTCTGTACATTATATTATATTGTATTTGAAAACTTTAGGTAGCACTCACCAGTGTGCCCTTGTTTGTGTCAATGCTGTAAGGAGTCTCTCCCGTGGCTGTTAGTGCCTTGTTGTCTTTGTACCAGCGGTAGGTAGCGGGAGGCACACTCAGTTTGTCCTTACAGAGAAGCTCCAGGCCTGACCCTACAAACACAGAGCTTGGCACGTTGCAGGAAGGGACATGAGGCGGCACTGAGAGGGGGGAAAGACAGAGAAAGGTAAAACTATATATTTTTTAAATATATTATGTTTTCAATTTGTAAGACAACACGAAAGTCTCCCTACAAATGCTTAAAATGTTAACATCTGCATAGTGTAATATCACTTAATAGACTTTTTTAGGCAAAACTAGAGAGGTCTGATGATTCCTTTTGTTATAAATTATGTCAGATTGATGTATTGATCTGGAAGTGCATTTCCTGCAGCCACCAACCAAGTGTCTATTCAGCCAAACATGTTTCCCATACATCACTCCAGAGATATCAGTCAAAGTGAGGCTTTCACACGTGCCAGCTGGGAGGCTGCCAACCAGGAACTCCACCAACAAAAAACATTTGTGCGATCATTCTTTTATCTTTACAATGTCCACAAATGACCAACATGTGAGCATCGACCTACATTGAAATCTAACAATGTAAAAGAAACTGTGTGTAGTTTTACCACAATATGATGACACGTGTGACTTCACGACTTGTATTAAGAGTGCCAACAGAATTTATCCGTGAAACTCTTGTTTTGCAACCATGTTATTTTTGTGAAAGTATATATGTAATCACCTCAAATGACATTTAGATTTAATAATAATGAGGCTTTTTTTCAATAAGTTGGTGAATAATCTTAAAGAAAATTAAACTACACTGGCACAAAACAGTCTGCCTGTTGCAACATATCCTAATGGAAGAGATTATAAAGTTTATAAGAAGTTGTTATTTGCACAATTTCTGTGGTTTGCCAAATATATCTCACATACTCTGTAAACTCATTACTTCATGCTGCAAACTGCAAAACCCCCAAAATCTAAATTCTCTTTGGAAATGTAAATAAAATGGGAACAATATCAAAGGGCATCCAGAGGTATTTCTATGTGCGTGCTGGACCTTCACGTGGAAACTAGAAGCTTGGATCTTTGTGCTATGGCAGGAATGCATAAACTACTGAGTCGTTATCCTCGAACCTCAGAGAAACAACCATATCTCTTCGAGCAGGAATGCACAAAATAGTCAATTCATTTATAATTTCTGAAAGCTGAGTGAGGCAATGTAGACTTTTGCCTGACAGCCTTGAGTTCAAACGTTCAGTGCAGAGTATATTCACATGTACCGCACAGGGAAGAACACAACATTGTGTTTCCTTTAAAAGTACCATATGTGTCTTGATTAAAATCACAATGAAAATAAAGAATATATATATTATTATACATTATACAAGTTATGAATCTAATGTTACTTTTCCCATTTTTTCTCATTTCAAGCTGAGGATGTGTCAAAGAAACCATTTTTACCTATTTCCAAAAGATACGAAATAACTCTATTTTCTCTTTGAATGAAATGTCAAAATGTCTTCGACATCACAAAGTTCATCTTGATCTGAAGTGAGATAACCTAACATCCCACATCATATAATACCACACTTCACTGATGGCTAGTGGGTGGCTGGCCTAACATTCATAGCAGCAGGGTGGCTGATTTGATTTCATCTGGCTAGCACTTTTACACATTTAAGTTTTAAAAATGTTGAAACACAAAAAATCAACCTGATTTATTAATAGATTGTCATTTTTAACACCTATGCACTACCAAGCCGCTCGGATATTGTGTAACAGCTCGTTTGCGCTCACCATTTTCGGTGTGGTGAACAGCACCGTACAACAAAAGTGGCAGAAAAGGTCTCAGGGATTTCATTGGATGTGTCCAAATTCAGGGATCGCATCCTCAAAAGGACGTAAAGACAGAGACGCACAGAAGTTCTTAGCTGTTAAACTGGATGCTCTGCTCCTGTCACCTAGCAACCATTACCATGTATCTTGGACATCAACATTTGACAGAAATGGAGAAAATCTTTGTTCTATATCATTTTTTTTACCTTAATGGAGAAAATTATGATGTATCTGTTGTTAAATGAACACGACATTTGAATTTGCACAACATTTGTCGCCTCACTGTGATGTAATTGAAGGATGACACACCTTCTGCTTTCAGTTTTGACTTCTTTTCCACATATACGAGCGCCGATGTGGAGGTTTTGCCTGAGTGGAGACACCTGATGTAAACAGTACAGACCTGTGGTGATTTCACTGTCTGTGCAAAACAACCCATGTGCCAAGCATAATGGAGAGTTCTACTAAAGTTAGCATGCTAATAAAGTCATGGTGGTCCAAAGGTTAATGTAATATGGCTATAGCCTGAGATGGGGTAGTTACTCAGAGTAGCACCCTGTACAGCAGTCCAACATAAACGGATCGGGCACTGAGGTAACAGTTATAATTTCCTATCCATAGCAGAGCGGATTCAGAGTGGCTGCTCCATGCTATCAAGAAACTGCTTCTATCGTAAATTACTCCACATATTGCACCTTTAACGACTGTCACCCTAATCTCACAATTCAGGTGAGGGAGGCTTGTGTGAATTGTTTGCAGTTATTTGTGCAATACAATCACATTTAAAAGATTTGCTGTGAATCCTCCTGGTTCCACCAACATGTACGTTATTGTTTCACATGTCACATCACAGGAGTTAAGTGCCATTGACTTGCACCCTGAAATAGTTTAGTGTTCACCTCTTACACAGATCTGTCCTATCCCTATCCTTATGTACGTTCGTAATATATTCATACCAAGAACATTAAGTGTCACAGTGGCCTCTCCGAGGTTGACGTGATCCTCGCTGGCTGTCACCTCACAGCGGTACTCCCCTGAATCTTTCTGAGTGACGGAGTGTATCGTCAGCGTCGCTCCCTCTATCTTAGCCCGTCCAGCGTAAGACCCTAAAGTGCAAAAGACGGAGAATGATGAACAAAGAAAACAATCAAAGCAAAGTGTCAGCAAACATAAAAAAAAAGGCCACACAAAATCTTCTTTATTAAATCAGGTTAAGTTTAAAAACAAATGCGTGCAGTAATGATCCGTCACTCACCTGTGAATTTGTGATTAAAGTAAACAAAAGTCACCCCTTTTCCTTTCTTCTTCCACTCGATTCGAGGGTTCTGATCTTTCTCTGTCTTGAACTCACAGGACAGCACAGCGTCTAAAAGTAAAAGTAAAACAATATTCATCTTTAATCCTTACGTTACCTTTTTTAATGTCTCAAACTAATTGATTTTTACCAACTCATGCACACTCATGACTACGGATGATGTATTTCTTTATTTATATCCATGTATTCTGAAATATATTCTGGTAGTTGCAATTTTCAATAAAGAATAATTATTTGAAAGTGTTCAGTTAACATGAATGTGTTTTTTTAGAGGAGAAAAAGACAGAAATTGGACAATATGATATTAGATATGTTTATATCTAGTTTGTTGTTTTCCTATTATTTGGAATTACAATAGGTTAAATATGAAATATATTTTATTAAGATGAAACAATAAGACTGTGGCCATTTTAAGATAGCAGACAAATTATGTTCAGGAATGTGAAAAACTGCAGCGTCGGTCTCACCAGTGTGCTCGTGAACCTCCACTTTGGGTTTACTGCTGCTTACTGTCACTGATAAACTGACAGGACCTGCAGAAGAGAGAAGATCAGCGTCCTGTGAAAGACCAGTTTTACTCTCAGACCATCGAGTACAATCTTTAAATGTTTACTGGAGCACATAAATGGAAATGTTAAACATCTTTATAGTTTCAGATCAAGGAGCTACATGGTAAACCATCAGACACAAGAAGCTTACTCATATGTAAACAGGACGTTTGCTTAATGCTTGGTTTTTGTGTGGAAGCAGTCGCACTCACACACATTTGACTTTCCAGTCGAAGCCTTAACGCAAAGTATAGAACAGCAGTAATAACCTGTGGGGCTTGAATGTTCTCACAACGCAAAATGTTCTTCACAAGAAAAGTTTCAAACTGCAACTGGTGCCCATAAACATAGTAATACATGCCGACAGAGACAAACAGACACTGAGTGTGGAGCTACATCCTGGTGGTGCCAGGAGCGGTGCTGTGCAGGAATGCAAGTGATGGATGGCCCTCTGACAAGCTGCTTTAAGGCGACCTGATAACCGCCTTCAGTGATCTGTCCCTTCAGCACACGCAATCAAACACCCACGTTTACCTCGACATTAAGCAGACGCCTTCAGAAAGAGATAAGAGAAAATAATTTAGAGTGACACGCCACCTAAAAAATAAATAAACGCTTCAAACGTGGCTGTAAAATCTGACTTTTATATTATTGGCAAGCAATTTTGCTGGAAATAAAGTTTTTATTGTAGAACTTGGAAGCTTCGCAGAGGTTGCTGTTACAGGATACTCCCTTGACATCACGTAAACTGAAGCGGAGCTGCTTTGTGAAACTTAAATGTGTCACGTGACCATCAGCTGTAAGTGTGCTTTAAGTAAAAAAAAAATAAACATTTGAAAGCAGCAGAGAGGAGACTGGTAGTAAAACTGAATTACATAACAGGCTTGTACTTGAGGATTAAAGATGGGGAGAAAGTGGGCTGGAACGGTCCTTCAGTTAACGAGCAGTTAAATCCGATAAACAGATTAATGCATATTACTGACCAATGAGTTAATTTTTCATGTGCTGTAGACTGACAGTATGGATTATGCTCAGTAATAACAAAATAATGATATCCCACAGCCCACTTGTGCTTTTAACGCATCTTTTCTTTTCTTTTTAACGGTGTTCAAAGTTTCAGTCACTCCGTCCAGCATTTAGCGATACAGAAGAGGAGCGAGCATGAACTGAGTGACATTTTTTTGGCTGGTGATTTCAAATAAAACTTGCAAACAGCTCGAAAAATACGACAAATATGTGGTAAAAACATTGTGTGACAAAGTACTTCTGTGCAGTCTTACATAAAATAACTGCTAATAAATGCATAGTTGTAAATGTAAGAGATGGAGAAAGAGGTAAGAAAAGAGAGGACAAGAAGATTTTTAAGGGTAGGAAATGGTCATCAAGTGAAATCGGTTTAACTTGAAACTTGAAATTTAAATCTTACATATAATGTCCTAATTGATTTTAGAGTTTTTAAACCCGATTTTGGAATTATACATGTGACAAACTAATTGAAGCTTACAAATTCTATGCTATTCAAATTTGCGTGAAAATACCAAGCAGTCTGGTAAAGTTTAGTGTTGGCTAAACCGATACGTTTGCAGTATTGTAGTGACGTTTACTGGTGCACAGCAGGCTGTGTTGTCCGTGGGCAATGTTAGGATGTATATAAAGGGTAGGAGATACAGGAGAGGTGGAGGAAGATCTCAGCCTGGGTGTTTATTGTCTTATGTAGTCTGGAAGAAGAGTGGATGGTGGGGTGGGTGCAGTTTTCTCTGTGGTGGGGTTGGGTGGACTGTCCCGGGCTCTGTGGGGCCGGGCGGCGCTGCTGCACTGGGCCCCGGTCTGGATGGGCCTGGGCCCCCTTTCCCTGGCGGGTCGCGGAGTATGGGGGTGCCTACTGGGGTCAGCGGGGGAGCTGGCCCCAGGGAGGGGTCACTTGCCCCTCCCTTCCTTCCCTCCCCATCTCCAGCTGCCTCCCTCTTCCCGCTCCACCACAACCACCCACACATGCAGGGCCTTGGAGTAGGGGTATGTCACCAGGGTGCAGAGGAGGCTACCCCCCCCTCTGTCCCCTTCTGGCTGCCTCTGCCTCAATTTTATCCCACAACTTAGACATTCACATTACTCACACTCTCATTACACATACATATAGGATCTTGGGGGTGGGCACGATGCACGGAGTCCAAAGTACCATCAGGGTGTACACCCCACCCCTGGCATCGTTGCCCACCTCTCAATTTTAAATACACGTAGACATTGAGGGCTAGCAGGAGGGACCATGCGCTTACCTGCTGCTCTCTGGCAGGTAGCTCCAAGCCCTCCTGGGTTTTAAATGCACCTTAGAACACACATGCATCAACACTACAATGAGCGGGTGGAGGGAGGTTTGGAGTCTTCTCTCACCCCCATTCTCTGCGACCTGCTGGAGCAGGGGGGCTAGGAGGAGGAGTTGGCCGTCCGACTGCGGTCTGGAGTGTGGAGCCTTCCTGCTGCTGCGGAGTCGGGGCGGTCTGCCTCCCCCCACCGCAGGGAAAAGGGAAACACCACCTGGGTCTGGGTGCAGTTCCCCCCTCCAGAGGCGGGGGCACCTAGACCCAGTTTGTAGAGTACGCTTGGGGAGTGTGATCATGTGTACAACGTCTCTTTATGTCTGTCTCCACGTTGGTTGAGTGTGGAGTAAGTGCATATGAGAGCATGAGGGTGGGAATGGATGTTTGTATCTGTGTGTGCCTGTATGTCTGTGTCTATATGTCAGGTTGGGTGTCAGGCGCCACCTCTCTGGGGACATCTCAGGCCCTCCAAGGTTTGGAGGCCTATCTCCCCCTACCACCACTTCCCCTGCCAGTGGTGGACCCCCTCAGACATCGGTGCGTTGGTGGTTCTTTGTGTCCGGGGATGGGCGTCCAGGTACACACCGGCTCATTCCTTGGCGGCCGCTTATCGGGGCCTGGAGCCTGGGGCTCGCCCGGGCCACTTCGGAGGTGGGGTGCCCCCGGCCTCTCGGCCTGGGGCTCGGTCACTCAGGCGCAGCTGGCTGCCGGCGGAGCTCACGGGCGCGTCACTGCAACTCCCCCTGGCTTCTGCTCCGCGGCTGCTGAGTGAGCCCTCATCTGGGACTCTCCTCAGCTCTTTCCGGGACAGTGGCGCAGCTGCCCCTCTGTTGGTCTTCCTTGGTCTCTTGTGTTCTGCGGGCCTCTGGATGTCTGGAGTTTTGATCTCCTCCACACCTGCTTCATGCCCTGGAGGACGGGGCTGTTGCCCCCCCACACCCTCTAGCAGATTATTACATGAAGGAACCTTTTAAAAAACAAAAAACAAGCGCGTCCATGCTCACAGGTGTACACACGGGTGATCACACCCACAAACTACACCCTTTTTGGCTCCTACCTCAAAGCACACTGTGTTCTGTTGATCTTATGTGCTGCACAATAATGTTTAACATTTAGTATTTACTGTCATATTCCCATATATCATTGTGATGTTGTTTATTCTATTACTCTTGTTCTCTTCTGCTTGCTTTCTTTTTTCTTTCTCAGCAGGTGACCCAGGTGATTGATATGTGCATTTTTTTTTCTCTGCCCGTTCTGTTGGTTTTTGTCTTTTGCCCTTCTCCCCCGTCCCTCTTCTCAGCTTTCTCTCTTTCCCTCTTTCTTTCTCCCCTTCTAAAAAAAAAAAAAAAAAAAAAAAAAAAAGGATGTATATAAAGGGTAGCAAACATCAGTTTATTTTTCACATGATGATTCTGATCAGACTCGCTCTCTGAATTCTAACTTTTATATTAGCTGGATTGTGTCAACAGCTGAAAATCAGAAGCCTTTGCTTATATCTTGTTTTTAAAAAACAGTTAACAATAATGTAGCAGCACAGGTCAGCTGATTAAAACCTCTACAGATTTTAAAAAATAAATAAAAATTATATTGGAGCCCAAAAAACATCATATTGTAACTTATTTCTTAGTAATTCTTTTTCCAATGCTACACCCAAACTACACCTGCCAAATCCCACTTTAACCCCTGACTAGCGATGTAGCGATGCATGTTTCTTGTGTGGCACACTCTGTGTGTGTGTGTGTGTGTGTGTGTGTGTGTGTGTGTGTGTGTGTGTGTGTGTGTTGCACACAAAGCCATTCTTTATGACAGTAACCTTACCCTTCTCAGCTGGCATAGCATACACATGCACAGACATCTGTAAAACACACTTGTGAGGATCTCTGCTGACTGATCCTGAACACCCTGCACTCTTTTACTTTTACTTTAATACAGAATGCATAATAACGGTGTTTTAACACTACATATTTTATTTTATTCAAATGTGCACTTGAAAACCCTAAAACTTAATCCGCTTCTACTATTAAAAAAAGTTACGTGTTTTAGGGTTTCTGCTGTTTTAAGGAGACATTGTAACCTAACTGAAAAACCACCTATGATACCTCCTGTGCAGTAATGAAAAAAATATTTTCAGAGTATATTAAAAGGCAGTGTGTCTAAACAAACAGATTGTAATCGTTTCATCTCTACAAGGACTTTTGGTCCTCACATGTAAATACAAGAAAAATCAAAACACATGCACGTCAAAGACGCAATTAACTGCGTAAAACATGTTGTTTGGACGACAGCCTTTGGCCTTTAAGATTCCCACAGCAGCATCAAATGCATTTTTTCTTTACTGCTTTTTCATCTCAGTCCAATTAACAACTAAGGGTCAGTCAAGGGCTATCTTCCCTGAAACTCTGGGATCTCAATCTCCTCCGCGGGGGTCACGTGATCCGTCTCATCAGCCCGTGGATCTCGGGTTCAAACAGCATCAGAGCGGGTTCAGTGTAAACATGAAGCCCAGCCACTCCCTGCACAATCTCTACCCCCACTGCACTCCCCAAACACATCGCACCTCCTCCGCGCTGTCTGTGAAATCACGCACAAGCTCTACAACTCACACACTAATAATCAATCAATAAATATCAGAGCCTCGTAAATGCCCGTTTTGACACTTAGCCTACATGCAGTCGTTTCTAAAGTTGTTAATTTGGCCCAAAATTACATTTTGTTTCGGTGGCCTCTTGCAGCTTAATAAGATAAAACTTGAGTTGCATAATCACGTAAGACGGTGGTATGTGTTGTTTTCTTTAGTAAAATAAAGTAGGTCCTTAACTGTTATATTGCAATAAAATGAAAGAAAGAGGAGAAAATGCGTAATTACATATTTATAAGTCTGTAAAAAGGTCTGACATTAAAATAAATAAATGCATAAAACATGTAGTTCAACCTCACATCGCGTATGGATACATGTTTGCACTGTTACTGTGTATAAATGCAACGTAAAAATTGGCTGACTCTAAAAGTTGCACACACTCTCTGATTCAGTATCAAAACAGAAATTGTTGAAGTTTTGAACACAATAAAAAGCTCACTGTGCAAAATGGTGATGAGCAGAGGCAGCGCCAGCATCTTCATGGCTTTTCTCGGGTGTCGGAGCTCTTTCCTGAGGTCTGTCGGTGTCCGTGGAGCAGATGAGTTTTACTCTAAACTCTCTGCAGCTTCTTCAAGTTTCATGTGCAACGGCCACGTGCGCGCTCACGTATCCCGGACAACTTACGGGGCGCGTGCACAAGTTCAGGGTGACCACCCCCTCTTCTCAGACAAAGCTCTCAGAGGAAACATGAGCCTTTCTTTCTGACAGGGGGACCTGCCCGGCTGTAGTAGTATCGAGTAGTAATGTAGTAGTAATGAGAAAGGAAGCTTTTGAATGGTTTCTTCAGCCATTAAACACAAAAGCGTTTGAGGATTCGTTACATGAAACACATTTTATTAACTACATTGTCACTAAGCTCTTTGGAATTTTTTGTACATCACATCATTTTTGTAGTCTCTAGAGACCACAGACTGTATATAAAAGATGGAAATAGATTGTTCTTCACACTTTGAAGCCTCAGCCTAAAGGGTTTTAAAATCCCTGTGAATATTTCGTGAGTCAAAATATTTTTCGGACTCACGTATTCTTAATGCAGCAGTTCAACTGACCATGTCATTTCACTGGCATTTATTTTTGTAACCTACTGAGATTTTTCCAGTTTCTTGTGTCGGAACAACAAGTGCGCTCATAGGCTCTCTGAAAGGATTTACCTGCCTCCACAGATGTGCTCCCAAGAGTTCAAACTGGCACACTGAAACATATACGAAAGCGGCCGTGATCCAGCTTCAACTGCTGGATCAAACTATGGAGATCTCCCAGTTGCTGCTGTCTCGTGAAAATGGGATGAAATCAGAATCCCCATTTCCTCCTTTTCTTGTTTAAGAACGTGTTGAGTTTCTTGTGTTGGGTGTGTATATAACTCACACGGCAAGTTCCGATCTGTAAAATTGAGAATTTCATGTTGATTTTTCACAACGTGTTCAGTGTATAATGGCCTTTAGTTTTACCTGCTGCCATCACAGTATTTTGACACCATATGTGAGTGGGTGAATTTGATTGAGAGGGTTGACTGCTAATTTATCCACTAATGCTGGCTAGCAAGCTGAATCGTTTTTTCCCAGTCAGGCAACAAAGAAACATCAAAATAATATTTACATGTTTGTTTTGCCTTTCGCTGACTAATATAGGGTTAGTCACTAATGATGACTTAGACCTCAGGGGGTTGAAAGGTTCCAATAGCAACAGTTTAGTGACTGCAGAGGTGAAACCTGCTGACAGCTGCCTGGTCTGGACAGTCAAAGCAGCCACACCAAAACTCTAGTATCAAAGTGGACGAATTATAGAAAAAACATTTTCCCAATATAAAGTTGTTATGAAAAGGAGAAAGTAGCTATAGATACTAAAACTTTAGGAGCCAGCTTCAAGTGGGCCTGACACGTCAACTTTGGCTTCAGTTTCTAGCACTTAAGGTTGTTGCTTGGTAGAGACAAACGACTGAACGAAAGCTAAAAATTACTGGATGTACATTCATCGTGTAAATTATTTTTATATGTTATTTATCCTTTACACAAATATGAGTAAGAGCAGGAGTGAAAACATGGACCATTTATAAGCCAAGGGACCCAAACTAATGGTTGGACATTCTCCTTCAGTATTTTCTGGAAGAGAGCAGAATTCATGGTTTCATCCTGAAGCAGCAAAGCAGCCCCAGACCATCAAACTACCACCACCATCTTTGACTGCTGGTATGATGTTTTTTTATGATATTCTGTGTTAGTTTTACACCAGATGTGACGGGACTCAAACCTTGCTAAAAGTTTAATTTTGTCTCATCAGTCCACAGAATATTTTCCCAAAAGTCAAATCATCAGGATGTTTTCTGGCAAATGTGAGTCGAGACTTTGTGGAGTTTTTTACTCAGCAGAAATCTCCCATGGATGAGACAAGTGAGGCCTGCAGTTCTTTTAGATGTTGTTCTGGGTTCTTTTGTGGCCTCCTAGATGAGTTGAAAGTGCGCTCTTGGAGTAATTTTGGTAGGTTGGCCACTCCTGGGAAGGTTCACCACTGTTCGAAGTTTTCTCCAGTCATGAATAATGGCTCTCACTGTGGTCCACCGGAGTCCCAAACCATGCAGCAACTCCAGAATTGCAGTTGTAGAGGTAACTGTACTGTAAAGGGCTCTGTTCATGAAAGGCTTTTATATAGTACAAATAAATGTATTTGATGCCTTTGTGTTTCTACTTATTTTAAGTATTTCTTGGGAACATGTAACCCTTTGCCTGCATATAAAGAATGGAAATCACAGAGGTTGGAGTTTTCCATATGTCTGCAGTGATGAGCCTAAGTCGGAGAGAAGTGGCAGCTGCTGCTGAGCTACTGTGTCTCTGGCTATTAGGTTTCTCACCACCAGCGCCCACACAACGGTACATTGTCACTCATTCTGGTTAATGTGCACACATGCTTACATTTGTGGCCATACGCACACACAAAGACACACACGGGGGACATACATCCAGACACGTGTGCGTAAGTACACACAAAGAGAAACAGTGAAACACTAACTCCCTAAATCTCAGCTGCAACACCTGTTCACAATCGACAGTCCCAGCTGCTCTGCTCGGAGCGGGACACACTGATGTCATGTAACACACACATGCACATGCATAGCAGCACATCTCAGCAACCACTGCTCACTTTACACAAACATACAGAAACAAAGTCAGTCAGATAGTGAATCTCAGAGGACGGGTGACTTTCAAATGCACGGTGACCTTTGATAACAGCCAGCGGAGCAGCTGTCCACCTCACACTTTACTACAACAAAAACCTGATTTGTTCTTTGTAAGAGCATAACCAAGAGATGCATGAAACCTGATCCAGCTATAACTGTAAGTTTTATTAAAAAGCAAAGTTTTAAACATATTCTTAAAAGTAGAGTGGTTGTCTGTCTCCTGAACCCAAACTGGGAGCTGCCAAAGTTATCAGAGATCCCAGCTCTGTTTTGTTGATATCACTCAAACCAACAACCTTGAGCCACACTATGAGATCAGGACTGTCGCTGTGCTCACCCTTGCTCTCATCACAGAGTTTCTAAAATATTTAATACAGTCATTCATACAAAAAACAAAGAGAGACTGCAATAATCCCCATGGTGTTCAGCGTAAGAGTATCCAACATACTCTTAGAAAGCAGCAGTCTACTGGCCGACGATCTCTTTCTTAATAAATCAAACAGTGACATTCAGCAACTTGTAAAACCTGAACATATCACAGAGGATCAGGATTTGACCACAGTCCATGAATATTGAGCGACACAGCTGCCATTTAATGTTAGGCTTTGGTTTGGTGGAAACTGAATGGAGTGAAAATCCAAGTGACAACAGGTGCACTGGAGAGGCAACAACACGACAACCCTCCCAAAAAAGGGAAAGGCTTTGAAGCTGGTGGCCACAGACTGGCTCTTTCCTGACTGATTTTTCTCTACTTTTGCTTTCTGTTATTGTCTGTCACTGCTGTAATATGAGACGGTCCCTGCAGCACATTCAGGATCCACAGATAGTGCAGCTCCTCCAGGATGTCACATCCATAGGTGCCTGACATGTTTCGGTTGGATAAACTGTAATTGCTTCCATTAAATCCATCAGAGATTTTCCTTCATTTGCATTTTTTTTCCCGACTGACTACTTAAAGAAAGTCACTGTAAGGGTGTGAGAACCTTTTCCGTAGATGTGCATTATGGGGTTCACTGCTTTTTGCTGTATTGTTGTATGCTTTAATGGTAGAAGTGCAGAGAATGAGAAGCCTAAAAACATCAAAACAAGCTCTATATCTGATAAACACCTTTAGTTTTTACTGTGAAGGGATGAAGATATTATATTTGCATGTGAACTAGATGGAGAATATTTACATTTCGTTGCACTGAATATTGATTTTATTTGCTTTTACTGCAAATTAAAAGCACTGGTCCTAATTTTGTCCAAGAGAGAAAATGATAATAGTAATAATAAATTAATAATCAGTATCTGACTGTGTGGTGGGTTATTGTGGAGACACATGACAATTATTCCTGTACAAACTTTTGATGTTATAGCTTGTAAGGTTAGTTTGTTAGGTAAATATCAACATGCCTTACTAGGAAACTATATACTTTCATACTGTATTTCTTTAAGACAGTCTTCAGCTTTTACTACTCAGTTGTAAAAGGCCGATGAAGTACTGTCGTCACCCTGATGTGTGGGTGGGCATCATGGACGCCTGAATTTGTAAATACGATAACTCCAGAAGGAAGTCATCTATTTTCAAAGTGATAACATTGGTTTAGCTACTAAAAATCTTGTAAGAGTTTGAAGCTCAGCGATGCTGAACTCAACGTCATGCTCAACGTTCTAGGATTTTCACATTTATACCATAGACGCGTTTACTAGGAGGCTTAGAGATAACACCGGCATCCGCCAATATTTCTTTATATCTGTTGTCAAGCACGCTTTTTGTTCTACTTCCTAAAACTATCAAAGTTCAACCAACAGATAAACAAGCAGTTTACGTTTTCAGTTTTTATTTGCTCACGTGTCAGGCGTCGAAAACAAGCGCACGTGAAAACAGTGATCAGATTTCATGTCTCTTACTGACATCATTTATTACTCTGATCTGTTTGGAGGTCAGACCTCTGAATCAAGTCTGCAGCCCTGAACAACATGAACTTTATACTTCGCCAGAAGGAAACAAAGAAAAAAAACAGCACTTTAGACAAGATAAGGGAGGGAGACGACCCACCTTTATGAGTTTATGGGAAATTTAAATGAAATGGGAGGGACTAACACTATTTATAAAGATTCAAAGTGCACAATCCAACAGTTGAAGCCCAGATGCTAAACATTAATGGTCAATCAGTCTACAGTCAATGAAACAGTTTTACAGATTTTGACATCTAGATGAAGATGAAGACGCCAGCGCTGCTCTCACTGAGCCTTGCAGGTAAGAGGCTGCTCGAGCGTGACCGATCTGTGCTCTTTACGGTCTTTTTCTCCTAAATAGCTGAAATCAATTTAGATTTGAAGTCATTTGTAAGATGTAATCAATCAAATGAAAACATTTCATTCACTCATTATGAGCTGCTTTCTAGGTGTTATATTGATATAACAGCTAGTAATGATTATGTTGCTATTTTTAATGGGTTAGAACATTTACAACTTCACTTATATAGTGTTTCAAAACCAAAGCTGGGTTGAGGATTGTTAGCTATTGAACTGAACAGGCCTACCAGGCTCCCCCACAATTAGAAGGTAGATCACCACCAAAAAAAGACATAGCATTTGTTATTAAAGTTTGATGTCTGTGTGATTTCTTCAGTAATTATTCAAATATTTTCTCTTTGCAGTGGCTCTGGCATTGCCAGCACTACCCCGTGGTGTGGAAAAAAGTCCAGTTTTAACTAAAGAAAACCAGCTCCCTCTGCTGGGAGACTCGGTTCCACTGCAGGGTCATGTACAGGTGGAGAATCCTGCACCACAGGCCGTACTACCCTCCAAAGAGCAGCAGGAAAAAGTGGCTGAAGAAGACCTGAAGCAGAATGTGGCAGAACTAGAGGTTAAAGTAAAGCCAGATGAAGAGCAAGAGGTGAAAGCAGAGCCTGAGGCTGAGGCTGAGGTGGAGAAAGCAGGTGTAGTGGAACTAGAAGTCAAAGTGAAGCCAGAAGTTAAGGTGGAGGAAAAGTCTGAAGCACAGCAAGAAGCTAAAGCAGAGGTTCCTGTGGAAGCTGAGGCTCAAATGGCTGGAGTTAATCCAGAAGGTGAGGGTGACCAAGAGCTCAAAGATGACCCCGAGTTCCAGGTGGAGTCAGAGGTAAAAGTTGAGCCAGATCAACTTCTAATGGAGCTAGAACCTGAGGAGAAGCACATGTTAGATGAAGAAAATTATCAGGAGCCTATGCAGCTTCAAGCTCACTCTGGTCTGGAAGAAGAAGAAGAAGAGTACGAAGAAAAGGTAGAAGAAGCAGAAGAAGAAAGTCACAATGACATGGTGGATGAGTTAGAGCCTCTAGATGATGACAACCTGTTTGAATCAGAACTGACAGAAGAAGAAAAGGCTGCAAATGCAGAATTTCAGAGTCAAGAGTCACTCATTGAACCTAAGCCAGAGGAGGAGGAGGAGGAGGAGGCGAAAAATGAAATGGTGGATGAGCCAATCATGGAGTTAGAGCCTCTAGATGATAATAGCCCAGCTGAACCTTTGCCAGAAGAGGAGTTGTTCATGAGGAAGCGGGACTATGCTTTAGATCAAGAACCAGTGATGGAACTGGAGCCTGAGATGATGGAAGAGCCTTTTCAAAATCCTAGTATCTTGGAAGAAGGGCCAGCGCTGGACATAATGGAGCAGCCAGTGTCACTTATGGAAAACTATTTTCCAAATGAAGAAGCTAAGATGGCAGCGAGGTCTGAAGAACAGGAATCCCCACTCGCAGGGGAAGAAAAATCACAAGTGCAGCTCTATGGAGAGCCAGAAACAGAAGACCAGATTGAGCCTGATGATGGTGAGCCGACTGGTCTGGTGTCAGAAGAAGAAAATCGTAGCAGGTTCAAACAAGCCATGCAAGGTAAAACACCCATACTGAATATGCACAAAGAAAGTAATTAGAGTGACAGAAATGTAGTCATGTGTGCATATTCTGAGGCCAGCTAAATTACTAAATGTTGTAATCTCAATTTTCACCACAGGGCGGCGCTCTTGCCCTGGTGTAGTACTAGGAGAGAAGT
Source organism: Aulonocara stuartgranti (assembly GCF_965226115.1). Taxonomy (NCBI): domain Eukaryota; kingdom Metazoa; phylum Chordata; class Actinopteri; order Cichliformes; family Cichlidae; genus Aulonocara; species Aulonocara stuartgranti. The sequence continues at coordinate 21,681,005 of NC_138952.1, forward strand.
GTTACCAGTTCTTTAAAGGGCCAAAGACGCCTGCAAATGCTGAGGTATTCATGCATCCTCTGTAATTCCATTTAAGCACCAATGACTCCATATAAACTCTGACATTAATGTGGATCTTTCACTGTTTCCTTTTTAGCTTTTTTGCCAAACGTTCCCCGGTGGCCATCTGGCCTCCATCACAAGCAATCACAACCACGCTGAGCTGATGAAGATGATACTGAAGGAAAATGGAAAGTATACGCGCACATGGATTGGAGGGCTTCGATTTCTAGACGTATGTATTTTGAGCTGGGGATCTGTAGAGGTCTTGAACTTGTTGAGCGCACAAAATAATGATTTACCTTTGTATTAACTGCACTATGAGACCTTGTTCGTGTCCCTGATGTGTTGTATCTAGAGACTCATTATGTTAAACTACTGCTCTTGATTAACTCTCATTAATCTCTTGTTACATGTCAGACTGGTCGCTTCATCTGGTTGGACGGGTCCAAATGGGACTACGCTGATTGGCTGTCAGGGGAGCCCAATAACACAGCAAATAAGGAGAACTGCCTGGAAGTTCTGCCTTGGGGTATGAGTCGGTTTAATCCAAGATGTTTATTTTAGTTCATTTTCCTCCATTTGTGTTAATTCATTTTTGTTTTTAGCATTTTTTTTAGCATCACTAACGCACAGATACCAGTGTTACAAAGCTGAAAGAAGCCCAAAATACATAAATAGTGGTGGTGGTGCTTGTGAAAATTTATGCGGAACAATTCTGCAATCTAGGTGCAATCTAGCTCCTAAAACAGTGTTTATCTGATTATACTTACATGGACATTCTTTCTTTCTTTCTTTCTTTCTTTCTTTCTTTCTTTATTTATTTATTTATTTAAAAGGATAATCTGTCTGTGTTGTTGCAAATTATGCAAAAATGTGTAGTTATGTTAGTTAAATCGAACTTTTCCCAAACTCATAAGATGGCTCTGAATTAATTATTCAACCAGTCAGTAAGAAGTTACGTTGCTGAATAAATATGATTAATGTATTCAATAAAGCTGAACTGATCTCACATTAAATTATTAGACACACTTACTTTATTTCTTACCCTGTGTTTGTCCGTCTTTTTCAGGAAACGGGAAGTTTAACGACTTTACGTGCTGGGAACCCCAGGCTTTCATCTGCTCCTATTACAATTAGTTAATGTACAGTGAGGTGTTTTTCTTATCCTTGTCAGATGCTGGGTGCTGAGTTTGAACTTTTTTTTCCCCTTTACTTGCAGTTTATCTTAAATTGGAAAGTAAATGATTAGAAACCATGAACTGTCAGCATCTGTTAGTCACGGGACTCTTCATTTACCTGCATTAACCTCAGTTAGGACGCTCTGGTTATTTCACATTTGAAAGTAAATTTTTTGTAAATGAGTCCCATCCATCGTTTTGTTTAAATGCAATATTGCCTATTTGGTATTTAGAAATATAATAAATAAATAAAGAAGTCACATTTAATAAAGTTAGACAAAATGTATGGACAATGTTGTTTTTGATAATACGGCTTGTTGTGTAAATAAAGGAAATTTGATATTTTATTCTTGAGTTTTTCATTATTACCATCACACTTTAAGTATAGTTAAAGTATAGTGTTGTGGTATAGTCAGTGTGTTATTATTAAATGTGTTTAAGAGCTTTTTTTTCTTGTTTCTTACTATGCTTTATCATTTGTATACATAATTGTATAAGCACTCACCTGCCAGTTTATTAGGTGCATCTGTTCAAATGTTTGTTAAATTAAAATATCACCCAGTCATATGGGAGCAAGTAGACCAGGTCAACACAGCCTGCTGTAGTTCACACCGAGCATCATAACAGGGAGGAGAGGTGATTTCAGCACCCATCTCTAAGGTTTACAGAGAATGGTCCAAAGAAGAGAAAATATCCAGTGAGCTGCAGTCCTCTGATGTAAAATGCAGTGTTGATGCCTAAAGTGAGAAGAAAATGTCCCGACTGCTTTGAGCTGATTGGAAGCCTGTGTATGAACCAGTGTATGCAGAAGAGCATCTCTTAAAGCACAACAGATAGAACCTTGAAGTGGACGGGCTAAAGCAACAGACAGTCACACCTGTCAGCCAAGAACAGGAAATGAGGCTACAATTCATACAGTGATGCCTCGTCCGATGAGTCTCCATTTTTTGCTGCAACATTCAGATGTAAACAACATGAAAGCATAGATCCATCTGTCTTATATCAATGGTTCATGCTGCTGAGGGTGGTGTAAATGTGTGTGGGATATTTAAAGGCCACAGCTTATCTGTGGCTTTTAAACATTTGTTTCTGACCATGTCCACCCCTTTATGACCACAGGGTATCCATCTTCTGATTTAGTATTTATTTATTTATTGTCATTGTCAAGAACAATGAAATTGCGTTTGGGGCTTCCATACAACCCAAAAAAAAGAAGAAAATAATAAATACCCCTTAAAACCCAAGTGTACATATTTAACCCAGTGTGACTCCAATGCAATAAGACAATCCTTAGCAATAATGTTCGTAGAAATTCAGACAAAGACCTGAGAAACATGACAAAATACAACAATGCAACCCATTCAATATTATTGTACTGTGAGATATGATATCAGATATGATAGTTATCTATTTAAGAAAGAGGGGGGGGGGGGGGGGGCAGGAGGGGGAAGAGAATAAAGATATGATGCACCAATGCAGACCAGTTCATTGCTATTAAGAAGTTGGATATGGTTATTGTCCGTGAGAGGGGGGCAGAGAGTTCAGGAGCCTCACAGCCTGTGGATACAGGCTGTTGGCCAGTCTGGATGTTCTGGCCTGTATAGACCTGTACCTTCTCCCTGAGGGCAGCAGATGGAAAAGGTGGCGCGCAGGGTGATGTTGGTCCCGCAGGATACTGTGCACCCTCCTCAGACAGCGAGTGGGGAAGATATTACTGATCTCTGGCAGACTTGTTCCAATAATTCTGCCAGCTTCTTTCACCACCCGCTGGAGTGCTTGCTGATCGGCCTTGGTGCAGCTGGGGAACCACACTAGAAATCCATACGTCAGAATGCTGCTGATGGCACAGTTGTAGAAGTTCAACATCAGAGATCTGGGAATGTGTGCGCTCCGCAGTCTCCTCAGGTAGTAGAGGCGCTGTTGGGCCTTCCGTGCAACTGAGGTGATATGGTTGCCCCAGGACAGGTCCTCGGTCACAGTTACCCCCAAGAATTTAAAACTGCTCACCCTCTCCACCGCCTCACTGCCAATGAAGAGAGGCAGATGGTTGTTATGGCCCCTCTTCCGGAAATCTACAATGATCTCCTTGGTCTTTTTGGTGTTTAAGACCAAGTTATTGTCGTGGCACCATGACTCTAGTTGTTGCACCTCTGTCCTATAGTTTGTCTCATCATTGTTGGATATAAGTCCGAGCACTGTAGTGTCATCTGCAAACTTAACAATGAGATTGGACGCGCAGGAGGAAATACAGTCATGGGTGAAGAGAGTGTATAGCAGAGGGCTCAGAACACACCCCTGAGGGGCACCGGTGTTGACCACAAGGGTGGAAGAGGTGTTCTTACCCACTCTGACACTCTGTCTACGGTTAGTGAGGAAGTCCACAATCCAGTTGCACAGAGAGGAGTTAAGTCCCAGTTGGTGGAGTTTGGGACGGAGTTTGTATGGCCGGATGGTATTAAAAGCCGAGCTGTAGTCTACAAAGAGGAGCCGTGCATAGGTGTTCCTGTGTTCCAAGTGCTTCAGTAATGTGTGCAGCACTGTGGCGATCGCATCCTCGGTTGACCGGTTCTCCCTGTATGCAAACTGGTGCGAGTCCAGGGATGGTGGAAAAGCAGCTCTGATGTGTTTGATGACCAGTCTCTCCAGGCATTTGGCGGGAATGGGGGTGAGTGCCACAGGTCTGAAATCGTTCAGACATGTGACATTTGACTGTTTTGGGATGGGAACGATGGTTGCTGCTTTGAAACAGGATGGTACCAGTGAACAGGACAACGAGGTGTTATATATAGAGGTGAAGACGTCCGCCAGGTCCGCAGCACAGTCTTTTAGCACCCGGCCCAGCACTCCATCCGGCCCGGCCGCCTTCCTGGTGTTAATGCTCCGGAACACACGCCTCAGCTCATGAGTGCTCAGGACCGGAGCAGGGTCGGTTGAGGGGAGAGGGGACAGGACAGGGTCGGTGTTCTCCCTGTCAAAACGGGCATAAAAGAGATTTAGATCCTCAGCCAGAGTAGAACTGTCGGCTGAGGGTGATGGTGTTCTTCTTTTGTAGTCCGTGATAGCCCTGATGCCCTCCCAGACCTGCCTTGGGTTTGTGTTGTTCTCAAACCTGGCCTCGATACGCCTCCTGTGCTGCTGCTTGGCAGTCTTGATGCCTCTTCTCATTTTTTTTTTTTTTTTTAGTATTTATTGTGCAAAAGTGTAGGAGCTCCGGGCCTCTGCGTCTGTGCGCGCCGCCATCTTAAATCTTCTAATAACAGGCTGATTCCAACAGGATAACACACAACGTCACGTGTAAAATGATTTCGGACTGGTTTCTTAAATATGAGAATGAGTTCACTGTACTCAAATGGCCTCAACAGTCACCACACGTCAGTCCAACAAAGGAGTTTTCACGTGCAGCGGAACGGGAGATTCACATCATGGATGTGCAGCTGACAAATCTGCAGCAACTGTGTGATGCTGTCATCTCAGTATGGACCAAAATCTTTCCATCACAATGCTGAATCCACAGTCAACTCTCTAAGACACATTTCATATACTTATATAAGAAGTTTACACAAAAAACGTAATAAAAATATCTACATTGTGCTGTTTGTTGCTACATTATTAATAATGAATACAATATTACTATGAAAAAAAGTGTTTTTGAAGTAGAAAAACCTGAAAATTTGACTAGAAGCCCTGATAAGTAAAAGCAGTTTTTATGTGGAGGTTTGGGGATTTCGCACACTTTTTTGTCTGTCAAATGCAGAAACCAATAAATACTTTTTGTATACTCTGGACACTTTAATAAAATCCCTGAAAATGTGACTCAAGACAGCTGTGAGTTTATGTGCCAAATGAATTAATACTAATGCCACAGTCTTGCAATGAATCTCACAAATGTTAAAGCTGTAAATGGGGCTTTTCTTCAGTACTTGAGTGCTCAAATATGAGTCATTCCCCTATTGACACACACTCATTCAAACACACAATCTAACATTCACACACTCACACACAGTGAATGCATCAGGAGCAACTGGGGTTTCAGTATCTTGCCCGCGGATGCTTTGGCATGCAGATTGGAGCAGCGAGGGATTAAACCACCAACCTCCCAATTAGCAGAAGACCAACTGTAAGCCAAAGCCACTGCTTGCAATGTAGAGACATGCATAACCCTATCCAGAATCCAAAAATACATCCTTGATAATGACCATAAAACTGAATAAGAATTTTTCAACAAAGCTGAAGAACTCAGACCTTTCAAACGCACGACTGAATGCAGGACAGTCACACAACATCGACTGTTACGAGATGCTCTATTTGACTGCCGTCAGTCAAGGCAGCATTGCAAAGTGAGAATGAGGTTTAAATGAACCTCCAGCACATCCAAGGCCCCATATATGGCAACCTCAGCACCCCATGAAGACCCTAAGAGAGCGATTTGTTCTTGTGCCCAGAATCTTTCAGGGGGATAAAAGCTGTTCACATTCAGATTCCAAATTCCAAATTCAATACCTGCATCATTTCTGTCTGCTTAAACGCTTGATTACGTTTTTCTGTCACAGAGGCATCCAGACACAGTGAGTATCATTCTTAACTACACCCTTTAACCCTTTACAGCCGATTGGAGCGGGCACGCTCCATTTTGCGTAACTATTTTTAAATCCCGGTAGCTCTGCAACCGCGTAAGCTAGCGCAATAATTTTTTTTGCATATGAAACCGGAGGAGTTGTACTTACATCTGATGCCATCAGCTTGTCCTAGGTCACAGTTTCCTTCCACATATAGCTTTGCAAAAACTGCATAAAAATCACTTGCAGCAACAAAAACATGATATTCCAGAAACACGCTTCGCCGATCCGATCAGCTGTTTGTAACACTTCCTACGTCCATCAGCGCGAACTATCACATGACCGCATGACCTGCCCGAAACCGGAAGTGACGTCATTTTGCGGAAATGTAGTTTTTTTACGATCGGGGCCTTATGAGCCTATACTTGTGTTTTAAAAAGTTATGTTTGAGTTTATGACTTTCTGTGTCGTTTCTGGGATGCTTAGGACTCATATTGCACTGCTGGAAATAGTTTATTTTGATGCATATGCTGTTATTTTGCAAATTTGCACTATAATATTTATTTTCGTTTTTCCTGCAGTGTATAAAAATTGGTGTATTTCAAAAATAAAACTATGAAGACACTCAAAATAAATTTCCTGTGGTGGGAAACTAGTTTGTGCAACTTTTTTGTATTTACAGTTTTGAGGGATAAGCCTCTTAAATTTCTCTAACTAGAAATATATGTTAAAAAAACAAAAACGATTTTCAATTTTTTTGTAGTTTATTGCACTTTTTTGCAATTTATGTAATTACTATGCATCTAATGCAGACATATTATTAAAATTTAGGCTGTAATGGTTGTATTGATGTATAGCAACTTGAAATGCTCCCAAAAATGGCTCCACAGCATGTAAAAATATAATATAAGCTCTGGCGGACTTGGTTCTATGGTAGGTCTTAAAGGGTTAAAATAACAGGGAGCTTAGCGCCCATTAAGTGATGTATTCACACAATCACGCTGCACACGTGGCTACTGTAAGCCCGCTGCAGCTCACGTGCTGCTGTGTGTGATGGTGACTCATTTTCCGCTGGCCTACACAACCTTTTCCTGACCTTTAGACGCGGAGGTGAGGATTACCAACCCTAAGGTGATGACTGGCAGCTCTTTATCCTTCTCTTATATTTGCTGACCGGTCCGCCACCATACTCACACACTATTATCAATATTCAAAAAGATTCAGCTCAGCATTGCATGAGCTATCTTTTGAAGGCTGAGCCTTGGTAATTCTCTTTTGTTCCCCACCAGGAAAAATGGCTTTCCCTGGAATTAAGAGATCCCAGTTGAATGTGTATCTTCGATCTATTAATAGAGAGCTATCTCCTAAAGCTTTGCCAAGCATTGTGTGGCTTCATAACAGACTGAGTACATTATCGGCTATGGTTTATCATCATTAGGAGGCAGCTATACACACTGAATTTCATCAGTAGTGATTAATAAATTAAATCCAGTGGGTTGGGTGACATAATGCCGCCCTGCTGTGATGGAAAGCTCCAAATACTTTGACTCATACCTGTGTTGCTGTTTAGATGACAGTGACTGAGTGTTGGTTGTTACCGTCTGTCAGTTCAAGTCATTTTCTAACCTCATGCGACACAACCAGCTGTTTCCTGGCCGCTCTGAGTGTACACTCATGCAAGGCTGTGAATCCTCCCACCTAAAGCTCTACAGCCCGGCTTACAGCTACTTGGTACAGTGAATACCCCTGTATCCATGGTCAGCCTGGACTCCACCGCTACGACAAAAACAGACTCTGAGCAGTGTTTACAGCACTCCCTTTTATAGAGATGATGCATACCAGCACTAATCTGTGTACTAAATTCATCGGTGTTCATCATGTCAGTTCCACATAAACAAATTACAGAATTAAGCATCCTGTTTGTTTTGCTCTGAATGACATTTCTAAACTGCCAGATAACATCACTAGATTTTAGCAAAATATATGAATATATATCCACAAAACTAAAGCAGTATTTTACAATGTATTTTCATTTTTGAAGGCTTTCAATTTTGAGAACCTTTTGTGAGTAAACCAGTGGGTTGATAAAGTTAATAAAGTGTATACCATTAGAATAAATGAAAGTAAGTCAGCATGTTACATTTTTGTACTCAAATCTGATTTACCTCCGAATAGTAATGGACCTTGATGTAATGGATCCACTTTATATTTTTTATCAGAATTCCGTTATTTTAAAATGCTGAGAAAATGTAAAGGAGGTAGCACGGTGGCAACGTTGTTAGCACTGTTGTGCCCACTGGCTGTGGGCTTCTGCATGGAGTTTGTATGTTTTGTCCGGGTACTCCGGCTTCCTCCTACAGTCCAAAGACATGCAGTTAGTAGGATTAGGTTAAGTGGTGAATCTAGATTGCCCATAGGTGTGAGTGTGAATGGCTGTCTGTCTCTCTGTGTTAGCCCTGCATCAGCTTGGTGACCTGTCCAAGGTGCGCCCTGCCTCTCGCCCTATAGTAGCTGTGAAAGACATCCAAACAGGATGGATGGAGAAAACATACATAAAGTAAAAGGCCACTCAGAAAGCACAGCCCTCCATCCTTGCAGTGTTAAGCAAACAAATCGGAGCAGCACCAAAATGAACGGGTTCTTATTTGCTCCACCACTTAAATTAGTTTTTGTGAAATTTAACTTGTTCGTTTTTGGGAGGGGGGGGGGGGGGGTTACCTTTCACCTTGGCTCTGGTACAGGAAGCGGTGGTTAATTGATCAATAGGCAAGTGGAAGACAAAAGACAATCAAACTTGTGAATATTTGAAATGAGAAATCATCCATACTTTAAGTTTTTAATCTAATCTGCAAAGCAAGACACTTCTACTGCTTTGTAAGTATGGCCTAGACCAAATCACATTGTATTCTTACTTTTTCTCAAGCAACGAATCTTGCAGCTTATTCTGCATATTATCATCAACGCATCGGGCTAGCTGTTTCTGTCTCCATTCTGTGAGTCTCTGCTCTGACCCACAGAGTAAAGGAGGCTCTAAGTTCTTGAGCAAGTGATTAACTGTCTGTCATTTGTGTACAGAATCCATCTGAGTCCCGACTGTGCATTTACAAAACTTCACAGGTGTGTAGTAGGAACCAAAAGATGACTAGTGAGTGTTTACACACTGACTGACTGATGGAGAAGCAACGGAAAAAAGAAACCGGGCTTCTCAACAATAAAGTTACTGTAAAAGAGAGCAAAATGATGCGATTGACAAAAACTTAATCTGCCAAATGCAGTTGGTTGGTCCCCCCCTTTTCAGCAGGTTTTCAGTCATCTAGATCATGGTGGTCTTAAGAGCTTGAAAACAGAAGACAATCCATGAGAGGTGAAATGTCCTAAAGAAGTCCAGTTACCAGTGTTACCAGTGTTTCTGTGACAATTTTTGCCATTCATCCAGAAAATTATTGGTGAGGTTAGATACCTGTGCTGGACGAGAGGACCTGGCTCTCTCTGCTCATCCCGAAAGTGTTTGATGGGACTGAGGTCAGAGCTCTTCGTGGGCCAGTCAAGTTCTTTCACACCAGGCTCCTCCAACCATGCCTTGCTTTTTGAAGGGGATTTCCCAAACTGAGAATTGTCCGAAATGCTCTGATAAGCTGAAACATTAACATCATCCCCCCCACTGACAACTTTTGGTTCTTTATTTTGCAATATACAGTATATATATTCTGGATAGTCCTGTAAGATTAGTGATTAATTAGAAAAACAGCCCCATAGTCTTATCCCTCCTCCACAAAACCACAGTTTAGTTCATCTGGGATTCATTAAACCAAGACTGATCCACTGAACTTCTAGACAGAGGATCTGACAGTCCACAGAGCATGTTTCCACTGCTCCAGAGTCCACAGGCTGCATGCTATACATTGGTGGTGATTTAAGGCTTGAATGCACCTGAAGTTTCCAGCTCACCAAGTTTGTGGTGACGTTAATGCCAGAGGAGTGTTAGGAAGAAATTTCACAAACTGACATGTAGCGTTTGTCACTAAGTGCTCGACTATTTTGAGCTCACGAACTCACTCACTACTGCTAACCATATAAGTAATGTTAAGACTGGACACTGAGACTGGATCTATACTTTGAGCACATTAGAAATTAACCTAATCTTTGGACATGCCAGGTTGCACCCACTCTGCAAAGCCTCATACAGTTTGGCTGAGAGCCCTGTCATGATTGATATGAATATGCAAATTGGGCTCACTGTGAAAACATTTTGTTTTCAAATATTTACATGTCCCCATAGCTTTACCTGTAACCTACCTAAAGACAGATGTGTGATGCATTAATGATGACAGGAGAGAATAAACAAGTAGCTCACTGCAGTAAATCTTAGTGCTGAAACAGGATAACAGGATGCAATTCTATAAAAGCGTATATAATAAAGTCTACTGGGAGGGGGAAACTATGTTAGCAGACCCCAGCTTTACTCAGGGGTGTGTCACAGACGATGCTCTGTGTATAAACTCAGAGCACACAGAGGCAAGTGCAGACACACAACAAGAAAACACACGGGGCATACTTCCTACTGGTAGGTTTCACATCTTCTTGCAAACTATTTCTATTTTATTAAGAATATATTTCGTTTGAAAATTCTTAAAATGACGCTAATTATTTTATAAAATTGTATAAATGTAACTTTAGTCTTTGCACTGGAATTTATCTGAGTGTGCTTTTCATCTGAGGTAAACACAGTGTGCTCTGTATCCATGACTGTGGCTTGTTGACCTCAGGATTTAACCAGCTGTGTTTCTGGGCTCCAGTTCGCAGTCCAGTGGCAGCCAAAGAGACTAGCGGACTAAATCCAGTCCACTCTGAATCCATTCCAACTTTTACTGAGATTCAAATGAACAATCGTTACATAAAGGGGCCTTTTTAAAAAAATAATAATAATAATAATAATTTTGTTTTGGGTTTTTTTCTTTTTCTTCTTTTTCTTGACCCATGATGGGAACTTTAATTTAAGATGCTTATGGAGAGATCATCTGCACTCAGCCAGCCAGTAAGACAAAAGCCTCCTGGAAAGAAAAGGGAAGATGATAAGGAGGTGGAGGAGGAGGGAACTGCTATTAAAGGTATATTCAAACTGTATCTCTTATGTACAAGTCTAGTTTTTGCATGTCAGGCAAGTATAATTCGTTTTTTTTTTTAACTGAACTTTGCTAATTTGTTAGTATAACCTGTCTCTTCATGTCACGCTCTGCTCATGCAGTACTGACAGACCAGAGGGTGATGGCAAAAGAGGCTCTGAGCAGGAGGAACCTCTGGGAGCCGAGTGTTTATTACGCTCGGGGAAACGAGTCTTTTCATTTTGCCGGTCATGACATCAGCATCCGAGAGTCCATGGATACGTACGGTGCTCTGATCTGGCCTGGGGTAAGGGGCTGCCATGGGCATTGGCTCATTTTGAAAATGTGTTGCAAATGTGACAAGAATTTTATTTTTGTAGGCAATAGCTTTGTGCCAGTTCTTGGAGAACAACCAGCAACAAGTGAACCTGATGGACAAAGCAGTACTTGAGATTGGAGCTGGGACTGGCTTAGCTTCTATTGTAGCAAGTCTGCTTGGTAAGTGCATTTTGATAATGCAGTTGTGCATGTGCTGCATGTATGAAACTTTACCTTTAATCTTTTAGATTTGATGTTGGGAACACATTCATTTAAGAATAAATGATGCATCCTAATAAACTGGCAATACACTAGTTTATATTTGTTACTTAGGACCAGTGTTGGTCAAGTTACTTAAAAAAAAGTAATCGGTAACTAATTACTGATTACTTCCCCCAAAAAAGTAATCCCGTTACTTTACTGATTACTTATTTTCAAAAGTAATTATTTACAAGTTACGCGTTACTGCCCATCTCTGCTTAGGACTTAGTTAAGTGGTGATATTCTTGGCTTTAAGACAAAGAAAAATCCATAAAGGGTTAATTCCCACTCGCGCATAATGTGTGCACTGAATATTTCATATTTCTGCTTTTATGCAAAAGTTACATTTCAGCTTGGTGATGGAACTCGCGGGAAAAGTCATGACGCAACTAAAAACACTGGAATTCATTGTTAAAGCACAACGACCATCCTCCCACATAGTTCTCCTGTACTGCATACAACAGAGGGGTTGTAACTTAGATATATTATGGATACAGCGATCACTGGATTGATGCTGTTATCCATAAGCCCCTCCATTAAGCCCAGAGTGGAAACAAAGGTTTCATTTATTCCCAATAAAATAAAATGATTGAATTTAAAGTAAAAAACTTGGAAAAAATAAATAAATAAAACAAAAACGATGCAACTTCAGCTTGCTCACCAAAATTCCTTACAATTAGAGTAAATCATTTTGCTACTGGTTCAGCAGAAACTATAATTAGTGAAAAACTCAAAGCAGCCTGTAAGTTTATATTTAGTTTAGTTTTTTGTTATCCACAAGTTAAGAATTGTTGCTTTTATTTAAAAAAATATATTTACCAAATTGAGAAAATAACTTGAAGTTTTGACTGCCAGTTAGGAATAGTTTTCTTTTTTTTAGAGGGGGAAACAAGCTTCCATAACAAAATGCACAATAATTACAAAATTAAAAAAAATAATCATTATGTTTTGATGTCTCTGTTGTTTTGCGTTTCAACCCACTTTTTGCCAGGTGCTTGGGTGACGGCAACAGATCTGCCAGACATATTATCTAACCTGACCTTCAACCTGCTGCGAAACACCAGGGGCCGCTGCCGCTACACCCCTCAAGTGGTTGCTCTCTCCTGGGGTCAGGACCTGGATCGAGACTTCCCCTATGCATCATACCACTACGACTTCGTGCTCGCAGCTGATGTGGTCTATCACCACGACTGCCGTGAAGAACTGTTGAAAACTATGCGTCACTTTTGCCCACCAGGAAGTCAAACAACGCTGCTGTGGGCCAACAAGATCCGGTTCCAGTCAGACCTGAGGTTCACAGAGTGCTTTAAGAGCCATTTTAACACCACGTTGCTGACCGAGCTGCCGCAGCAGGAGATCAGGATTTATAAAGCCATGGCAAAGGAGTGACAAGGAGGCTTTAGGAGTGGGAGCTTCCAGTGATGTCAAAGGTTATGAAATATTCCACGCCTGGTTCTGATCTGTGCTTACATTCCTGGACAGTGCTATAACCATCATTAAGCAGAAATGAAGTTCCTGACTCAAGTTTCAATAAGCTATTTTATTTGCCAGATTTGGGGTGTTTTGTCCCAAATATTTGATATTTCAACTTCAGTCCGACAGTTCTTGAAAATAAATAATTTTACCGTAAACATTCATCCTATACTCATATTTGTCTCACACTATCTAGACTACATAAACTTATCAAAGTGACTCTGCGCTGGAATAGTCATAAAACCATCGAAAGTCATCAAAACCCATGAAATAAACCCCTTAAGAAAAAGAGTTCCACAGGCACGAGACTTTGCATCTCTGATGTGTTAGCATTTAGTATGTATTAAACACTAAGAAAAAAAGACACCTTCTATTAAGTGGCATGAACCCTACAGGAGCAGATATGCAGCTCTTACATGGTCAACATGTAACTGTCACTTAGCACCAAAGATAACACATCACTAAACCCTGGCTCCAAAATGGGATTTTTTTTTAATGCATTTTAAATCTAAAAGCTTTACAATAATTCATCACATATACATATAAAGAGAAGTAAGTGAGCAGGTTGATGGTGAAAGGAGATGAGGGGCAGAAGACTGAAGGGACAATAGATGACAGATGTCAGCAATTTGGAATTTTTCAACACCTAAATCTATGATCAAGTTCATTTCAGGCTGGAAGTCCGCCTCCAGTCTATTCTTGCTGTTCCCATGTCGACATAAACTTTTTCAGTGTGCGATCACAAAGTTCAGAACCGACTGGTGTCTCTCATGGTGTCTTCATGCCGCATGCTCTAAAGAAACGAAAGTCTGTGCAGTTCACGCGTGTTAGTGACTCTAAGATAAGCAACACGTCGATGACTTTGGCTGCTCTAGTATGGACTCCCTGCGGAGATCGTTGGGGATGGTGCCTTCAGGGCCCCAAACGTTGAGCTCTCCGTAAATTCCCATCTCGATCATCTCCTCTTGCCAAGGAATGGAGATGTTGCCCGTGGAGAACTCGTCAAAAAAGTTCTTATCAGGATCTTCCAATGCCACCCCCTTCACAGAGGAGAATGCCCCGACGTCATCCAGACTTTTAGCATACACCACTTTGGGGTCAGGGACAAAAGGAGGAGGTAGAATTCCTGAAATAAAGTGACAAATTTGAATTAAGCACCACATTAAATGGTTAGTGGCTTCAAACTTTTTCCTAAATCAAAAAGATCTTGAGCAAATATCGAAAGGTTACCTGCGTTCAGTTTCCTCCAGTTAATGCCGCTGAAAAATGGATGTGCTCTGATTTCGTCACAGCATCCATTCTTAAAACCCATCCTCTGATCCACCTCCTTGGCCAGCAGCCCATCACACAACGATTTTGCATGCTCACTAAAGCTGTCAGTGTAGGTCACCACCCGAGTTAGCATACGCTCTTTCATCTCCTCACGTTCCACCTGAGAAGAAGATCAACAGCTTCTAAACCTCTTCTTTCCTCTGTCTGCTTTCTTTGCACAGAAAGTACCACCTGCAGTTTAGACTCTCACCTTCTCTCCTCTGTTTCTGAACGGATTCTTAGCAGCCACGAACTCATATAAAGTCACTCCAAGAGTGAAGTAGTCAACGGAGGAGTCGTACTTTTCTCCCTTTAGCATCTCTGGTGCCATGTAACCTGCAAAAAATAAAAATAAAAACAACGACAAGATGAGCTACAATTAAAAATTAAACCTGCAAGATTACCCTTAAACGTGAACCTGCATACAGATTTCTCAGTGGGTGCAGATGAGACCCACCTGGAGTCCCAGCATAGCCTTTTGTCATGGTTTTGCCTTCTTTTAGTTGCACAGCAAGACCCAAGTCAGATATACGTACATTCCCTGTTGTGATTTAAAAAAACATATATTATTAGCTCATAATCATATTATTCTCCAAAAATGTGATTATAATGTATTACCGTCATTATCAAGCAGCACATTTTCTGGTTTGAGATCTCGGTAGATGATTCTTTTCTGGTGGAGGTGCTCCAAGCCCTGGATGATCTGGGCAATGTAAAAACAGGCTCGAGGCTCATCAAACCCTGGGTTGTTTTCATCCACCAGGTAAACATGGTACCTACAGGGAACAGATAAGCCAAGGCTAATTATTAAAGGCCTTCAATATGCACACATTTGCAGTGTTTTACATCTTAAGCATGCCCATACGCTGCTGGTTCTACGTGTGCAGACTGTAAGCATTAAAATTTGATTTTCTAGGATTAAAGGATGTTTGCTTTAAATAAGAAAAAAAAAATCTATTGTCTTGCTTTCTAAGTAATCTGAGCTAAAAAGGCAAATACTTTATATTTTAGCTGAAATTGTGCATAATCTGACTCTGCACTTGTTACACTAAGTCTGCAGATGAACACTGACACATCTGGGTGAATGTCATTTCCAGCACATTACAGCGGACTTCAACATCTCTGTAATAACCTTTGCTTCGCTGGCAAAGGAGATACTTAAAGATTATAGAAGTTTAGGCTGCAACTAAAGCAACAACATGCTAATAAGGGTTAAGGGGTGTGTGCTACAGCCAGATGTTCATGCTTCAAAACAAAGTTACTTGAGATCTCCTCCATTCATGATGGTCATGACCAGACAAAGCTCCTCCTTTGTCTGAAAGGCGTATGCCAGCGACACAATGAAGCGACTGTGAACCTTCTCAAGAATACATTTCTCCACCAACGCCCCCTACAGGAAACAAATAGGAAAGACAACTTTGAAAAATGCTCACATGCCATCTTTTAAATTAAGAATAACAATGTGAAACTAAATGGATGTTTCGTTGCTCAGGTTGAACCAAACTGTAATGTTTGTCTCATTGTGTGTGTCATTTGGAGGAGAGGTTCAGGTATACACTTCAGAGAATGACCTCGGACAAGTCAAGGGCAAAATGCAACAGCGCCAAGGAGTTCCCTTCAGAAGAGCTTTTCCATAAAGCTCCCAGTAATCACTCTATCCCTGTCTCAGTGTTTAATACTGCAGGCTAAAGCCAAATGAGACAGAGGCAGGGACAAAGATGATTAGCACCATTGCAGCCCTGCTCAGTGGAAGGCACTTACTCCAAAGTATAAATCCAAAGGATGCCACTCATTACACAGTGATAAAATAAATAACTGATACAGTCAAAACTAATTCTACTTTTAGGTTGTTATAAAATTTCTCCCTTAGAGCTTCCAATTTCCACATCTCATTACATGGAGAGAAAGCCATTTCATTTTTAAATATATTTATTACCATCCAGCTGAAACAGATATTATAAATCTGCAAAAGCTCATTAGGGTCTGAAGTATGTTTTGTTCGTTTTACCTTGTTTACTAGTAGTTTGCAGTAACTTTTACTTCAGATAATACAAAAAAGAATGAACAGATGAATTATGCATGATTATGTCAGTGTGTTGTGTTAGTCGTGGCAGTTACTCGGGTAGTAGTTCAAATATCCCCAGATAGGAGCTGCATTATGAAAGCCATGTTATTATATAAATGTATGAATAATTATAATCCTGTTAGAGGAAATACTCTGCCTGATGAGATCTTCTACGTTGTTGATAAATGTTTTCTCACAAAGTATTTCGATGCTGTGATTTTGCCCCCATTTAAAATGGTTTTCTTCCACCACTGGGGGAGGCAAAAAGCCAAAGGCATGTTCAGTAAATGAGCATCGAGCAAATGACATTAATTCTCTCACCTCGTAGCCTTTCCTCTTCTTCAGCCTCTTCTTGTTGAGTTTCTTACAGGCGTACAGTTTTCCCGTGGCTTTCATCTGACAGGCAGACACCTCTCCAAACCCACCTTTCCCCAGCACACGGAAATCGAGGAACCAGTCTTCATCCATGGGCTGCATCTCCAGCCATTTCCACTGCAGGAACCTCTTCAGGTACATGCTCTCCAGGAAGAAAGTGTAGGGGGCCTCGCGCAGATAGTCCAAAGTCTTGGCCAGCGCTGCAGAGAACAAATCATCACCTACAGCCTCGAGGGATTCTTTCACCTTCGTTATGATGTCCTCACTGAGGAACGGGCAGAAGTGTTTGGCAGAGGGGTCCATGTAACGCTGAACTAACTTCGAAGCTTTTTTTGCCCTTTCAGAGTCCTCTGCCAGGTCATAGTCCTCGATGTCTTTCCACAAGCGACATGCCCCGTGATACTCTTTGTTTGCGTCCAAGAATTCCCTAAAGAGACGTTTGCCAATTGGCTGTTCAACACAGACTGAGTCAAAGGATAAATCTAGGGTGTCCTTCAGACCCTCGCACACAGTGATGTGGGGCAATTTGAGGCGAGAGTGGTACTTTTTATCCCGAGCTGCTGCTGGATTAGAGCCATCGATGCTTCCACGAGCATTGATGTAAGCAGAATTTGCTACCACGGTTGTGAGTCCTCCGATATCCATGTTGAGGGTAAGTGACTGTTAAGCAATGCAAAAAGAAGACATCGCAAAGAGAGAAAGGCGGTGAACGGTAAATGCTGCCAACTAACGCGCAGGGGTGAGGAAGAAAAAGAGGACAGGCTGAAGCAAGACTGAGAGAACAGGAGACAGATCACAGCAGAGTGGCAGAGGGAGCATGAGAGACAAACGGGAACTGGAGACTGAACTAGATCCCAGCACACTTTGAGCACTGTACCACCCTCTCTCACACACACACACACACACACACACACACACCTGAGTCAACACCTTTCAGTAATCCATTAACACCCCAATGCCCCAGACAAAGTGTGCGAGCACATGCTGGAACAGAACAACACAAGCAGCATATATGCAGGATATCACCAGTCAACTGGCAAACCAGTTAGCAGTTCATACAGCCTATAAGCACCACTCTGCTTCACATTAAAGCTTCAGTTTGAATGAGGAATAATATTTGAGATAACCCAAAAGGCCTACCAAATGCTGAAATGCACTGGGATGTTTTTAACAGCCAATAGGGTTTGGCAGCATAGGGAAAAATATTAAAAGTTTCAAAATATTGCATTTAAAATGGAAAATATGGCTAAATACTAAATGTAAGGCCAAGAGAAGTCTTTGAGATCACTCCATTAGCCACGAGTCAGCAAAGAAACACTGTTTAAAGCAGGCCCTACATAAGGATGATCCTCAGAAGTGTCTTATTTAACTTTGAATGGCGATATATCTAGTTCAGGTTGCAAGAACAGTGTGTTCAGTCCCCCAGGTTCCATTATGGACGGAAGGAATTTGCTTTTTCTTGTTGTCGGCAATTTATGAGATCCTACCCAGAATGTACCTGTCTAATCCTGTCATTTTGTCATAAATCAAGCAGGTAAAGGCAACACGTTCAAGTATAGCACTTCTGGAAGCTGCTGCTGGAAACGGCAGCTTTCAAATTCTATATGTTCAAATGAGCCCTCAATGCAAATTAAACAGGCCACTCTTTGACAGCAAAAAAACAAAAACAAAACAACAACAACAACAACACAAAACGCACTAGTGAAAATGCTTAGTAAACAGAATAAAAATAGAGCGGGATGATCACAGGATCCTTTCCATGGTAAAGACAAACACCACCTATCCTGTCAAAGGAATGGTCCCTGTCTACCATAAAGAGCCCATGAAAGAACATACAGACTTGACCAAAACCATCTACAACAACAACATCAAAGTAGCGCCTAATCTGGCTCACAATCCATTATGAATATGATCATGAGAACAGGTTAAAGACCCACTGGGTGACAGCTGTGCACAAGTAAAAACTAACTAGCACTGTAGGAGAAGTAGTGATTCTTGTGAACTGTGGATGGACAACTGACCCAAATCATACTGAGGAACAGCACTGTTGGACAGTTACAACAGCAGCCTGTAACAGAATGATGGGAGGGAGAAACAAAACAAAACAGGATGGACGAGGCGTGGGACAGAATATGAATCGAAGCATACTACATAATCCAAACACAACGGAGGCAGTGTAATGTATGGACATGCATGCTTCCACTGGAACTGGTTTCACGACTGTTTATTGATGATGTGACAAAACACAGAAGCAGCAAGATGAATTCTGAATCGTACAGAGCTTTACTGTCTTCAGCCAAACGCAGCAAAGCTTAAAACAGTGAATTAAACGTTAATGCAAGAGCAACCCGAATGTGTTTGGACAAAGGTAAAGTGGAAAGTTATGCAATGACAATGCCAAACCAACCAAATTAGGTAGAAAAACCCACGAACAAACAATCGAAGGAGGTTGGGCAAGACATCAAAAATGGCAAAACTCATTCTTTGTAATATCCATAGTTTTATAGATTTCAGTCATTTGTAATTTTTCTTTATTTTATTGGAAGTTGTCTAATTTCATTGGGGCCCATGTATAAAATTGGTGTAATTTTACAGTTTAATTAAATTTAAGCAAACTCCCTCCAACCACATCTGTGTGTTATTTTGTATTTTTTATGGTGGATTCCAGAGCCAAAATTAGATAAACTGTTAGTCTTCCAGGATTTCTGAATTAAAAGAACTCAACAGCTCTAAACAAGTCACAGGATCCGGTTTATCAGAGAATTAACAGATGCTAAAATAAATGCTCCCCCCCCCAATATTCCAGTATCTGCAGTGTATCCACAGTTTTTGGCCAAATCTAATTAAAAACTGCTGACAAAGCAAACTAGCATAATGTAAGAACCAATCACACTGCAGCAGCATAATCATTGTCAGGCATCCTTTTCCCAAGTGTTAGGCATCCAAGCAGTGTATCCCTTGTGGTTTTCTTTTGACAAGCAGTCAACTTCTTTAAAAACCGAGCTAGTTTCCTTCCCCAGTTCTTTTAATAGACAGGGTTGAGACAACGACCCAGCTAGACGTTTCTAGCGCCTTCTGCTCACCTCTCATATTACTATTTAAGCAAACTTTGTTTCCAACCCAACAGACAGTCGACCTTACCCCAACCCCAGAAAAATCATGAATTGTGGATACAAACTTATTAAAACAATCTATATTTAATTTGCAAACTTATATTAGATTACAGAAAAAGGTATTTGGAAGAGTCAGTACACGTGTTGCTCAGTTTTAAAAGGGAGATCTTTGAAGGGTGTACATAAAGACCTATACAACCACACATTGTTACATCAATAATTTTTGTAGGTCTATCTTTACCACTGGCCTCTAAAGGAAACTATAAGCTACAATTGTTGTAGGATTCATATATGTAATTAACAAAGAAAGCTTATTTACCTAGGAGCCTGGGTTATGAAAGTCTTTACCTCGCTGCTGCCATTATTTTGTAAACACTACCAAGGCATTAACAGGGCGGTGATGGAGAATTCCTCAACTCTGGAATACAAATAAAACTAGCAAAGAAGATCAGGAAAGCAGCTGCCTACGGAACAGAAGGAAGCCAGCCCAAAAACAATCGGGAAACCATTTCAAATTGCTCAGAACACAAAACCAAAACAAAACAAACAAAGCATGACGAGATGTGATGGAGCCCCATACTGTGATGCAGTGGCATCTGTGTTAAGCCATTCCGAATCCATGGTGTTGCACTAACAACACATCTCACAGCAGACACTTTGGCCACCTTGGAACATTTTGATCATGTCTGCCATATGCAACTGCAGAAAAAAAAATTATAAGTCAAACGGGTACATTATACATTCTCCAACAGCAGTAGGCCTTAGAGTTGCTTTTTAGTGGGATGGCTTATTAAGAAGTGGATTAGACAAAGACTTCAGGTGGCAGGGACAAAGACTACAGTTCCCTTGGACGACACCTCCCACTGAGCTGTGGTGCAGGTGACTCAGGAGCAGAAAAAGGTGGGTGCAAACACCTCTGTTCTTTTAATTTTCATCGACACCCCTGAGAAAGCCAGACAGAAATACAGGTAAACAGGGCGGAGGGGAGAAAAGAAAAAAAAAAGCACACACGACAGTGGACTAAATTCCCACGGTGAGGGTGGTTTTGAAGACTGTGCTTGTTGGAGTGGCGAGGTGTAGGGAGGTTAGTCTTCATCGTCATTCTCATCGTACTCATCCTCATCGTCGTCATCCCCCATGTAAGACACTGGAGTCTCCACACGAGACCCGCTGTAGTGAGAATCGTTTGAACTGGACGCCATGGTGCCATCAGTGCAGCCATCACTGCATAAGAGGATGGGGAAATGTTAGAAAAAGCAGTGTGCACATTAGAGCTACATCACATTTAGCAACTCTTACCTGTTTGCAGGGTAACGGGCTCCATTAGCAGAGGAACCTCCAGTGATGTAGACGTTACTGATGGGACCTTTGGCCATTTCTGGATAAAGAGAAAATGAATTAGAATGAAGACCTTCGACTATTTGCAGACCTGAGTGGGGATAAGAGATATAGAACAAAGGGATTCAGAAAGCACAATCAGATTCTTGCCTACTTTAACTGCAGATGAAGACTAACCCTTTGAAGCAGTTTCTGTCTAAGCTTGTTTTTCTCACCTCTCACTCTAGACCGAGTTGACGAGTTTGTAAACGTGTAGCTGTTTTTCACTCATTTTCAGAAAATGCAGACCTGGTAGTTAGGTCAGATCATCATACCATAAGCCGCACTGGAGGTTTTTTTTTTTTTTTTTTTTTAATTTATTTTCTTTATAAAGTGTCCCAAGACCCTGCCCTCCAAAGCTGCGATCCCCAACCTTTTTTGCACCACAGGGGAAAAGACCCAGGGAAACAGAGTTAACGATAAAAATTATTAAAAAAACAAAAACGATAGAAACTAATAAAAACTCTGAAAACCATAAGTTTCCCACCTGAGCCTCAACTCTTGCGGCCCGGTACCAAATGACTCACGGACCGGTAGCGGTCCGTGGCCCAGGGGTTGGAGACCGCTGCTCCAAAGGGTCTTGGTCCAATTGTTTGGTCCCCATCCAAGTGTGATTACTGTGTTCACAACTGCACCAAGTACCAGGGGCGTAATTTCCAGGGGGGGTAGGGGGGCCAAACTCATAGGGATATTGGTCACTTACCTATAACATAAGGCTCTAGAGCTTTGGGCACCAGGCTACGTGCGATTTTCAGATCCTCTGGAGAACACTTTCCCACCTCCAAGCCGCAGGCCATGCCCATACGTTTTAGCACCTCGATGTCATCGTGGATCTCAAACATGCTGTCGAAGTTAAACAAATACTCAAACCTGAAGAGTGGAAAAATGGGAAAGGGTCAATTATCCAAACAAGTGTTCGTTCTAATTTTAAAGAAGATCATGGGTACCAAATCAAGGACAGCATACTGAATAGAATAGAACATGGGTCCCATTTTCAACACCTTTGGCTAAGAAGAAATTAGCCAAAGGTTCTTCAGTATTTTAGTTAGCCCGTTGAGGACAGCTACTAGTATTCCTTTCAAAATAAAGTTAATCTACAAAGCGGGGATTAGCTTAGATCAGGGGTGTCGAACTCCAGGCCTCAAGGGTCGGTGCCCTGCAGGTTTTAGATGAGTCCTTGATCCAACACAGCTGATTTAAATGACGAAATTACCTCCTCAGCATGTCTTGAAGTTCTCCAGAGGCTGGTAATGAACTAATCAGTTGATTTAGGTGTCCTGATCCAGGGTGATATCTAAAACCTGCAGGACATCGGCCCTTGAGACCTGGAGTTGGACACCCCTGGTTTAGTTGCATGTGGGAAGGCCTCATATTTACTTCTTCAAGTCAGCCACTAATCCTATACACACTGAAATGTTGAGTTAAAAATGAGGAGATTCTAGTTATTGTTATAATGCACATCTTGATACCACACTATAATGGCTTTGCACTGACAGAAGGCTTCCAAGCCTCTTTTAGCTTATTTGCCAAGAACCAGAACACAATTAACCTGCAATTATAGTTGAGTTTCCCACCTATGCAGCTCCAAGGTATTACATACAATCATGTCACATGGCTAGAAAAAATAAAGCAGCTTATGTGGCTGACGGGCTGTTGTCAAGTACATGTTGTTCCGCAACTATTTATTAAAGCCCTAATAAATACAGCCCGGTGAAGCACTACCAGCGCCTTGATGAAAATGTGAACACCTCCCCCACTTTTTGGATAATTTCTTTCCCCCCCCCAGTTACAAATTATTCCAAGTGCCAGCATTTTAAATAACAGAGCTGATGATCACACACTTGTCATTGGAGATGCTGCAGTCAATGACAGTTTTCTTGCTGGTGTTGACAATAATGAAAGGAAGGTGGATGATGGAGTTGGGAGGTGGAGGTCGGTTTGCCTGCTGCTCTGTCTGCCTATTCCTCTGAACCAGGTTCTTAAAAGCTATTTGCTGTAAGACAAGATCAAAGACAAGTTAAAACTCAAACAGCTGCAAAGAACTAAGTGTAGCACTACACCATTCTTGGATATATTTATGCTTTTTTTTTTTTTAAACACTAATTTTTTCTTTTACATTGTAACAATTTTAAGTTGCCATTTTGCATGTGCTACTTGCATATATAGAGATTCAATGAGAAGAACTTCTGTTTATTACTGATTCATTATGATCCAGCATCACAAAAAGAGACAAAACGCAGACAAAAGCAATCTAAAGAGGCCAATCAGTTCGTGGGGTATTTATGAAGCGTCTTCTGCAGCCCTGATGCACAATTACCACTATAAAGACTATAATTGTAGCCCCCCTTTGATCACACAAGTACCAGCACTCAAATCCAACCTGCAGTATGAGCTCCTGAAGCTGTGATTGTTTCTGCTTAATCCTCTCCAGCCGCCTTTGTCTCTCCACCTACAGTTGAAATAAAAGCGTTTTAACACTGGTAACAAAAGCAGGAGTGACTGTCTTCGCTGTGCGTTTCTACCTCTAGGTTTTGGCACTCTTGCGCTGAGTTGGTGGGTAGACCAATCCACTTGATTTCTTTTTTCTCTTTAGAAATAATGTTCATGGCCATAAGCACGTTAAGTGCATCATAAACGCGTCGCCGAATGTTCTTCTGGTCATACACATGCTGAAATGAGAGAGAAAAAAAAAGACGCAATTCAAAACATTAAAAAATATATCTTAGAATTAAAATATCTTCATCAGGAGTAATCAGTCTGCATCACTGAGACAGTATCACACAGCGGCAGTGCTCACTGAGTCATTCGGTGACATGTGGTTGTCTGATGAGCTGAATTCTGCCACCAGTTCATCTGCCACTTCATTGTACGTGGTCACTCCTTTCTTCTGCACCTTCTCGCACACCTTCATGGAAAAATGCCTCAAGCCCTTCCCATTCTTTTCCCCTTTCTTCCCACGTTTTCTGCAAACATAAAAAAAAAAAAACGAGCCCACGTCACTATGAACACAAACACACTGATGTGTGGCAATCTGGCATTCACTTTTTTTTTTTTATTATTGCTATGAATAGCTATCAGACTTGACCCATTCTAAAATGCTTAGCTTAATCTGGACAGAGCTCACCAATAATGTCCCAAGCTTAAAATCTTAAGGGCAATTTGAAGCCTTACCCTGATGACCAAGGAGAGGCATCGGCTGGTTGACTCTGTGTGAGGAACTGGGAACTGGGTGTGTGTGGACTGTTTACCAAAATGGTGTTCGATACGGTAGGCCTCTGGGGTGTTCCAATCACCTACAGGAAGACCACAGAGAAGAGAAAGAACACACACTGATAGTCATGCTTTTGTTGTCATCAACAATGAGTTTCTCCTCTAAAACCTCATGTACTCAAATCTTGACATGTAATATTTCTTCTAAAGCCTCACACTTAAATATTTTATGTTTAACTACAAGAACCAATTCACACTGAACATAAACTCAAGGTGGGACTCTGTTCACTCTCTTTAGGACGCGCATCTTCTGCTGATTTCTGTCATTTTGAGGATACCTTGCAGAAAGCTATAACTACCCTCAGTGCAATAAGGAATGATTTAAATACATTTGGCCTTGCATTAGATAGCTGACAGGTGAAGCAGTAAAGTTAAATGACAGTTATTTCATTTGACAGAATTTGACTTTGTAAGCAAAATATTTGGTTTGTCATGAAAATCATCATTGGCGATTGTTTGAATACAGCTTTAAGGGAGAAATAAGACATTTTTAGAATTTCAGTCATTTATGATGACTAATAAAAACCTGATGCTGAATTGGGCTGATGACAGTTAAAGACACAGCTTTAAAAAACTGCATCCCTAACAGCAATGTGAGGCATCTTGAAGACGGGTGATCTATTCCTTTAGTAAGGTGATATCTAAGCTGATTTCCGTTATGTATACATTCCTTGTACATAATGGGATGATGGGTGTAATCCTGCTGACTGTAGAGTTGATGAGCTTAGGATCAACTGCCTCCAGCTACCCTCTCCCCGGTCACCTCACAATGATAATGGAGGGGGCTTATACAACATTCATATAAAGCAGAGTAAAACCCTACAAAAATTCATCTAGCTAATATTTAGCAGAGCCAAAGCATTCTTTAAATTTGCTGAGGGTTTCTACGCCTTAAGAGAAAAGAAACCACATAATGCTGACTTAACAGGACCTCACTCACCATGTGTGGCACATTTTGCATGTGTGTAGCGACGTTCACATTGGATGGCCCAAGGGTTTTGGGTAGTAGCTGTTTGGCCACAGGGGCAGCTGTGGGCTGGACAGTAACCAAGGACAGGACACCTTATAGGAGACATGAGAAGATCATTAATGAGGGAAGCTTTTGAATGAAACACCATTGCCCCCTATTGTCCACCTACCAACAAACAGCTCTGCTGCCTCTTAAACTAGACTGTACATGTTGCTTAGAAAGCCCTGCATATCACATATGCACAATTTCTGTAAAATATACATAAAATATACCTTTACTAGGGCTCAGATTCTGATCGATGAAAACCTTTAGCTCTCCATTGGTTTCAATTAGACCAGCCTGTAAAAGAGAACAACTTAATATACTACAGAAACCAAAGAATTGAAGACGAGTCAAGTTAAACAAACTCCATACAGTAGAAGCTACTTTTGGCTGATGCCTTATTTACGAATGGTCACCGCAGCGAGTTGCACAAGTTTGATTTGTCACAGTTTTAACGCCGGATGCCCTTCCTGATTCAATGGAACTATGTCACCTTCCAGGACCTAACAGGGGATCTTTTGTAAGGCAAATGTATAAACCACTCCACTATGAAGTCACTAAACAAATCCCACAGTCTATTTAAAGAGAAAAAGAAAAGAAAACACTACAAGACTAAGTGCAGCCAGTAAACTGAAGGACCCAAATTAGCTACAGTACTTAAGTGACACCGCAGAAATAGCCTGATGTTTCTCATGAAACCATGTATATATTTACTTACATCTTTAGCCATGATCCCAAAGGACCGAAAAGAGGTATGCTTTAGGTTAAAAAGACTTTTCTTCTGCCAGTCACTATTCAGACCCCTGCAAACAGAAAGAGAACAAACTATTACTTAAATAATGACAAAATTGCAGTTTGACCCAAACATTATATTTCCCAATACTGTTTCCCAAGCTAAGCTGTGTTTCACTTTGTTTTGGAGAGGAAATTTAAACTTATTTCTGAAGTAAGGCCCATCTGGTCTGCTTGCTAAGAGCACATTGTAGAAAGCTAACTACATCACCAATGTTAGCGTCACTGTTTGTTTTATTATCCAAAATGCGCAGACATGTACGCTTCTCACACCAATCTCACGTGAACGAGCCACCGAGCAGTACTTTTAAGTGTTCTTTTTATGCAGGAAACCATATTAAGCCATCCCTTGATGCTCACAACTTTTACTACGCTAAGTGTGCACAAGGCCTACTTCAGGTACCGAGCACGTCCGGAGGAGAGGCACCGTCCAACTTCTGCTACAGGTCACGCAAACAAGCGAACTTTATCACAACAGCGCTAAACTGATAATGTCGCAACAGAGAAGGCACTATATGGCTCCAGGCACTGTGGCTGCATGATACTGTAACAGCGGTCATATTATATGTCGATTAGCACGAACAATCTTTTGTTGGACGCAGCTAGCTGCTAACAGCTAGCGGTAGACCCAGCTTGCTGGTCTTAGCTTACTAGTTAGCTCCTGCACGCTCTGAGACGATTCATGTAGAAATGTTGCGATTATTGGTTCCGTGCTGCAGATCCCAGCTACACTTCAGCATGGGTTAACACTTAAAATAGTGAACGTGCCTTTCGCACGATGAATGAGCTTCACTGTGGTGACTGTATGCGCTTACGAGTGCACTCTGTCTCCTCGACGGCTGTTGTTGTTGGCATTTGAGAATGGAGGAAGAGGAGGTCTAAATCCCCACTAAACAGGAAACAAACTAAGAAATGTCGAGATACTTTTTAACAATTATATAGTTCATTTGAAGTACGAAATAATGTATTCACATTGAGTATTTCACTTTTAAGCTTATTTTTTAATACAACAAGCCATGACAGGATTTGCATAACTTGCTGTGTGCTAGCTGTACAAAGAGTGATCGTTTCCAAGTCAAAGAGACTGAAAAAGTAAACAAAGTTTGCCATCGATGCCAGCAAGGTGGATTTTATCCAGACGATAAATTTTTTTGCCACAGTTAACCACAACTTCTAAAATACCAGTTGCAGGTAGCCGTATATACTCCGTGAGTTGATTGCGTTTTATTGTCAACCGCTGACCTCCTTTTGCCAGTGTAGTAACCAGTATCAAAACACATAGCTAACTAATGAATAACACGCTTTGTTGTCTGGAAGTTACATTTAAACCCTCGACTTATTAGTATTACCATTATTATTATTATTCCACGCATTTAATCGCGTAACCTTTCTTATTTGTTCTTAATAAAACACGAAGAGCCTTACGAATACTTTCCTGACGCTAAATTCACAGAAAGGTGGCCATTTTGAGGTGTCTAAAACTTAAATATTAGTTTTTATAAGGTTCGCTTCCAAACGAACTGTTGCATATGGATCCAATACAAGTACGTTACTGTAATCAGGTCGATTACAATCATCATGAACCGCAAAAACTAGCTTTGCTCTTCACTTCGTTACCGTCAGCTACATGCCGTAAGTTAGCGACTTGAAAGAGGATATATTAAATGCAATGCAAAAGGTACTTTACTTTATTATTAAAATGTTTATTTTAACACTGAGCTAGCTCGTGATTGCACTTCAAGAAGTAGGTGCTTCAGCGCTTTGTTAGCCCACTGACTAGCTAGTGGGTTAGCACAGAAGCTAAACCCCAGCTGTCATCGACAACCCCAGAATTAGCTACAAGTTTACCTCGACGGTTAGCTTTGTATTTATTGGCGGTAACATTTTTTTTCCTATATACTTAACAAACAATAGACGGTCATACAGATATTTAACGTCAGTGCTATCATATGCGTCAGCTGAGTGACAAGCTGCAGTTGAGTAGATGCTGCTTACCGGTGCACCTTACAGGTTAACAGATCGCTCGCTAGCCTTTCCTATCGACTTTCCGTTAGCCTTGCTACAGCAGCGTCTCTCACAATCTGATCTTGGCGGTGCCTCGCTTTAGTGGAGCTTGATTGGACAGCACGAATGAGACGAAAGCAAAGCGGTCAAAATAGTTCATGCCCACAACCTGGAGCTCTTTGGATTGGTGGATACCAGAGCCCTCGTGATACATGTAGCGCCGTCTGCTGCACAGGAGTGCGCCATAAAAAATGTGTTAATATGACAAGACGTGAAATAAGTAAGGGGTCAGAGTATCGAAGGTTTAACACAAAGTTAGTTAATCTCCAGGGATGCAAATCTGTTCAGTTAGGAAGCCATGAGTCATTGTGAAACAATTTCACCTGATTTGGTGCAAATAACAGTGATAGCAAGTGCACTGGAGAGGTCTTAACACTCACTTTTGTCACTGTTAGTGAGCCATCGTACAAATGCAGGAGATTTTCTTTGCCCCCCCCCCCCCCCCCCCACACACACACACACACACATATGAATTTGAATACAATCCACTCACAAAGGACTACAACATACATTTGTAGTGTGAAGGTGGTTCAATTCCAAAATATCATTTAAATGCAAAATAGCTCTTGAGAACTATCAAAATAGCATTTTCTTTCTCTTGCCAAATTCTCAATAACTAATTTATAACAGTTAAAAATAGTTATAAATCCACTTTTTTTCTTGTTTTGATTTTGTTCATCATCAACTTATATTATATATTAAAGAAGAGTCATTACGCACTGCAACCCTATGTGCAGCCTAAACAGTGAGTGACTTGACAAAAAATCAGTGACACGATTGAGCTCCGTGGTTAGATGAAAGGTCAGTTCTCTGTGATATATTTTGTATTTTTCCAGTCTTTTCTGACTAGATTGTGTCATTCCAACCAATGCAAACCTTGATATTTATATTACCAAAATAGAAATTAATTTAAAAGTTTAATTCCTTTGTTTATATCTCTATATTTATTCTTGACTTTCACAGTCAACTATCAGCTTACATCCTTTTCTGAGAAAACTCTAATATCAGCACTGATTTGCAGTCCTGTTACTGTACATATAAAACAAACATTTCAAACATGTTAAAAAATATATAAGATATTATATAAAGATAAACAACATTTCTGTGTAGTCCTGAGTATTTATTTGTCAGATGTATGACATAATCTACAAATAAAAGTAATACATCCGTTCAACCCCGTTATCTTGTGCAGGCCTGTTACTCTCATTTAACCCTGTTACCATACAATTTTTTTTTAATAAAGTAGTCACAAATGTTTTTCTTCGCTCATAAGGGTTTAATCGTTTGCCTTTCTTTGCTTGAATTATCATATGAGTTGTGTATTTGTAACTCTTGAAAAGCTGGGCAAGGTAAACTTTCTCCATCCATAGATTCATCTATCCATCCATCCATCCATTCATTTTCTTATGTGTATCTGGCACCAGGTTGTGGGGGCAACAGCCTAAGCAAAACTCCCTTTCCCTAGTTACCTTTTCCACCTTTTCCGGGGGAACACCAAGGCCTTGGTGTTCTTTGCAGAATTGTTTTAATTCAGCGACGTTGGAGGGTTTCAGAGCATTAATGGCATGTTTAAGGTCATCACAAAGAATCTCAATCGGCTTTAAGCCCGGACTTTGACTAGGTCACTCCAAAAACGTTTTTGGATGTTGTCTTTTTTGTTTGTTTGGGGGGTGGATCGTTGTCCTGATGCATAAACCAATCCTCTGATATCATTTTTTTTTTTTTTTGAAATCCTGTATTAGTTTTATGTCAGATGTAATGGGACTCAAACATTCCAATAAGTGGAACTTTTGTCTTGTCAGTCCACAGAATATTTTCCAAAAAGTCTTAGGGATCATCAAGATGGGGTTTTTTTTGGCAAATGTGAGACTAGCCTTTGTGATCTTTTAGGTCAGCAGTTTTTTTCTCCTTGGTATTTTTCTGAATTAACTTTAGTAATTAGTTCTTCTTGAGGCTTCATTCCTACAAGACTGTGTGTTTTTCCTTCCCACTCTCACCAAGCACTTGCTCAAAGTGTGCACTTGCTTTGATTTTTGAGGTTTCTCTTTATTATTGTAGGGTCTTTACAATGTAAAGCACCTTGAGGTGATTGATGTTGAATGTTGAAGTTATGCAAATCTTACTGTTGAATCATAAACCTTAACTGAGACAAGTGAGGCCAGCAGTTCTTTAGAGGTTGTCCTGGGTTATTTTGTAACCTCCTAGATGAGTCGTTAATGCAGTCTTGGAGTAAATTTGGTAGGCCGGCTACTTCTGGGAAGGCTTGCCACTGTTCCAGGTTTTCTTCTTTTATGCATAATGGCTTTCACCATGGTTCATTGGAGTCCTAAAGCTCTAGAAATTACCTTGTAACCCCTTCCAGACTGATGGATGTCACTGAATTTGTTTCTTATCTGTTCTGGAGTTTCTTTAAATGGTTGCATGATGTTTTGATGTTTGAGGTCTTTTACCCTACTTTACTTTGTCACACAGGTTTTATTTACGTGATTTCTTGATTCAATAGGTCTGGGATGCGACTTGTATTAAAAATATTTAAACTTTACTATTCCAAAGCTAGTTATCTTATTCAGTAAACACTGTAAGCATAACCCAATACATTTCCAAAGCACTACAAACAATACTCTAGATTTTTTTCTTGCTAATATAGCCATATTCATTAATGGTTGCTATCAAAATAGGTCTTTTTCACAATAACCACTTTGACATCTCATACCACAATAAGCATGTAAGTGTTAAACTCAATTATAACCCTGTTATATTCAGTCTATCAGTCGTTCTAGTGAGCTGGCAAGCACAATAAACCCTGACCCTTCTAAATGGAGCAGTGCCATGATGAATGTTATTACACCTGTGCTTACCCTGCAATGGCATTTCAGAAAGGCTGCTCTGACTTTTTTTTTTTTTTTGAGGCTTTGGGTCACCTAACAATCTTGGATGTCTACAACAGTCGTTGTTTTAATGCAGTTTAAATAAATTTCTTCGGTCAGCTGTTCATATGTCTGCCACTAACAGAGCAAGGCAGGTGTGATGTGCCGTGAAGGAGGATTACTGATGCTGTGTTTTACAGTGTGTATTGTGTTGCGGATGGTGTGTGAGGATGTTGGCAGTCAACAAGTGTGTGTCTGTGTGTGTAGCGGGTGAAGGGTGGGGTTGAGTTTTATTTTTAACAGTGCTGAATGCAGTTTTGAGGGAGTTTTCCTGTTTGTGTATTACACTTGGTATAACATCGTATTTGAAAGTGTCGTTTTAACTCTCTTTGCGCGACAAATACTTGCACAAGCCCATATTTTCTAATCAAATAAGCGCAAATAATGCAAATATCAAACGGAGCCTTTACCGCAGACCTCATCTTTTTTATGCAATCCGGCGACTTCCGCGCATGCGTATAATGAACGACAGTCGGACTACCAAACTGGTCAAACAGCGGGTGTAAAAATGGTAGGTAACCAAAATAAACACAAACCCAGGCATTGGATTTAATGCCAGTAAGGTTTGCTTACAAGACTATTGTCGTGGTATTAAAGTACATGATGTGTCGCGTTTTGGCAAGCGTACAGTGGCCATTTACTCGTGTTCGTTGCTATTACAGGGAAGGTCAGTTGGATATTTTAAGAGCAGCTAGCATTAGCTACACGTCCCTTTTTGGCAGTCTGGTAACTTCGGCTGTGAGCAGGTCAGCCGCTGGACCTCAAAGACACACACACACAGGGCCGTTTGAGTTAAGTCCCGGCTAACGCGTAACCACAATGACAGTCTGTTCCCGTGATATTAACCCCATCGTTAATGTCAGAGAGAGAGGCTAACTCAGCTAACGTTAGCCAGTGCAAGTTACTAGCTGGTGTTTGTGAAGACAATGCTAACCCAACGTTACCCTCCTGTAACAGAACAATAATCCGTGCTGCCAGAGCAGCAAACCGGGACAGACACATGACTTCATACATCGTTATTGACTACATCAGTAATGGAGTTATTAGCAGCTCGGTGAACTCAGGTTGAGGACATGCTGATCTTCAGTGAGGTGTTCAGACGCTGCAGCTAGTTGGAGGACATGGCATAGGATGGTGATTTTTTATTTATTTATTTTTTGCAAAAATAGACAGAACTGTTTAAAAGCTTTTCTAACCTTTTGGATCAGAATACAGCATCACAAATATTAGGTAGACTTGTCCTCAAACGGTCCACAATCCCAAACTTATTCGTTTTATTTTCATAGTAGAAATTAGACTTTGGAGCTGCTAAAATAACTTTTGGCAATTTTTTCTTTTAGATTTATGGCTTTAATGATTGATTGCTGGTTAATTTCTGCTGGAGAGGAGATGGTAGTTGCACACTAGCACAAGTATCTCTGGAAAGGTTTGGTCTAAGATATGATAAAAACTTGTTATATGGCTGTCTATAATTCAGTGGTGTATTATTCTAAATGAACATTACTGATTTTAGCCAAGAGAAGTGCACACTGAGTAATTTCTTTTGTTCCTCTGTCCATAATGAATTAAAATCACCTTATAAGTATTTATGTAATGAAAGTGCACTCTATATTTTTATGTAAGGGGTATTTGTTGAGTATTTCTGGTGGGGGGCGGCTTGTGTTTCACTCCAGACTTGTTGCACCTCTGGGTCCTTGTGATGGCATCCTATGTCCCTACTCATGTTACAAGTATGAATGTAGTTATCTGAGGGGCCCTCCAAGGTACAGCATGTGCTTTGAGAATCCATAACAACCCCTTTCAGAAAAACCCACCTTGTTTTTGGAAAGGACGTCATTACTACCAGCGCGTCTTGTCTCAAAATTTGTAGCGCGTTTGTCGGCGTGACTGACTAACCTTTTGAAATATGTGCCGGAGTATTCCTGAGCGTGTCCCAGTCTTTCTTCCTGTTGCCTGAATGCCTGTGGAGTTTTATGTTTCGCTGTGTGTTTTTGTCTGTGTGTCGCTCTGCATTTGTGTGGTTCTGTCTGTACTGACTGGTTTGATTGCACCGGTGCCTGACAGCCCCTGTCCTGTACTTGTACAGCATAAGCTGAAGTCTTCGCAGAGGGACAAGGTACGGCAGTTCATGTCCTTCACACAGGCTGGGGAGAAAACGGCCGTGTACTGTCTCACACAGAATGACTGGAAACTAGAAGTTGCTACAGACAACTATTTTCAGAATCCAGAGCTTTACTGTAAGGAATCCATGAAAACCTCAGTAGACCGTAAGAAGCTGGAACAGCTCTACAATCGCTACAAAGGCAAGTAGGATCTTAAAATACAGTGTTTAAGGCTGTAATTTTGTTTACAAGAACAGTGTAAAGATCCTTATTCCAGAAGAGTTACAGACACTGCTTGCTTGAGTATTTCGAGTGAAACTGTGTTTTTGTCTTGATAGATCCCCAGGATGAGAATAAGATTGGTATTGATGGGATCCAGCAGTTTTGTGACGACCTCTCACTGGATCCAGCCAGCATCTCTGTGCTGGTTATTGCGTGGAAGTTTCGTGCCGCCACTCAGTGTGAGTTCACCAAGAAGGAGTTTATGGATGGAATGACCGAGCTGGGGTGAGTGTTGACATGAACGGCACGTGACACGCTCTAAAGTGGGACAAAAACACTCTTACTGAAGTATCTACGCATGGCGGTTCTCTTAGTGTTGCTCCAGGGAGGGAAGGCTGTCTATTTATACATCCGCCCACAGCCTGGGTATACTGTGTCTTCGTGGAACGACTCAATGAAACAGTTGCAGTGTTTTGACTTTTGAGGCTCAGGTGTCCGAGTAGGCTTTCAGGGCACTGAATGTTAGAACAGTTTTGTTTGTCCATGTGTTGTGATTTGTGTATGTGCTGCTTATATTTTCTTTTCTTTTCTTTTTTTTCTAGGTGTGACAGTCCAGAAAAACTGAAGGCACTTTTGCCAAGATTAGAACAAGAGCTAAAAGATAGTGGAAAGTTCAAGGACTTCTATCAATTCACCTTTAACTTTGCCAAAAATCCTGGCCAGAAGGGTCTCGGTAAGTTCACGGATTGTGACCTAACAATAGATTTTTGACTAATATTATAGATTCACAAACATCTGAACAAAGTTGTCTCATTTGTGTAGATTTGGAGATGGCCGTAGCCTACTGGAACCTGGTCCTTTCGGGACGATTTAAATTCCTCGATCTTTGGAATAGATTCCTTTTGGTGAGTCAAAGGAGTAAAACTGGGCACGATGGACCCTGAATTTTTGCTTATTAAGAAATCCGTAATGTTGATTTTTATTGGCAGGCGCAGTGTTTGGATATTTGGGGCATTATTTAAAAAAAAAAAAGTGCAAATTATTTTTTATTTTTGTTTGTTTTTACACTGATGTATGTATACAGATTTTAAATGTGAGGAAGGAGCTGTGTTCTAAGAGCTGAGATACTACTACTGGTATTTTTAAGAGAAAAAGGTCAGGTGATGTCCTCATTACACCTAAAAAGGTGTTCACTTTTCCCCAAAAAGTCACCAAGATTGTAATTCTTTTTAAACCTTTTTAAGTGGCATTTTATTTGCTCCAGAATAAAATGTGTGTGTGTTTTTTTTGTTTGTTTTTTTAAATCAGTTAGCCAAACTTTAAGCCATTTTAATCCTCTAATTAAGGAGGAATCCATTCTAGAGGCCTGGGCCATTATTCCGTTAGATACCTACGTGATCACAAAAACTAGTGGGCAAAACCAGATTGTTTCCACCAACCCTGCACTTTTCAAGAATCTTAGTCCGAAGCAGGTGTAAAAGTCCAAATTCAGACCATTTCTGCCGACAGCTTAGTCAACACAGCACATTACATTAAAGTACCAGTGGCGTAATGTTTGAGGCAAACAGACATTTAGATGTCAGAGTTATTCAGATAACATAAGCAGGCTGCTGCCAGGGGGGTGATTGAGTGGTTTCAACTTGTAGGAGTTATCTTTTTGAACATACTGAAGAGCTGTACCATGACTTGCAGTTTTTTGTTTGGTTTTTTGGACCACAAGCCTGCAGCTGTCCGACAAAACTACACCCACTCTGGCAACTTAAACAGTTATATACTGCTAATAAAAATCTGCCTAGCTGTGCTGGTTTGAAGGGATTTCTTTTCAAAGAAACATCTTTGTTTGGTTTTTCCACTTTTCTTTGCATCGTTTCATTAACAGAGGCTGTCTGAGTTAGTGTATGATTTATTGTGCTCGTTATTTCTTTCCTAGCTCTCTTATTGCTTGTTATAAAGTTGGACTTGGCCGTCTGTGTGTTCTTGCGCTGCCTGCACAGCTCTTAATTTTCTTATTTCTGTGTCAGTAATGGCAATTTTGTTTACTTTGATCCTCCAAATCTACTCCAAAGCAGAACTGACAAATTAGGCGGACATCAGGAGAATGTTACAGATTTTTTTCTTTTATTGAGTGTAAAGTCCAGTCTCAAGACTGCTTTTCAGAAATACTGACTTAGGTGTTTGGACCAGGCTTAGCAAAGTACAGTTGGTGCAACCTGTCCCTGGTGTTTTGGTTGAAACAGAACTCTAGAATTCAGTCCATCAGTTATTTACAGTGACAAAAAAATCTATTATTAAAGATGGAAGGAAATGAAAACATGTGAAGCTGTTTCTGTACCTGTGAATTTACCAGGACTCGTTCGTTTCAGGAACACCATAAACGATCTATCCCAAAGGACACATGGAACTTGTTGTTGGACTTTGGCAACATGATAGCAGACGACATGTCAAACTATGATGAGGAAGGTGAGCCGGCACAATCGATAATACATGCTTCATATTTAGCTCTCGTCCATCACTGTGACACTAACGATATTTCGATGTTTCTCACCCAGGAGCTTGGCCAGTCCTTATAGATGATTTTGTGGAATTCGCTCGACCAATTGTAACAGGATCAAAACGCAAAACTCTCTAAATCTAATCCCGACTCTGGAAAACCAGAACATTGTTTCTTTTACAGTGACTTGATAGTTTTTTTTAAGACTTGTACAAAAGAGAAAAAAAAAAAGAAAATTGTAGACTTCAGAGTGAAAACCGAAGCACTTGAAACTGTCAGGAAACCACCTTTCAGGGAGCTGAGTATAAACTACGAGAACAACTGGCCACGTTTTCTGCCCTCTTGAGTCTGAGGCGTCATATGGACATTGCCAGATTCTCAGTATCCTGGATGCCCCTGTGCTCTGCTCCAGGAGGAGCACTACAGCCCCCATAGGTGGGCATAGACACAGCACTGAGAGGAGGTTCACTGGCTGCGTGTACTCTGAATGGACTGGAGAAGCTGTGTGTTTTAAGATTCTTCCTAGTCAACCGTGTCTCAAAGCTCTGAGTGACTGTGCAAAGTTCCCATGTCTTATTGTCTTATTCTAACCTTGGGACAGAGTGCTCACTACACCAGCACCAACAGAACTGTTGCAGTTTTTACTGTACATACTGTATCTATTGGGACAGTTTACAAAGAGAGCTATATGAAGAATAATATAAATATGTTCAATTTATAAATACAAAAGATGATTGTTTTATGTACAGTAAATGCTAAGTTCTCTAACGGGATGCCTCAATATTGTGGATGATATGCTGTTGGTTAAATTGTTAGGTGGCTCTGTTAAGTCATGGAATTGTGAGCTTCTCATCAAAAGCATGTTGAAACACATTTTACGTCACCCCTGGCTGGTTACACCAATACATTTTCACTAAAGTAAAGGCAGTACTTTAATTTAGATCATGGATATTGGGTTGTGTTGTCTGAATAATCTCAGTGGGGAGTGGGTCTTGAATCCTAAATGTCACATAGTCGACTTTCTTTCAGAAGCAATTTTGTTTTTTATCAATTCATCACTTTGATGCGTTTTTTATGCTTAAACAACTGTTTAGCAGCACTTGAGAGAAATTCTGAAATTAGGAAACGACTGACCTTTAGGATTGCATGGCACATATCTGTGTGTTTAGGCAGTGCAAAGCCCTTAATACAGAAATCAGGACACTAAAGAGGGCGACAACAGGACGACAAAGTAAGCCTTAAGATTAAAAATCTGTCTGTTTGATATTTGTATTTCTGTTTAACCCCATCTGTTCAGTGTTCCTGAAGGTAGTGAAAAATAGAAAATATTGTTGATACATCGTGTAAGTAGCCTAATATTGTTCATTTACGAAAGATGAATAAAGCATGAGTTTTTCCATAATGATGTGTGTATTTAGCTCTTTTGCTGCTGATGAGAAATATGACGCTTAATATCACAGATACAAAAAACAACTGCTAAAGAGTACAAAAAAGCACAGTTACAGCGAAGGCAAGTCGACACTGAGGGGGGGGGAAATGTTTGGAAATACCAGAAAACTGCTTCTCATTTAATATTTTCTGTTTTTCTGGTAATTCTCTATAAACTCAAGACATGATTGTGTAGGTCAGCAGTTTTTCAGACTAGCCTGTCTGCCACATTCAAAGTCACTTAAATCACCGTTCATCCCCATTCTGATGCTTTGATTAAGCTTTATCAGGTCACCTTGACCTTATCTACATAACTAAATGCACGGAGTTCCTGCCACGTGATTGGCTGATTAGATATTTCTGTTAACAAGCAGTTGAAGTGGCGTTCTCTTGTGTGGCATCATCTGCTTTGGGATCATATGCAACTCATGCACAACGCTGACTTCTAGAGGCAAGTCACATTTATGTTTGTAGGTTGAATTATTTAAGCTACCCTCATAGGTCAATCAAATGTATTCAAGTATCATTAAAATACTTTTTCACCAGAAGTAATTCAACTCCAGCAAAGTTTCTTTTAGGGCTAATATGGCTTAAGGGTTCATCTATTTATTTCCAGGGATCATCTTTGTAAATAATTAGAAAGTAAAAGCTCTGTTAATAACTGCAGTACTCCTATAAGTTTCTGACTAAAAATAAGTGAAATAGGAAGGTACAACAATGTTGTTTCAGAGGAGATAAATCCAGATTACTTTCATAATATGATTCCACAAAACAGTACACATGACTGTTTTTTTTTTTTAAATCTGTTTGCAGTTAAACTAATTGTATGGCGCATATATTGTTAAGAGTACTCCGTGTGGAGTGCCACTATAGCTCAACTGGTTGCGCTGAGGGCTAGTGACCTGGGTTTGAGTCCACTTTGAGCCTTTCTCCGTCACTCTATGCACTGTACTACCCACCAAAGGGTGAGACAATTAAGCTAAAAACAGAGTGTGGAGTGTAGACCAAAACTGTGTATAAAAGATGGCTGTAACCCCCCCATAAAATCACCCACTGGTTTATAAAGTCCTGTTTTGGGGCCTTGAGGATGAGCATTCTTGGTGTTTTAAAATCACAGGCGGTGAGTGACACTGCACGCTCATACTGTAGTAACTAATGCAGCCACGCGCTAAAGTGTTCACTGTTTTATTTACCAGTTTTGAGTCTATTTGGGACTAGAGTGTACAAACGAGTCAGTTTGTGTTAAAACTGAGACTTAAAAGTGTCATATGAGAACATGAACCTACCAGTGGGCTTACTGAGGTCATAAAAGAAGAATGCAGGTATAAGGCACTTCAGCATTTCAGGTCATTTTTCAGACCTGGAGGCTACATCCATCCCCATCTTTTTTAGTCTTTTGTTTAAACTTTATTAAACTTTATAACACAGGACATGGCCATACAACACGAAAAATATGCCAAGTTAAAATTAACAGAATGGAAAGGCATGTGTCCATCTTATATATACAGTCTTTTATATCAGGCTTTTTAGATGCCAGCTGTCTGTGTGTTTGTCAAAAATAATGTTGAAGTAAGGTGAGACTGATCCACAGTAATGCTGTCTAATAATTCATTACTTCGGGCTACACGTTTCAGAACACGATGTATTCCAAATATAAAATATTGGCTAAGTCCACCTATCATCTCTGTGTTAATAATATGTCTGCCAAACAGATCAGCTTTGAAACACTGGAAATTTGGGTCTGGCTCCAAATCACTTTAAAGAAATAACAAATTTACCTGCTGCAGGAAATTAATAAAATGTTGGAATTACAGCCAGCAGAGGACATAAGAGCAAACACCACAGTGTCTCTTCCTCCAACTGTTTTGTGTGCGAACAGAAGTACACGCCTGTGGCTGTTACCTGTGGGTTTCTTCATACTAGCTCCTCCTCTCAGCAGTGGCTGCTGTAAGGTGAGCCACAGGAAACTCAGACCGCTTTGTTATTTACCTTGACAGCAGCTGGTTCTTTTCCAGGGAATAAAAATGGAATAAGCTTCCTGCTCCCAGTTGTTTTTTTCTTTTTCTTTTCTTTTTTTCTGCTTTCTTGGACTACTTTACCTTTAGCACATGAGACACAATGGATGGGGAAATGAAAGGAAATGCTATGCAGGCTCTGGCCGATTATGATGACAGTGACAGGTAAGCTTTGTTTGTTTCATTGCGTTTTAAAAAGTTCATTTTCTCTTTTCTTGTTTCTTTTTTTATCTGTTTTGTTGTCGGCCTGTGTTATTTAGTCAGCATATCTGCCTGCAGCTTCCTCACTGGCAACCTTTTCTTGTTTTTACAACATCTTTCTTCCTCTTCAGCTTTTTGTATTTCCACTTCACATTTCATCTTATAACGTGTAAATCTACCATTAAAGTTTGTCACCTGTTGGCTTTTAAGGGACAGGAGCTTGTCAGAGTTTTTACATTTTTCTCCTTGCTCCCCTAAGAAGTAATTTAACACTTAACTATTCATCCAGCTGGAGCATTTGATCACTCAGCTACAGAAACCCTACCCAGTGGAGGCAGTTTTAGAGTCTGCCATCACTGAATAGGAGAATGAAAGAAGGGAGGGGAGCAAGCAGGTCCACCGGCAATCCTGATTTCACAGCGTGTATGAGTGTTATGTGTAGACCTTCACTGGTGGAGAACTGTGTGAATTTGTCCCAGCAGGATTGACGCCTACGGTTTTGAGAGACGTGGCGATTTCGACTCCTACAAGGAGATGATGAATCAGTATGTAGATGTCCTCAACAGGAGGTCCATGAGATGGTCAAAGCTCCTTCAGGAGAAGCCTCATGTGGAGAAGAACTTCACAGGTACAAAAACAAAAGACACCTCCATGGGTTTTGTTTGCTTGTTCGTTCCAGCTCTCTGGTCGTGTGATGGGTAATAATAAAACATGTTTTGGCAGTGAAGAGGTTTGTTCGTAAAGGTGTGCCTAATGAGCACCGTGCCAGGATCTGGATGGCGGCTAGTGGTGCCCAGGAACAGCTGGAGAGTAAGCCGGGTTATTACCAGTCTCTGCTGGACATGGAGCATGACACCAAGCTGAAAGAAACCATTCACACAGGTGCACCAAAACTGTCGCAGCATACAGCATGCTCTTTCAATGCTTAAATTATGTCCCAATAATTCACTCACTCTTTCTGCTTTTTAAAAGATATGCACAGGACCTTTCCTGACAACATCCTGTTCAAGAGCAAAGCAGAGCCAGGCATGCAGAAGGCTCTGTTCAATGTGCTGCTGGCCTACGGACACCATAATCCTACAGTGGGCTACTGTCAGGTGAAGAAAATGCAGTCAGCGACAAGCTCTGACTCTCCCTCTATCTAAGATCATGTCTGTTTACCTAAAGATCAGGGCTGGCTACTTCCTTATTTAACCAATACATGTGTAGGATTTTCCGTCTTAACCTTCATCTGTTAGCTCTTATATCGGTCAGTGCACTTATTCAATGTAAAACCTGGCATACTGTATGCACACACAGCAGGAGTTCTTATTCTAAGCGATCCACAGCATGCTCTTTCGTTTTTAGGGCATGAACTTCATTGCAGGCTACCTCATGATCATCACGAAAGACGAAGAGAAATCCTTCTGGCTTATGGATGCACTGGTGGGCAGGATACTCCCAGGTAAGGTGACAGTTAACGTCGGCTTCCTTTCAGAGCTCTTTTTTTTGTTTTTGTTTACCCCACAGCAAACATCCCCTACCCTGCACTGTTGCTCCATAGGTTAAACCAGTTCCACTTTAGAGATGCAGGGTTTTCAGTGTTCGTGTCGAGGGCCAGCGGCAGCCTCAGCTAACATTTTGCAACCACAACAAAGGAAACGTACAGCAAAATGTCAAGGCGGCAGAGAACGAGACCAAAGATGCGCTTCTCTTCTTTTTCTTTTTTTTTAAGTTCTCATAGCGCCTTCCTAAACTGACACTCGGTTTATAAAAATTTGAGATCTTTTATAAAACAATGCTCCAGACCATCATTATTTATTTCGGTTCAGTTTATTAAGCAGCAAATTAACTGTGAGCATGTGAGTCTGTTTTTCTGAGGTACTGGGGATAAAATAATAATCAGTTAGCCTGATCTTTTCCTTAAGGAGGGCTGTTAAATAAATAAATGTAATTCAAAGTTTACATAATAATAAATATTATCTATAATAAATAAATGCACTACAATGGCTTTCAATTGTGCAAAAGAAAAGGAGGAATTCATCTGAATGTGTTGCAGACTACTACACCCCGGCCATGTTGGGTCTGAAGACTGACCAGGAGGTCCTTGGTGAGCTGGTTAAGGTCAAAGCTCCTGCAGTAGGACAGCTCATGGCCCAGTACCCTGGCATATGGACGCTGGTGGTGTCTCGCTGGTTTATCTGCCTCTACATCGATGTACTCCCTATCGAGGTGAGGCAAAAGCTGCGCTTTAGTGGAGGGGTCAAACTAGAAGCATGTGGCGATCATTTAACTGACATCCACCTTCTGTCTTATTCTTGCAGACTGTTCTGCGGGTCTGGGATTGTCTTTTCTACGAGGGATCCAAAGTACTTTTCCGCGTGGCTCTTACTCTCATACTTCACCACCAGGCAGAGATCCTGAGAGCGCGCTCTTTGCCTGACGTGTGCGAATGCTTCAAACAGATCACTTCTGGGGCTTTCACTCTAGACTGCCACACCTTTATGCAGGTGAGATTGCCAAATACAATGACGGTTAGGAAGGGGCCAGAGAAAAATGACACTACTTATGGTCATAAAACATCTTTTTTTAAAGAATACTTCCCGAAAAAGAAAAACAATTCATGGGGAAGTGCTACATTTCAGCTATTCTAACTTCACCAGTCCATGAGACTGTGCAGAAGATAATCTGTTAAAAGTATTTACACAGTTTTAATTGTAGTTTTTATTTTTATTTTGAGTAGAAAAAAGCCTAAGCACTCCTTAAATGTTCCTTTGCAGAAGATCTTTACGGAACCTAAGAGTCTGTCGATGTCGACTGTTGATAAACTGAGAGAGAAATGCAGACAACAAATTCTCAAGGAGGAATCAGGACAGCCATGAGGTTCAGGACACTTTCCCCTTATACTGGATTTAATAAAACAAAAGCTCAGGCAGCGTAAGTAACACTGTACAGTCAGGAACTGTATGAAACATACATGTTGGTGACTCTTCTGGTTACTTCTGTGATTTATACTTTGTTACACTCTAATCTGGCAGACTGGGTATCTAAATATGAAGGCTTATGCTTCTGAGGCTTTTCTTTTGATTTTGACTCCAATCTTTCACCTACTATATTTGCTGC
Source organism: Aulonocara stuartgranti (assembly GCF_965226115.1). NCBI lineage: Eukaryota > Metazoa > Chordata > Actinopteri > Cichliformes > Cichlidae > Aulonocara > Aulonocara stuartgranti. Next base: position 21,723,802 of record NC_138952.1, read on the forward strand.
TATATATACAGAAGTACATTAAGATCATAACACCGCACCAAACAGCATTTACATGTGTATTTTCTAAAAACACTTTTGCTTTGGTGATTATGGACGGATCACTTATTTTTACTGTGAATACTTTGTTCTGTCTCTTGCCTTTAGGACTGTTTACAAGAGAACGTAAAGCTGAAGGGTCACGCTTTTAATGTGGTGGTTTCTGTTTAAATTTATGGAGCTCAGTCTCATTTTTCACTTTTTGTTGTAAAATAAAACCCATTAACTTACCCCATCTGCTTCCTCACTTTGCTGAATGCTTCTGCTAAATGGTAGCATCAGTATTATTTGTGTGTGTCAGTCATGAATTCAGGCATAGTCTACAAAGCTATTAAAGTTATATGCTCACCAGCCACTTTAGTAAGTACACGTTGCAATGAGTGGGATTTCATGGTACAGATTCATAAAAGTCATGGAAAGATTTTGGTCCATATTGAATGATAGCACAAAACAGTTGCTGCAGATTTTTCAGCAGCGACTGTCGGATTTGTGAATCTCGTGTTCCACCACAGCCATTGAACCACTGAGAGAAGTAAGGATGGATAAATGTTTTCTTGTTGTTTAGTGTGAACTCTGATCCTACCATCTGAGTGTCACAGCAGAAACAGGAAACATTTTTCCAGTCTTCTAATGTTCAGCTCCAGTGACCACATGTAATTATAACCTGTTGCCTTTTTTTTAGCTGGCAGGAGTGGCACTTGGTGTGATCTTGGTGCGTGTTAAGGGATACTTCTCTTCTGTTATTTGCATTACTGCTGCCTTCCTGCCAGCTTGAAGCAGCCTGGGCATTCTACCAAGGCACTATAACACATTCAGAGTTGTTCTTATCACCGTCCTTCCCCATTCTGATGCTCAGTTTGAACTTTGGCAGGTCATCTCGACCATGTCTGCATGCCTGAATGACAGTTGCTGCCACACAATTCGCTGATTAGATATTTCCATTAACGAGCAGTTGAATGAGTTTATCTAATTAAGTGGTCAGTGAGTGCAAGTCTACAAATGCTGTGTTGGACAAATTACCTCAGTGATACAGATAATGTTGTTCATTTTAGCTCACAGTGCTTTGTTTCTGTTATAAATAGATAATCAGTTACTATAACTGGAAACTGTGATCTGCAATCTTTTACTAAATGCGATAGAAGATCTGAAATCTGCAGAGGCATACACTGACCCTTTTTCTAGGCCATAATTAGGGCTGTGCGATATGACCAAAATCTCATATCCCGATATAAGAATTCTATCGTCACTAACGATATAAATCACAGAAATGTAACATTTTCTGTAAATTCTGTGAATGTCGGACAGCTCGTCTTTCGGGAAGTGTTTCCAGCTGCGCGTCATGTAGCTGGAGTCCAGTGTTTTAACCGATGCATGAAACTATACATTTTTAGACATAAGTTGTAAAGGCCGCTGTTTTCTTTGTGAGTATTTATTACACGGCGTGCTGCGGGGAAAAGCCTGTTCTAACGTTTGAGTCTAAGGTTTATTTTTTAGCACCTGGCGGCTCTTTTTTAAATTCTCATCCGTAAATAATCTGCTCTTTCACGTGATTCAGTTTATTTTGAAAGGTCTCAACAGGATCTTGAGCTTTATTGTGAAAGGTTTATGTGGAACATAAACAAGCGGACACGCGATACTGTTACCGTCGTTGTTGCTAACCACAACGCAAACAAACAGGCGCTTGTCCATCTGTAGTGTGGTTCTATTAAATATAAGGGAAAGAGAGAACTTTAAGAAATTAATATAGACACTACAGTGACCATCAAAACGATGAAAAAATATTGCCGTAAACAGTTTATTTTGCGACACCACGAAACAAACGATAACGTAAAATGAAATGATAGACGTTTTTATATCGTCATCCGATATATATCATTATATGAACAGCCCTAGCCATAATAGTCTGTAAACTATCATAAAGTACAATAAGTAAATATTCAAATGCAAAATGAATGTAGATAATACAGATAAACAACTTTTGAAATTAAAATGCAAACTATAGAATAGCTGATGTTAGTAAACCCAAATTCCCAACAGCTATGGATAAGACTGTGAGAAGGTGGCTCTGCTATAAAAAAAAAAAGTTTCCAAACAAGTTGGGGCGCTATGTAAATAAAAACCAAACGCAAATGATGTGCAAATGATCTGAACACCATAATTTATCAAAAATATTAGAAAGACATCAAACGTGACACTGGTGGATTTTACACCATTATGGCACACCCACCTTTACTGGACACAGGGTTGTAAAAGTACCTCTTTGTAACTGTTTTACATTTCCTCATGTTCCCATTGCATCACATAACCCGGTTTTGTATCCCTTTTTCAGTCATTTTGTGCCTTATAGGATGTGTTGTATCCTCCATGACCACACCCTGCAGATCCAGTCTCTGCATGGACTGATGCAAATTTGCTGTTTCCAAGTGACATTTACATTATTTAGTCAACACGTGCGTTGTAACAGGCTCCCTGTTGCTCGGGGACTGCTTTGACAGTCAAACACCATGTTCATTTAACTTCCCTTAACCTCCCACTCTTTACTCGCAGGTATGAACTTGGCTATTTGCTTTGTTCTTTTAACTTTATTCAAATGTCAAAACTGTGGTTAAAACACAGTGAATATGTTTGTATTCTCTAAAAAAATGATATTGGAATTTAGTCTTTGATGGTATTCAATACCTTCCTTGTCAAATAATGAACATCTGCTTCTAAGGAGCCCAAACAAATAAAAACCCAACAGGGAACAGGTTTGTCTGCTAACAAACAGCATGAAGGCAAAACAAAGAGTCAGATGGCCTCATTCATCACTTTTATTGACCTCTCCTTAAAAAAAAATGTTCAGACGAATCTAATAAAACTTTATTAAATAACTACATGAGTATTAACATGAGGGAGGGAGAAAAAAAACAAACACAAAAACACAAATTATCTGTGCTTTTTCCTACTATATCGAACAATGCATATTTATGGTAGTAACAGTACACGAAGGCTACGGGAGACACAAACATGTCTCAGTTATGGCAGCACAGTGTGGGTGAGTGAGCGAGTTCCTGTGTGATATTAGCATTACTTGAATCCCATCCATGTTACAGCTGGGAAGGCACTGATGAACACTGACCAGAGCACTTTGGCCTTTTTAATAATGACACGGGGCTGTTTCTCAGGACTGCAGTTAAACTGCTTTTCTTTCAGGAACCAACATCCCAAGCAAAACAAAACCATCTCTGTAGGAATTTTGTTAAGTTCCTACAGAGATGTTTAGGCTTTGGGCTTCATTTAAACCAACAATGCTGTTAGATCCTGTTTTGGTTGTGTTGTAACGACAGAATTCATAGGAGTGACTATCAGCCTTGTGGGAAATAAACTTTTTTTGTTGCTTTTGTGTCAACTGTTTCTTTATCTACACAGTAAATATACACTAGTCAGCCACAACTTTAAAACCAGATATCTAACATGGCACGTCCCCCTTGCGCCACCAAAATAGAGTCAGTGGCACTGACGCTGAGTAGGTCATCTGTTAAGCGGGAGATCGCTGATTCAATCTCTGGGCAATCCTCAGGCCAGATGCTGAACCCTGAGTTTCTCAGACTGGGAGTGTGTGTTAGGTTAGATTAAAAAGTGCTTTGTCATAGAAAAAAAAAGCACTCCTATGAATGTGTGTGAATGGCTGAATGAGGTTTGTAGTAGGAAGCACTTTGAGAGCTCAAATTCAGTAGCAAAGAACTATATAAGTATCAGATCATTTACTATTGACTGCTGGGACACTGACATGGTAACAGATGTGCATTTCTGGCATATCTGTTTGGGCTTTGGGGAGCTTGAGGGCCAGGTCAACACCTTTGGCACTTTGTCATGTTCCTCAAGCCATTCGTGAAATGTTTCTAGAGTGTAGTCTGGTGAATTGTTCTGCAGGGAGATGCAGATGCTATCCTGGTTTGTGCTGAATTTCCAGTAAGGTTTATGCTGCAGATTAAAGTAACATCGACACAAACTGTCTTGACTTCAGTTGAAGGCAGCTGGATTTTCTTTTTTAGCTCTAAGGGTTCCTTTTTTAGTACTTGATCAGAAGTCAACTATGACTCTCCACCAGCTTTTAGAAATGAAGAAGCTTCAAAGTCACTGCAAAAGAAATCCAGTTGCCTTTAACTCAAGCTACAGAGACTTCCACGTGACTTGTAGTGCCCAACCCTTCCCAGCAGAATACTGCACTGAAATTAAATAAACATCACGGTTCACTTCAGCTGCCAGTGGTTTTGATGCTGTGGCTGGTCAGTGCAAAGCTATAGCCAAAGACTGCATGTTGATTAAGAACGGAAGCAAGAGGAGAAGGTACTGAAGGTAACAAAGGTCAGTGTTTTAATGCTCCCCCTTTTGAACAGCGGTGCGTGCCGGAAACGATATCACAACCATTGGCCCCTGCCGCCATTTTGTTGTCGTTGCACATTGCGACGAGATTTAAAAGTGGTGACCTCGTGCGAAAAACTTTCAGGAAAATCCTTGCTTTCGGTTTTGACGTTTTCTCTTTCAATATCAGCGCTTATGTCGCGGTATTGTGAGTGGTGACAGTTGCCATTCAGGAAAATACTGCAAAGGCTACCTGTGCCTTAACGGCCGCAACACATGAAGTGACCAACTCATCCAATGTAAAAATAATACACAGGTAGTTTACAGTGAGAGTACGAGTCTGGCCAGTCTGTCCATTTCCACAAGCTGAATGAAACTAAAACTGACTCACAACAGAAAACATGCTGTGTGTCCGAAAGAGGGAGTGAAAAGCTTTGAAACACTAACCCTGCTTAAAAAAAGAAAGTTAATTCTAAAATGCATCTTAGAGCTACAAGAGGACTCCTCACACATCCTTTTTAGGATTAGGTTATTGTGTTTCTAAATATGTTCTTTCAAACGTGCATACAGCTTGCAGGTAAATAATCAGTTCAGTTCTCAACTGTCGGACGTAGTTTAAGTATAACTGGCAGAAATATTCCCTTTGTAACAGCAAACCTCATTTTATGCTGGACCAATAAAAATGGTCATTCCATAACAGACAAACCCCAGTTTCTAAATCCCCAAATCCCTCAAAATTCCTTTCATAGAAATCATAAATAGCAACTCGAGGACTATAATTGATCCTCTGCAAACATGCATCCCCTCCTTTACATAGTACCAGTGAGAAGTTGGCCTCATTTCATTACAATCTTCTAAATAATTCCCTTTTTTAAGAAAGAGCGGGTCAGTTCAGAAAGCACATATGAACCTCAACAAGGTGATAATAATTAGTGTTACTTATGAGGGCAAAGAACAGCACAGACACACAGAGGCAGGGAGAGAAACATGGAGGGGAAGAGGGGCGAGCTTCAAGTCTCGAAAGACAGTGGTTAATTTTCAGGTAGGGTAGGGCCGCGTTCAGGCCTCTGACAACATGTGAGTAAGGAGTGACCTCAGATGCTCTGGTAGCCAGCATGGCTCCTCTTCCTCCCAATGAGGTAGGCCAAGAGCACGATGGCAACGAGCCCCGCTAAAGCTGCTCCGACTACAATGGGGATCAACATGTCATCTTCATCCAGCTGGCATTCCTCAGCTGATAGACAGAAAAGGACACGTGAGAAAGGACAAGGAGGAGATGATGTGTTTTGATCACACTCTACTAGGCGGAAGTGTTTACCTGCTCCAAACTGATCTCCTTTAACGGCGAAAGGCTGCACCTGCAACTGGAAGGTGTTGATGGACAAATTCTGGACCACGTTTAGAGTTTGCTCGTCACGGCAGTAGTACGAGTACCCCACGGTTCCCCGCAGGTAGTCCAGACTGCTGTTATGGCCTGAAATATGCTCTAAAGCAGAAAACAGAATGGACATGAGAAGTGTATCAAGTGCGAAAACAGATTCATATAAGAAGGGAAAAAAATGATTATGAGAGAGAAATTTAAATGAACTACATGTTAATAAAGTTCAGATTCGGTGTGTTTGTTGATCGGTTATCTTCTGGTAAATGAAATTTAAATCAATAAAGTGTGTCTTACAGTTTGAGGTAAGCCCACAATGCTTAAACCTGCCCGCATTTTCTGCATGACCTGCAAATGTGTCAGTGCACGGAAACACTACAGTTTCAGTTTCACTGTGACTTTAACACAAAGATAAGGACTTAATTTTGCATACTGCTTTTTTCCAACTTCACCATAATTACTACAAAACTACAACCTGTAGTCTGTTGTAATGTATGTGACCTCAGTAAACAATGAATTAAGAGACACCACAGCAGAACAACATTCTCGCTAATCTGAGCGATGAAAGCTGCTTTAAATTCACTGAAGAGAGCCAGTTTACAGCTCCATTTTTTTTTTTGTGGACTCTGCTAAAGTAGCTTTCTGTGACTCACATTTCAAAATCATTCTTAGTTATTTTATACTATGTCTTGGCGCTTCCCTTCAATTCATCATCTGTCTGAAACAAGGCATTTTTTAATTCCCACTGTCGCCAAGTGCTTGCTCATAAGGATTCATCTGATTGTTGGGGTTTCTTCCTGAATACTGTAGGGTCTTCATCTTGCAGTATAAAGCACCTTGACAGTGCAGGTGACTGAGGTGACCACTGTTGTAATTTGGTGCTATTACAATAAAACTGAACTAAACTACAAATGAATCCAATTGAATCCACTTGAAGTGTGACAGACTTCAAGTGGTACCGATTGATGATCAAAAACAATTCTACTGTCAACTGCATGACCAATATCATAACATCTGTCAGCACGCAGTGCGCTTGTGAAAAACAATATTTATAAATGGCTATTGAAACACAATTGTGCTCCGTTGTTGCACTGGGAAATGTGCGGTGTGCAGCTCAGGAGCAAAGAAATCCGGCTAATTTGTTTAATCTGAACAAACACCAAACAAACGTGAACTCTGACCGCTGTGACAACTGCCTACGTCACCAAAAGAAACAAGGTGTCCAGCCGGTATCTGGGAGACAAGGAAAAAGTTGTTATCTGTGTCTGAATTCACTGAATTAGTTCACATGCATCCAAGGTGATGCTACAGAAAGAAACCTCTTTCATAGAAATGGATTCCCATCCAAGCACACACACTCAGTGTGTATTTTAAAACTTGAGCAGCTTGGTGTAGGTGAGCAATACAAGAAAACAGCAATGCTTTGTTGTGCTTTGCTGCAAATAACTCAGATCTAAGAAAATCCTTGATGTATTGATGAAAAGAGGTACAGAATACACACTGACATTTGAACCATTTAAACCCCGCCTATATTGCTATGTCCACTGCACTTCCCTCGAACCAATGAGCAAGTGCAATGAACGCTGTGTCCATTTTGGAAGCACCTTTACACCATGATGCGGCTTGGTCTGACATCAATGCAAATGCATTTTCAATGTGTTTTAGTCGGCTTCAGATCCCATCACAATATTACTGATTAGACAAGGACCTGAGCAACACATGACCACTCACACCTAGTTTATACATATACATGTGTGTGTGGACTACACTGAAGAGTAGGTCACAAAATAGGTTGCACACATGTTCATTAATCAGATACAGACTACCTGGATACAACCTAAGAAGTCGAGGAGCCTCACCTTTCATGTCCGGCCAGGCCGCTGACACGTTCACTTCACTTAAGTGGTACTTGTTGGATGTGGAGTTCTAGTGGAAAAAACAAAAGCACAGCCAAGTGAGCGCCACTGCATTAGAGCAGGTTAACTTCAAGCTCCAGCTGCCATCTAGTGGCTTCTTTAGGAAGTACATGATGAAAACAGAAACTCACCATTGTGAAGACAAAAATGAGGTTGGTTTTAACAGCATCCACTGTGAGCTGCAGGGACGCGATCTCAGAATCACATGATCCAGAGTGCTTTGTCAAATTGGGTTGTAAGTTCATCACATCCTGGACAACCTGTAAAGAAAATCATGAAATGTTATTTGTCCAAATACTTTTAACCTGCGGCATTCGCCTATCAGTTACGTGCGGGTTTTATTGCGGCACCTTTTTCTGGGAGGTGGAGTTGTATGAAATGTTGAGCTGGAGGCCCATGTATGCCATTAAACAGATGGTGCCGTTATTCGTGAGGTTGTAGTGTCCTCTTTCAGGTCTTCCGGGTTCTTTGTGTGGTGCGGGAGTGGGCGGGGCAACAGTAGCAAAGCCCTGGTGCAGGACAGTCACTGCAAAACACAATCGTTTACAAGTCAAAGACTACAAAGCTTCAAAATGTCCAAAACTAAAAATAAATATGAGATAAACATTGATATTAATAGTATGCAGTAAATAAAAAGGGCCCACAGTCAATTTTCACCTTGTGCCATTACTTGAATCAATTTTGGTGCCATCGAATACAACTTTTTTGTTTTTAAGTGTTCCATATAGCCTAAGTGTTCCAAAAAGCCTCTATGTGTGAACACATGGCTACATGTTTAGGACTACTTTGTTTTCCCCAATTACTCACCGAATCAGATGGTTTACAAATGAAAAGGTAGAAATTTGACCCATCAATGAGCTGATAATAAAAGGAAAAGAGTAGCCTCCCACATCAAAAGATTATTCTAGCAACTTCAAATCTGAGACAGAAAATTAAAAAGGAGTTGAGTGGGAAGTAAAAAGGGCTTGAGCTCAGTTATTTTCTTCTCAAATTAATGTGTGGATTATGTTGAATATTAATTTTCTTGTTCTATCCAACCAACAGGCAAAACTCTGAAACAACATGAATGCAGTGGTTGATTCGGCTTTTAAAGTATAATATTAAACTAGTACGTGTGATTTTAAAAAAGAACTATCATAAATTAAAGTTTTGAGACTTTAAGAGTGTCTTCTGTTTATGGTGTATGGCTTTATTTTAACTTCAGTGTGCATCATTTGCCTTTTCAGTGCTTTTTCCTCATTCATCTGCCAAGCTTGGAAAGGTTATTTGCATTTACTGTAAACCATGACTATCAAGAACATCCTTAAACAACTGGTTTGGGTTCAAATGCGCTGTATACAAGTACGAAGTTGGAAATTCCAACCTCCTGGTTTGGCCGGCATGGAGTACTTGACGAAGGTACTTTCATCTGCTCCCTCAAGGGGGGACTACAGCAAATTCAGCAAATATTCAACTCAAAAAGAACTTAAGCACTGGACCGTTTTATGTGTCCTAACCCATTTTAAATTTTATGTGTATGTAATTACTAGCACACACACACACACACACACACACACATACATATATAAACTTAAAAATCGCCACTAAAGAAAACCTCAAAAACTGACAACATTGTAAAACCAGAACGTGAAGCCTCATAGTAAATCTAAACACCCCCTTACATACAATAACTGATCACCCATAACCATAATCATTCATCTTTACACCTAATTTGGTGTAAGCTTCTTTTTAGGCACAAATGCTGTATGTATGTGCCCTAGATTTCCTTGGTACTAGACAAAGAACAGGTAATAAGGAAGAAAACACCCAAACGACGCTTCAGCACATTCGTTGTCATCTATTTTCGCAGCATAAGGCGGCACTCAAGTTCGTTTAAGTGTTTAAAACGCTGATTTTACCACAGCAACACTTTAATTATTTAGTTAAACCAATAAGTTTTAGACCATTAGCGTGTAGCGTTAGCAGCGTTGGTGTAAACGTTGGAGTCCTGCTAATTTCAGATCTTCGGATTTTGTAATCTTGTTGCTAATGTGAACTAAACCGAAACAAAATACTCACCGAAAATGAGGAGTGGCGTTACTCCCACAAACCATGACTGGACACGACAGATTTGCACCATGTTTCTGTTGTTTCCCTCGGGATGGCTCAGCACTTGTCTGCGCGAAATCACAGAAGCACAACAACAAACAGGGCGCAGGGAGTTAGCTAATGTTAGCAGTCGCTGGGCTAGCTCGGCTAATGTTAGCGTCACAACAACGGCAAGAAAACAGACGAAAGTCTCGCGAGCTTATCTGGAGCAATGACAAAGCGCTTCTCTTGAAAACAAAACCCTCAACGGCTTCTGGCTACGTAATTCCAACTTGCTTCTTTACCTGCTAGGTCTGCGGTTAACTGCTCTCGCCTTCAACACTTAACAAAAACACTGGCACGATCATGTGACACGAGTGTTCAGAAACACCCAGAAAGTCACGTGTTTTCTAATGCAGCCCCACACAACCTGTTTATTTCTCGAACAGAAGACTTAACTTAAGGGTCGATACATGTTTTTCACATCTGTGTAACAGATAGCTCTTGGTTTAAGGTAACGTATCTATAATAAAATATACATTTAAAGCAACCATTCCGTGTTTAAAATTCTACTTTGGTGCAGAAGGAGAACATCATCACCCTGAAGCATTTAAAAAAAATAGTCAAGTTCGTTTATTTATACACAGTGCTGTGAAAAACTATTTGCCCCTTTCCTGATTCCTAGGTTTTTTTTTTAAGTTAATTCGTTATTTACGTAGTTATTTGTCACACATGTTTCAGATCATCAAACTAATTTTGATATTAGACAAAGAAAGATAAATACAAAAGCAGTTTTAAATGATAATTTAATTTATTAAGGGAAAGAAGCTATTCAAACCTACCCAGCATATATGAGAAAGCAATTCACCCAACCTTTGTTAAAACATGATTTAAGTGTGATTGATGACTTTTTTTTTGGAAAGCAGTCTTCCATTTCACTGATCTCATGCAAGCCTCATTGCTGCCAGACCTGCTGAATCAATCATCCCTTAAACAGAACCTGTTTGACAAAGTGAAGTAGGTTAAAAGATGTCAAAAAGCAATGCACATAAGAACATAAAGAAACAGCTCAGAAACAAGTCCCTGACACCTATCTGTCTGGAAAGGGTCACAAAGCTATTTAAGTTTTTGGACTGCAGTGAATCATGGTGTGAGACCTGTTATCAACAAATGGAGAAAACTTGGAACAGTGGTGAACCCTCTCAGGAGTGACTGGTCTACCAAAATTACTACAAGACCACATTGGTGACTTGTCTAGGAGGTCACAAAAAGCTCAGAATAACAATTTAAGAACCGCAGGCCTCACATGTCTCAATTACTGTCAGAGTTCATGATTCAACAATAAGAAAAAGCCTGGGTAAAATGGCATTGGGAGTGATCTATGGTTAAAACCACCGCTGACCAAAAAGAGCATAAAGGCTCCTCTCACAGTTGCCAAAAATCATCTTGATGATCAAAGACTTTTGGGAAAACATTTTGGAAACTGACAAGATCCCCCCCAACAGTCAAACATGGTGGTGGCAGTATAATAGTCAGGGGCTGCTTTGCTCGTTCAGGATGACTTGCTGTAATTGATGGAGCCATGAATTCTGCCCTCTACCAGAAAATCCTGAATGACAATGTCCAGCAATTAGCTTGTGCCCAGGAGTTGCACTTGGGTTATACAACAGGCCTATGATCCAGAATACCAGCAAGTCCATCTCTGAATAGCTCAACTTCTTAAAACATTTTTAGGCAGCAAGTGTAGCTGAGGTAAAACAGCAGTGATGTGCTGTCTTTTCTTTGTACCAGTTAAGAAAGGAACGAGGTGCATTTTGAACAATCTACAAACAAGATGCAATGTAATCCTGTATACAGGGAACTGCAGTAGTCAGGCGATAAAGGTGTTTTTAATTTAACAATGGTTTTCAGTTGGTAAAAGCCTTGACAACATTTCTGATTTGATAGTTAAAAGTAAATTAACTATCCATAAAAACACCAAGATTTTTAATAGTTTGGATATTTCCAGATAAAGAACTCTGTGAGGATGTTTGTGGGGCTTGGGCAGACTTCATAAAACAACTGAAACAGTTTTGTTATTTTATTTTTCCACGAGTTCAGATCATTAAAACAGTCATAGGTTCTTTATAATGTGATAGAACAGTACAATATATAAAGCTGTTCACTTTTAAGTGTAGCAATAATATATAAATTGGTATCATCTGCATAACAGTAATACTAAATTTTGTATTTCTCAAAGAGAGGGGTAAAATATGCAATAAAAATTTTAAAAAAGACCTAAACTGGATCCTTGATGGATAACCCAGTTAATGGATGTGTGCCACAGCTGGCACATGAAGGCTTAACTGATGGCACGGCCCGATGGCCATAGCTGGACTGGCCATCGGGCATACCGGGCATTTGCTCGGTGGGTCGATGGTGATTTTTCGTTTTTATGGGCCGATTTTAATTTTTTTTTTTTGTAACAGAATAAACAATGAATGGTGGTGGATTGTCCAGATGCTGGCCGATGTGTAAAAATAACTCAGTTGTTTGGTGGTTGCTGTGGCGGAGCTCCCACAGAGGCCAGCAGGTGGATGAGTGAAAGGGGAGGCAGGAGGAGGAGAGACCCGAGGCGGCTGCCGGTCCGAGTGTCAGGTGAATTGAACTTCACGTAAGAAGTTATGACCTGCAGTCTGTCTGGGTCAGATATAAACCAAGTTTAGGTGGAGTTTATTTTTGTTGTGCTGACCTTTTACAGTCAGTTACAATAACTAGCTAGCATGACGGAGTTTCTATACAGCTGGGTGGGTGCTATGATGTTACTGATAGTGAGCTTTATTTTATTTACAAGGTTAGTTAGTAGAGTTGCCAACCGTCCCGTAAAAAATGGAATCGTCTCGTATTCAGAGAAAATATTACGCGTTTCGTATTGAGCTGAAAAGAAACACAGTTTGTTCTGTACTTCAGCTACAATGGAAAAAGACACAAAGCTGCTATTCTGTGTCTTTACGCTGTCAGCTGCCTCTTCTTCTCTCATTCTCACCCTCTCTCTCCTGCTGCTACTTCAATCATGAAACTGATCAATGATCAGCTGATCGGCTTTTCTCTCTTGTTTGTTTATCAACCACTTGGCGCCAGAAAGAGGAAACCAGCAGATGCCGCCCTAAACAACAGCAGCACGTTTAAGCTTGATCAGCTGTTGTTAGAATTTATTTGATATTACTTTCTAGTATCAGCTGATGTTTGTTGGAGCCACAGCCATAAAAGCTGCTGGTCATGATGTCGGTTTGGATATCCTGGTGAGAGGGAAACATGAAGATGAAACCAGGAGATGTCCTTACTGAATCATCAGAGCTGAACAGGTGATGGAGAAACAGGTTTACCTTTTAGGTGACATGAATGAGTTGAAGGGAAGTTATGAACTGTTTCTGAGAGACGAATAACACCAGGATCCTTTTTTTATGCAGCTGACAGCTGGTAACTGTGCAGGGGCGGGTCTAGCAATGTTTTGCCAGGGGGCCAGGTAGAGCATTAACAGGGAAAGAGGGGCACAAAGAAATACTTTCTTATTCTCATTTAAAATGTCTGGCTTTTATTAAATAATTATCTGAATCTTACAACCAAAGTTTTTATCTGAGGTAAAATGTATAGAAATCATACATATACCAACAAGACAGTGTAGGCTACATCACTGTCACAACAGCGTTTGTTTTCATTCAAATCAATTCGATTTTTTTGTCCCAGTTCAGCCCTGTGCACGACCCGCAGTGAAATAAATCTGAGAAGGTGCATTAAAAAATAAATGGCCGGGCCAGCGGTGCACATCGTAAATTAGCTTGCATAGACACATTAGTTGTGCCGCTTCTTAATGACGGTATCTCAGCTAACAACACCAACTACCAGATTCAACTTGTAATTGGCCACCACCATCCATACCTGCCTGCCTCCCTGGGCACCCACATCGCACTCTGTACTCACCCAATCCAGTTCACCTCCTCCAGCTAATCTCCACCTGCAACCATGTAAGACCTCTCAACTTTGAAATCTTGGATGCCTTCACTACTCCACGGACAACTCTGATTATTATCTCTTTTATTTCAGTGTTCCTGTTTGCATAGCTTTAACTGCCCTGTTCCTGCCCCTGCTATTCCTGTGACCAGATTCAGCTTGTGCTCAGGCCCTTCTCACAAAGCCTTGTCATTGCTCACTGTTACATTTAGCTTTTGTTCAGTCCTCTCTGTCCAAGACTCCTGTAAAATAAAACTCTGTTAAAAGTCGTTCAGTTTCCGGTTTTGGTTCTGCGCCTGAGCCCAATCCCTATTCTCGGGCCATTGAGCCTTGTCATATGGACCAATGTTTTCTTTTCAAACCAGAAAGCTTAAATGAGCAGCTGGATTTGTCTCGCATTAACTGGCTGAGTTGATGCCAGTTAATGCGACATCGAAATGCAGCTGATTGAACTGGAAAGCTTGACTCTGTGGGGGTCAAAGTTTGCAGAACTACGAACCCAGCTGGAATCCACAGCTGTGCGTGTTCATGGAGCTTGCATTTTCACCTGTTGGACATCACTACCTGACAAGTTTAACTGTCTTCAGAACATTGCAGAACATTTTCTTATCATTGTTGTGAGGAGACCATGAATAGCATTTGCATTTTCTGTTGTACAGTTCATTTGCTGTTATGGAGTTCTTGTTATGGATAAAAAGTGTCTTTTTTTGTTTCAAAATAGCTGATAAATATTTGCTGATAGCAGCCAACATCTGCAAACAAATATAATTCTATAAAGTGGTTCTATATAGTGTGTAACTGTTAATATAGAGCGTTATTAAATTTATTGCTAATGTAATCATATGGCACACTGACTTCTGAGGAAATTTTAGATGGCACACATCATCAGAAAGGTTGCCGACCCCTGCTGTAAGGAAACACACACAAGCACGCGTCTCCCTTTTTCCTAGCCCTCACCACTGAAAGGTATTTATTTTAAACTGGACCGACCAGAAGGGGTGGACTGTAGATATGTGTGTATATTCAAATAGTGCAGCATTCAGGTACACTTTTGGAATCATACTTCACATATGAATGTAGTTGTGCAACAGTTTTTGCACCTGCTTTTCATACAGCGTTGTTACAGCAGGAGGGGATACACAGAGTTGTGTGTGTCTAAAAAGTGCTGTTGTGAAGGACTGTGTTAAAACAATCATGTATCAGTGTAAGAAATGTGTCGGTTTTCCAGGAATGAGATAAAAGGATGTTTTTTTTTTCATGTCTGCGTATTCAGGCTGTGAACTGAAAGGAAGTCACATCTCAGCACAAAGACTTGAAACAAGAGGAAATAACTTGCCTCTGTAGAGTCAGTGACCATCTGCAGTTTGAGGTGGAGACAGAGAGTATGACCGTTTTCATAATTCTGGCTCCATGACCAGGGGCGCCACCTAGGGTTGGCCTGGCGGATCACTGGCCACCCCCCCCAAATTTGCCCAGTTAATCCCCAGGTCATTAATTGGGCATATAATTCTTTACTTTCTCTCTTTTTTTAATCATAATTTTCGAGTGACCTATATTTGATAACAGCACAATAAAACGGGACATTCTGTTGTTGGGGTGCCACCCCAATATTTTTAGTGGTCCCCATATGGCCACCTCTATGAAAAAATTCTGGAGACACCCCTGCACATGGCACCACAAGAGAAAATTAAAGTGGAAAACTTTGAGCTTCAATTTAATGTTCTGCACACAAAGAATGCATTTGGAGGGATTAGAGCCATTGTTATGAACCCTGATTTCATGAGCTCACAATGACTTAAAAGAAAAATGCATTGAACAATGAACACTGTTCCAGAGCTAGTTTGACTAGATGCCTGGGACTGATTATTCATTTGAACTTTGCGTTGAACCCTGTGCACGTTCTTTTGCAAGGCTTCTCTGTATTGTAGACTTGTATAGTATAGGCCTCCCACCTGGAGAGTCTTCTTCACTTTGGATGGATGTTATGAAGGAGCTTTTCTGCTCCATACAAAGACACCTTTCTTCTATGGCTATCCAGGCCTTTTTTTAATCTCCCCAAGCTGACCCAGTATGTTCTTTTATTCTTCTTGATTTGGCCACTCAATGTTCCTCCTCTCTTTGACAGATTTGTTTTGTTTTTCACCCTGCGTCATAGATTAAGAGCTCCTTTGAGTGCAGCTTGTCTTGCAGGCTCACAGCATTACCTTTCAAATACCACACTGGAATGAAGTCTGCTGCTTAATTAATGAAGCCATAACAAAGAAAGATACCTTTCCATGAAGCAGATTTTTCATTTTTTTTAACACCTGCATTTGTATTAAGGCCTTAAACAAGAGATGGCTATATATTAAAAAGCCTTTATTCCAAAAACCCTTCCTCCAATTTGGATACAAATATTTTCAAATAAAAGCTAAGATTCTTCACTTTAGGCTATATCATTATCTATTTTGAAAATGTATATAATGTGCAGACACATGTAGACGTGATTCGTTCTAAAACAGTTTAGCACTCCAGCTGTAATAGTGTTGCCTGGCAACCTTAACAGCCTCACTTTGATGACAAGACTCCAGGAAGCTGTAAACATCCCCTGCAACACAGCAACTATTCCTTTACTAAATAAAAAAAACCCGTCCAGTTACAAGACCAACCTGTTTAACTCTGAATAGCAGTATTAGCAGCATATATTTTACACTCGTTTGGATTTCATGAACAGAGTAATAAAATAATGTAAATAGGAATTGGTGACGGAAGTGAGAGGTAAGTGAGAGGTAAGTGACGGAAGTGATGTTGTAGGTGACGTCAGACGCCGGAGATTTTGGCGGAGAAAAAGCAAATGGTAGCATAGAGTTTAACAAAGGTTTTCCAAGCTTCAGTATTACCAAATATACTAATCAATTGTCATATAACTAACAACATCTGTTTTATCATCTCTAACACCCTGGAGGACAACGGGGAGAGTTTAGACGCTCTCCAAGATTACATCGACCGCTGTTTTCAAGATTTAGTAATGCATAAGGCCCAGAGTGCATCTTCCCCGGCCAAAATCGAGACGCCGTCATCGAAGAGAAGTCGCCAGGCAGACTCCCCCGGTACAACATCGCCTGCCGGCAAAGACATCGCAGAAATCCTGGAGTCAATCGACAAGCGATTGTCCAGTTTCGATGCGAGGCTGTCCCTGGTGGAGATCTTACACCGGGAATTTAAATCTCTGAGAGAATCCCTGGAATTCAGCCAGCGGCAGGTGGAAACGCTTGCCGCTGAAAATGCCACGCTACGGGAGTCAGTTAAATCTCTCACC
This sequence comes from Aulonocara stuartgranti, assembly GCF_965226115.1. Lineage (NCBI taxonomy): Eukaryota > Metazoa > Chordata > Actinopteri > Cichliformes > Cichlidae > Aulonocara > Aulonocara stuartgranti. The sequence goes on from NC_138952.1 coordinate 21,740,831, forward strand.
GATAACGTGACCCAGCTAAACATTGAAAATAAAAAAATAAAAGAGTCCGTTATCGATCTACAAGCCCGTAGCATGAGAGATAATCTTGTGTTTTCTGGTATTCCAGAAACTGCCGGAGAGGACGCAGAGGCAACGGTGAAAAGCTTCATTAAAATCCACCTGAAGCTGCCGGAGGACACCGTAAAGAACATCGACTTCGATAGAGTACATCGCTTGGGGGGCGCGCGGTCGCGGACCGGGAGACCACGGCCTATTGTGGCCAAATTCGGTCAATTCAAACAGAAGGAACAGGTGAAGAGTCGCGGCAGAGAGCTGAAAGGAACGGACTTCAGCGTGAACGACCAGTTCCCCAAAGAGATCCTGGAACGACGCAAGGTCCTGTTCCCAGTTCGACGTAGCTTTATCCAGAAAGGCTCCCGTGCTGTCATCGCTGTGGACCGGCTCTACGTGGACGGACAGCTGTACCGCGACCCCGGCACCACACCGTGGTTATACTGACTGCACTCCAGATAAGAACCGCTACACTCTTTTCTTATTCATTCACACTTTCTCCTTTAAAATGTGTTTAACCTAGTAATATCAGTAGGATGTCATAGCAGATATAACACCGTCACCCTCCGTCATTGCTTTAATTGGAATGTTTCCGTTTCGTTTCCTTTTTTTGTTGTCGCTCACAGTTCATGTGGTTTCTTTCTTTCTCTTGTCTTTCACTGCTGTGGTCACCTACTTCCCCACTCACCTACAAACAACACCCTCTATTTCTCCATATTTTCACAACACGATCACGCAAACACATCAGCTCAACGGCAGCACATTCACAACAGCCTCACAGCACGCACAGACTTGCAGGACACATAAGCAAGCCACGCTTGTTCATATTAGTGAATATTCACACACATAGTCAGACTTATGGAGTCTCTCACCACACTTCTTTTTCTCTTTCTATTTACAAACAAGGGATGTTTCCATATTCTCTCCACCTGTCTAAACGAAACACCCAGCATACATCATTAAACATACACGCACAATTAAGGGCATGCTGAGGTTTGTCACATGGAATGTAAATGGAGCTGGCACCAGAGGAAAGAGGTTAAAAAACCTTTGGAATGCAAGCATGCTGATCCACACAGGTATGCACACATGGGTATTCACAGACGCGGACTAAAGCTTTCTTGGCTGCTGCCTCAAAGCACACTGTGCGCTGTCTATCTTGCGTGCTGCACAATATCGTTTATTACTTAGTAAATATTGATATCTATGACTAGCTAGTTTATTGTGATGGTGCTTTGTTTTCTCTATTATTATGTTGCTCTTTGTTGTTTGCTGTCTCCTCTGTTTGTTTTTGTTTGTTTGTTTTTTTTCTCCATACAGGTGACCCAGGAGTTTTTTTTTTTTGTCTCTCTTCCCCCCCCTTCTCACCGTCTCTTCTCCCCTTTGGTTTTCTTTCTTTCTCTCCCCCTCTCTCTCATTCATTCCCCCTGTCCTATTTATTAAAAAAAAAAAAAAAAAAAAAATGACAAAGGATGAACTGAAGCTCTGCCATCACGTAATGCCGCATACTGCTGTTTCTGATGTCATTTAGGAAAAAAAAAAAAAAAAAAAAAAGATGCATTATTATTACACTGACCGACATCAACTTGCGTGGCCCCTGTTCTCACATTCAATTGAATTCAAAACTCCAGATAACAGCAGAAATGCTTATCTGCTGAGATTAGTAATTGGACTCTGTGAGCTGTGCTTGAATATAGTCAGTTATTCACACCACAATTTAAACAAGTGATCTCCTCATGGGAAAAAAAATGTGCTGTGAAACATTTGCAGCAGGTCTGTAAATTATTAACCGTGATGTTAAGTCAGTGCTATGCCCCATTGTGTTCTCACTGACATCCTAGTTCAAGCTGACCAGACGGCCCCAAGACAACATTTTCTTATTAGGTGGAATTTAAAGAGAGCGCTTGAATGAGAAAGTGATGAAAGCAAGCGGATAACGCGAGCAACTGAGTACGTGTGCATATATGCAATAGTTTGCAAAGGTTTTAGGCATTAGTGGATTGAGTTGTTATCCGTCAAAGGATGTCCATCAAACAGACACCAGATTCTACAGTATAGTAACAACTCTAAACATGTATCCAGCACCATCACATCACATTGAAGCATATGAGATAGAGAACAGTCTCAAGACAGTGTAAACACACAGTAAAAACTGTAGCAATTTTCTTAGCAATGACTAGGGCAGCATACTTGCTGAAGAGCTTGAAAAACTGTACACTTGATATACATTGTATGACCAAACCCTAGAGGATTTCTGTTTACAGCACAAATACTGAATAAACACCACCTTGAAGGCATCCTTCATTTATTTTTAGCAATAAAACTTTTTGGTCTATATATATATATATATATATATATATATATATATATATATATATATATATATATATATATATTATTAGGGGTGCAACGATACTCGTATCGATATTGAACCGTTCGATACAGTGCTTTCGGTTCCGTACGCATATGTATGGGACAATACAAAATGTGTAATTTATTTGATCAGCTTTCCTTCTGACGATGCTGTCTGTGTTGGGCGCTCAGTGAATCTGCGTTCGACTACTCCGCCTAGGCTGCACTGTCGGGCGCAGATCCACTGAGCATTCAACATGGACAGCATCGTCAGAAGGAAGAGCGCAGGGCAAGCTAGCGAGACAGAAGTTAAGCTCTCCTTGCAGCATGGCAAATTGAACCTCCCCCACCCTCATTCAGATCTGGCGTTTGGAATTATTTTGGTTTTCATGTGACATATGACCCTGAAGGTAAGCGCGTCATGGACTAAAGTAAAACAGTATGTTGGATGTGCCACGCAATGCTGAATTACATGGGTGGGAACTAGTGTGTTAGCGCAGTTAGCTCGTTAACGTGTTGGCCGTCTAGCCCCATGCAGGGGTAGCTCGTTAACGGAGATTTACCGTGTTGTGGTGTTAACGTCATTTCAACGAGATTAACGCTGACAGCACTAGTGGGAACACAACGAATATGACTGCACATTTACGCCGACATCATCCTAGTGCAAAGACAAGTGGAAGCAGACAAAAACAACAAGCATGCATGCTACAAACTTTACCTGAGTCATTTAGACAGCCGTTAGCACATGATTCTCCTTATGGGGACCTGATATGTTTAATATTGTGGCGAGCTCAGACAAGGAGGAGACGGAGGTATCGTTTGGTCTTGCTTCCCGTGAGCTAGCCAGGGAGCACAGCCGTTTATTGACATCTGCAGAAGAACACTGCCGCTAGCTAACTGCTCAGCGCGGCAACCGCACAGCAACAACAACACACAGAGCGCCCTCTGACCCCGGAAGGACACACCGTCGCAGCGAGAGGGCGTCACCCGTCACTATGGCAACATAAACAAAACATAACTGTACAAACAGAACCCCGAACAGCCCTGACCCGCTACATAGCCCCCACCTAAGGGGTCAGTCGTCCCCGACGACCCCATTACCCCACACAAAGTCCTGCAAATGTCCAGGTGCCTTCTTTTGGCGCACCGGCCGGTCACGACCGGCGAGGGAAAAGTCACTCGGGTCAGAACATGGGGTACCACCATCATCCCACTTCTGACACCAATGTGGCGAGCTCAGACAGCGAGGAGACAGAGGTGTCGTTTGGTCTTGCTTCCCGTGAGCTAGCCAGGGAGCACAGCCGTTTATTGACATCTGCAGAAGAACACTGCTGCTAGCTAACTGCTCAGCGCGGCAACCGCACGGCAACAACAACAACACAGGGCGCCCTCTGACCCCGGAAGGACAACGTCGCAGCGAGAGGGCGTCACCCGTCACTATGGCAACATAAACAAAACATAACTGTACAAACAGAACCCCGAACAGCCCTGACCCGCTACAATATGCTGCTGAGAATATAGCCCAGAAGAGGCGTATAGTATAGCTTTTATTTTGGAAAGAGCCATTTCTCTGTAATAAACTCTCTTTTCCAAAGATGAGTGATTCCTCAATCAGATACAGGTGTTACCGCGCCAGATCCGCGGCCCCGAACCGTAGTAAGGAAACCTCTGGCAGTTACTTGAAGGTTCCGTAACTGACTCGTAGCCGGCAACAGCTTACTATACAGGTCAACTCCGCTAGCAAAAAGATCGAAGGAGGCGTAGGAAACTGCTTCACTGAACTTTATTTCTTTTCTAAGGCACGAACACCGTGTACAGTGGGCTGAAACAGTTTACTCACAGCGAGCATCGCCGACACAACTCTGGCTGTCGAGGGAGTTATTATATTCCTTTTATTTATTTTCTTTTCGTCTCTTCTGTAGCTAACCGTTACTTTTTCCCCTTCTCCGCTCTCTCTCTTCACACACACACCAGGCAATCCCGCTACACACATCCCGAATACATTTCCCATCAGGCTTCATCCTTAAAGGGCCATGCCTGTAACACAGGGCTTGCAAAATCGCTAGCCCGACGTCCCGGGGCTAGCGATTTTTCCAGTCGTACTACCAAAATCTATCTCTGCCCTGCCCGTCGGGCTATTGTAGGAAGGAAAAATATATGTCAATGCTTTTGCATTCTTTCGGAAATGTAGCTGGGTAATTATGTCATTGGCATCGGTGAGCCACTGTCAATATGTGACATATTGAAATCGCGTTTGAATTTGCGCTTGTTTTTTGCTTTCACTTTGCAAACGTCCAGGTGCCTTCTTTTGCACCGGCCGGTCACGACCGGCGGGGGAAAAGTCACTCGGGTCAGAACATGGGGTGCCACCATCATCCCACTTCTGACACCAATGTGGCGAGCTCAGACAACGAGGAGACGGAGGTATCGTTTGGTCTTGCTTCCCGTGAGCTAGCCAGGGAGCACAGCCGTTTATTGACATCTGCAGAAGAACACTGCCGCTAGCTAACTGCTCAGCGCGGCAACCGCACAGCAACAACAACACAGGGCGCCCTCTGACCCCGGAAAGACACAACGTCGCAGCGTCACTATGGCAACATAAACAAAACATAACTGTACAAACAGAACCCCGAATAGCCCTGACCCGCTACATAGCCCCCGACCTAAGGGGTCAGTCGTCCCCAACGACCCCATTGCCCCACACAAAGTCCTGCAAATGTCCAGGTGCCTTCTTTTGGCGCACCAGCCGGTCACGACCGGCGGGGGAAAAGTCACTCGGGTCAGAACATGGGGTGCCACCATCATCCCACTTCTGACGCCAATGTGGCGAGCTTAGACAAGGAGGAGACGGAGGTGTCGTTTGGTCTTGATTCCCCATATATATACACACACACACACACACACACACACACACACACACACACACACACACACACACACACACACACATATATATATATACACACACAAAAAAAGAGAAAAAAAAAGAAAAAAAAGAAGGAGAAAAAAAAAAATGTAAACATCCCCTGCAACACAGCAACTATTCCTTTACTAAATAAAAAAACCCGTCCAGTTACAAGACCAACCTGTTTAACTCTGAATAGCAGTATTAGCAGCATATATTTTACACTCGTTTGGATTTCATGAACAGAGTAATAAAATAATGTAAATACAAATGAAAAAGGGAAGGCAGAGTATTTGAACTTCAAAGAAATGACGCAACAAATCTAAATTGTTCTGAATTCATAAAGAAAACATGTTTCCCAAAAAAAGAAGTTGTTTCCCCTTTATTAGTCTTATGAAAAAAAATCCTACATAAATTCTGAAATAGAATCAAGTTGAACTGGAAAAATGTATTTTGCTGAATGTAAATCCCTCTTTATGTCCCTCAGTGTCAGTGTTCCCGAGGCAAAACCTCAGTCAGACATCCCTGCACAATCTGCACACCAATGTGAAACTCAAGTCTCGTACTTGTGCCTTAACCTGGCCTCATCTATCTACATGTTAGTACAGTAGTTTCCTTCAGTGTCACAGATCAGTGTCATAATGCAACGTGAGACAGACACGATGCAGAGGGCTCATGTCTGAAACCTTTTCCTTTACCCACACACTCACAACCTGTCTTTTGACCTTTGAGCTACTTAAACATATCCCCTGTTAAACAGCAGACACATCTGGGACATCACAGTCTGAGTATAGAATGGTTCGTGCAGTGTTACGTAAGAAGAATATTTGTCTAACTTTACATTACGTAGATTTGTTCTACATGATTTTCATAATCTACATATTTACAGCAGAACACCACAAAATAGATCATTACATCAAACTTAGCACATAAACACTTCATATATTTTAGATAAGCTGTAATACAGCCGATATTACAAGATTAATGTTTATTAAAATCGTGTGAACTACATACAATTTAGCTATAATTATGTCACATGAGGAGAATGTTGCCATAGATACAAACAATATTCCCAACAATAAAATAACAATTTTATGGATGATGACCGAATGATAAAAGTGTTATGATGTGTAATAAAACACTCATACACTTTTCTGAACATGAAGTTAAATAACTTAAAGCCTGCATGTATTACCTTCTAAAACTTAACCCACATATGCTTCTTGGTAGTTACTCATTCTCAATCTAGCTGCTATCCATGCCACAAGTTTGAGAGTTTTTTTGTTTTAATTTCCTTTTAACATGTTTCCACTTGTCCAAATCATCCAGCATGTATCAGTGTATCTGATACAGTGTATCTCCTCATTACTGCCTAAGATAGACTTCCTCTGACCCAAAAAGCAGAGCTGCTGGTTAAAGAAGAAAAAGTTGTTTTAAAAGGTTTAAAGGCACAATATGAGCCCATCATTCATGCTAAAATCATGCTTTTAGGAAAACATTTGAACAAAACCCAGCTTCGTCAGTGAGACCTACAGTGGGCGTTGAAGGTTATAAAATGCTTTGAAGTGCAGACAGCCCCAGTCTCAGTCCATTGGTAGGTTGTCAGTTCAGCCACTTCCTCTGATCACAGTGATCAGAGATTAGTGTGAGGAAACCAGAAGCATAGCTGTCATAAGATAGATAGGCTTGTTTTTACAGACAGAGAGCCATGGACACACTGGGGAAAGGTGTGTTTGCGCTTTCCGTACTAGCGGTGCCTGTTTCCTGTTCTGGTAAGTCAGACAAATGCAAAACAGCTGCTTTAAAAAACAATAATGTAATGATTTTCCTGCATGTGAAAAAAAGAAGCTTAAACTGTCTATCTGACTGAAAAGACAAACATAAGCTCTCTGGCATTAAAAACCTCCAAACGAAATTCTTTAAACACAGTTCTTTGTTTTTTTAAAATCTCAGTAAGTACATTTATTCATGCGCTGTAGTGGTTTTACTTGAGTTATACCATTTATTTAAAACATTAACATTTATCTTAAAGCGTTATTTCATTTTTCAAATTCTTACCATTGCTACAACAAAGCTGTAAACCTACAACAATTTTTCACATGTACATTTACATTCATAGTTGAGGATCTGGTAGCTTTTGGAGAAATGCATCTACACTGGGACAAAATATGTCATCACTTTTTCAGTGTTTCAGTTCAAAGCAGCAAGTGAGTCATGATTAGAGGAGATTTATATTCACTGTGTAGCTTTATGTTGGATGGAAAAAGTAGCTAAGCTTCTCTTACACATTAAGGAAATTAAACACGAGGGAACTTTTGTATTTTCCATTCAATATTCTAAAAATATCTGTCCATATTCTGAACATTTGAATCAAAGTAGTTGAGAATGACTAACACGACCGCTGTCCCCTAGTGACTCAAGTTAAATTTAAATACACTAAATAAACATTTTTAACTCTCTTGGACAGTACGTGCTGCAGAAGCACATTGGCCTTTTGCATTTTACCCTGCTCTCTCGAATGACTTACCTGTTGCTCCGTGCATCAATAAATACAGGGCAGCTCTTCTATGGACTTTTTATAGGCAGATTATGTTTGCGTGAATTTGACGCTTCCCAGACTTTCTCTTTTATGCCACAGTTTTACAAACGCTTTCAAGTGCTGTCTTGTGCTTCAGTCAGATTCATCGTGATGAAGGCATTAGAGAAACAAAAGCATGCATGAATAAATAATCCCCCCATCCTCCAGCTGATGCATGCGAAACCGTTACGGGAGAATTTTTTTGCCGTACGCTTGAATGCAGTAAAGACTCCTACAGCAGTAAAGAAATGTAAAGAATGGCCTCTGTGTCAACACATTCTTATGCATACTTGTTAGTTTTTTTGCGTTCACATCCATGCAACCCTTTGAAGGGCATCGTTTCTTTATTTCCCTTAAAATATAGTGCGATAATAACAGCAAATCACACTTTAACCCATTAACATGCTTTTTTCCTCCTGTTGTTTCCCCTTTAAGCACCCTAAAGCGTAGAAAAATGATCCGTCTCATAGAGCAGCACATTAATTTTGCATCAGCTTGTTCCAGCTCTTCATTAAAGCTTTATTACGCTGAAATATTCAAATAGTTCACTCATTATATTTCGTACCTTTGTGCATTATTTTAACACTGCTTTTTTTAATTAAACCTGACTTTTGTGGTATCTTTGGAAATGTAACATCGCCCACATAATTTGAATGACTTTGAAAGACTTTTGAGAGTCGGAACAACAGCTGCGGCGCATGAATTTAAAATTACTGGCACATTCCTCATTAAGAGGATTCAGTGGGCACAGCTTTTGTGAAGTAAACATCCTTGTCTTTACATTTCAGAGTCAGACATGAAGACTGATTCCTCTCTCATTCAGCTGCGTAAAAAAATTTGGCTTAAAAAAAATATATTTTCAAAATAAAAACAAGCAAATAGAACCCTCGCCCCAAACGGACCATAAAAATGACCCTCACTCCAAACAAAACACTGAGAACTTCATTAAGTCGTTAGGTCTTAATTGAGTCATTAAGACTCTGCTAGCTGCTGCCAGTTTCAGAGCTGATAAGTTCCTAATAACACTTAACAACCTTGGGCTCCTCTAAACAGCAGGATCTAAAATTGAACTAATTGATGCCTTCAGAGTTGTAAAGGCTATAAAAAAAAAGAAGACATCAGAGGGCATCCAGCATTTAGTTTCCACCCTTTGAAATGTGGTTAAGAAATGACACTTAGCGTCATAAGAGTAAAAAAAGAAAAAGCTTTGAGCCAATGTGTTTGTGCCGCTATAGGTGACAGGAAACGTGTTTACAGTCTTATTAGAAAGTAAGGAACTATACTGTGATATTTTTCATTTTTAAGTGACTTAGTGCTTGTTGAATCATGAGGCCTATCACACGAGGTGCCATCGATGCCATTGAGGCACTGTGAGTGTTAAAGAGGAACCATGAAGGTTAAAAAAGGAGATTGTAGTGTAAAGAAAAATTCAGATAAAAGAAAATGTTCTTCTAAACTTCTCTCACAACAGTAAATATGCTCATTGTCTGAACACATTTACATTACAAGTGATGGAGTGAGGTCATTTATGAACCCCAGCCACTTTGTCAGCGACACCTGTTCAACTACTTATTATCAGCCAATGACATCACAGAAACTCGGTGTCTCGGGTTTACAGAGAATGGTCAGGAAGAGAAGAGCAGCAGTTCTCTAGGTGAAAATGTCAGAATTTCAGGAGAATGTCCAGACTGCTTAGAGGAAGTCAACAGTAACTCAAACAACAACCCATCACAACCAAGGTTTGCAGAAGAGCATCTCTGAATGCAAAACACATTGAATTTTCAGCAGAAGACCAGACTGAGTGCCACTCCCATCATCTAATGACAGGAAACGGATGCTACATTTCACATGGGGTCATGTGCACAATATTTCGAAACGATTGGAAAAACACTGCCTGGTCTGATCAGTCTCGATTTCTGCTGCAACATTGGAATGGTGGGGTCAGAATTTGGCACATACAACTTGAATCCTGCTAATCCGCCTTGCTGTGTATCCACAGTTCAAGCTGCTTGTCGTACAATGATTTGAGGGATATTTTCTTGTCACACTTTTGGCCCCTCGGTACAGAGTAAGCATTGTTTAAACAGTGTTGTTGCTGACCTACGTCTATCCTTCTATGAACACAGCATACCAGTCTACTGATGGCTGCTTCCAGCAGAAAAACGTCGCAAAGCTCAAATAATTTCAAATATGTTTCTTTGACATGACAATGTACTCAAACAGCCTCCACAGATCTCAATCCAGTATGGCACATTTAGGGCGTAGAGGAATGGGAGCTTGATATCACGGATGTGCAGCTGAGAGTGATATGGACCAAAATCTCTGGAATGGTTCTGGCACCTTGTTGAATCTATGCCACCAAGAAGTAAAGCAGCGCATTGAGACAGACACTTAATGACCAAAATGACAGTGAAAACAAATCAACCGACAAGGCTAAGTTTGGTTAAATGTATAAAAATCGCTAAAAATCCACAATTACTAATAACATTAGAGCTTCTTAGAATATTTGAAATGGATTGCAGAAACAGTATAGGTATGATAAATACAAACAGAGCAAAAAGCATTTCTGTATATAAAAATAGAAAGAAATCATAAATAACCTGTTTTATTCATAATATGTTTGTTTTTTTTATATTTTGGTTTCTTAAGGGTTATCGTAAGCTATAGATGCTTCTAAAGCTTCTAAATTTATCATATATAAACTAAATGTTATCTTTTTCCTAACAAGGTTCAACCCACTTACTTTTTTTTTTTTAAATAAAGCAAATTTAAATGGTAAGTGAAAACGGTATACTTCCTTTTCTTAAGTCACTTTTACAGATCTCCTGTTTAGAAGTATAAAAATAGCCTGAGATGAGAAGAGCAGCTACATCCTGAAGCAGCTCTCAGTGATGGAGGTTTGATGAGGACGTTGCAGCCTCAGTGAATCGCCACCACTGGCTACGTTCTCACAACATTTCTTCTGTTCCAACCGCACTCTGTGATAAATGAGCCTCACAAAAACCTCAAAGCAGCCCATCGTGCAGACAGGAAGACACTCAGTGTGCTAAGCTGCATATACGTAGTTTCTTATTTCCTGTTTCAGGGGTCTTACTCAATTTTCTCATTTGTCTCACGACAAATGTTGTAGATAATGTTGTTGTTTTTCCACAACATTTGTGCACCATGTAACGGATTCATATGTACAGACGTCCTTTGGTTTCTCCCTGAATAGAGCCAAAGGTGAATTTTATAAAGAAAATTTTGAAACTAACCAAACCTAACAATGAACTAATACTTATAAATATTACATTTTTATGTATCCTAATAATATTGTTACATAAAATATATAAACACACATTTAAAAAAGTAAGCAATATAGTAATATTTAAACATAATAAAATATTTAAAAAATAAAAAATATATGTTTTATTGAGTATATTTTTTTTATTAAGAATAAAATACAATTTATAGCTACACTTGCATTACTGGATATTTGTTTTTTCCAGCAATAATATGATTTCACCATAGTATTTTTCTTAGATATCTCCTTTATTAGTGTGCAGATGAGAATTGGCATACTTCAGACTCACCTCATTACTTTTTCAAATAGTGAAACATTTGAAAGGGATTTTTTTACAATAAGAAAACAGTACCTGGGCATCTTTTACATGAAAAAACAAGGCATAATTTCAAGGAATAATAAACAATTAACCTACAGTTTTAGTGAACAGTGATGTAATACGTACACTGAACAAAATTACTCAAGGAAACAGAAACAGTTGCTTCGAGGGATTAAAACTTTATGCCGACAAAATCCAGGGTGACTTCAGCTGGACTTGAGAAGTGGCAGAAAGATGAGCTTCTGTAAACAACAGAGCCATGACGCATGATGTAAGAATGCAGATTTACTGCAAATGAAAATCTGATCAGTATCGGTAGTTTCCTCAGTGCTGTGTGTAACGCTCATCTCTTATGCACCGCTATCTGGAACACATATGATCTTTTATCAAATAGGAGATATTTCCGCACACAGCACTACATGGCTTTAGATGCAATCAGATTCTGTTTTTATTTCACGTAAAATCTTCTTTTTCTACTCCATTGTCATATTATTTGGCCTTTGTGCTCCTGTAACGTGAGGTTTTCTGCTGAGCAGAATTAAATGATGAAAATTTCCCTTTTCACTGAAATATGTTCTTCTCTTCCCAGAACTCAGTCACGTTTCGCTATAAGTAACTTGTTATTTACTCCGAACATCAGCTGAAAATTTTCTTTTTTCTCTCTCTCTGTTTGCTCTGCAGATAATTTTTTCACTGAACCAGTCATCTGCTATTTCCTGGATGGATTTCTGATCATTTACTGCATCATTGTCACAGGGTTGTTCTTTAGAGAAAAGGTGAGTTATAGCAGCCCATGTAAAAGTTGGTGGTTACAGCGCATGCAGAAAAACATCATGGGACTGAATACCAATCCAGAACATGATCCACTCTTTACTTTGTAAAGTGTGTAAAAATCTGTCAGATTGTAACCAGTGTGTTTGGATCAGTAATGTGCTGCTGTAATCAAGAGCTTGCAACACTGGAGTCCCGCAAGGATCAACACGGGGGCCACTGTTATTTAGCTTGTACATCAATGTCTTGATTTATTTGTATGTGTCACTTATTTTCACACACAAAAAGATGAGCAGTTAGCTATTCATCTGTAATATTTCATTAAAAACAGTCCAGAGGAAAGGGACACATCTCAGTGTTATCTTGCATCCTATTATTAGCTTCAGAAAGCATATAACGAGGATGTGTGGTATGCAGAAATACTAATTAGCTCATTCATATCCTGAATGTAATGATAATTTCTCACCTAAAATCACCTGTTGGTCTCTAAAGCAAGAAAAACTTTAAAACCGGTCACATCACTTTTTTAAAAAACCTGTTTAACAAACAGTTTCAATTCTGTGACGTCTTTAGATAATACAAATATTCAGAATTAAGAACCTTTTTTTTTTTTAACTCATATGTTGGTTTTGTCTTTAAAATAGTTTACAGTACTGCATCTTCACCATTAAAATATTTGTATGGCTTTACTCAGAGCAGATTAGCAGGGCGTAAAGGTCAGCTGCTTGTGGTGTGTGTAGAGTTCTTAAAACAGGATAAAGAGCGCTGTCGTTTCCCCCGAATCATCCTTTTCATAAAATACAAAGGACATCTCAAGAGCTCCCTGAAGTTTGACGAGGTAGAAATTTTCCCGTCTTGACCCGTCATGCAAAACAACCCTAACATGCACATTATTGGTCTGGTTGGTCTAAACTTAAAATTTAGACTAAAAATAAACACTATTTTTAGTCAATATTTAATATCTTCTCTCCTGTGAAATAAGTGTTTTTGTGCATAAATAAAAAGAAGAACTAAGCGTAACAATATTTAATACCTTGATAGTTTAGTTTAAAGTGACTTTGTAGCAGCCTAATAGTCAATTAATTAACTAAATGACTTCAAAGTGCAAATCATTTGTGTTGCAGGGCCAACCGTGCAACATTTTCTACTTCTCTAATCTGACAAATTCTTCTGATAAGTAACTTAGTGAATACAATTTTTCAAATATATCAGTTTTAGATTTTTAACAGCGATATAAAATAACTAATCTTCACCCCGGAAAAGATGTTTTAGAAGTTTTAACAGCATTTATCTCACTAAATGTGAGGGTTTTTGTCTTTCTGTAACAAATTGCCTCAGTCACAATTTGAAGAAATTACAGATAAACAGCCTGAATTTTTTGTCTTTTTAATCGCCACTGATAGGCCAAACTGACTTATTATATCAGATTGATCTGTGCTACATTTTATTTGTACTTTTTTGTCCTTTTTGCCTCTCTCTATAGTTTTCCAAAGGCCCATCTGTGGGAGTCACTGTAAGTCTTCATTTTCTTCGGTGTCTTTATGCTTTACAGTTGCTGCTGGTGGTGAATATTTCTCAACTGTTGTTTAAATGATATTAAATAAATGTGTGTGAGGATGTGTGTGCATTCAAGCTTCACTTCATGTTTGTGCTCTTCTTGCTGAATAACAGGAAGAAAATGGCATTTATCAGGTAAGGACAGCTTCACCTACAGCTCCAACCGCTCTGTGACCTGATCATGTTTGACTCCACAGATTGGATTGTATAATTTTGTATTATTATTGTTATTTGTTTTCATTTATGTCCAGGAACTTGAGAGACCAAAAGATGCTGATCCTTACGAGGTGCTTGACCCATCAAAAAGAAAGGTTTGGGACACTTCATTTGTTGGTAAACTTCTTAATGGTCACATTCTCACATTTTCTGGTGCCTTTATTCTCGTTTTGTTTTTGCATATTGTAGAAAAAAGCAGGCAAGAAAAAGAAACCTGAGGTAAGAAAGTTTGTTTACTTACAGGGTTTGACAGAAATATTTAACCAGTAAAGCATCTGTCCTCAGAGTAGTGCTGTTGTCGCTCTGCTTTATTTCATATCCCCATGGTTCCAAGAGTCTTGCAAAAATTTCAGTTTCTATGCAGAAGAGAAACAATGCTGAGGGCCCTGTAGGCATTTAAACAGCAGATGTTTGAACTTGCCAGAGCAGGAAAAACCACACAGGTGTTGCTAAAAACATCAGTATCAATAACCTGTATTGCTCAAGTCCTGACAAGTTTGCTGCAAGACCAGGATGCTGAAACTTTAAAAAATAGAAAAAAAAGAGAGAAAGGGTAATTTGAAACAGAAAAGTTGGAAGGATCTGAAGTGAAAACAAATGTATTAGACCACCACCCAGTGTAAGGTTTATGCCACAGCTGCTGTAAATTAAAAGTATGGATAATTACCAAAAATCATATTTCATGTTTCTGTAATGGTTAATCAATTAATTTGCACAAGCACTTTAATCAAAATTATATTTTTAATGCTAAAGTATAATTATGATTGTTGTAAATGAATTTTCAAATTTACTATTGTACAAAAAAGGGAAAAATTGTAAACCACTTTTTAAAAATTAAAATACAGTTATTTACCTGGACAGAACTGTTGGTTTTAGAGGTTGAACAAAATGCTTGATGGATTTCTGACAGATTTCTAAAATATTTGTGTTGTTAATAAGAGGAACACTAACAATCACAAAAAGAGAGAGCGCCAACAAATTTTGGGGTGTGGCCCCCTCTTGGTGGCGCCCCTGATGTAATCAAAGCATCCTACTGACCTTGTGATGATAAACTGCCTGAGTTTACATGTTGAATCACTGATCTGCACAGCGGATGGATTAAATTGTGCAGACTCTTCTCGGTTAGGAGAACTGAAGGTCCCATCAGCGTGGCGCTTTAACCTTTTCTCACCTCTTTACTGCAGACGGCGAGGGACCCCCTTGAGTCTTTGATTCCCAGTACCTCATCTCCTCGTCCTGTTCCTCCTCTGTCTCCCCACTGACATCCTACAGTATCAGCAATAGTGTTACTAAACACAATTCGAGTCATTTATTAAACTAACAAGAAATAAAATAAAATTGTGGCTTCAGCTTCTCAGATATGAGGATTTGCTTCTAAATTAAATGTCTAGTCAGAGAAAATAGTTTGTAGTCACTTTGTATTTGTGTTATGTTGTGATAAGCTTTTCTCTCATGTTATACAATAAAAACTAACAAAGAACCCTACATTAAGGCTAAAAACAAACTCTTTATGAGTTCAGATATTTGATGTAACCATTTTTACATCTTTAAAGTTGTACTTGCACAGCAGCTGATAATGCTAAACAGTTATCAGCAACAGTAAATCCAGCAGACAGATAAAGGGAATATCATCAACAGTCTTCTTAAAATGCAACTTTCTGCTGGGCTCAGACAACAACAATATAAAGTCTGGTCAAAGTGCCGCCCACCCCCATGTCAGTCCAACTGCAGTCTGAATCCAAATCAAACCTGAATCAGTTCAACTATTCCTGCAAAACAAGTTTGAGCCATGGAGGCTCCACCTTGCAACCCACAGCGCCAAAAGAATCTGCAACATACTGAAGCCAGAGATGACTGGACATCCCCTTACCACGACCTGCCAAAGCCGGTGGATTTATATCGCAGCAGATCAGTGCGAATTATATTACTTATAATACTTGGCTGCTTGAATTATGTTTTTAGAAAATGCTCATGTATTGGGATTCTCTCACAGATACATCTCAAGGGTTTACAGAGATGAAAAAGAAAATATCCAGTGAGGGGATAGGAAGCAAGCGGTAACTCAAATAAACACTTGTTACACAACTAAAGTATGCAGAAGAGCATCTCTGAACAAAGACTCTTGAAACAAATGGGCTACAGCAGCAGAAGACCACACCGTCTTCTGCTGCTCCTAAGACCAGGAAGTGGTCTTAGGAGTCTCAATTTCTGTTACAACTTCAGATGGTAGGTTAAATATGTTGCATGGGACGACTTCATAGCATATTTGCATCAACTTGGCATTCATCATTTAAACAGCAGAGACTGAGTATTGTTACTGACCATGTCCATCCCGTTATAACCAAAGTGTACCAACAAATCAATTTTTGAAATCTTTGTCCTAAATGTTGTATAGATGGAAGCAAAATCTGTCTGGCACTGATGTATAATGATTAAAATTTGCACATTTAATCCCAATAAAAGACAAAGCACATGTCAAAACACTTGGAAAATGGTTTAATGATGTTTACAACAAAAGAGAACTGTACATTTACAGTAAAAGATTATCTTTATATGTGTATAAAAACAAAAATACAGCAGACAAATGCATCAAAATCTACTATGTATCCTGATTCACATACTTAAAACTCCTACACAATCTTTCAGCTCTATGCCGCCATCTCTGGAGGCCTTTTTTTTTTGTCGTTTTTGTCGTATTTAGATCGGAGCAGTGTCCCTCAGTGTTGTATTCCACAATGGAAACCAAAACTCATTACATTCGAGTCCTGGAAGTCAATTAATATCAGACTGCAGAGTAAGAAAAGGGAAATAAAACAGGGACACATTCCTTTAGATGAGCCCAAGCTTCCAAAGTGAAATGTTTTACAGAATGCATTTCTTGAGATACACAGACACAATATGTACATGGTTGGCGATTTTTTTTTTTTTTTTAAGTTATTTCTCTCTTGTTGAAAGCCATGGTCACTTGGGCTGTGAACTGATAATCACACACACACACACACACACACACACACACACACACACACACACACACACACACACACACACACACGTACGTACATATATATATATAACACACCCAAAAACATACAAAAATACTATATCTTTAACCTACCAAGAGTAAGACAGTTCTGCAATTAGTTCCATGCTGTGACAGAAAAGAGATTACAACAAACAAACGAGGAACAGACGCTTTTTCACGCAAGTTTTTTCTCAGAAATATACCAAAATATACATCTAAGCTTTGGAATTACTGAGGCTGGGACTTTAAAGCCAGTGCTGGGTTTGTCTCTTAATACACATGCTGCAGGGTGAAAGGGAGAGAGAGAAACCAACAGAGACACACACAGGACAGAGAGATATCTTTGGTATCTGCATTTGTCAAAAGTTAAATATTTGGATTTTTGCTTTGGGATAGCGCTTGTGAGGTCCTACAACCTCACTTGGAGTAAAGCATTAAACAAAGTGTCACTGAAGCCCTGCCGACCAGGAGGTCTGAGTCAGAGGGACACAGTCCATGCAAAGTGAAGGACCATGATGCATAGTGTCACAGCTGATCAGAGTCTGTAGTGAGGAGTCAAAGAAGAGAGCAGATGAAAGGGAGAGGAAGGAGGAGGAGGACAGGGAAGGGGACACAGCAGAGAGTTTTAGCGAATGCAGGATGTGTATTCCTGGAGACAACAACAGGGTCATGTCCTGGGACTACAGTGTACAGATGAGGAAGAGAGACGCACTGAGAGGCAGGAATAGCATTTTTCGCCGCAGTCCTTGAGAAAGGAACGACGGAGGGTGGGACATCAATCCAACCAACCAAACGACAACAGCGCTCAAGACAGACAATCATACAGAGTCCTGAGCAGATACAGTGTGCACAGGATCAACCCTCAGTGTGTATTAACAAACATCACCCAGCTACCACCGCATCGGTTCGTGTCTGCCGGCGAAGCCCGCCCGGCCCCTGCTACCCCTCCCTTCCGATCCCCGCCCACAGGCACTGAAACCACTGCAGAGGCGTCGAAGGGGGCGCCGGACGCACATTCGAATGCAATTTTAAAAAAAAAAACAAAACAACAACCTCTTTACAAACGAATCGAGGGGCGTGCAGCTGGGATTTGATGTTGAGCAGTGAGGCGGGGATGGGCGAGAGGCGGCGTCGATCACATACAATCAAGTTAGTAAGAATTCTTTGGTTATCGTTGGTACCACAGGGGAGCGAGAGCGGGCTGCGACGGCGAGCCATCACGTGGGAAGAAGTGCACATACCTGTACCAAGCCAAGAGTGAGAAAATAAATAAAGCAAGATTGTCAAACTTTAAAAAAAAAAAAAAAAAAAAAGGGTGGGGTGGGGGGTGTCCATAGAATTCATCAAAATTCACGTTTTCATGAATGAAATCCTTCAGTGCACAAGAAATTGTGGAAGAAGAGCAGCAGATGTTTGCCCCTTGTTACACACAGATTCACCTTTTATGCCTTCTCTTGTTTACACCTCTTTGTGAGTACTGGTATGTAGTTCGTCTCCCTCTTGTGGCGGCTCCACAACCCTTCACTAAGTACAGGTATGAACACGCTTCTCCACTGACAAGTTGGTGTATTTTAGTCTTTTTTTTTAGGATTTTTAAAAACATTTGTTTCATAAGTAGATTAAAGCAGGTTTCACTCAATCTTGAGTTAAAAATGAGGTATACAACAGCTCCTTTAGCCTTACTGGTGCGCCACGCAACCTTTGACATTTAGTAAAAGGAGAAAACAAACAAACAAAAAACCAAAACTCTCAGCAAACCAGTGTGGTGGGTCAACATACCGTCTGTTAGATGCACAGCTGATCCGCAAGAATCTCAGGATCACCTGAAACCAAAGCTTCACAAGCAAAGCCAGTGGCAAGCAGACAGTTCGTGAGAGTCCAAGCGGACCCCAAACAAACTGAAAGCTGGCTTGGCTCTCGGCAGTGGCTTGCTTAAAGCTTGAAGTTAATTTGTAAAGACCCTCAGTCAGGAAACTTCAAACAAAATCCCAAAACAAAACAAAGTCCTCTTGTCTCACCCTTTTTTTTTTTTTCAAAAATCAGTCTAAACACCTGCTGGAAGATGGGAAAGATGCACCAAAATGGTTTGCAGACTGTCCTCCCTGGCCTCTCTTTAAATGACACACTCACACAAACACACCTGCCTGCTGGAATTATTAGTAAAGCTTTTTCTCACAGGTATATCCTCCTACCTGTCTAAGTCGCACCTAAAAACCATAGGTAGCAACATAATCGTCCCACGCTCTAAAATGCCCAGAGTACACTGTACTGTTTCAGTGAAAACAATGCACCAGGTGAGCTGGGTGCCCATGCTCTCTCTCACTCTCACACACATACAGAACAACAATGCTACAATGCTCATGTCTTCTACGTAACAATAAGGCATAAATGATAATGTTAATCTTCTTTGTCAAACTAAGAAAGCCAGTGATCTTGCCCTCTCACACTATACAAAACAATTAAAGGCATAAAGTAATACATTAAAAAAACCAAATGATTGTTAAAGACAGCACAGCAAATCAAATCCACAACAACTCAACCAAATATATATATTTATACATCTATTAAAAGATTAAGATCAAATGCTTCAGAGTCTCCTATTAACCACAGGACCTGTCTGCCAGGAGCGCCTGAGCGAGCCCCTCCTGTCGAACAGACGTCGCTGGTTCAGCGAGGCGTCATCTCGAGCTCCATCTCAAATTTTTTGGTCTTGACAGTTTAATAAAAAAAAAAAATGAAAAGAAAACTTAGGGGAGATTTTTTTTTCTGGGGGGGAAGTATGATAAACACTACATTCAGTCTTGGTAACATACTGGTTCAAATATAAAATATGAATATCTTACAAGTGTTTATATATATATTTATATGTATAGAATTAAGAAAAGATCATTTCTCTAATTCTTAAGTCTTTCCTCAGATAAATATTTCAGTAACATCCTATGGTGCCAGTGGCAACTGGTTCATGTTGCTTGCAAACCTCCAAAACTCCAAACAAGCACTGAAACACGACTGAGTTCTTCAGGGCTCTTGTGGCCTCAAAGTTAAGGAAAGAAAGAAAAACAAAACACACCCACCAAGCTGCAAAGAGAAAGGCTTTTACTTTGGCAAGAAGGATCTCAAAATAATATTTAAACCTGGAAATACCCCATAAATAGTAGTACTAGAAAATAGCAGTAGTAGGTTGTCCTTGCAATGGTTCCTATGTATGGTTCATCAGTATAAACGCTGAATGGCAAGCCAGTCAGTAATTATACATTCTACAATGCTGTATACAGAGAAATGTCTAAAAGGTGAACCTATGTTTGAAGCGCTGCTGAGGTATATTTAGTCAAAAATAATTCAACAGAAAAGAAGCACACGAGAGGGGAACGGGGACAAATTTCACTGCTTGCAGTCTGAGTGAGTTACTAATTGCTGTGTTTGTCATTTTGAAGCAGAACAATGCTACTTTTGTGTGGGGTTTAGCTGAACGTGCAGCACAGAACGGTACTTATCCCACCGCTGTGTTGGCTAAGATAAGTTCGGGGAGTTTTTAAACTAGTCCCCAGACAGATTTCGGGTGCAGCATATCGTTTCCTAGCATGCTGGTTTGAAACGGCGGAGCTGAGAGGAGGTGAAGTATTTATGGATTTACATAAGTGATCCCTCCAGCAGGGATAGTGCGAACTACAATACCCTGATTCTCACAGGATGTAGTCTTAAAGCTATTAGAAAGCATGCAGGCATCTTGACAGCTCAACTCTGACAGGAGTCTCAGCAGCAAGTTGTTAAAGCTAAAGTTTCTGTGATCCTTATCCAGCAGCACCAAATCACGAAAATCAGGTATCGACTGAGGAGGGAGAAAAATAAAGAAATAAATTGTGGAGATTTAAGAGAGTGAAAAGCAACTTGTGTGCTCAAGACAGGCACAGCAACTACTGAGGAAAACCACTTTGGTTCAAGCTGTTGTTTTATGGCTGAATATTAGCACAAAACCAAAATCAGATCTTTTCCATTATGCTTCAGAAAAGTCCAAAACTGCTACCACAACTGATTAGAAAGGAAAAGGCGCCACTAAACGGCTCGCATTAAACCAGATTAAGCATTGGGCCGAGGCCACAGTGATTTAATAAAAACTAAATTTAAAAAGTAAAATGATAATAATAGAAGTAAAAAGAAACTACTTCCTCATACTCCAACCCACCAATCCCTCTCTTTTTGGTCAGTTGTGCTGCCAATTAAAAATTTAAATATGAGACACTTGGTCAAATCAAACAAAATAACAAAAGAAAAGAAAAAAGAAAATGTAGTCTTTGGAAAATGATCATCAAAATATTGCATTTCTATATTCTGACTATGAAGAGATTTTTGTACTCATAAATATATTGACTAGACTAAGCTACACCGACTACACACAGCAATTATTTTAACAAATATTTTTGGTATATCTTAAAGTAGGTAAGCCAGTCGAACGACTGCAAACAAAATAAAGAGACAGAATTTCAATCCTCCCAAAACAGGCAGACTGCAGCTCATCAATCCAGTTATTTGGTACAGATACTGTGCACAAGTAGATACGACGGTACTTCTAATAAAAAAAAAGAAAAAAGAAACCAAACACCCCCCCCCCCCCCCCCCCCAATACACTATCCCCATCTAGGCAAAGCCACCACACCACAGTTCAGGTTTGGTGAACATGACTAGTTCCCTCCACAAAAAAAAAGACTGCAGAGCCTCGTAGATCGTGCGGCTGCTGAACTCTCAGCGTCTGCCTGAGCTGTCGACGACACGCAAACGTCCACATCCAAAACTTAATGTACAGTGTTCCAACGGATCACAAACCAAAACAAGTCACCCTTAATCAGACTCAGGTCTGCAGCTCACTTTAAAGCTCTCAATGTAATGTTTTCAGTCATTTTTCTATCAGTGTCGATAATCCACACCGAGACCGTCGTTTTACAGAGGCTCGGTGGCTACTGCACCACCACCCATGTAAAACTCAGTGTTTCCAGAAGAGAGACTCGGAGAGACACGCCACGTCCCTCCGACCCTTAAAGCAATGATAACCTTTATATCGGCCACTTATTACTTATTTTTAAAGCCTTATAACCACGATTAAAAAGTGATAGTTAAATCTTAACTTAACATTAGACTTACAAAGATCGGAAAATGTCGAAAAATATAGACAGTAAAAGATAAAAAGGGAAAAAAAGTCTCTAAAATATAATTTGATATGATTTACAACAAGGCCTGTCAAGAAACAAAAAACCAAACGAACAAAAAAAAAAACCCCCAAAAAACAAAAACGAGAGATAATTAAAAAGAGCGACACACAAACCCCCATTAGTGATTACCGTATGAACATTGTGAAATTAGTAGTAAATCAATTAAGTTTGAATGTTAGAAGAGAAAGTTTGTTTTTGGTTAGAAGAATTTCAGAGAAAATTCTGACCTGCAAAGAGGAGGATATATATATATATGTATATATGTATATGTATATACAGCTCGATGACGCCGACGATATTTTCTCCCTGGACACTTGTCAAGGTTCAGGAGAAGCGGCAGGCCGACAACAGTGTCCATCTGGTTACTGTTTGTGTGGAAAATTAAAAAACATCCAAGAATCATAAAGAAAAAAAATAATAAAAGAAACCAACAGTTAAACCCACCCTTATGTTAAGTCCTTTTCTTTTTGGCGGCAGCAAAAGGATTAATTTATGGTAGATACAATGGAGAGGATGCGGGGTGGTTAGTGAAGTGCAGAGCCTATATCAGAGTACCACCCTCGTCCTACACGTTGTGAAAGGAGTAGTGCTTGACGTAATTAATTGGGCGTTAATTCGAGATGCAGCCTGACTGGCTTCACTGAGCCTTGGGGGCAGTGGTAATGGTCGAGGCTTGCACAGGCACAGCAGCCGTGCTGACTTGATGATGACCGTCGGCAGTGACCTGAAGCCCTCCCATGCCGGGCGACACCAGGCTGACGGGGTTGCTGGTGAGCAGCGACAGGTTCTGGGGGTTCAGGAAGAGCGGCGTGGTCACCAGGTTGGGGGTGTTACCAGCAGAAGTGTTGGCGAACAGCAGGTTACTGCCGTCCAGAGAGGTGATGGGGATTGTGCCGCTCGATGCCAGTGCTATGGAGATGTGAAAGAAACGGTGTAAAGGTAAGAAAGGTGCACAGGTTCACCAAATGAGGAGAGCATTTCCATCATCATTTTTTTGAGACCGCACGATAAATTGTTTAATTCGCAGAAGTAATTTTCTCTAAGCAGGATAAAACCTTGTGGGTGTGGCTTAAATGAATCTGTTCTTATTATGCAAATGAGTCATGTCCTCATTAAGTGTTTGCTTTCATTACACTAATTATAGAAATAATGGGCAGTCTTATTGCCCTTATTTTTTCTAATCATCCTTTCAATCATTTATATACTCCAACTTATTTAGCTATTGTATTCACTGAGTCATTCCTTCTGCTAAATTTAGTCTAATTTGGTCGTTTGGCGTTAAGACGTTCCCCCAGGCCAAAAATATCTGTTAAAGAAAACAAAATAATATAAATTTTAAACTATTGCAATTTAAAAAGAAACAAAAGAGATAACCTTCTGACAGTTTGTGAACATTGCTTTGTCATAACTTCCTGTCACACCCTCAATGACCTCAAACTGATATTTAAATAAACAAATGACTTAACACAATAAAGTTATTTAAATTAAGCTGGCACCGCAATCATCCACAAACCCCAATCGCAAACATCTTGAAATCACAACAAAAACAAAAATATGACCACGATGACCCAGGGACTTCTAAGCAGCTAGCAACTGTTCTCAATTCCCAGATGTTTACTGACTATTGTTAAAAGATGAACAATAGTCAGAAAATGAAAAGTAGTAGTCCTGGGAGTGTGACTGAACCAGCCGTCAGTACTCCTCACAGCGTTGAGGGAGTGGAAATCAGAGGAAAAGGAATATGTCGATCAGTGCTGTGAAATCTTGGCTGTACAGTGGCTGTCATTAATTTTTTTTTTTTTTTTTTTAATAAAGTGGGTTGATGAGATTTGTAAATCATTGTATTCCGTTTTAATTTACATTTTACAAAGCTCCCCAATATTTTTGGATCTGGGGTTGTACATTACAAAAATCAGTCCTTATCTGCAGGTCTTGGAACCTCATAATCACATAACTACTTGCAATTCTGATTAGAAACTATGTGCACAGACATAATTCAATGACTTGTCATGTAACAGGTGCTCACCTTGAATGGTAGCCAGAGTGCTGTTGCTCATGAGAGCAGGGCTCAGTGCACTGCCCAGGCCGCCAGGAGCCAGACTGAGGAGGGCACCCCTGGACACACAAAGAAGATCATGTAGTATAACAAAAACAACACCTCAACAACTGTCTGGCTTTCACAAAGATCTTATATGAACACAGCTCATGCTAACCCTTGAGTAAACTGCGAAGATGCCATCAGTGCTGGGTTGAGCCCTGCAGCAGCAGCCATAGCTGCAAAACTGGCGCTGGGTAGCGAGGCGGCCCCCTGCAACGCGGCAGAAAGCCCCGGAGCTGCCACCATCACCTGACCCGTCCCTAAACTGGTAGCGATGGATGAAGGCGCCTGGGTGACAATGGTTGGCGCCTGCGTGCCAGCTTTGCTCTCCGTGCTCGTGGACTGATTACTCGTCTGGGACGTGCTTAAAGACAGAGAGCTTGTTGCTGTGGTAACCACAGGCGCAGTTGAGATGACAGATGCAGTGTTTGTGGCTCCAACTGTCGTGCCTTGTTGAAGGCAGATAAAAAGAAATTAAAGTGAATTTTTAATCAACATTTACCATCGGGTATACACACACGCACAAAGTGAATAGTGCACGCACACACCTGTGAAAGACAAACTGGGGATGCTGGTGTTGGTGAGAGGCATCACTGGGTTTACAGTCAGAGTGGTGGGTGTGGTAATAGTTGGGCTGCTATCAAGGCTTGCTGTGCTGGCCACCTGGGCAAAAGAAGGAGAATTGGAGGATTTAAATACAAGTCGAAAGACAAATTGGTCGACATTCTGATATTCTAGCTGAGCCCACAGAACATATAAGGACCTGCCATGTAATCAGAGACAGTACATATAAAAAGATGAATGATCCCAAAATTAGATTTAACAAAAGGTGGATCAGAGAAACAGGACAATTCTAAAAATCACACTGCTTTTTCTAACTACAAATGGGTCTAAAATTTGCAATATGGACACTATTTTGTGTTATGCATGATGTAAATCTAAGGAATAAATAAGTTATAAGAATAAACTTATTAGACAAATATTTACTGAAGTTCTTTTCGTGTAGAGTTCTACAGAGGACAAGAGACAGGATGAAATCTTATGGTACTTCTACAATGACTTCACATTTCAGACCCAGATGCATCATCCATATTTTACGTTAAGTCTCCTAACGTGATCCACATATAGACACATAAACTTTAAACACAGTATTAAACAGTGCTGAGAATCCCTTTGGTGAGTGGCAGTCTTACCAAAGGGCTGCTGGGGGTGAAGATAGATTTGATAGGGGTGTTGCCTCCTCCACTGTTGCCACTACTGGGAGGATTAATCCTCTTCTCTTTCTGTCGTCGATTGCAGAACCAGACCCGAATCACCTCCTTCTCCATGTTGAGCTGGTCAGCGATCATGGTGATCTCTTCAGAGGTAGGTTTTTGGTTCTGCTTGAAGAGGGCAAAGAAGCCAGAGATTCCCTGTCAGCACTGAGGAAACTGCTGTACTGTGTTTTTTCTACCATTAACGGAGGACTAAAAGTGTATAATGTGATCATCTCAGATACTGAATAACCAAACTTTTCCTTATATAATCAATATGGAGTTCCGAAGTGTGTGTTTCTCACCTCCAGAAAGCTCTTTTCTAAGGCCACTCGAATGTTGGTCTCGATACTGGTTCTTTTCTTCCGTCTGCGGTTGATTCCCTCTATGCCCATGCCCTGGGAACCCAGGGCACTGGGGCTCGACAGGGACTGGTCAGATGTCAGGTTCTCTGCACAAACAGCATTGACACAAAGAAAAGGAAGGGAGGTAAAGACAAGGTATGCATACACAACCCACCCACAAGCACCAATGTGAGAAAGCAAGAGTGATCAGCTGCACAGTCAGGTGGGGTCAGAGACAAACCTGCATCATTGAGCCACTTCTCCAGCAATGGCTTGAGTTTGCACATGTTTTTAAAGCTCAGATTCAAGGCCTCAAAGCGAGAAATAGTAGTTTGGCTAAAGTCGTTTCCATACAGCTTCCCCATGGCCAGGCCAACATCCCCCTGTGAGAAGGAGAGATTTACCTGTGAGTTATTTATAGTGGTATATTACATGAACAAAGATCTGAATATGATCTGAATATGAAAACAGCCATGTGTTTGCAGTTTAAAGAAATGCCCACATCCGCAAGTCAAAATATAACTGAACTTATGGTGATTGACTGACTCTCAGCACACACCTGCGTAAAGCCCAGTTTGATACGTCTCTGTTTAAAAGTCTTGGCAAACTGCTCCAGCTCCTCAAGGTCACTAGGTTCCTCCAGAGTGGGAGTATCCAACCGTTTGGGTGGCGTCTGACTGTGAGGCAGGGACTGAATAGGTGTGGTTGCTGTTGTGCGGGTTGGGGTTGCAGGCTGGAAAGACGAGAAATACAGCAAATGTGACTGTTTTGTAGGTTTAAAAAGAGTTAAAGAATAAATTATTGAGAATAAATCATTAAAAAAAAAAAAACTTGTCAAGCTGTCAAATGTAAGCACTACCAGAGTAACTGAAGACAATTTTAAAGCTAGTTTAAAAGATGTACTTGCATCATTACCAACCTGAGTTGCAAGGGTGATGCTTGGTTGAGTCGACAGGAGGTTAGGTTGGCTTTGAGGTAGTTGAGTTAGAAGACTCTGGGCTTGCAATATGCCTGAAGTGGGGATGATGGATGGAAAGGAAAGATTAAACAAAAGCTTCGATAGCCATACTTGAGTACATCTCTCCTTGTAATTCTGCAGCGCAACAGATCAACCTACCCTGCTGGGCCTGCGGAGCCTGTGAGATAATGAACTGAGGCTGCAGTGACGTGGCGATAGGGTGGCCAGGCTGAACCAGGACAAACTGGGGCAGACTTAGATTCTGCTGTTGTAAAGACTGCAAAAAATATGAAAACAACCATCTAACTGTTTATAAAGCTCACAATCCTAAAGACTTTGACACAACTTTGTTTCATGTAAAATTGTCCCACAATGTCTACATTTATTCTAATCATGTGTAATTTGGTACAACCTCTACTTTTCTATTGCTCTGACAGGGTAGCAAACAAATATGTATTAAGCTATGTGTAATGTGTCTCCACATATTTATAAGTGTAGCAGTTCCATTATTAAAGTGCAGTCCTCAACTACTTTGATGAATAAACGTTCTTGCCAAAGCCATTACCACAGATGTTGAGGACTATTTTGTTTGTAACAGTTCATTTTGTCTAAGAGAGAAAGCTCGAGTCATTTAGGTCATTTGCATGTTTTCCTCATTCTTTAGCTGCCTTGTTTGCTCCCAGAAAGGCAGTTTCAAATAATCCAATATGGCCTTCATACCGTTTGAAAAAACAATATTGATATTTAATTTCACCACAGACTTTTCATGTCTATTGTTTGTATGTGGAAAGATGTTCAGCTTTACTTTTTTGTGTGTTGTGTAGGGCTACAAGCTTGCAAACACTTTACGGTACAACATTTTTCAGAGCTTGCAGGAACTCTGGCGCATAGGGGATTGAGCCTTACAGGGGCAATCTGGATGGGCTGTGACAGGGGCAGCTGGGTAATTGGTGTGGCTGCAGAGGCTGAGATGTTGTCCCCGGTGGTGCTGTTCTGCTGGTTGGCAGAATGCTGCACGGCAGCAGCCAGGAGCTGCACTTGGGCCTGCTGGAGAAACAGCTGCTGCTGCATTGGGCTCAACTGAGGCAGACAGGAGGAAAACAGAGACACGTAAGTGTTAATACAAGTAACTTATGATCATCAGATAAGTTAGTAAGTATGTCAGTGTTGTCACTATACTTTACTTCGATAGCCTTCCAAAGCTAGTACAATACTGCAGTGAAATATTAGAGAAATCCAATTCATGTGTGCATAATATTACTCACTAGAGTCTTGATATATTGGTTTTTCATCATTATGTATGATAAGAGAGGCACTTTAATTACCCGTGCCTTGGTCTGGCTTTATGAACAGCAGCAGGTTGATCGGATTGTTTGATGCATTTGCCAACAATTGTTTTATTGTTTCGGTGGCTGCTCCAGTTCACTGAACTAGACCACAGCTCTGTCTATTCTAATTATACCGACTTGTGTTCATACACCTTTACAAATGATACTGAAACAGTTTTTTTAATTATTATTTTAAATTTACCATGTCAAACTAGTGACTGTTTATGAAAACTAATGAACAGTATTGCACTTAGCTTTTAACAGAGGTATCAAAGTTATACTGAATAATGTGGCAACACACATATGGTCCTCCACAGGCAGATGGAGACTCATGCAGCTGAGCCAGGCACAAGTGCAAATGAGCATGTTGATGTCATGTTCAAACTCAAATCCACATGCTGAGTAAACATTCAATCCTACATCGCACTGCAGCTGCATTCAACCATCCCTGGGCCATGGCTGGATATGAAATGTGTCATGTGGCTGGTTTAATGGCGAGTGCAGAGACACAAAGACTATGTCTAACCACAGGGATGAACAGGCAGACAGGCAGAGAAGACGCCAGCTTCAGCCAAGTTATTGTTTCGTCACCCAGCTGTGATTGACCGTGTGGGGGTGTCACCCCAAGATACACAACCAGGGTTTTAACTTACTCCAGCAATCTGTCCCCCGGCCAACATTAGCTGGGTTTGAGGCAATACGCTCTGCTGGACGGAGGTCGGAAGAGCACCCGAGTCTTCCGACTTTGACTAGTGGGGGTGAAGCAGAGGGGGGGAGGCTTAGACGAGATCTTCTGAGTTTTAACTTCATGTCATTGTAGCCAACATGAAATTAATTAAAAGCAATTTCAATGAATATTCAATTCAAACATTAAGCACCGCTAAATTAAAAGAAAAAAAAAAAAAGCATACTAGTGAAAACAATGAAACGTTCTATTTCCATGCTACCTGAGTGGCTTTCTTTAAATGAGTCTTTGGTCTTTGAACGCAGAGAGGAATTTGAATTAGAAAGGCAGCGATAAAGTGGGTATTTAAAATGTGCTGCAGCCTTCAGAGACAAGAAAAGTGAAGTGAAGGGAGGGGAGAGTTGAGATGCTAATTAAAATAACTGTTATGCAGTGCATGTAAATTCTGCATAGATTTGCATATTCTCGGCCATCTGTTTCCGAGCAACCACAGAGCAGCTAATTAGCATACAGGGTTGATTAATCTGCCTTGTTGCCAGGCGACACTGGGAGAGCCTGGCTCATTTAAATGAACTCTTTCTGCTTGTGCATGTTTGAGTGAAGATGAGCATACCTCTGTTCAAACTTCACACCTCATTTTCGAGGCTACAACAAATGTGTGACATTACACCAAAACCAAACGTGCTCCCACCACAAAAACAGGAAAACAAAAAGTTACTTAAAAAGGTCAAGTATGCAATGTTGTACACAGTGTGGTACCTGTTGGAGGAGGGCTTGTGCATGTGCATTAGTGATTGCACTTGTGGTGGGCACCGTCTGCCTCTGAAAATCCAACCCATTGGTTTGGATACCTGAGAAAAGAAAATTTGAATTTATGCCATGTGCTGTTTGACACAACGTATGCCGTAAAAAAAAAAAAAAACAAAAAAAACAAAACAACAACACAAAAACAAAACACAACAACAACAAAAAATAACAAATTAAAAAAGAAAAAAGAAGAAATCACTGACAAGAGAAGAAGAATCCATTTTCAAATACGAGGAAAAACTCTAAAAACATATTTTTATAAAGTGGCAGCATCTGTACTAGCTAACAAAATTATATATTTTAAGAGCATAAACAAACAATACTGTCAACAACATCAATTAATGTGTCATTACCCAGCAGGAGTACAAAGCTGTGCAATGAATCTGGATCTTCACTCTAAGCGTGTAATATTCAGACATAATGCACTGTGAGGTAAATGCCTCATATGACAAAGAGAGCTGCTAGCAAGCATTTTTGGAAAGCTGCCATCAATGTTTTCAAAATGAGATCATACAAAGAGAAACAGCAGGGGGGGGGGGGGTTTCTGTGACTTGAGCTGCTAAAATGTCCAAATAATTGCTGGCTATGACTCTGAAACCTGTTGAATGAGGTGGTAAAACTAAACACATTCTGATTTAAAAATGAAGATAACGGGAGAAAAAGCTGGAGATCACTCACCGGTGTTCCCGTCACCACTCTCCATTGCACATTTAGTAGTTTCTGACTGATTATTCACTTTAGCATCTGAAAGAGCCAGACAGAGACATGCTCACAGGCACTGCCGCCAAACAGAAGAACCTATTCTCTGATTTCAGGCGTACTTTCACTTTTGTCATCTGAGTACAACCATCACTGCACGTCAGGATATTCTTAATGAACAATAGCATTTCAGTCGCATTCATCATTTAAAGCAGCAAGCACTGAACAATACTAATCTCCAAAAAACTAACAGAAAAAAAACAACAAAAAAAACAAAATCCCAGCAGCAGACTCATGAGGTCTTAATGCAACATAATCGCACAATGACATCGACCACCAGTGCAGTCCAGGTGAGCTCTGTTACAACCTCATCAAAAAACTCACCCGCTCTTGCTCCACCTGCGTTTTCCAGCATGGCTGCTGAACCTATCAAGTAAAACTGCCTGGGCTGGGCAAGCCCACCGACAGGGTGTCCGGCGCTCTCCCACCTCCTCTCTTCACTCTCCACTGGTCAGCAGTGAGCAGAGTTCAATACAACCAGAGTTACACACAGACACAGTGGCAGTGTCCACCGCACGGTTCACTGAGCAACACTGGGATACGCGCACTGAGAGAGCCAACGGGGTTTAGGCAAACAGCTCTCCGTGCCTTTCCCTGCTCGCGCTTTTCTTTTCATATGGCTCTGCCCCTTTTTCTCTTTTACTGTGCCTACTGTGCACTCTCTCTCTACCGCTCCCCCTCTCCCGTGTGCCAAGATTGTCTGTACTTCTGAAAAAGTTCGCCCTCTCCCTCTCTTGCTGGAATGAAACAAACGACAAGTGCAGCTGGCGGCCTCCTCCAACTCTGCTGCCGCCCCCCCACCCTTCCTCCTCCAACTCTATAATGAAGCATAATCAGTATTCAGCTGATTAAAGCCGTATGCAAATCTGCCCCTGCCTCGTTAGCAATGCAAGGCTTTGAAGTCCTGCGAGCAACGCATTTCACACCGGGCTCTGAAAGCTTTCTGCATAATTTAAACCCCTATAAATATTTATCAGCTCATTAGCATATTAATTGGATGGCTTTTGGAGGACGATAAAAAACAGGGGAATAAGGACGATAGAGAGGAGAAGGAGAAAAAAAGTGCTCAAACTAGCACTTGGCGCAGCAGAGAGAGGGGAGGCAGAAGCACAACACCAATTACTGTGCGAGTGCGGGCCTAAAAAGTAATTAGCTAAGAGCAGGTAAAGGGCTGAAGAGATCCCAGAATGCACCATGAGGTGGTCTGGGTATGTTAGCAAGGTGGACTGCATTAATAGAACGTCTACGACTGCTCGCTCAGAACATCTCCAGGAGTCATGGAGACTTGGCCCAATTTCTAAGGGGGGGGGGGCAAGAGGGGGGAGCTTGCTCAATCGGAAATAAATAACTTCACATTAATCCACCACAAGCCTGTCATTACTGCTAGACCCCCTGTGGCTAAGGCATTCCACAGCGAGCGGCTACAGAAAGTGGGTGGCGGGCTGTTGCTGTGTACGTTTATGTTGTGCTTGGGGATTAGCATATTTAAATTAGCTTTACATTCCAATAGTATTTCCTTTGAAGCCCTTTTAAATTCATTTCCAACAAGCGCCGAGTGCTAATACAGCAGGGAAGCGGCTCGGTTACGGTGCTGCACTGGTGTCCAGTGAGTCATAGCGACTGGACTGGAATGCATGGTTGTATTGTGGTCTAGAAGGGAAGGGGCTTACCAACTAAATCTACAACAACTGCTCCTGGCTAAAGCTCTAATCAACTTCTTCACTTATCCTCCTGCCTGACGAAAGGCATTTACATACTAGCTGACCAAGGGAAACAATGCCAAGAAGGCCCCAGTGGCTTTAACAAAGTACATACTGGAAAACAAACACACCTTTGTCAGCACAAGCAAGCCTTCACTCACCAAGGTATAATGGCAGCCATCTCTAAACTGCAGATAGCCAGAGACCCTTGAGATTTTTTTGTCTGACATACCCCAAATAGCTGCAAACACAACCATTGCGAAGTATAATGTATATTTTAACTGAGTGGCAAATGGATGTTGTTCATTAGAGTCACCACTAAGATTTAGTTTCATTATCATTTAATCTGCCAATTATTTTTATTCCCAAAGCTCAAGATGATATCTTCAAAACATCTGATTTTGACCAATGATTGAACACCCAAAAGTAAGAGGTTTACTGTAACTGAAATCCAAACAAATGAGAATCTTCAACCGATGAATATTCAGCAGCTTTTGTTACAAATTCCCACCACAACCAAAAATGTTACCATTTTATATACTTTCACACACACGCACTGGAGCCCTGAACTCTTCTAGATGTTAGTTTGCAAATGCCAGACACAGATTAGACATAGAGGTGAGAAAAGTCCAGGTAACAGTCACAGCTTGCGAGCAGTCATAGTGCGTCTACTGCGCCT
Source organism: Aulonocara stuartgranti (assembly GCF_965226115.1). Lineage (NCBI taxonomy): Eukaryota > Metazoa > Chordata > Actinopteri > Cichliformes > Cichlidae > Aulonocara > Aulonocara stuartgranti. Next base: position 21,773,700 of record NC_138952.1, read on the forward strand.
TGCCTAAACCACCCGGACAACCCGAACACTAAAAGAGATAACCCAGCTCTCTTTTTGTGCATCTCAGGACTTTTAAAGAAATTCAGAGAACACCGCTTACTGCTGCTAATCTGCTTGTGCCATCTTGTAGCTGGTAGCAAATAGGTTATCTAAATAAGAGCGTACCCTTTATTTAAGAAAAGAAATAAATGCTCAGCAAACTTACCAGACTCTACTCCTCTTTCTGACTGTCCTCAACTCTCTGTCCAGCTCTAACCTCTCTGTTGCCTCTGACTGATGACACTATTATGAAACATTTCTATAAGCACTTCATTCCTTTCTAATTAAGACTTGATTTGATATTTCTGAGGGTCTTTCTACATTCTTGGCCTTTTTGTGCTTTAAAAAAATGATCAGATCTCTCTTTTGTGTGTCATTGCCCGTCTGCCAAATAAACACATGCATAGGCATCTTAACTATATTTTATAGAGCATGTTACCGTTTTATGAAATCTGGTGTTTTTTTTATTTAACTTTATCTTAATATACACAATGACAGATGTCATTGTGACTTGTAACAAACCAAACTGCTTGAAACTTTGTCAAGAATTTTTTAAGTTGTGATAACTTTATGAATAGACTTCCCAACATATAAGCATTAGGAGACATAGCTGTTATGTTCCATTATGGGCAGAATTTCTAGTGGTACAATTAAGAAGGCAAGTAAGAGCTGTGTAGTATATCCTTTGGTGTAATTGTAATTCTATAATTTGTGTGAGTGCTTTCAAGGCACATTTTTATAATAATTACAAACACAAACATATTTGTTTAGTTAACAACTCTAGGGACAACTGTTTTTAAAAAGGGTCAAGCTCCAGAAACACTGCTTGACCTTATATTCTTCGCTATGCACCCTGGAATGGGGGGAATTTTTGTCAGAAACCTCTGCTCTGTTTTGACAACCCCAGGAACTGGGGTTTGGACCCCTCAGTCCCCCACTATTGTTATTATGCTCACAAAGCCTCAGACCACACCAATAGCCTTCATTTATATGCTTCTAGAAAGTATACCTACACTTCTGTGTACTGATGTCCAGTGTTGAGCCTCCATACAATAGATTTTAGCCTGACTCAAGCCTATTGTTTACTAAGGCAGTTATGGGAAATGTCACACTAGCCTGCAAAGTCTCAAAGAGGCCATCTCAACAAAGTGCACAGGAGAGGTTAAGAAATAAGTCTTCTGTTCTTGACTTAATGCAACCAAATGAGAAAACAAAGGAGAAGTAGACACAGTTATCAGCAGTGCACTCCAACACATGTACAGCTACTTGGTTGAATGGGTTTGCAAAACCTTGCTGTGGAACAATGCTTTATACAAATACCCTGCAAAGAGAATTCTAAATAGCTATCTCATTAGTGCAGTAATATGGGATGGCTGGCTGAATACTGCAGAGCCGTTAATGTGAGCGGAGAGATTCAACTTGAGACAGAATGAAACTTAATTAGCACATCCACATTCTGTCCTGCTACCTATATCCTTCATCTTAAATATAAAATACATCCAGACCACTTTTCCACATCTGGATCAGTCTTAAATACTTAGACTGGTTTGGAACAGTCTGGTGTACGGTTACGACAGATAATCATTCAGTTTGAGGCAATTAAAACTAGGCAAAAAGCTTTGTGGTTTAATGCAGCATCAAAATGAATACCCAAACAATTCAAAATCGCTTTTAATACCAGTCAGTGTATTAAACCCAAACAGTCTGACAACAGAGGGTCGAAGCAGCAACAGTGGACTGAGCTCACAAATGAGCCAAACACTGGAAGCAGTGTAATTTGATGAACAGTAATGGGGCTAACATCACTGCAAGCTACTGTGGTATCTCTCTAGGGTGGTCATTAGCCAACTGTCTATAGGCTAGGTGGGAAATTCAATCTAACCAAATTAAAGTGAAGTTTCTCAGGGACAACAACTCAGCTACTTCAAATAGGCACGTACAGAGGTTAGCCACATGAACCAGTACTACAGTCTGAATTCAGACACACATGCACATGCATGAACATTTGATTATTAATGTGTTGTAGGGCTGCACGATTAATCGTTAGAAAATCGCGATCTCGATTCATACTTATGTGCGATCTGACGACGACCACGATTGTACCGCATTTTGATCCGGGACGTAATCTGCATGAAAACAAGCGCTCACTCTTCCTGTTCAACAAATGACAAGGGCGGACCCTTATACCACGTGATACAGAAGCTGTGCCGTGTGATGCTAAAATTAGCAGGGATTAAACAACGGAGAACACGTCAGGGATGACGAGAAAGTGACAGGAGAAAATCCGTCCCGGTCAACCACCCAAACATCAATAACGGGAACCTTATACAGCGCTTCCCTATACACGTCGAACTCCCGCAGGCACAAAGAAATTACGGAGGCTATTACTTATGACCTGACCAAAGATATGGCTCCCATCAACACTGTGCAAAACGAGGGATTTAGGAAAATGATCAACACCCTAGACAAACGCTACACAGTGCCGTCCCGCAACTATTTTTCTATTGTTTCACTACCTGCTCTATACACGCAGTGTCGAGCAACGGTGGAGATGGAATTTCAAGCAGTACAACATTTTGCAGCAACAACAAAACGTGAGACATTTGTTGTTTTTATGTTTATTTATTGTTTTTATGTTCAGTCTCAACTGTTACGAAGTTGATGTGCAGTTAATAAGTGCAATAAATATTTATACTGGAAAAGAGAATCGTGATCTCAATTCTAAGCCAAAAAATCGTGATTCTCATTTTATGCAAAATCGTGCAGCCCTAATGTGTTGTGTGTTTTACTTTTGTCTAATAGGAAAACAGTGCAGCCTTTTTCCTTTGGAAAAAAAAAAGTATCCAGCTTCCTGACTGTTGATACAAGCCAACATTTTAATCTCAGCTATTTAAAGGACGGGCATTATTGCAATGATATTTCAGTCTGGATATTTTCAGACAAAAGGCCTCTGTTTTCTTAACGTGCTTTGCATTATATCGTGTTTGCAGCATTAAAAAAACGTTTTAATGAAATACAAATGTTTACTAATACTAGTGATCTTAATTATGTTAAGCACATGACAGTCATCATCAGGAACAATGTGACTACTTCCAATCTTTAGTATATAGAGTCTGATTTAATCTTCCAAATTAGTGTGTCATTTGTCTTAAAAAGCCTCCGTTTTTACAGATAAAGACCAGCTGGAAACATCTGCTTTACCTTGCTGCACTGTTTAATAAGGAATTGCTCTCTTTACCAGAGATCACCAAAAACAAAACAAGTAGTTACAACCCGAGGGCACAAAAGAGCTCTTTTTTTGGTTATAATTTTCCTCCATTTAAGAAAAAAAAAGAAAGAAGAAGTCGTCTGACTGGAGCTTTCATGGAGGCCTTCTCAGTACTTTGAGATGGCATGTCCTGAATTTATTACGGCGAATGATGCATTATTCATAACAACTGTGTTTACATCAATGAATATTCATGATGGAACTACAAGGCTGGAATGAGGGTGGAACTGTAAAACTGGTTAAATGAGAAAAGTAGACTGAGTGTGAGGAAGACAGAATTACTTCTCGTATGTTCTTAAGTGCCCAAATTTAATATGCAAGATTTTTTTTTTAAATTCCAGACAGTCAAAATGCTAACAGACACATTAGAATGTAACACTTCGAGCATTATTTTGAATATTAAACCATTTATGGCCTTTCTTCTCAAACAATCTATATCTTTTAGATTCATAACTGTCTTGCAATATAGAAGGAAACTGCCTGTAATGCCTGTCTGCGCATAAAGTTGCTAACAATGTGGGCAAAGTTTGAAATGAGTGTATCTACATCGGAAAGAATTCAATCTTATTCAAGAATCCTTAACAAAAAAACCAAACCTAAACCTTGTTTTAACTTGCTAAGGGACAATACGTTCCTCTGTAATTATAAGATAATGAGCCAGTTAAACCACTTAGAAAAAAAAAAAAAGACAAGAACACCCCCCCCCCCCCACACACACACACACACACACCTGATGTGTCACACAAAAGCTTTTCTGGCGCATTTTCTCAAATATAAAAAGTTGAACAGCAAAGATAATTACCTGCTCTTTACTGTTACTACAGACCTCAGACACGCTTCTATAAAACAAACTAAACAGCAAGCTCAGCTACATGGACTAAAGGAGAAGAAAAAGTGCCATCAAGCTGTGTCTTGCCCGGCCATGAAAGCAGCAGAGTGAATAATAAGAATGCCCTGCCTGTTATTACTGTGGCCTTCCGGAAGTGGGCCTCACCACCCCTCCCTGTGCCTGGGGGTGGCGGGTGGGGGATACACAGGTATAATCTTTGAATTCAGCCCAAGAACTCCAGCAACAAACACGCATGACGCGTACAAACCCGGTTCTCAAAACCGTTACGTCAGGCGCAATTAAAAGCTGCACAAATAAATTACACACATTGTAATGAGATGGATTAGTTCGCCTGGCAGACCAGGACCAAGCCGATGACTACTCCCACCTCAAGTTTAAAATAATAATATTTTTAAAAAAGTGCTCCACCCAAATTTCTAACTGTTTAACTTTCGAAATAAAGATGTCAAACACATTCATCTCAACATCTTACTATATATGTATCTGTACTAAACTTAAAAAAAATTGAAATAAAATCGCCGTGTACGTAAAGTTAGCCGATAAAGGGCTGACAAGTTGTAGCCAGTTAGCCGCTTGGAGGACAGCCGTATTCAAATGAAACACGGGAGGCCACATTTGAAAAGTCATCCGGCGTCGTGACACGTTATTGTGTTGACATGCATTTATTGTGTGCTCCTCGTCGACTGCTGTAACGCGCTGAACTCCGCACACTCTGGCTCAGGCAGGCAGGCCCCGCATGAATAACACAACAGGCTGTGCCGTGGCTCCGCTGCGCCGAGCACACAAAAGGCTGGGGCAAAACGCTCCGCTATAAAAATCACGTCGAGCACAAGCACTCCGAGCTGACTCCGTGTGTCTTTAACAAAGGGAAGGTCTGCTACAGTTGGATTAAATAACACCCTCCTCCCTTATAAACGACCCTTTGAAAACATACGAGCGCAGCCGCTGCCCGACTCGGCTAAAATGAATATGCAAACCCGTTTCAAAAGCTTCGGTGTGTGCATCAACACAAAGCCAAGCGCTAGCACGGCAGCTAACGCTAGCCACCTAGCATAATCATTTCAATCAAACCGCGTTCGTGAAAGGTCTAAATATGTCATACATGAACCAGAGCCACGATGGCGATTACTAATAAAATATGCTAAATTGTATTTGTCGACAGAGGTATGAATATGTAGCGGCGTACAGCCGTCTAATCACACAAAGGGGGGGAGGCATGTTTCCATGTAATTTGCCGTCGCACTGCAAAGGCTCGTTTCCTCCTCTGTCAAATTACAGTTGGCTAGCTGTGTGTAAACTAAAACAGCGCCTAATATCGCCCATATCTGCTAATCAATCTGCATTTCATCAGTATGCCGTTAACATAAATTGTGAGTAACACAGTTTGAATATGAGTATGAATATGTAAAATGCTGTAATCATTACCTGCTCCTGAACTCTCATCTTGACTCGCTGCTCCTCCGTCCGCCATTTTGAATATTTAACCCGAAATCCCAGCCCTGACACACACACTCGCACATATACACATACACAAATGCACGTGCACGTTTTCACGGATACCCGCATGCGCTCAGGGACCTGGTCTGGGGATAGTGGAGCGTGTTGTGAGCTGTGGCTTATTTACATACTTAAACAGGCATCTTGTTTTCTTTACACAATAATTTTTGAATTGAACAGGCCATGGGCGGATCACCCAGCGGACCTGCGCAGTATAATCGCGGAAAACATCAACACTAGCCCTGAAAATTGCCCAGAGCCATTTATGCTGGTTTGACTCGCCACTTAAAAGTCAAATAAAACAAAATATACCCAGAGGAATTTAAAAAAAAAATGCGTAATGTGTGACAACCACAGTCATCTTAATCGATGACTCAGGCACAGACTATTTCACAGAAATATCAGGGGAAATATTGTATTGCTATTTACTGGGGATTTATGAACTTGTATTGATGCTTTGTCTCCATGTGGTGCAGCAAAACATTGATTAGACCGTCTTACTTCAAAAACATATACAAAGCATGAAGCAACAGAAGAACAATGCAAAGACTTTTTCTTTTTCATATATTTGCTTACTATCTCTGATATCATTGCTGTTTCTGTTTATTTATGGAAAAAGTAAACATGTAAATCAAGAACACATTTCCTTATATCCCCACCCCTTCCTGCATGTTGTCCATTGATCTATACCAGGATATATATCAAAATATACCAGGAGTACAACGGTTTTCATCCCACTTTGAATAACCGTACTTTATAGGGAAAAGAGTGTGCCTTTTTTAATTCTTAAATTAGACCTATATATGTGTGTGTCTGTGTGTATATATATATATATATATATATATATATATATATATATATATATATATATATATTGATTGGTTTTTTTTAAGTGTCATGCTTCTGAAATTCAATATTTCCGTTTTTAATGTTATCATTTTATCCCTTCATCCAGAGTCATGGTGGGCTCGTGTATACCCCAGGTGTTGGTATTCTTGGACTGGCTGACAGTCCATCACAGGGCTAATATAAAGAAACAGACAACATACTCTCATATCTACAATTGTGGTCAGACATTTACATACATCGAACACGGGGATGAATGAGCTTTTACTGGCTTCTTTGAACTTTTCATTTTCCAGGGTAAAGCACACATCTTTATTGGCTTTGAAAAAATAAAAAATGGCTACACCAGTTTGAATTTGTTTTTGGATTTTCTTGAATCCACACAGTGTCAAAAGTCTTCATCCTCAAATACATACACCCCCACTAATGTTTGGTGAAATGTCCCTTAGCATCTTGCACCTTGACCAGATGCTTTTGATAGCCATAAGCAAGCTTGTGGTTGGATATTTGATCGCTCGTCAGAATTTATAGAGTTCATTTAAAATTATTGGTTTCCTGGCACAGACCTGGATTTTAAGCATAGTCCACATATATTTAATAATTTTAAGGTCTTCTTAAGTAGTACAGATACTAGTGTTAAAAAAATACCCCAGTAAAAGTAATGAAGCAACTTCTTTACTCAAGTGCAGGCTCTGAAGTGTACTCAAAGTAAGAAAGTAAAAGTTAATTTCCACCAGCTGTTTTTGTGCAAAGCTCACTGAACCTGTAATAATTAAATGATAGTATATAGGAAACAAACTTTATTTCAGTCTAAATTCAATTATAACAAAGGCACTACACATGAATCAGTTAAGTAAAACATGAGAAGAGAAAAAAATAAAAAAATAGCTCTATTTTCTGTTGCCTACATTGTGGAGGGTGATTTTGCCTCTGACCAGGAAAATGGGGAGGGGGACGATGTTAAAGTGGCATTCATCAGGTGGGAAACTCTAAAATCAGTTTTAGTGGCTTTAGTGACTCACAGCTCAGAATAATTTCTATTGAGAGCTGCAGCAGATTTTCTTTGTGTACAGGCTGAGATCAGCTGACCTGTGCTGCTCTGAGGTTTACTGTGCTCACCTGAATTATGCAAATTCTCTAATCAAGATGAAGGAACTGACCTCCCAGCCCATTGTTTCTTCAGTGGTGCTAAGTTTCAGTCATTATGCAAATGCACTGTTTATAAGGTTGGGGAAACCTGCAGTCAGCTGAGACTGAAGAAGTCACTTGGATGAGTGAGGAAATGTTTCTCCCACTGAAAACGCTACGTCCAGATGAACAGAATCAACGTTTGGAGATTTACTTACCTGGATGATTGAGCATGCATCAAGACGCCCTCACCTGAATTCAACAAAATGTAAGCAGATGTTTCATAAGTCCTCCATAAGACACTATAAGGTTGGTATGAAGGTGGGATTCAGTAAATGAATCTAAGCAACATCTCTGCTACACTTGATGTGATCTAACTCTGACCATGAAACCACAGCCACTGTCCTCTGGTCACACACTTTTACTGTGAATAACCACAGTACTGCAAACTAACCTGTTTATCCTGGACTAACCTGCAGAGTCTTCTCACGCAGTCTTTAAATAGCACAGTTAGTATGCAACAGGTTGTTGTGCAGCACGTTTCAGTACATGAAAAAAACACGCCACACGTAGAGACCCAATATCTAATTTTAAAACATGAGGACTTACATGTAAGCTTTACATTTACCACTGAGCAGTCCTTGCCTTCAATATGACCTCCCTTCTTCCTCTTTCTTTCTCCATCATGGAGTGAAGTTAGGTCTCATTTTTTTTCTCTTCCTGTGAATTACAGCAGCTGGACCTTTAAGCTAGCAACACACTGTGTGACAAACTGTGTTTAATTATGTTTGTTGAGCTGATAGAAACGCTGCATTTAAAATGACCTGCCACTTAAAAAGCATCACTCCATTTATGTTCTTCTAGCTACTCTTTTGTGGGGCTAGCTCGATGTTGAAGGCCTACAACTGCATCTTATGGACGGTGTTGTGCTAACTTTGCCTGTTTTGAAAATGTAAGGAATAGAGAGTACAGATATTTATTTAAAAATGCAGACAGTAAAAGTAAAAAGTTACCCGGAAACAAAATTACTCAAGTAAACTACAGATACCTGAAAATTCTACAGGGCAGTTTGAAGGCCGTTCCAAGATCCAGATCCCTTCCAGATCCAGTGCGTTTGAGGTCACTGACCTGTTGGGTTTTTTTTACCCAACCATGTCCCAAGTTTAAATTGTCTAGCTGCTGACTTCATATACTTAATTATTCCATCCACTTTGTGCACCGTACCAGTATGACTGAGAGCAAAACAGCCCCACATCATGATGCTACAGTTTGAAACAAAGTTGGAAAGCCTTATTCATTTTCCTTCAAACATACCTCTTGTTATTGTAGCCAAGTAGCTCAATCTTTGCCTCATCTGACCATAAAACATTTCTCAAGAAGGCCTTTCCATGTGGGCAGCTGCAAACTTCAGCTGAGCTTGAAGGTGCTGATTTTGGAGCAGGGGCTTCTTTCTTGGTCTCAGTTCGCAATTTTGTACAACTTGCTTCACAATGGACAGTGAATCTGGTGTTCTGGAATTTTCCAGTTTATGGCAGGTTTGAGCCTCGGTGCTTCTTGGGTGGTTTCTCAACATCATAACCAATTCCCTCTGCTCTGGGAGTGACAGTTTGGCTCTTCCTCCAGACCTCGGCAAAGCGGTGACAAATCTAAAAAACTTGTACTTTCAGTTTTTTAAAATGGGTTAAAGTGGGTTAGTGTTAGAATCAGAATCAGAATCAGAATCAGAAAGGGGTTTATTGCCAAATGTTGAGCAGGTTTACAATATTAGGAAATTGCTGCGGTGCTTCAGTGCAAACATAGTGTCATAAATAGCACTTAAATAGACATGAAAAAATAAAAGTAGGGATAAGAATTAAAAGTGCTACGTAGAAAGATATGTGCATGAGCTATACATGAGATATATACATGAGAATAAGAATTAAGAGTGCTACGTTGAAAGATATATACATGAGTGCAGGTGGTGATCAGTGCCAATCATGGAATGATGCAGTGAACACAGCGTAGGGTCATGTGTTAGTAGCGGGAACAGTCATATGGTTATTGTTCATGTGTCCAACAGCAGAAGGGAAGAAACTGTTCTTATGGCAAGAGGTTCTGGTGCGAATGGACCGGAGCCTCCTGCCTGAGGGGAGCAGGTCAAACAGACTGTGTCCAGGGTGAGAAGGGTCAGCTGAGATCCGAGCTGCACGCCGCAATGTCCTGGAGGTGTACAGGTCCTGCAAAGATGGGAGTCTGCAGCCAATCACCTTCTCAGCAGAGCGCACAACACGCTGCAGTCTCTGTTTGTCCCTGATAGTGGCTCCAGCGTACCACACGGTGATGGAGGAGGTGAGGATGGACTCGATGATTGCAGTGTAGAACTGCATCATCGTCCGTGTTGGCAGGTTGAATTTCTTCAGCTGCCTCAGGAAGTACATCCTCTGCTGGGCTTTCTTAATGACGGAGCATATGCTTGTCATATGCTCATGCTACATGCTGATTGTCCTTTTTTCTGTGAACTCACTGTAAAAACAAAACAAATTATTGTTACTGTTTATCTGGTACTTAATTACTTTGGTGTAGTATTAATTTTAATGGCAGGAGACTTAATCAATGTGAGGACCTGTAAAATAAAAATCTATGCACTCCTTCACATTTTCCAAACCTGTCCAGTGGACTGGAGTGCAGCCTTTGCTGGGCCGATTCTGGCCCACGAGCCGCATGTTTGACACCGCTAGCATATAGTATATAGGCAGCTCTGAAAAAACATTTTGCTTCAGCTGATTAATGTCATGGTAGATACACTTAAAAAAACAAACAAAAAAAACATCTTCTGTGTTGCTGACAACGGTAACAGAGTGGATGCTAGAGTGGATAATAATCATAGTGGTCAATTGACATGCTCTGCACATTTTTGTGTGCATTTTTAATTTACTGATATTACAACATGTATGTTGTAATATCAGTACATTCAGTACAACAATGTTCAGTACATTCAAATAGTATTCATAGTTTGGTATCTAAATCCTAAAATTTTTGGACAGCGTAAAAGTGTAAATGAAAATAAAACATTCCGGCATGATGGCTGGGCTGTTACAATTCCCATTTCAGCTGGTTCAATTCAGTTCAGTTTTATTAATATAGTCAAAAGGTGTCCAAATAAAGCTACTTTCACTTATTCCCTTGTCACAGCATGAGTTTACCACTGGACACCCTTCCTGGCGTAATCCCAAGGAGGATTTGTGTCTCTGACTAGAACTGAACCAGATACCTTTGTGCTTGCAAAGTCATTGTGTAATTCACTACACTATAGAGCCACATTCAATAATACAGGTGTCCAAATAATTCTGTTTAAAATGTCGCAAAAGCCAGATGTTGCAAGCGGAAAACATGTCTCATACCTTTCAATTGTACATTAAATGCCTAAAATGGTAACATGTAGATGAAATTTAAAAAAAAAAAACAGAATGCAGAGAATGCAAACCCATATTTGATCTATTTTAATACAACATAGAAAACATTAAATATATCAGCTCATTTTAAATAAAATGGCAGCAACAGATCTCAAAAAGCCAGGATGGGAACAACAGAAAGTTGGAAAAGTAAGTAGTAGTAAAAATAATCAGATGATAGAACAAGAACATTTTTCCGTGGGCAGCATGACAACTTCAAATTCAGCCGTGCCCCTTTTCATATAAGACTTGTTTGCAAGCAGCTTGTTAAAATAAATTTGCAGAATAAAGTCAGGGACATTTTAACACTTATGTAAATATGAAAGTGATGGTACATTCAAAACACTAATTATGAACATGAGAATGTTGTGTAGCAGCGGCCGGCATTACATGGAGAATTTGGACAAAATTAATTTAGCATTATTAATTTTATAGAACAATTCAGAATAAATTATTAAATCATGGAAATTAGTTTATTATTTGTCCCGTCCTACCCGAGCCTGCTTGTGCCACAGGATTCTTCCTGTTAAAACGTTTTTCTTTCCCACTGCTGCCGAGTGTTTTTTTCATAGGGTCTTATATGATTGTTGGGATTTTCTCTGTATTATTGTTGGGTCTTCCCCTTACAATATTAAGCACCTTGAGGTGACTGTTGATGTGATTTTGTGCTATGTAAATAAAATTGAATTGAACTGAACTGAATGTATCATGAGAAAATAAACGTGGCAACCTGCAGGGCTCATGGTCCGACCACTGTACCTAAGCAAACTGAAACCAAACAACCTCTGGCTAAGCAGATACCACAACACAGAAGAGCTAACTCATTAGGCCAGGCAGGGAGGAACACTGGTTTCAGCAGGGAGTCAAGGAGGCCATTTATGTAAAAACTGAAAGACCTTCTCTGAATTGAGGAGGGGCCTAAGAGTTCATCTTTCACCATCTTACAATGCTGTGATTGCAGGAATCCCCTGACTCTCTGTGAATGGTACTCAACACCATTGATCAGTGGTCATTGATCGGTGGCCGTTGATCAATGACCACTAATCAGTGGTCATGAAAATTTGCAGAATTATAAGCATAAAACTGACCTCACAGCCTGTTGTTCCTTCAGTGGTCCTACTGTGAGTTGTTATGAAACGTACTGTTTATAAGGTTGGGGAAACCTGAAGTCAGCTGAGAGTGAAAAAGTCACTTGGATGTTTGATGAAATACTTCTCCCACTGAAAACGCTACATCCAGGTGAACAGAATCAACTTTTTGTAGGAACTATTAGATTCTCTCACACATGAAATGACTAAAGCTAAACCTCAGTGGTTAAAGCTTTCAACCTCACACGTATGAAAGGCTGAATACTTTAAGACTTCATCAGTCTGTAGGACTGCATCATCAAGGGCTGCGTCTGAATGCCACAAAGCCTCTGACCAAGCACACTGTATTATAGCGAAGGTCACTTCTTCCTCCCTGCACAAGTGCCTCATACAGTAATTTCTTTTTCAAGCAGCTTCCTTCAGCTTCAGCCAACACAAAAAGAGGTTAATTATTTGTTCAATTATATTCATTTGCTTTTTATGTTGGGTGTGCTAGAGTAGCTGCTAGATAATGCTTGTTATAAAATTTTCAATACAACACTGCATCCTGCAGGTCAAACTGAGCACAACAGCAGCTGCGGACAGACAATCTCGCTTTCCAGGAAGGTCAAAATTTCAAAATCCATCCAGTTTTGTAAGTTAATAATACTGAAACACTTGAGAGAGACACATGAAGTTTTTTGTTGTTTTCTGTTGTTTTGTTTACATCTGTCTGTATGTTAAATTGAATATAAGCTCTTTTTCATGTGTATTCCCTGCTTATCACTTTCAGCTCTAGTTTCTAGGTTTAATCAAAAGCGAAACAGATCAGTGATTGGAGCAGAGGTGACATGTGACTTGTAGCTGCTAATTTATTACCTGGAAGAGTCAACTTCTTTACACCTGGGAGTTCACCGTGAAGGTTAGGCGGGTTCTCGCTCTTGGACTGAAAGCATAAACTTTCTTCTTTTTTTTTAAAGTTTTTCTGGATTTTTAAAAATTCTCTTTTATAATCGACGATGGACAGGCAGCTTGTATGGGGAAAGCTGTTTCTGATACTCACAGGTACGCTTTATGCTTTATGTTTTTTCACTTCTGTCAAAACCATTGCCACACCTTTATGGTATTATCGCCTGTGTTAATCATTAACCCAACTTCTTGCTACTCACCTGGAACAGGATATCGTTTTACTCAAAGGAGACATTCAGATTTTTCTTTTCGACAGCTGCCTTGAAATAAATGTAAAAGTTTGAGTTGGTCATATTCATGAAACTAGTTTTTAAAGTGATCATTAAAGAAGCACAAGAAACTAAAAGACACTGGTCATTCCTTTTTATTCCAGTGCTGTCCTGCTGCAAGAGTCTTCAGGTGTCCATTCCAAAAGATGAATATCAGGCTGAAAAAGGAGGCAGCATTGACTTGACCTGCTCCTGGGTCCCTGCAAATCCCTCATTGACCGACTATGTACTCACATGGGAAGTCTTCCCAGAAATTACTGGAGACCCAATGGTAAGAAGGGAAATTACTGCACTAAATACTAAATATATGTTTATGTAGACCCTTACTGATTTTACTCAAGCTTCCGGGCTGTTTTGGGATTATAGTATTAATATAATATAATATAATATAGCATATAGTATAGTCTTAAATATGCTATAGTCCTAAAACAGTTACAGTTTTAATAAAATAGAATTTCTATGAAAAGAAAAGTGTGTTCTACACTTTACTTGAATGTAACATGGTTCCTTCCTACTAATATTGTAATGATTTTGTCCCAGTGGATAACGAACAGGTGAATGACTCATGTATGGTTTCATGTGTATAAACTACTCCTTCACCTATCAGATAACCCAGAAACAGGATTAAGTCTACATACAGCTTTTATTTGCCCAAGCTGGTAGTTTCTAGTTCCAGGTTGTTCCTAAAACAGTGCGTTTGACCTGTATAGAATAAAATCATACATATGCCTCATTTGCATGCCGTAAAGGGCTTTACGGGCTGTTCTGCATGCAACCCACTGTGTTTTGTAATATTTACAAATATTACTTCCATAATTAAACTAAGCAGATATCTTATGCTTGTTTTTATTTTTCTCAAGAAACGTGTGGCTACTGCATGGTATGGCAAACCGGTTGAAATTTCCCCAGCTTATGAAGGCAGAGCATCCTTGGACGTTGACCCTAACACTCGAGTGAGCACACTGCATTTAACACAGCTCACCATGCAGGAAAACCGCCATTTCCAGTGCAGTGTCCTTATATATGGTGACGATGATGGAACAACTGGTACCACCACCTCCCTTGTGGTCCTGGGTGAGAATTAGCAAACTGATAGATTAGCCTCTTACACTCCAAAATACAATCTCAGAAATGACGTAAAATCAAAACTGTTGTTTATACTAACTGTTTTTATCTTGTAGTCCCTCCCTCTCCACCAATCTGCAAGCTTCAGGGAAGTGCAGAATATTTTCAAAATGTTACACTCACCTGTTTGTCTGAGGAGGCATCCCCAGCACCCACCTACGACTGGAAGAGCTTTAGCGTCGACAACAGTCCCAGACAATTTCCACCTAAAGCAACTCAAAGTATGCTCTTCTACTAGCAATATGTCACTTTCAAGTGCTCTGTGTAAATACAGCAGATTGGAAAAAAAGGCATTACTCGGCACTGTTTCAGCTAATCTTTGTCATTATTTTTCAGAGGATGGAGTCCTATCTCTCTTCAATATAACAAGGGAGACATCTGGGTACTATATTTGCACATCACAAAATCGAATTGGTTCTGCCAGCTGCAACTTTACTTTGGCTGTGATGCCTGGTGAGCATTCCAACTTCTTTTAATTCAGTTTTGCAGTTTACACTTATCTTCATTTACACCAGCTGCAACAGTTGACTGTTTTGGAACAATGTTTCTTACAAACTCATTGTAGATACCAAGATGACATCTTAGTTGCAAATGTAGTATTTACCTTCTAAATATGGGAGTGTGGGGGCTGGGGATTGTTATGTAGAGCTGAGTTGACATTTTTGGTTATTACCTCAAAATTCAGACACATATAATTCGAACAGAAATAAATAAGTCAGAATTTCACGATACCTAGTTAGCTGAAATTGCGAGATACTAACCCCGAAATGCTGATATATGACAAAATAAACAAAACCAAAATGGAAGCGCTTTAAGCCTGCATTCTTTTTAATGGCCACCAGGGGGCAATAGCTGTGGTTAATAAAAATCTTCAGGTCCTATTGAGGTCTATGAGAAAGCAGCTTTTCGCTTGACCTTTGTAAACACTTTCCTGATGTGTTCATGGTCTCGGTCACTCATTTTGGATCATATTAAAGAAAACATTGAGCCATTTTGTAAACTTTGTCCAGTCTTAGTTTCAAAGAGTCTTAGTTTTTTGGGGGTACGTTCATTGGCTAACAGGTTGTGGTTGACAAGCCATCACAGTGAGTGCAGAGTTCTCATTTCATTATAAAAAGAGGCAGCTTGTCTGAGGACTGCTGCCATATTGACATATTGGTCAGCATTTTATTATTTTACCATGACCATGTGATTTAAATTGCCTGACATAATAATTTAAATAATTGCAATTGAAATTCACCTTCTCCAAAACATAACTTGACAACCAGCAACAGCTCAAAGTTAAGCTTTAAACCCTGGATGAAAGGTTTAACCCTGACTTAACTATATTAACTTACTTTTTCTCCAGCCAGCATGAAAATTGGGTCCACAGCAGCTATAATAGGAGGAGTCCTCGCAGGGCTCCTGGTGGTGGGGATTCTCATCTTCTGTCTTTGTCGGAGAAGGAGCAAGAAGAATAAATATCCTGAGGGGTATGTACTGTGTGTTCTGGATTTTTCTGTCATTGTAAATTGTTTTAAACAATTTTTGATTAAAACAATTATTGAAAGTATCTCAGTCAATCAACCATCCAGCTCCTTCATGTGTTTGTCTCCTAGTTCCCCTGAAGAAATGAGGTATTACGACCAAGATGCTGCCGAAGGTGAAGAACCATACTCAGACAACAAGTCAAACAGCGAGAAGAAACAGGCCAGCCAGAATGAGGATAATGATGTGGCACCTCAAAATATTTCCAGAGTCGAAGAAGTTGTGCAGAAGTTTGCAGATGATCAGTACAGTTACAATAGCAGCAAAGAAAGGTATGAAGGCAAGGGCAGTGATATAGACTCTCACCGGTACCAGGACGACCAGCGTGACCATTATGGTGGTAACCGGGATCGTCTTGATGATCAACGCGAACGTTACGGTGGTAGTAGAGATCGCCTCGAGGATCAACGTAATCGTTACGGTGGTAGTCGAGATCGCCTCGATGAACAGCGCGATCGTTACGGTGGTAGCCGGGATCGCCTTGATGATCACCGCGAACGTTACGGTGGTAGCCGGGATCGCCTTGATGATCAACGTGAACGCTATGGTGGAAGTCGTGATCGGCTTGATGATCAACGTGAACGCTATGGTGGAAGTCGTGATCGGCTTGATGATCAACGTGAACGCTATGGTGGAAGTCGCGATCGCCTTGATGATCGCCGTGACAATTATCGTGGTAGCCGAGATCGCCTTGACGATTACAGTCGACATGACCGCGGTGATCGCTATGGTGGTAGCCGAGATCGACTTGATTACAGTGACAGAAACCAGTAAAAATCTTTTACTGCATAAGTGAAACCTGCAAAATGAATTAATGTCTTTTGCCTTGTCCCCCTCCCCTCAGCCCCAGCTGGTTTCTTCCTATTAGAAGGGAGTTTTTCCTTCCCACTGTCGCTAAAGTCCTTTTTCATAGGGGGTAATCTGATTGTTGGATTTTCTCTGTATTATTGTAAGGTCTTTACCCTACAATGTTAAGCGCCTTGAGAAGACTGTTGTTGTGATTTGGCGAAATTTCAATAAAATAAAACTGAATTGAATGCATCATGAGAAAATAGAAATAGCAACCTGGAAAGCTCACAAAACATGTACAAACTCCGAAACACGTACAAACTCCGAAGCACGTACAAATTCTAAAGCACGTACAAATTCCGAAGAATGTGGAAACTCCAAAGCATGCACAAACTCCAAAACAAATGCAAACTCCAAAACACAACGGAAGTGCTCCAGGACGCTAGGGGCAGTGTTAAGCTTCTCTATGAGCAAAGCACACTGACTGTTAGCTAACGTCAGATTTGACTCCACCATAAACCAAGCATTCATAATTAAAAAGAAATCAAACAAACAACAGTTTGCACATTACCTTTCCTATAAAGCGTGGTTGTTCTATTCTTGCAGGTGTGTTTATCCTAGCCAACTCCATGTGTTTGCAACAAACTTGCCGTTTATTTTGCAAATCAAGCTCAACACTGCCCCTAGCGTCCTGGAGCACTTCCGTTGTGTTTAGGAGTTTGCATTTCTTTGGGAGTTTGCATTTCTTTGGGAGTTTTTACGTGCTTTTTGGAGTTTGTACGTGCTTTTTGGAGTTTGTACGTGCTTTGGAGTTTGTACGTGTTTTGGAGTTTATACGTGCTTTGGAGTTTATACGTGCTTTGGAGTTTGTACGCGTTTTGGAGTTTGTACGTGTTTTGGAGTTTGTACGTGCTTTGGAGTTTGCACGTGTTTTGGAGTTTGTACGTGTTTTGGAGTTTGTACGTGCTTTGGAGTTTGTACGTGTTTTGGAGTTTATACGTGCTTTGGAGTTTATATGTGCTTTGGAGTTTGTACGCGTTTTGGAGTTTGTACGTGTTTTGGAGTTTGCACGTGGTTTGGAGTTTGCACGTGTTTTGGAGTTTTTTACGTGTTTTGAAGTTTGTACGTGCTTTGGAGTTTGAGCGTGCTACCACCATAGGTATTTGAGCCAACTCAACATACATTACACTGATGGAACTCATTAAGTTGAATTTTGATTGCTACAAAACTGCCCAAAAGTCTTGAATGACCCCTTGTTCTCCACCTGAAGGGAGAGAGTATGTAATCGAGTTCGCTTGTCTGTTTGTCTCCTTGTTAGCAGTCTATTGCCAAAGTTGTAAAGATATAATCTTTTTTTTATGGATCATCTTCAAACTTCGCAACAATATACTAGGCCAACAAAAAGCACCTAACTCACAGATTAATCCAAAGGGAAAATTATAAATGGATTGTTTAACACCTTTCTACTCATCGGAGCAAGTGCTTTTTTACTACAAGTTTCATTAACACACATTCATGAATGTTAGAAACAGCGATTTCTAACATTTACCCATATTTACTCAAATTCCAATGGATACATCAGAGGCAACTGAAAGAGTCGGGAAGAGTCAGGTATTGATCCATTGTCCCTCTAATCAGTAGATGACTAATTCCATCATCTGAGCCACAGCCGCCCCAGTGTGTTGGCTGCAGGCAACTTAGCAAAGAGCCAATTTGAAATTGCATCTTTGGGCACTTTGTTACTACCAGGCTGTAAAAAAAAAAAAGAAAAGAAAAGACAAAGAAAACATAATTTGATTCCATTAGTTTTCTGTATTAACTGTAACTTTAGACCTTACTGCTAACTCCGTGACCGAACAAATTTCAGTAAGTTTGTTTTACACAACTTTGCTGTAATACACCATCACATGATCAGATTTTCTTGAAGGACATTGGTTTGCTGTGAACATGGCCTATATAACAAATGTATTAGTGTTAATTTTCACAAAAAGTTTGATTAATCCTTGAATCCCATGTTCAAATTTATCATAAATGTTAGTTTGTTGTTATTGATACATTTACTGCCATTATTGGTCAGTTCGTGCATTTTTTTACTTTCTTTTCACAATGCAAAATGTGTTCTTTTTGTATTTTTGAGTTCAGCTCCTTTTTATGCTTGAGATGAAAGTGTATGCTGTTAGCTATTTTTCTAACAAAAATTACTAATTTGTTATTTCTTCTTGTTCATTATTTTAAACTAAAAAGGCTGTTTTATGGTGTTATATGAAACCAAAAAATTGTGATTCGACTGTTTTGTTCAACTCTTGTATTGTGTCAGAAAATAAAATCATTAGCAAACTATATACTGTGGGATGGCTTTTTTTTGTTCACAAATTGAGCTTGTGCATCTTAATATTACATGTGTTTATGCAACACTAAATAAAATCAAGTATACACAGAAAACATTGATATTGTGTACCGTACTTCCTTATCGCATATGTCCGGCCCTGCCGAGTAGTTGGTTAAAAAAAGGTTTATTTCTCAAGGCTTTGTGTGTACACATAATAGCTCATAGCTATAAAAGCTATTTTAAACCAAAGCAAAAATACTGACCAGGTCTTTCAGCTACAGCATCCTGTGATGCTGGAGATCAATGTGACTCTCTAGACCCTATTGTATTCACACATTCAAAGTTGAGTCATTTTATTGCTTCATCTGCCTTTGTTGGGCTTAAGAAACCAAGTGATTTGTATGGTGGGTCTAACGGTGTTGCCAGTGACATAATTCTCATTCTTTGGACTTTTTGTGATTATTTCTGTCCTGGATGCATTTGCATTTTGCCGTCATCTGCCGTGATCAGTATTTTGATCAATAAATAAACAAATAAATTAATAAACAATATCCATATCTCCCCTCCAGAAATGTTGCAGACCACACCAGATCACACCAAACCACACCGTTTTCCTTCAGCGGCACACAAACTGAAATCAGGTGACTGTTGTGGAAGTTTGCAGGAAGAAGAAACATAAAGGTTTGATGTTTTTTTCTTTCTATCCACATAGTGTTCAGATAACTAAAGAACTTTTGAAATGGAAAAAAGACATAATGGTAACTGTAATGTAATTACTTAATTTAGTACAATAACAGTTACATTATTGCATTACTGAAAAATATAAGGCGATTACAGTAATGTGATTAACATCCAATACTATGCACTAAAAGTAGTTCTTCAACTTGCTTTGGTAAATTCTGATCAACATGATTAAGCCTTTGCTTTAGGTTTGATAACTTAAGCATTGAAAAACTGTCAATCTGATGTCAAATCTGACGTTAAATAGGTGATACAAACTTGCTTTTGCAAGTACCATTGTAATGTGTATATAATCGAACTGAGATTCTCTAAGGTGAAAAGGGTTGAATATGTTTGCAAGCAGCATATTCCATTAATCTTAATTGTAGGGCACTGCATGTATTATGATTGGGGCTGAGCCACCATAAAAGTTTGAGCCTAGAATCGCCCCTGCAGACACTTCTAATCAACCTAATGCAGGAGCCAAAATTATCCTGCAACCGAGACACTTATGACATACGCTGTTTTTGTGCCGAAATTTTAGGCTGAAGTTGTCTGAGAGCGGTGCAGTGTTTGTGCTGAGCCTCACCTCCCTGAGAAGTGGTACAGTCCCGTTAGACGCAGTCCGAGTCCGGTCTGCAGCAGACGCAGTTAGCGGAAAACGACATGACCAACAAACGGTTAAACTACTCGTTAGTATAAAAACGGACAATATAATGAACGTTTACCGGCTGGCTATTTTTTTGGGAGCCTCAGGTAGGTCTTACCTTCTAAAGTAAAACGTTAAAATGTGTTTTCTTTACGGCTAAAGCGCAGCAGGTTGATCCCATGTAAACTCGGTGCTTATCCCAGACCCAGGGGCTACACGGGACTCAGTAAAGGCTTCTTTTTGTTTTATTTGAGTGAATAAAGAGAAATAGATTCTCAGTTACAGCGATGGTTTGCTCCATTAACATTTATAGAGCAACCCAAGTAATTATTTTCTGGTATTTAATGCTGTTTCGATCGTATGTTGTGGTCTTAAGATGTTTTACTGATTTGTGGGTTATAGCTTTGCTATTACAGGCACTTCTTTGTGCTGTGGTGTTTTTTATAAAAGTACTTTTTTGGAGTACAATAATAAATACTACATGTATTTTAGCTATTTTCAGGTAGATGTGCTTGAAAAAAGGCACTTCTGTTTGTTTTCGGAATCTAAAATACAAGAAAATGATGCATGTCTTTGTTATTTATATTAAGAAACTCATCTGAGTTATAGAATAACACAAGTGATCTGTTTCACTATCACTTTATTAGTCAGACCGATTAGTTATACAAAATGTAAATATAAGGCCACTATATAATTTATATATATAAGTGTGTATATTTAAGGGTACCAAAAAAACAGGAAGGCTGGAAATGTACTGATGATGGTGCATCTGTGAAGAATGCGCTCTTCACGTCACTTGTTGTGAACATTGTGAGTGTTTTGTGAAACTGCAGTGGCTATATTCATCCTTATCACTTTTTGTTGGGCTAATGAGTCAATGTGAAGGAATGTATTGCAAAGTAAAGGCAGGAAATGTGACAGCTTTGGAGAGGAAAAGTCTGACTGCTCAGGAAACGTGCTGCTTCCAAGAGCAGGGCTTTGACCTGGGAAACATTTGCGACCACATACTGTGCTCACCCCGGTTTAAACTGGCATCTAATCTTTAATTGAGGCCTTTATGTTCCTTTATGTGTTGAGGCCTTTCCACTGTATGCAGGTGGTGAGGGTGTGACTGTCTGCTGCCTCTGAAACCCAGTCATTAACCTACAGTGAGTCACGGCAGACAGTAAACATTGGTTAACAGGTGTAATCATGATGCATGTCAGCAGTTACAGCAGTCCTCACTCCTCTCACCTCAAACTCATGATATTCATGAATTCCAGTTCATGGGCTAACGGTTTGATTTAAATCTCTTGTGCTTAATTGGTTTGTTCACATCCAGCTGGAGGAAGGCCTGACACTCTCATTGGCTGGGAGTCTGCGATCGCCTCCCCCTCTCAGTTGCTCAAGTGGGACAGGAGAGGGGAAGCCCTAACAATGGACTGGTCCATGAAAAAAAGAAATACAGGGAAGACCACAGCTTTCTGTGGCAGGAATTTAGGAGCTTGGTGACCCTTCCTCCTGTTTGTGCAGTTAAAGTGTATCAGAGGAAGAAGTAAGCTGATGACGTCGACCAGCTGGCCTCAACTTAATGTTAAAAACACAAAGCTGACAAAGCTTCAGCATGCTGATTAGTCATTTAATGGAGAAGTTGACTAAGATGTAATCAGTGTCATATCCGTAACTCTTTGTTTCAGTTTATTTTTAGCTCCATGTTAGTGCATTTGGAGAAAACCAGGAAAATTTATGACTAACTAATAAATTAGTTATTAAAATTATTGTTGATTTTTTTTTTCTGTTGATTTATTCATTCTGGTTTAAGCTTCTAAATGGAAAGATTTGCTGCTTATATACCAATATTTTTCTGGCTTCATGGTAGGACTGCACGATTTTGCATAAAATGAGAATCACGATTTTTTGGCTTAGAATTGAGATCACGATTCTCTCACGATTTTCTTTTCCAGTATAAATATTTATTGCACTTATTAACTGCACATCAACTTCGTAACAGTTGAGACTGAACAAAAAAACAATAAATAAACATAAAAACAACAAATGTCTCACGTTTTGTTGTTGCCGCAAAATGTTGTACTGCTTGAAATTCCGTCTCCACCGTTGCTCGACACTGCGTGTATAGAGCAGGTAGTGCAACAATAGAAAAATAGTTGCGGGACGGCACTGTGTAGCATTTGTCTAGGGTGTTGATCATTTTCCTAAATCCCTCGTTTTGCACAGTGTTGATGGGAGCCATATCTTTGGTCAGGTCATAAGTAATAGCCTCCGTAATTTCTTTGTGCCTGCGGGAGTTCGACGTGTATAGGGAAGCGCTGTATAAGGTTCCCGTTATTGATGTTTGGGTGGTTGACCGGGACGGATTTTCTCCTGTTACTTTCTCGTCATCCCTGACTTGTTCTCCGTTGTTTTTTCCCTGCTAATTTTAGCATCACACAGCACAGCTTCTGTATCACGTGGTATAAGGCTCCGCCCTTGTCATTTGTTGAGCAGGAAGAGTGAGCGCTTGTTTTCATGCAGATTACATCCCGGATCAAAATGCGGTACAATCGTGGTCGTCGTCTTTTTTTTCTTTTTTTTTAAAGTATGAATCGAGATCGCGATTTTCTAACGATTAATCGTGCAGCCCTACTTCATGGTGTAGTCGTTTACACATTTACTCAACAATTGAAAGATCCCGTGACCCAAATCCCTCTGGGATTGTGTAAGGAAAGGCATCTGGTGTAAAAGAAATGTGCCAGATCAAATATGTGGCAACTCCTTATTAACAAGGCAGCAACTGAAAGCAACTACTTCTTATTCTTAATTGAATTTCTTTGAGTTTTGGATTGTTGGACATGTCAGAAAAAAAGAAAACACAGCAGCTTGACTTTATAACCCTTTTCCTGGGATTCACAGACAAAATCAATTACTCGGATAACACATCCTTTTCAAAGAATGTGGTGTAGATCCACACCCAAATGCAATGAGCTCTTTCTTTCCTCCACCTCACCAATTTTTCTTGAATTAAGCCTGGTAGTTTTTGCGTAATCCCACTGACATACAGACAGACAAATAAAAGCCCAGCAGTGATGACATTCCTCTACCTTGGGTCTCCCTTCTGGGGGAAGAATAGTTATTCGCAGTCCTAACTGTTGCCTGGAAATAGGGAAACTTGATGCCTTTTCAGAAGAATGCTGTAGAGGTGCTCATTTGAGATAAATGTCTAAACACAGTGTGTATTCTCCTCTTACTGACCCTGGGAGATGCAGGCTGGAGGACTTGGTTTTGTTTTGATTTCCTGTCTTCTGGGGCATGTTTAGAGTTGAGTTCCTGCCCCACCTAGAGCTAATATGACTACCAGAAAATCCCCATCAGACTGCTCCACCCCCCTCCTTCTATGATGACAACCCCCTGCCTCTCCCTAGATCTCCCCAGCCCCCCACGCACACTGGAATTTAACCTTCCTGACCCCAGCACTGAACAATAGCGGACCCCCACACACTTAATCTCTCCTCCTGTCTTTCTTTTGGTTTTGATATGATGATAATGACAGTTTCTCTGAAGTACAGAGTCATCATCAGTCATCTGTACAGATAAAGATGAGATGCAGCTGCTGCTCTGCTCATAAAGTTGCCACTTTCATCATTTTACTGTTTTCAAACTTTTCTTATCTAGACTCACCTGCTAGTTTATCACCTTCCGCTAGTTATGCAGTCTTTTCCTTCACCTGAAGTTTGATGACAGAGAGCAAATTATTACAGAGTCGGCTTCAGAGCATGTGAAATGGACAGGCAGCTGACGTGCAGTGTCCACAAAACACAGGTTATAAACTGAAATTCACAGTAAGATGCATTATATGTGTATTTAAAAGAGTGCTACAGGAGGCAATAAACTCATCCTCTGAAAACCTAGACAGGCTACACAGTTTAAGGATAGATAAGCTAATTCATTATTCATCATGATTCATCCATCCATCCATCTTTTTCAGCCAATTAAGGCTTACAAGAGGGTGGGACCCTATCCCAGCTCCAATGGGGCGAGGGGTGCAATTGCCAGTTTATCACAGGACTAGCACAGAGACAGACCATTTGCACTCCCACTCACATCTTCTTCATGATCTAGTATCCATGATTACAAGCAAACTAGCTTCACGTGCTGATCGTTCCAAAGACACTTCCCAAAGTTTCACTTGCATAGACCCATGCACTCCAAAATCAGCACCCTTAGCTGTACTACTTACTGAGATTGCTGCCAAAGCAGAGACTGTTCAGAGAATAATTAACTTGAGCTTGAGCTGCAATAACTGACTAGAAAGAAGTCAGTTGAGGGGGGCAGAGTGACCCCACCCCCAATAACACAAAGGTCACATTATCATTTAACACCAACAAAGCTGCAGCCTTCAAAATGACCAAGTAGTGGACAGTAAAGCTGTCTAATATAGCTCATTAAGATTTAAAGGTAAGTTTTGTTAAAGACTGTAGTTTAGCTGTAGTTAAAAAGTTAATAATAAAATCGCAACTAAGTAGTGGTGTAAAGCCTAATCAGATCTTTGACTTACTAACCAAGTAAAATTGATGCAAATCAGTTCTGACATTAAACATATTGGCTCCTCTCATTGTTGTTACATAATTTATTGATTAACAAATATGTTAAAGGTTTAATTTTGTTTAAATGGGACGGATTTTAATGCTTGTAGTGTGTTTTCAGATCTGGCGCTTATATTGGTTGGACTAAAAAATGAGTCTGTAAACTCTGTATTTCATTCTGCAGAATAGGTGGAACTGACTTGCTTAAGTTAGCATCGTGCATATTTACCATTTGCATGACTTAATAGTCAAACTGAACTGATATGTCCATTTTTAGTAGATTAACAAAAGCACCTGTGCTTTATTCTTTTTGCTTGTATGTGTCCATCAGTGTGCGTGTGTGACAGTGTGCATGTCTCAGTGCAGAAGGAAAAGCAGTATGCAATCCTCTTCCAGTCCGTGGTCCTCTCGTGTCAGTACCAGACGTCCTCCGTCCAGCTCCCGGTGGTGCAGTGGTGGTACAAGTCCTACTGTCGAGACCACATGCAGGAGTCCTTCTCCCTTTCGGAGACCCTGGGCATCAAGACCTCAGCGCTGGGACCCAAGTCCCACCTGGAGTGCTCTGACAACACCCGCACAGTTCGGGTAGTGGCATCGTCCCAGGGAGCCTCCATGACGCTGGCTGAGCACTACAAAGGCAGAGACATCAGCATCATAAACAGTAATGTCGCCACTTTTATCCTCAGTGAAATAAGGTGAAAGACTCTGCAGCTGTTTGATCGTCACACATGAGTCAGAGCTGACGGGGTTTTTTATAAATAAATCTCTTCTGCTCCAGTCCTACAAGAATGGCGGTACCACACAGAGGCCCCCGCCCTCGCGCCCATTCATATGTGGGCTTCTTATCAGGACAAAACACGTCTGCCATTTAAATGTGTCAACAACGGCCTCCTGTTGTCACAAAATCCAATAACAATAAAGGCCAAAGGAAATACATGTAGGCCGATAATGACTTTCTTTATGTTTGGCAGTATTTTTTTCATTACTGACATTAAAAACAAACAACTGACTTCGGGACCCTTAACAAATTTTCTTCACATCCAGATAGTTTGTGGTGTTTTGTTAAGAACATGACTTACATTTCCTCGCATTTCAACTGAACATGTTTTTGTCAAGACATGACATTCTCCCTCCCCTTTTTCAGTATTGAGTCCAAACGTGAATTACAGATTTTGGATCTTTAGATGAATTCAGACTTTTTGATTTATAATTCTAACAAAGAGACAAGCATAACCGGGAAAATACTCTCACTTCCCACTGAACAATCAATAGCATGTCATCGATCTTAAAAGAGTTCCAGTTCATAGTCCTCAAATTTTGGGCCACAGTCTTATTGGGTGGCGTCAGTGTTAAATGATTCCGCTTGAATTTTAAAAATGCAGCATTAAAAAGTTTGCTTTGTGAACACGTTGTGCCATTTGACATATTAATATTTGTAAATATGTAGAAATATAATCTTTGTCCTTGTTTTGTAATCTGTGCAGAAGCAGACCTGCGTATTGGGGAGCTGCAGTGGGGCGACAGCGGGGTGTATTTCTGCAAAGTTGTGATCGCTGATGATCTGGAGGGGAAGAACGAGGATCAGGTGGAATTACTGGTGCTTGGTAAGCATGCGAGAAAGTTAACCTATATTTTTCTATTTGTTTGTTTGTTTGGGAGTTTTTTCCTGCACGTTGTTGGTAAAGGTTTTAGAAGTGGTCTCTTAATTGTGCTGCATTCCCGAGTGCCCTTACTACGGTTTCCATGGAAACAGCTAAATGGTGTTTCCCTCTTTACATGCCCTCGATCCTCTGTAACGGACTCTATTCTTTAGCCGGTCGCACGCTTTAGAGAGCCGCTGTGGAGCCGTTACATCTCAGGTCAGTTACACAGTATGTCAGGAGGCTCAAAGACTGCAGGGGAGCTTCAGCTGAACAACAGCGAGCGTGTTTGTCTGTGTGGCGTTTGCTCATTGGGGAGTATCACTGGTTAATCATTATACATACCTCCCAAATCTTCACTAAACTGCCAACACTTCAGCACTAAGATCAGAGAGTCATGACTTACTGTAAATCTTGAAGTAGCATTTTCACTACGTAAGATTGTCTTTTTGTTTAACCCAGACTATAAGATGTTGAACTTGGTAATATGTATTTTCAGACCAAACAAGAGCTTGTTAACGGTCCCCCTCCAAGCATTGATGTATTCAATACAGTTAGATGAAAATATTCCCTTCATATCAGCAAAAGCTGAGCCTTTTGCCTCAATTAGCATGTACAGTGTGGGATATGTAAATTAATCCCTCCCCTTTCCTGCTGTCCCTCCCCTTCCTATCCCTTTACTTTTTCAAGCTTTACTTAGTAGTTCTCACACACAATGCCAAAATATCTGGAGGCTGCTGTTTTGGTGGAGCGTTCAAAGCCCTTTAAAAAATCCACAGTAGGTTGTGCTCATGGGACAACAGCTAAGTGCTAACTGCCAACACAAATCATTCAGATGAATTAGCACTCACTTTTACTGCTTATAGTAACAGTAATGTTAACTTCACTCGTCCTGTCTCTCTGCTCCTTTGCTCTGCATGTGTCTGTTTCACCATCACACACAAGGAGCTAAAAGGCAAACACACAGAGTGAAACATAGAGCAGATGATGGCAGTAGAAGTCGTGCACATGTAGACATGCACATGTAGATATGAGGATATTATCGAACAACTAATAATAGCATCCTTCTTTTGTTGGATAAACTTCCCAACTGTGACATCAGAGAGATTAGCCAACTCTTCCTGGTTGATAGGATTGGTTTCTTTGGTCTGTTGCCTATGAACCCTGACTGTGTGAATGAATATATCTGAAGCAACATTCCAGATACCTTGGAACTGGAATACAGGAAGTCGGGAGTGATGTCACTCCTGAGTTAGCAAGTTCCAGAAAAAGCCAGGGAAAACAGGATTGTTAGCTCAGGGTTGATGGGACTGCTCCGACTTTCTGAGGTGAGGAGGTGTTCCAGATTCAAATTCCGACTGGTAACTTTGGAATTCCAACTTCTGACTTATACAGGAACACAGCATACTGCTTCGATGTTGCTGTTGCGCTGCACTTCCAGGATCAAAAAGTCTACTTGGTTGTTTGTTTTGCTTGTGATATGAAATAAATACGACTAAAACACTTAAAAAAATAACTGATGGTGTGATCTGTTAGTTACTTTTCTCCCTTTATGTTAGGCCAGCCTGATGCTTATGAAGTCTGCTTATTCATGTAGCCCTCTTTAGTTTAGCACTAATCTGATTACAGTCTTCTCCCAGGAGAGAAGAAGGGGCTTAAACGTGTGAGAATAACAAGACTCATTTGGCTTTAGTGCTGAACTTCTTAGCTTGTGCATGTTGTAATTTTGAAGTTAGAATTAGAAAGTGTGTAAAACTTTTTCTGTGCCAAACTGGTTGTTTTTAAAAGTTTCTGGTACTTATATTCAACTTTCTTCACCAGCGTTACTACAAAACTGCTGCTTGGCTCTAACTCCATATTTAGGCTACAGTTCAAATATGAAAGCACATGATCAAAAAAACATTCTTTGCGTGTTCTTTTGCTCACCAGCACCTTGAACGCTGATAACATTTACTCAGTTCTCTTTCACACTCACTCCCCTTCCCTCCCTTTTGCCTTGCAAAATCTTCTCATGCACTCCTCCATTTCCAGTGTTGGGAAGGTTACTTTTAAAATGTATTCCATTACAGAATACATGCCCCAAAATGTATTCTGTAACGTATTCCGTTACGTTACTCAATGACAGTAACGTATTCTGAATACTTTGGATTACTTAATATATTATCATGCTTTTTACAACAACGTGAATGTACTATTGCTGTGTGATTTATTACTATTACTGAAGGTCCACGACTCCGAGCTGTAGTAAAGGGACCTCTGACTAATACGGCGGGGTCCCTGTCGGCTGGTAGCCGAAAAATAGCTTTACTTTGTTGTGTGGGTCAACTTTTCTTGCGAGAGACAGAGAGAGGCGTTGAAAGGCTGCTCCAACGGAACTTATTGTTTTCGGAGGAAAACACGAACACGGTGTACAGTCGAGTCTTAATAGCTTACTTACAACTGGGCTCGTCAGGCACTCTTCTTGGCTGCAGTGGTTATTATTATATTTACATGCTTCCAGCTCCCGTTTTTCCTCAATGACAACTCGTACCTTTCCACTCGCCTTTTTCTCCCTCCTCGCGCTCACAGACCCATAACGTGTATGGCAGTGCATTCTCCCTGCAACACGGACTACACTGCCCATGATGCTACATTCTTGTAGCATTCTGCCTGTTAGCTTAGCACAACAACAACGAAAATGCGCTCTCTCACCCAAGAAACACACAGTCGCAGAGAGAGAGAGAGCGTCGCCCTGTAACCATGGCAACCGTAATGCTGCCGCCTGGAACAAAAGAACATAGCTGTCAAACAAAACCCAAACAGTCCTGACCCGCGACAATATGAAACAGGAAAGTACCGCAGTGTAATCCATTTATTTCAACAAAGTAACTGTATTCTGAATACCACCCTTTTAAACGGTAACTGTAACGGAATACAGTTACTCATATTTTGTATTTTAAATACGTAACGGCGGTACATGTATTCCGTTACTCCCCAACACTGTCCATTTCTTACTCGTCGACCTCCCCTCCCTCTCGGAGCTGCACAGCTCCTCAGCTCTCTCAGGTTACGGATGGTATGCAGTCAAGTGAGGCAGGGCCAAGGTAGCAAGGCTGTTTTTTTCCCCACTCCTTAATAAGCGCTTACTCAGCACACTCTGCAGCCTCAGTACCAGGGGTTGTTTAGTCTACCAGTGTTGCCATGTCAGACAGTAACCAGTCTTTACTGTAATCAGGGTTTTCAGACCTCATAATAAGCACATTAAAAACATCCGTAGCTGACTCCTGCACACCTGTTGCTGATCCCTTTCTGTATTCAGCGAGTAATTTCCTTGAATTTTTGTTCTGATTTTGACCTTTATGTCATACATATTGAGCACAACAGGCACATTGTTTCACAGCAGCGCGACTTGCATGACCTTGTTTTGACGAGCTTGCGCGGTAAATTGTTGTCCTGGTGCCATCAGTGTCCCAGTTTCCAAACCTCCCTGTCTGTTGCCTCTCACGTCTCAGTTGCTTGCATGTGTTTGGGTGTCTGCATGCATGTAAAATGATTAACAGCATTCAGTTAACAGTGTGCAGTTTTAATGTTAATGCTGAGACACGTCGACTGTGCATGGCATCAAAGAAAAAGGCTTTAATAGTTTTTTTAAGTTTTACTTTATTTTATTTAGCTTTTTTGTGTGTTTAGTTCCCTCTGTGTTTCCCTATCTGTTGTCTTGATGCATGCTCAATCATCCAGGTAAGTAAATCCCAAAAGGTTGATTCTGTTCATCTGGACGTAGCGTTTTCAGTGGGAGAAACGTTTCCTCACTCATCCAAGTGACTTCTTCCGTCTCAGCTGACTTCAGGTTTCCCCAACCTTATAAACAGTACATTTGCACAATAACTGGGCCTTGTTTCAGTTATTGTGCAAATTTACTGTTATTGTGCAGATGAAGAGAATCAACCTTTTGGGATCCCTATCTGTTGCTCCCTCTGTCTCATCTTTCTGGTTAGTGCCTTTGCCCTCCTGTGCTCCCTTTCATCTGACATCTTGTTAGTGTTAGTTTTTGTGTTGCAGTGTAATTGTCTCTTGTGTTTTTTCCTGATTTCTTTGAAGGTTGGTTTTCTTTCATGTCAGGTTTTACTGGCTCCTTTGTGATTATCCTGATTGTCTTTACCCCTGTCTTGTTCCAATCAGCCCCCAGTGTATAAATAGTCCTGTCTTCCTTTGTATTTGCTATAATCACCTTTTAGACTCTGTGTTGGTGTTTGGGAGTTTCTCTTAGCTTAGCCTCCTTGTGGCCCTTTCTATTTTGTGTTTCCTTTAGTCTCAGTTCAACTATACCTATTAATTTGCCAGCAGCTAATAAAGGCTTGCTTTTTGTTAGTCTACCTCTTGCTGTCTGGCACGTGGGTCATATTGTAGTTCAAGAGATCAGAGCGGGATCTCTGGGAACAATGAATTTTATGTTATTATTAGGGGTGCAACGATACACAAAATTCACGGTTCAGTTCGTTTCGATACTTTGGTGTCACGGTTCGATATTTTTTCGATACAAAAAAATTTTTCATGTCAAGTTATTAAAATTATAAATATTTCTTTTAACTCAAAAGTACAGTTTTTAAATTAAATGTTGCTGAAACAACAAAATAACAAAAAAAAATGTATCTGATGGAGAAATCGCTCATATGTGGAAACGAGAGTTTATTACAGATATATGGCTCTTTCCAAAATAAAAGCTATTTTGTCGACAGCAATAAAAGTAGCGATTGCCCTCTCTATCTCTTTCATGTTCTAACAGCTGTCTAATTGAGTCGGGTAAGGTTTGCAGCATGCGTGCTTGTTGTTGTTTTTGTCTGCTTCCACTTGTCTTTGCACTAGCGTGATGTCGGCGTAAATGTGCAGTCATATTCGTTGTGTTCCCACCAATTTAATTGAGCATTGTGTGGCACATCCGACACACTGTTGTACTTTTGTCCACGATGTGCTTAAGTAGGGTCATTCTTCACATGAAAACCAAAATAGTTCCAAACTCCAGATCTGAATGACGGTGGAGGAGGTTCAATTTCGGGTAATAATAATAATAACGGATTGGATTTATATAGCGCTTTTCAAGGCACCCAAAGCGCTTTACAATACCACTATTCATTCACTCTCACATTCATACAGTAGAGTTGAGGCAGTTGCCATGCTAACTTGAGTGAATGCATATGGGTGGCGCTCAGTGGATCTGCGCTTGAACGCAGATCCACTGAGCCCTCAACACAGACGGCATCGTCAGAAGAAAAGTTGACCAAATAAATTTAAAATTTTGTATCGTTCAATACATATGCGTACCGAAAGCACTGTATCGAACGGTTCAATACAGATACATGTATTGTTACACCCCTAGTTATTATCTATATAAAACATCCTGGTGGTACAAATGGGAAGTAAATGGACCTCCAGATCAAAAAGGGTCAAACTTTTGGGATGTGAACATGTGAACCACATGTCACGGGAGTCCATCTAATAGACATTTCAGTTTGTCACAGACAGCATGGTCAACAACAAACGTCTTCATTGATAAGTTTGATATTTTCTAGATGCAGACCCATTTTTTCATACTTAAACTTTCATTCCCCAAATAGTGCATGACCATTAATCATCTGCCTTCTGCCAAATTTGCTAATTTGCCTGACCTTTTGACTCCCGCTTCCCGCTTCCTCTGCCGGCCTTCACCTGTCCTCTCCCTCTCTCTGCAGGCAGGACAGGTGAGCAGCAAGATCTACTCCCTGAGTTTGATTTGGAGATTATGCCAGGTACGGTCCCTACGCTGCATGTCTGTCTCTCTGCCTGGCATTTTCCAGCTTTTCTATTGCCTCCTGATGTTTCTAATTCCAACTGACGAGATAAAACTCTCTTTGACTAACAAATGTACATTCACTTGTTAGAAATTTGACTGAATAAACATGACAGCCTTGTAGCTGGAGCTTCTACGCCCGATATGAACACAGTTAGTGAAGCTACATGAAGCCAAATTCACAGAGTTGTAGTTGTTATTGTTTACCTCCAGTTATGATTTCAAATTTCACAGGGGAAATGTGTTGTTAGTGAGTGGATTTTGACTCTTGGCACACCCTGAGGAAGTCTGTTGTTATGGTTTGGATGGTTCAAAGATGTGAGAACGGATAAAAGTAACTCTGATTTCCTTTGATATCCCCTAAAGTTTCCTGTTTGTAGGGTTCTGTTGTCCGGGTACATCAGTGGAGGAGAGCGCCAAACATCAGCTTTTTTTAATAGAAAAAACAGAGACTGGGTTTATTTTTTTGTCCAAAATCTTTGTCAGTTATAACATTTCAGCAATTCAAATGCTGAGATCTGAAATAAACAAAGACATTTCAAAAAAGACTGTGAACTTCGGAGAACAATTTTCAGCCCTTTGGCTGAATTTCTTCACTCAGCTTCATTTTTTTTCTTTAACGTAACGTTAGTGATATTGAGCTTTTGTCACAAACTGCACAAATCCTTTTGAGTTTGGCCCAGTCTGACTTATTTTAATGGTTGTGGCCATATTTCAGTTGCATCTAGTTACCACTAGATATGACTGTTATGTGAAAATCTTGGTTTTGCTGACCTCCACTGGTTGAACTTCTCACTTTGGTGTAGTGATGTTAAATCACTGTTCAGAGTGTTTAATCATTGACTGTTACCTTTTTTTTTTGTATGTATGTAAATCAGAATGGGCGTTTGTGGGATCTGTTGTCCTGGGCAGCATCTTGCTCCTGCTGTTGTTGGGGATCTGCTGGTGCCAGTGCTGTCCTCACTCCTGCTGCTGCTACGTCCGCTGCTGCTGCTGCCCTGACACCTGCTGCTGCCCACGACACCGTGAGTAACACAAACAACCCAATGACTGTCCTGCATCCTCTTTAAAAAAAATGAATGTCCTTTTTTTAATTGAATATCCCCATTCTTTAACATCAACAATGAAAGTGTGTTGTTTATGCAGTGTATGAAGCGGGGAAGATGGCAAAGAGCAGACAGCCTGCTGCTCAGGTCCCTGTGTATCCCTATTACATTCCTGGTATACCTACTGTGGTCCCTGTGGCCTCTTCCTCTTACACGGACACAAAGATCAACTCGATCCCCTCAGTGGAGAATAACCTGTCTGGAGGTGAGTAGTAGAGGAAGAATTCAAATGGTTCCTGAAAGATGAGAATTATTTTGTAATTTTACAGGTAAAATTTCAAAATAAGTTATAGGCCGCCTGTATGCAAAATATATTTAATATTTGCATATGGTAGTTACGTGTTGTTTATTGTGCTCATAGTTTATTGATGGAAATTCTAATTTCACCTTTGTGATTTGTAATAAAATAATCAAAATTATTAAAACCCCAAAACCGATTAAATACTTTGTCAAATCTTACTGCTATTATTATTATTATTATTATTATTATTATTATTATTATTATTATTATTATTCAAAAAATAGATGAAAATGAACAACTTAACTGATTTCTTTGGAAATGACTTCTTTGCTGGTACTGTTGGAGGATGGGGTCAAAATGACTGGGATCAGCGGTTCTAGTGTTGAAAGTTCAATAACTGTTTTTAACGCTTTTGGAGAGGCAAAAACAATATTGATGAGCTCAGTATTCACTCTTCTTTATCACTGCTTTTGAGCTCTAAAACCTTCTCTGAGGACTATTTGAACAAGTGGTGTAATTAACGTTATTTATAGTCTTACATAGAAACGTCAGTGACAGCTGCCTTTTTCTCTTCATCAAACACTGACACGACTAACCTTCATTTCATCCATCATCCTTGTCTCTACAGTGAAAAGTCTGAATGTCTGAAATGTCTGAAGAAATGTTCTTCTCTTTTTCCTTTTTTTGAATTTAATCCGTTATTAACACGTAAGGTTGTTTTGTCTCGTATACTTTGCACACTCAAGAGTGTTTGTGTGCGTCCTTGCATGGTTTTGTTTTTCTCAATCTATCTATAGGTGTGTGTGTGTGTGTGTGTGTGTGTGTGTGTGTGTGTGTGTGTGTGTGTGTGTGTGTGTTGACATTCACAGTGCGCAGTGGTTACCAGCTCAAAGCCAGTCCAGCCCAGGACTCAATAAAAGTTCTGTACTACATAGAGAAGGAGCTGGCTCAGTTTCCGCGCAGCAAGATGGCAGCATTCAAATGTAAGCCTGCACAGATTAGGCTAGTTTCTTTAATCTGTGTGGCAGTGTGTGCGTTTATATGTATGTATGTGCTTTATGTGCATGGTTTGTGGGAATTAAATCTTACTAGTTGCCGTCTAATCCTTTCATATTTGAAAAAAACAACATCTGTCCCTTTTTTCTCATTCACAAATTGCAAGGTTAACTTGTGGAGTCATGCTTTTTCATGAGTTTGAAAACACACAGTCATGTGAAAATATGTGAAGCACATCTTCTTTTCTCAGCTTTGTCAAGTCAGAGTTGTCTGTGTCTCTTTTTCTACCTTGCTAAATCACCATGGTAACGTATACTGAACATATAGTCTGGTTAGAACCAGGTTATGTTCAGAGTTTTGGCTTAAAATTGTCATTTTAACGGATTCTTTTATTTTGCTGCATGGTTCAAGTGGAATAAAGACTCTTCTGGGGAAATATGTAATTTGTTAAGCCGTACTTAACAGATGAGTTGAGTAGTCATTATTATCTGATAATGTCTCTGTCTGGAGTAAGTGACACTCACAGGGATTGTTTTGTGTAGGAGTGAGTTTTATGATCTGTGAAACGCCCCTTTTTATGGGAGTGCACACAGAGGCATTACAGAGAAATCCACCATCATGATACCTGTTATCTCCAACGTGGGATTTAGGTTTTGTCGACTCAGCTAAAGCCAAAAAAAAAAAAAAAAAGCCTGTCTGTGTAGAATTTCCTTTGTAATATTCCCATCATTGTCACTGCAACCAAGTGAAAAATCACCACCTCTCCACCAGAGTGCTTCACAGCTGCTATGAGGTGTTTGTGCTGATATATGTTGATTTGCTTTTCTCCAAACGTGACGCTTTAAAGCCAGACAACTCCGCTTTGGTTCCATCTGTCATAAAGGCTGTATGAGGCAGGCAGGATTGAAAAGCCAAAATGCAGACTCTCAAGCAGGACTGAGCTCAAAACTCAGCTCTATTGCTGGAAATACAAAGGACATGAAACCAAACTGGGAGAAACTAGAAACTAAACTGACAGGCAGAACACACAGCATTAAGGGAGATCACAACACTGGACAGAGGGAGACACAGACAATATATACACACAAGAGGGAATCAGGGCGAAGAGGAAACACCTGGGGAACACAGCTGGACCTAATCTAATTGACGAGACAGGGGACAAAACATGTTGCAGACAATACTGGAGACTATCAAAGTAAAACAGGAAGTACGAGAAACACACACTATGATGCAGACTGACTAGGTACAGGGAACAGAGGGAGCGAGACACACATTGAGCGAGGGAGACGTAAACACAAATGACACAAACAGACTCACACGCAAGACACAGCGATGAGACAAACACGCAAGATGAGTTTCAAAGATAAGAAACCAAAACCTGGAAATACAAGTAAACATAAACATAAATGAATAAAACTCAAGACTAAATCTGTATAAACTTGAACTTAAATCATCACTAGAAAAATTTGCATTTCCTGCGAAAATGCAGTGTGGATGCTTTAAAGCTGAAGCTGTATGCAAAAACTAGCTGAAAAAGCTGAAAAGTTGCAGAAATTGTAAAAACTTTGCAGAAGCAAAAGAAGTTTGCTAAAATGGAATAACTTAGCAGAACTGCAATATCTTAGAGGAAACATAATACTTGGCAGAAATACAATAGCATAGCAGAATTTAGCAGAAATATTGTAACTTACCAGAAACATGATAACTTCTCAAAAATACAAGAATTTAGGAGAAATAGTATAAGATAACAGAAAGAATATATTTAGCCAAAAATACTTAAACATTACAGAAACACTATGATTTAGAAAAATAGTACAACAGAGCAGAAATATTGTGATTTACCAGAGACACTGTGATGAACTATGAATATTGTAATTTTAAATTGAGACTATGTTTTAGCACAAATATTATAATTTGGCAGAAATACTATAATTTAGCAGAAATACTATATTAAGCACAAATCCTATAAAAAGCAGAAATGGTATGATTAAGCACAAATACTACATTTAGTAGAAATACTTTGTTTTAGCACAAATCCCATAAAAAGCAGAAATACTGTACTATGATTTAGTAGAAAAACTATAATTAATCAGAAATACTAAATTTAGCATAAATACTATATTAAGCACAAATACTATGAAAAGCAGAAATAGTATGATTAAGCATAAATACTACATTTAGCAGAAATACTATATTAAGCACAAATCCTATAAAAGCAGAAATAGTATATTAAGCACAAATCTTATAAAATAGCAGAAATAGTATGATTTAGCACAATAGTAATAAGTTAAACAGAAAAATTGGAAAAGCAAAATGGACAGCTGAAAAAATGCTGAACATGCTGAGGGTCCCTCAAATATACTTGTTAAATGACAAAAATCTGCAAAAAAATTTATTACAGCCACACAATCACAAATATGTACACATGAGGAAACACACATGCACAGAGAGACCCACACACAAGATCCAATTCAGTCAACCAGTCTAAATATATTGAATTTAAATCTTAGAATGAGATCATCCCATTAAAAGCCTTTCTCTCGCTCTCTCTCTCTCTCTCTCTCTCTCTCTGTCACACACACACACACACACACACACACACACACACACACAGGGAGAGAGAAGTAAGTTTCTAGGTCAGCCTGGGAGCTGGTGAATTTGAATCCACCAATCAGAGAGGCTGTGCACTTTTCCCCACCAAAACAGGTGCATCTGTTTACACACGCAGCAGCACAGAGAGACACAGGATTTTTGCAGTCTATTTCTCATAGTGACGACTCCCCTCAAACAAATGACCGTAATTTCCTAACCGTAGGGGCTAGAACGGTCATTCTTACACCGTTTTGTTCAGAAGAGATGGGGGAATCTTCAAGTGTTGACAATTTAATATTAAAATATGAATTTTTAGAGATATATGACATGGATGACTTGTTGACTTAGAAGCCACGAATTCCCCAATATGCAAATTTGAATGCCTGAGACCACATATGTGATTGGCTGGCTGGGAAGCCGTGCAGGCCCTGATTTGTGGATTTGAATTCCTCAGCCCTCAGATATGATTGGCTGGCTTAGAAGCCACGAAGGCCCCAATATGCAAATTTGAATGCCTCAGGACACTTATTTGATTGGCTGGGAAACTGTGCAGGCCCTGATTTGAAAATTTGAATGTCTCAGTCCTCACAGAGGATTGGCTGCCTGGGGACCTGGCAGAAATATATAGAAATACTATTATTAAGCATAAATACTACATTTAGTAGAAATACTATGTTTTAGCACAAATATTATAAAAAGAAGAAAAACTATAATTTAGCAGAAATACTATATTAAGCACAAATCCTATAAAAAGCAGAAATACTATAATTTAGAACAAATAGTATAAAAAGCAGAAATACTATAATTTAGCAGAAATACTATGTTAAGCACAAATCCTATAAAAAGCAGAAATACTATAATTTAGCAGAAATACTATGTTAGGCACAAATCCTATAAAAAGCAGAAATACTATAATTTAGCAGAAATACTATATTAGGCATAAATCCTATGAAAAGCAGAAATAGTATGATTTAGCAGAAATACTGTATTTAGCACAAGTACCGAAAAGTACCAGAAATACTATGATTTAGCAGAATAGTAATAACTTATTGAAACACAAATGCACAGAGGGACACACAAACACAGGCTCTAATCCAGTCAAACAGTCTAACTATGTTCAATTTAAATCCTACAATGACATGCTGTCAAATAAGGGCAGGGTCCTCTCTCTCCCACTAAACACACACACACACACACACACACACACACACACACACACACACACACGGAGAGAGGACTAAGTTTCTAGGTCAGCCTGGGAGCTGCTGAATTTGAATCCACCAATCAGAGAGGCTGTTTACGTTTTCCCGCCAAAACAGGTGCATCTTTTTACACACGCAGCACAGAGACATAGACCTGCTTCTTTCAGTTTATTTCACATAGTGAGGATTCCCCTCAAACAAATGACCATAATTTCCTAACCATAGGGGCTAGAGCGGTCATTCTTACACCGTTTTGTTCAGAAGAGATGGGGGAATCTTCAAGTGTTGACAATTTATCATTAAAATATGAATTTTTAGAGATATATGACATGGATGACTTGTTGACTTAGAAGCCACGAATTCCCCAATATGCAAATTTGAATACCTGGAGCCCACATACATGATTGGCTGGCTGGGAAGCTGTGCAGGCCCTGATTTGTGGATTTGAATTCCTCAGCCCTCAGATATGATTGGCTGGCTTAGAAGCCATGAAGGCCCCAATATGCAAATTTGAATGCCTCAGGACACATATATGATTGGCTGGGAAGCCGTGCAGGCCCTGATTTGAAAATTTGAATTTCTCAGTCCTCACAGAGGATTGGCTGCCTGGGGACCTGGCAGATATATATATAGAAATACTATGATTAAGCATAAATACTACATTTAGTAGAAATACTATGTTTTAGCACAAATACTATAAAAAGCAGAAATACTATAATTTAGCAGAAATACTATATTAAGCACAAATCCTATAAAAAGCAGAAATAGGATGATTAAGCATAAACACTACATTTAGTAGAAATACTATGTTTGAGCAAAAATCCTATAAAAAGCAGAAATACTATATTAGGCACAAATCCCATAAAAAGCAGAAATAGTATGATTAAGCATAAATACTACATTTAGTAGAAATACTATGTTTTAGCACAAATAGTATAAAAAGCAGAAATATTGTAATTTAGCAGAAATACTATATTAGGCACAAATCTTATAAAATAGCAGAAATAGTATTATTTAGCACAATAGTAATAAGTTAAACAGAAAAATTGGAAAAGCAAAATGGACAGCTAAAAAAAAATGCTGAACATGCTGAGGGTCCCTCAAATATACTTGTTAAATGAAAAAAATCAGCAAAAAAATGCACAGGGAGAGAGAAGTAAGTTTCTAGGTCAGCCTGGGAGCTGCTGAATTTGAATCCACCAATCAGAGAGCCTGTGTACTTTTTCCCGCCAAAACATGTGCCTCTTTTTACACACGCAGCACAGAGAGGCACAGGATTATTGCAGCCTATTTCTCATAGTGAGGACTCCCCTCAAACAAATGACCATAATTTCCAAACCGTAGGGGCTAGAGCGGTCATTCTTACACCGTTTTGTTCAGAAGAGATGGGGGAATCTTCCAGTGTTTACAATTTATCATTAAAATATGAATTATTAAAGATATTTGACTTGTAATGCACCATAACTGAGTAGAGCGAAGCAAAAACTGCCTTGACTTGCCCTCAAACAACGCTTTCTAACTCGAAATCTATTTGGAGTATCGATATCATTCTTTCACCGTAAGAGACAGCAGGCTTTGGTGAACAATCATGGAAATTTTCAGGTCTCTGTGGAAATCCAACAAAAAGTTATGACGAGAGAAAAAAGTGGTTCATTTCCACAGTTTGAAATCTGAAGAAATCTGAGCGAAGGACGAATTTCCTACCCTCAAACAAGTCCAACTCATTTCAGAACGGTAATAGGTGAGAAAGAAATTCTTGAATTGTGAGCGTCAGGGGTGTCTGAAGATATTCGGGGACAAGCCTCATGTCTTAACTTTGCTTCGTTAAGGAGATATGACGATTCGAATATGCCTCTCATTACAGAAATCCAGCGGTGATTTTGAACAAGCTCTCCATTCACTTTATATGGAGAGTTTTCTGACCTTGTGTTAGTCTGAGGAGATTTGCAAAAATTCTATAAATCCCACAACAATGATGGTGACATTTTCTGAAAGCCAGCAAAAATACCTACGTTTTGATGTATAATTTGTGGAAGTTGAGTGAAAATTGAGCAAGTAGCAGGAAGTTGTTCGGACATGAAGTGAAAATTGCAAAACCTTCAGTGGCACACTGGAAGCCAAGAGCATAGCAACCATAACAACACATGTATTTTGTGAAAAATCAAAAAAATGAAACTCAAAACTTTAAGAGGCATAAAAGTAAAACGGTATAAGATTTGAAAAAGCTGAATCATACCTGAATAGCCCAATAATTTGTGAACATTTTAAAATTTGAATGGTTGTTCTAGGTGAAAGTATGAGGAAGTAGTTAAGTTTCAAAAACAAGCAAATTTTAGCAGAATTGCTGAAGTTTCCCATTCATTTCAATGGGACAAATTAAAGGAAAAAAGTGGAATATTTTAAAAAGTATAATAGTTAAAAATAGCAAAAGTCATAGCCGGAAAGAGCAAAAATAGCTGAATAGTTTAAAATTTGAACGGTGAAAATCGGCTGAAAATTGTGGAAGTAGTTCTACGGCGAAAAGTGTACGGAAGTCCTAAGAATAACTAGAAAAATTTGCATTTCCTGCGAAAATGCAGTGTGGATGCTTAAAGCTGAAGCTGTATGCAAAAAGTAGCTGAAAAAGCTGAAAAGTTGCAGAAATTGTAAAAACTTTGCAGAAGCAAAAGAACTTTGCTAAAATGGAATAACTTAGCAGAACTGCAATATCTTAGAGGAAACACAATACTTGGCAGAAATACAATAGCATAGCAGAATTTAGCAGAAATATTGTAACTTACCAGAAACATGATAACTTCTCAAAAATACAAGAATTTAGGAGAAATAGTATAAGATAACAGAAAGAATATATTTAGCCAAAAATACTTAAACATTACAGAAACACTATGATTTAGAAAAATAGTACAACAGAGCAGAAATATTGTGATTTACCAGAGACACTGTGATGAACTATGAATATTGTAATTTTAAATTGAGACTATGTTTTAGCACAAATATTATAATTTGGCAGAAATACTATAATTTAGCAGAAATACTATATTAAGCACAAATCCTATAAAAAGCAGAAATGGTATGATTAAGCACAAATACTACATTTAGTAGAAATACTTTGTTTTAGCACAAATCCCATAAAAAGCAGAAATACTGTACTATGATTTAGTAGAAAAACTATAATTAATCAGAAATACTAAATTTAGCAGAAATACTATATTAAGCACAAATCCTATAAAAGCAGAAATAGTATATTAAGCACAAATCTTATAAAATAGCAGAAATAGTATGATTTAGCACAATAGTAATAAGTTAAACAGAAAAATTGGAAAAGCAAAATGGACAGCTGAAAAAATGCTGAACATGCTGAGGGTCCCTCAAATATACTTGTTAAATGACAAAAATCTGCAAAAAAATTTATTACAGCCACACAATCACAAATATGTACACATGAGGAAACACACATGCACAGAGAGACCCACACACAAGATCCAATTCAGTCAACCAGTCTAAATATATTGAATTTAAATCTTAGAATGAGATCATCCCATTAAAAGCCTTTCTCTCTCTCTCTCTCTCTCTCTCTGTCACACACACACACAGACACACACAGACACACACACACAGACACACACACACACACACACACACAGGGAGAGAGAAGTAAGTTTCTAGGTCAGCCTGGGAGCTGGTGAATTTGAATCCACCAATCAGAGAGGCTGTGCACTTTTCCCCACCAAAACAGGTGCATCTGTTTACACACGCAGCAGCACAGAGAGACACAGGATTTTTGCAGTCTATTTCTCATAGTGACGACTCCCCTCAAACAAATGACCGTAATTTCCTAACCGTAGGGGCTAGAACGGTCATTCTTACACCGTTTTGTTCAGAAGAGATGGGGGAATCTTCAAGTGTTGACAATTTAATATTAAAATATGAATTTTTAGAGATATATGACATGGATGACTTGTTGACTTAGAAGCCACGAATTCCCCAATATGCAAATTTGAATGCATGAGACCACATATGTGATTGGCTGGCTGGGAAGCCGTGCAGGCCCTGATTTGTGGATTTGAATTCCTCAGCCCTCAGATATGATTGGCTGGCTTAGAAGCCACAAAGGCCCCAATATGCAAATTTGAATGCCTCAGGACACTTATTTGATTTGCTGGGAAACTGTGCAGGCCCTGATTTGAAAATTTGAATGTCTCAGTCCTCACAGAGGATTGGCTGCCTGGGGACCTGGCAGAAATATATAGAAATACTATTATTAAGCATAAATACTACATTTAGTAGAAATACTATGTTTTAGCACAAATATTATAAAAAGAAGAAAAACTATAATTTAGCAGAAATACTATATTAAGCACAAATCCTATAAAAAGCAGAAATACTATAATTTAGAACAAATAGTATAAAAAGCAGAAATACTATAATTTAGCAGAAATACTATGTTAGGCACAAATCCTATAAAAAGCAGAAATACTATAATTTAGCAGAAATACTATGTTAGGCACAAATCCTATAAAAAGCAGAAATACTATAATTTAGCAGAAATACTATATTAGGCATAAATCCTATGAAAAGCAGAAATAGTATGATTTAGCAGAAATACTGTATTTAGCACAAGTACCGAAAAGTACCAGAAATACTATGATTTAGCAGAATAGTAATAACTTATTGAAACACAAATGCACAGAGGGACACACAAACACAGGCTCTAATCCAGTCAACCAGTCTAACTATGTTCAATTTAAATCCTACAATGACATGCTGTCAAATAAGGGCAGGGTCCTCTCTCTCCCACTAAACACACACACACACACACACACACACACACACACACACACACACACACACAGGGAGAGAGGACTAAGTTTCTAGGTCAGCCTGGGAGCTGCTGAATTTGAATCCACCAATCAGAGAGGCTGTTTACGTTTTCCCGCCAAAACAGGTGCATCTTTTTACACACGCAGCACAGAGACATAGACCTGCTTCTTTCAGTTTATTTCACATAGTGAGGATTCCCCTCAAACAAATGACCATAATTTCCTAACCATAGGGGCTAGAGCGGTCATTCTTACACCGTTTTGTTCAGAAGAGATGGGGGAATCTTCAAGTGTTGACAATTTATCATTAAAATATGAATTTTTAGAGATATATGACATGGATGACTTGTTGACTTAGAAGCCACGAATTCCCCAATATGCAAATTTGAATACCTGGAGCCCACATACATGATTGGCTGGCTGGGAAGCTGTGCAGGCCCTGATTTGTGGATTTGAATTCCTCAGCCCTCAGATATGATTGGCTGGCTTAGAAGCCATGAAGGCCCCAATATGCAAATTTGAATGCCTCAGGACACATATATGATTGGCTGGGAAGCCGTGCAGGCCCTGATTTGAAAATTTGAATTTCTCAGTCCTCACAGAGGATTGGCTGCCTGGGGACCTGGCAGAAATATATAGAA
This sequence comes from Aulonocara stuartgranti, assembly GCF_965226115.1. Taxonomy (NCBI): domain Eukaryota; kingdom Metazoa; phylum Chordata; class Actinopteri; order Cichliformes; family Cichlidae; genus Aulonocara; species Aulonocara stuartgranti. The sequence goes on from NC_138952.1 coordinate 21,817,806, forward strand.
ATACTATGATTAAGCATAAATACTACATTTAGTAGAAATACTATGTTTTAGCACAAATACTATAAAAAGCAGAAATACTATAATTTAGCAGAAATACTATATTAAGCACAAATCCTATAAAAAGCAGAAATAGGATGATTAAGCATAAACACTACATTTAGTAGAAATACTATGTTTGAGCAAAAATCCTATAAAAAGCAGAAATACTATATTAGGCACAAATCCCATAAAAAGCAGAAATAGTATGATTAAGCATAAATACTACATTTAGTAGAAATACTATGTTTTAGCACAAATAGTATAAAAAGCAGAAATATTGTAATTTAGCAGAAATACTATATTAGGCACAAATCTTATAAAATAGCAGAAATAGTATTATTTAGCACAATAGTAATAAGTTAAACAGAAAAATTGGAAAAGCAAAATGGACAGCTGAAAAAATGCTGAACATGCTGAGGGTCCCTCAAATATACTTGTTAAATGAAAAAATCAGCAAAAAAATGCACAGGGAGAGAGAAGTAAGTTTCTAGGTCAGCCTGGGAGCTGCTGAATTTGAATCCACCAATCAGAGAGCCTGTGTACTTTTTCCCGCCAAAACATGTGCCTCTTTTTACACACGCAGCACAGAGAGGCACAGGATTATTGCAGCCTATTTCTCATAGTGAGGACTCCCCTCAAACAAATGACCATAATTTCCAAACCGTAGGGGCTAGAGCGGTCATTCTTACACCGTTTTGTTCAGAAGAGATGGGGGAATCTTCCAGTGTTTACAATTTATCATTAAAATATGAATTATTAAAGATATTTGACTTGTAATGCACCATAACTGAGTAGAGCGAAGCAAAAACTGCCTTGACTTGCCCTCAAACAACGCTTTCTAACTCGAAATCTATTTGGAGTATCGATATCATTCTTTCACCGTAAGAGACAGCAGGCTTTGGTGAACAATCATGGAAATTTTCAGGTCTCTGTGGAAATCCAACAAAAAGTTATGACGAGAGAAAAAAGTGGTTCATTTCCACAGTTTGAAATCTGAAGAAATCTGAGCGAAGGACGAATTTCCTACCCTCAAACAAGTCCAACTCATTTCAGAACGGTAATAGGTGAGAAAGAAATTCTTGAATTGTGAGCGTCAGGGGTGTCTGAAGATATTCGGGGACAAGCCTCATGTCTTAACTTTGCTTCGTTAAGGAGATATGACGATTCGAATATGCCTCTCATTACAGAAATCCAGCGGTGATTTTGAACAAGCTCTCCATTCACTTTATATGGAGAGTTTTCTGACCTTGTGTTAGTCTGAGGAGATTTGCAAAAATTCTATAAATCCCACAACAATGATGGTGACATTTTCTGAAAGCCAGCAAAAATACCTACGTTTTGATGTATAATTTGTGGAAGTTGAGTGAAAATTGAGCAAGTAGCAGGAAGTTGTTCGGACATGAAGTGAAAATTGCAAAACCTTCAGTGGCACACTGGAAGCCAAGAGCATAGCAACCATAACAACACATGTATTTTGTGAAAAATCACAATTTTGCAACTCAAAACTTTAAGAGGCATAAAAGTAAAACAGTAAAAGATTTGAAAAAGCTGAATCATACCTGAATAGCCCAATAATTTGTGAACATTTTAAAGTTTGAATGGTTGTTCTAGGTGAAAGTATGAGGAAGTAGTTAAGTTTCAAAAACAAGCAAATTTTAGCAGAATTGCTGAAGTTTCCCATTCATTTCAATGGGACAAATTAAAGGAAAAAAGTGGAATATTTTAAAAAGTATAATAGTTAAAAATAGCAAAAGTCATAGCCGGCATTAGCAAAAATAGCTGAATAGTTTAAAATTTGAACGGTGAAAATCGGCTGAAAATTGTGGAAGTAGTTCTACGGCGAAAAGTGTACGGAAGTCCTAAGAATAATAATAATAACTAGAAAAATTTGCATTTCCTGCGAAAATGCAGTGTGGATGCTTAAAGCTGAAGCTGTATGCAAAAAGTAGCTGAAAAAGCTGAAAAGTTGCAGAAATTGTAAAAACTTTGCAGAAGCAAAAGAAGTTTGCTAAAATGGAATAACTTAGCAGAACTGCAATATCTTAGAGGAAACATAATACTTGGCAGAAATACAATAGCATAGCAGAATTTAGCAGAAATATTGTAACTTACCAGAAACATGATAACTTCTCAAAAATACAAGAATTTAGGAGAAATAGTATAAGATAACAGAAAGAATATATTTAGCCAAAAATACTTAAACATTACAGAAACACTATGATTTAGAAAAATAGTACAACAGAGCATGAAATATTGTGATTTACCAGAGACACTGTGATGAACTATGAATATTGTAATTTTAAATTAAGACTATGTTTTAGCACAAATATTATAATTTGGCAGACATACTATAATTTAGCAGAAATACTATATTAAGCACAAATCCTATAAAAAGCAGAAATGGTATGATTAAGCATAAATTCTACATTTAGTAGAAATACTTTGTTTTAGCACAAATCCCATAAAAAGCAGAAATACTGTACTATGATTTAGTAGAAAAACTATAATTAATCAGAAATACTAAATTTAGCAGAAATACTATATTAAGCACAAATCCTATGAAAAGCAGAAATAGTATGATTAAGCATAAATACTACATTTAGCAGAAATACTATATTAAGCACAAATCCTATAAAAGCAGAAATAGTATATTAAGCACAAATCTTATAAAATAGCAGAAATAGTATGATTTAGCACAATAGTAATAAGTTAAACAGAAAAATTGGAAAAGCAAAATGGACAGCTGAAAAAATGCTGAACATGCTGAGGTTCCCTCAAATATACTTGTTAAATGACAAAAATCTGAAAAAAAATTTATGACAGCCACACAATTACAAATATGTACACATGAGGAAACACACATGCACAGAGAGACACACACACAAGATCCAATTCAGTCAACCAGTCTAAATATATTGAATTTGAATCTTACAATGAGATCATCCCATTAAAAGGCTTTCTCTCTCTCTCTCTCTCCCTGTCACACACACACACACACACACACACACACACACACAGGGAGAGAGAAGTAAGTTTCTAGGTCAGCCTGGGAGCTGCTGAATTTGAATCCACCAATCAGAGAGGCTGTGCACTTTTCCCCACCAAAACGGGTGCTTCTGTTTACACACGCAGCACAGAGAGAGACACTGGATTATTGCAGTCTATTTCTCATAGTGACGACTCCCCTCAAACAAATGACCATAATTTCCTAACCGTAGGGGCTAGAACGGTCATTCTTACACCGTTTTGTTCAGAAGAGATGGGGGAATCTTCAAGTGTTGACAATTTATCATTAAAATATGAATTTTTAGAGATATATGACATGGATGACTTAGAAGCCACGAATTCCCCAATATGCAAATTTGAATGGCTGAGGCCACATATATGATTGGCTGGCTGGGAAGCTGTGCAGGCCCTGATTTGTGGATTTGAATTCCTCAGCCCTCAGATATGATTGGCTGGCTTAGAAGCCATGAAGGCCCCAATATGCAAATTTGAATGCCTCAGGACACATATATGATTGGCTGGGAAACCGTGCAGGCCCTGATTTGAAAATTTGAATGTCTAAGTCCTCACAGAGGATTGGCTGCCTGGGGACCTGGCAGAAATATATAGAAATAGTATGATTAAGCATAAATACTACATTTAGTAGAAATACTATGTTTTAGCACAAATACTATAAAAAGCAGAAATACTATAATTTAGCAGAAATACTATATTAAGCACAAATCCTATAAAAAGCAGAAATACTATATTAAGCACAAATTCTATAAAAAGCAGAAATACTATATTAAGCACAAATTCTATAAAAAGCAGAAAGACTATATTAAGCACAAATCTTATGAAATAGCAGAAACAGTATGATTTAGCACAATAGTAATAAATTAAACAGAAAAATTGGAAAAGCAAAATGGACAGCTGAAAAAATGCTGAACATGCTGAGGGTCCCTCAAATATACTTGTTAAATGAAAAAATCAGCAAAAAAAATGCACAGGGAGAGAGAAGTAAGTTTCTAGGTCAGCCTGGGAGCTGCTGAATTTGAATCCACCAATCAGAGAGCCTGTGTACTTTTTCCCGCCAAAACAGGTGCATCTTTTTACACACGCAGCAGAGAGAGGCACAGGATTATTGCAGCCTATTTCTCATAGTGAGGACTCCCCTCAAACAAATGACCATAATTTCCTAACCGTAGGGGCTAGAGCGGTCATTCTTACACCGTTTTGTTCAGAAGAGATGGGGGAATCTTCCAGTGTTAACAATTTATCATTAAAATGTGAATTTTTAGAGATATACGACATGGATGACTTGTTGACTTAGAAGCCACGAATTCCCCCAATATGCAAATTTGAATGCCTGAGGCCACATATATGATTGGCTGCCTGGGAAGCCGTGCAGGCCCTGATTTGTGGATTTGAATTCCTCAGCCCTCAGATATGATTGGCTGGCTTAGAAGCCATGAAGGCCCCAATATGCAAATTTGAATGCCTCAGGACACATATATGATTGGCTGGGAAACCGTGCAGGCCCTGATTTGAAAATTTGAATGTCTAAGTCCTCACAGAGGATTGGCTGCCTGGGGACCTGGCAGAAATATATAGAAATACTATGATTAAGCATAAATACTACATTTAGTAGAAATACTATGTTTTAGCACAAATACTATAAAAAGAAGAAAAACTATAATTTAGCAGAAATACTATATTAAGCACAAATCCTATAAAAAGCAGAAATACTATATTAAGCACAAATCTTATGAAATAGCAGAAATAGTATAATTTAGCACAATAGTAATAACTTAAACAGAAAAACTGGAAAAGCAAAATGGACAGCTGAAAAAATGCTGAACATGCTGAGGGTCCCTCAAATATACTTGTTAAATGAAAAAAATTGGCAAAAAAATCTATAACAGCCACACAATCACAAATATGTACACATAAGGAAACACACATGCACAGAGAGACACACACACAAGATCCAATTCAGTCAACCAGTCTAAATATATTGAATTGAATCTTAGAATGAGATCATCCCATTAAAAGCCTTTCTCTCTCTCTCTCTCTCACACACACACACACACGCACACGCACACTCACACTCACACTCACACACACGCAAACACACACACGCACACTCACACACACACAGGGAGAGAGAAGTAAGTTTCTAGGTCAGCCTGGGAGCTGCTGAATTTGAATCCACCAATCAGAGAGCCTGTGCACTTTTTCCCTCCAAAACAGGTGCTTCTGTTTACACACGCAGCACAGAGACACAGGATTATTGCAGTCTATTTCTCATAATGACGACTCACCTCAAACAAATGACCATAATTTCCTAACCGTAGGGGCTAGAACGGTCATTCTTACACCGTTTTGTTCAGAAGAGATGGGGGAATCTTCCAGTGTTAACAATTTATCATTAAAATATGAATTATTAAAGATATTTGACTTCTAATGCACCATAACTGAGTAGAGTGAAGCAAAAACTGCCTTGACTTGCCCTCAAACAACGCTTTGTAACTCGAAATCTATTTGGAGTATCGATATCATTCTTTCACCGTAAGAGACAGCAGGCTTTGGTGAACAGTCATGGAAATGTTCAGGTCTCTGTGGAAATCCAAAAAAAAGTTATGACGAGAGAAAAAAGTGGTTCATTTCCAGGGTTTGAAATCTGAAGAAATCTGAGCGAAGGACAAATTTCCTACCCTCAAACAAGTCCAACTCATTTCAGAACGGTAATAGGTGAGAAAGAAATTCTTGAATTGTGAGCGTCAGGGGTGTCTGAAGATATTCGGGGACAAGCCTCATGTCTTAACTTTGCTTCGTTAAGGAGATATGACGATTCGAATATGCCTCTCATTACAGAAATGCAGCGGTGATTTTGAACAAACTCTCCATTGACTTTATATGGAGAGTTTTCTGACATTGTGTTGGTCTGAGGAGATTTGCGAAAGTTCTATGAATACCACAACAATGATAGTGACATTTTCTGAAAGCCAGCAAAAATACCTACGTTTTGATGTATAATTTGTGGAAGTTGAGTGAAAATTGAGCAAGTAGCAAACAGTTGTTCGGACATGAAGAGAAAATTGCAAAAGCTTCAGTGTCACACTGGAAGCCAAGAGCATAGCAACCATAACAACGCATGTATTTTGTGAAAAATCACAATTTTGCAACTCAAAACTTTAAGAGGCATAAAAGTAAAACAGTAAAAGATTTGAAAAAGCTGAATCATACCTGAATAGCCCAATAATTTGTGAACATTTTAAAGTTTGAATGGTTGTTCTAGGTGAAAATATGAGGAAGTAGTTAAGTTTCAAAAACAAGCAAATTTTAGCAGAATTGCTGAAGTTTCCCATTCATTTCAATGGGACAAATTAAAGGAAAAAAGTGGAATATTTTAAAAAGTATAATAGTTAAAAATAGCAAAAGTCATAGCCGGCATTAGCAAAAATAGCTGAATAGTTTAAAGTTTGAACGGTGAAAATCGGCTGAAAATTGTGGAAGTAGTTCCACGGCGAAAAGTGTACGGAAGTCCTAAGAATAATAAAGAATAAAGAGAAACAGGAACTCAATAGTGTGGATGCTTAAAGCATCCACACAACTAGAAAAATTTGCATTTCCTGCGAAAATGCAGTGTGGATGCTTAAAGCTGAAGCTGTATGCAAAAAGTAGCTGAAAAAGCTGAAAAGTTGCAGAAATTGTAAAAACTTTGCAGAAGCAAAAGAACTTTGCTAAAATGGAATAACTTAGCAGAACTGCAATATCTTAGAGGAAACATAATACTTGGCAGAAATACAATAGCATAGCAGAATTTAGCAGAAATATTGTAACTTACCAGAAACATGATAACTTCTCAAAAATACAAGAATTTAGGAGAAATAGTATAAGATAACAGAAAGAATATATTTAGCCAAAAATACTTAAACATTACAGAAACACTATGATTTAGAAAAATAGTACAACAGAGCAGAAATATTGTGATTTACCAGAGACACTGTGATGAACTATGAATATTGTAATTTTAAATTGAGACTATGTTTTAGCACAAATATTATAATTTGGCAGAAATACTATAATTTAGCAGAAATACTATATTAAGCACAAATCCTATAAAAAGCAGAAATGGTATGATTAAGCACAAATACTACATTTAGTAGAAATACTTTGTTTTAGCACAAATCCCATAAAAAGCAGAAATACTGTACTATGATTTAGTAGAAAAACTATAATTAATCAGAAATACTAAATTTAGCAGAAATACTATATTAAGCACAAATACTATAAAAAGCAGAAATAGTATGATTAAGCATAAATACTACATTTAGCAGAAATACTATATTAAGCACAAATCCTATAAAAGCAGAAATAGTATATTAAGCACAAATCTTATAAAATAGCAGAAATAGTATGATTTAGCACAATAGTAATAAGTTAAACAGAAAAATTGGAAAAGCAAAATGGACAGCTGAAAAAATGCTGAACATGCTGAGGGTCCCTCAAATATACTTGTTAAATGACAAAAATCTGCAAAAAAATTTATTACAGCCACACAATCACAAATATGTACACATGAGGAAACACACATGCACAGAGAGACCCACACACAAGATCCAATTCAGTCAACCAGTCTAAATATATTGAATTTAAATCTTAGAATGAGATCATCCCATTAAAAGCCTTTCTCTCTCTCTCTCTCTCTCTCTCTCTCTCTGTCACACACACACACACACACACACACACACACACACACACACACACACACACACACACAGGGAGAGAGAAGTAAGTTTCTAGGTCAGCCTGGGAGCTGGTGAATTTGAATCCACCAATCAGAGAGGCTGTGCACTTTTCCCCACCAAAACAGGTGCATCTGTTTACACACGCAGCAGCACAGAGAGACACAGGATTTTTGCAGTCTATTTCTCATAGTGACGACTCCCCTCAAACAAATGACCGTAATTTCCTAACCGTAGGGGCTAGAACGGTCATTCTTACACCGTTTTGTTCAGAAGAGATGGGGGAATCTTCAAGTGTTGACAATTTAATATTAAAATATGAATTTTTAGAGATATATGACATGGATGACTTGTTGACTTAGAAGCCACGAATTCCCCAATATGCAAATTTGAATGCCTGAGACCACATATGTGATTGGCTGGCTGGGAAGCCGTGCAGGCCCTGATTTGTGGATTTGAATTCCTCAGCCCTCAGATATGATTGGCTGGCTTAGAAGCCACGAAGGCCCCAATATGCAAATTTGAATGCCTCAGGACACTTATTTGATTGGCTGGGAAACTGTGCAGGCCCTGATTTGAAAATTTGAATGTCTCAGTCCTCACAGAGGATTGGCTGCCTGGGGACCTGGCAGAAATATATAGAAATACTATTATTAAGCATAAATACTACATTTAGTAGAAATACTATGTTTTAGCACAAATATTATAAAAAGAAGAAAAACTATAATTTAGCAGAAATACTATATTAAGCACAAATCCTATAAAAAGCAGAAATACTATAATTTAGAACAAATAGTATAAAAAGCAGAAATACTATAATTTAGCAGAAATACTATGTTAGGCACAAATCCTATAAAAAGCAGAAATACTATAATTTAGCAGAAATACTATGTTAGGCACAAATCCTATAAAAAGCAGAAATACTATAATTTAGCAGAAATACTATATTAGGCATAAATCCTATGAAAAGCAGAAATAGTATGATTTAGCAGAAATACTGTATTTAGCACAAGTACCGAAAAGTACCAGAAATACTATGATTTAGCAGAATAGTAATAACTTATTGAAACACAAATGCACAGAGGGACACACAAACACAGGCTCTAATCCAGTCAACCAGTCTAACTATGTTCAATTTAAATCCTACAATGACATGCTGCCAAATAAGGGCAGGGTCCTCTCTCTCCCACTAAACACACACACACACACACACACACACACACACACACACACACACACACACACACACACAGAGGGAGAGAGCTGCCGAATTTAAATCCACCAATCAGAGTGGCTGTTTACGTTTTCCCGCCAAAACAGGTGCATCTTTTTACACACGCAGCACAGAGAGGCACAGGATTATTGCAGTCTATTTCTCATAGTGAGGACTCCCCTCAAACAAATGACCATAATTTCCTAACCGTAGGGGCTAGAGCGGTCATTCTTAAACCGTTTTGTTCAGAAGAGATGGGGGAATCTTCCAGTGTTAACAATTTATCATTAAAATGTGAATTTTTAGAGATATACGACATGGATGACTTGTTGACTTAGAAGCCACGAATTCCCCAATATGCAAATTTGAATGCCTGAGGCCACATATATGATTGGCTGGCTGGGAAGCCGTGCAGGCCCTGATTTGTGGATTTGAATTCCTCAGCCCTCAGATATGATTGGCTGGCTTAGAAGCCATGAAGGCCCCAATATGCAAATTTGAATGCCTCAGGACACATATATGATTGGCTGGGAAACCGTGCAGGCCCTGATTTGAAAATTTGAATGTCTAAGTCCTCACAGAGGATTGGCTGCCTGGGGACCTGGCAGAAATATATAGAAATACTATGATTAAGCATAAATACTACATTTAGTAGAAATACTATGTTTTCGCACAAATACTATAAAAAGCAGAAATACTATAATTTAGCAGAAATACTATATTAAGCACAAATCCTATAAAAAGCAGAAATACTATATTAAGCACAAATTCTATAAAAAGCAGAAATACTATATTAGGCACAAATCTTATGAAATAGCAGAAACAGTATGATTTAGCACAAAAGTAATAAGTTAAACAGAAAAATTGGAAAAGCAAAATGGACAGCTGAAAAAATGCTGAACATGCTGAGGGTCCCTCAAATATACTTGTTAAATGAAAAAATCAGCAAAAAAATGCACAGGGAGAGAGAAGTAAGTTTCTAGGTCAGCCTGGGAGCTGCTGAATTTGAATCCACCAATCAGAGAGCCTGTGTACTTTTTCCCGCCAAAACATGTGCCTCTTTTTACACACGCAGCAGAGAGAGGCACAGGATTATTGCAGCCTATTTCTCATAGTGAGGACTCCCCTCAAACAAATGACCATAATTTCCAAACCGTAGGGGCTAGAGCGGTCATTCTTACACCGTTTTGTTCAGAAGAGATGGGGGAATCTTCCAGTGTTAACAATTTATCATTAAAATGTGAATTTTTAGAGATATACGACATGGATGACTTGTTGACTTAGAAGCCACGAATTCCCCCAATATGCAAATTTGAATGCCTGAGGCCACATATATGATTGGCTGGCTGGGAAGCCGTGCAGGCCCTGATTTGTGGATTTGAATTCCTCAGCCCTCAGATATGATTGGCTGGCTTAGAAGCCATGAAGGCCCCAATATGCAAATTTGAATGCCTCAGGACACGTATATGATTGGCTGGGAAACCGTGCAGGCCCTGATTTGAAAATTTGAATGTCTAAGTCCTCACAGAGGATTGGCTGCCTGGGGACCTGGCAGAAATATATATAGAAATACTATGATTAAGCATAAATACTACATTTAGTAGAAATACTATGTTTTAGCACAAATACTATAAAAAGCAGAAATACTATAATTTAGCAGAAATACTATATTAAGCACAAATCCTATAAAAAGCAGAAATACTATATTAGGCACAAATCCTATAAAAAGCAGAAATAGTATGATTAAGCATAAATACTACATTTAGTAGAAATACTATGTTTTAGCACAAATAGTATAAAAGGCAGAAATATTATAATTTAGCACAAATAGTATAAAAAGCAGAAATATTATAATTTAGCACAAATAGTATAAAAAGCAGAAATACTACATTTAGTAGAAATACTATGTTTTAGCACAAATAGTATAATAAAGCAGAAATACTATAATTTAGCAGAAATACTGTATTTAGCACAAGTACCGAAAAGTACCAGAAATACTATGATTTAGCAGAATAGCAATAACTTACAAAATTACAAATATGGAGGCATATTGAAACAGAAATGCAGAGAGGGACACACAAACACAGGCTCTAATCCAGTCAATCAGTCTAACTATATTCAATTTAAATCCTACAATGACATGCTGCCAAATAAGGGTAGGGTTCTCTGTCTCCCACTAAACACACACACACACACACACACACACACACACACACACACACACACACACAGAGACAGACACAGAAGGAGAGAGCTGCCGAATTTAAATCCACCAATCAGAGTGGCTGTTTACGTTTTCCCGCCAAAACAGGTGCATCTTTTTACACACGCAGGACAGAGAGGCACAGGATTATTGCAGCCTATTTCTCATAGTGAGGACTCCCCTCAAACAAATGACCATAATTTCCAAACCGTAGGGGCTAGAGCGGTCATTCTTACACCGTTTTGTTCAGAAGAGATGGGGGAATCTTCCAGTGTTTACAATTTATCATTAAAATATGAATTATTAAAGATATTTGACTTGTAATGCACCATAACTGAGTAGAGCGAAGCAAAAACTGCCTTGACTTGCCCTCAAACAACGCTTTCTAACTCTAAATCTATTTGGAGTATCGATATCATTCTTTCACCGTAAGAGACAGCAGGCTTTGGTGAACAATCATGGAAATTTTCAGGTCTCTGTGGAAATCCAACAAAAAGTTATGACGAGAGAAAAAAGTGGTTCATTTCCACAGTTTGAAATCTGAAGAAATCTGAGCGAAGGACGAATTTCCTACCCTCAAACAAGTCCAACTCATTTCAGAACGGTAATAGCTGAGAAAGAAATTCTTGAATTGTGAGCGTCAGGGGTGTCTGAAGATATTCGGGGACAAGCCTCATGTCTTAACTTTGCTTTGTTAAGGAGATATGACGATTCGAATATGCCTCTCATTACAGAAATGCAGCGATGATTTTGAACAAGCTCTCCATTCACTTTATATGGAGAGTTTTCTGACATTGTGTTGGTCTGAGGAGATTTGCAAAAATTCTATAAATCCCACAACAATGATAGTGACATTTTCTGAAAGCCAGCAAAAATACCTACGTTTTGATGTATAATTTGTGGAAGTTGAGTGAAAATTGAGGAAGTAGCAAACAGTTGTTCGGACATGAAGAGAAGGCTGCAAAAGCTTCAGTGTCACACTGGAAGCCAAGAGCATAGCAACCATAACAACGCATGTATTTTGTGAAAAATCACAATTTTGCAACTCAAAACTTTAAGAGGCATAAAAGTAAAACGGTAAAATATTTGAAAAAGCTGAAACATACATGAATAGCCCAATAATTTGTGAACATTTTAAAGTTTGAATGGTTGTTCTAGGTGAAAATTTGAGGAAGTAGTTAAGTTTCAAAAACAAGCAAAATTTAGCAGAATTGCTGAAGTTTCCCATTAATTTCAATGGGACAAATTAAAGGAAAAAAGTGGAATATTTTAAAAAGTATAATAGTTAAAAATACCAAAAGATATAGCCGGAAAGAGCAAAAATAGCAGAATAGTTTAAAATTTGAATGGTGAAAATCGGCTGAAAATTGTGGAAGTAGTTCTACGGCGAAAAGTGTACGGAAACACCCGGAATAATAATAATAATAATAAAGAATAAAGAGAAACAGGAACTCAATAGTGTGGATGCTTAAAGCATCCACACAACTAGAAAAATTTGCATTTCCTGCGAAAATGCAGTGTGGATGCTTAAAGCTGAAGCTGTATGCAAAAAGTAGCTGAAAAAGCTGAAAAGTTGCAGAAATTGTAAAAACTTTGCAGAAGCAAAAGAAGTTTGCTAAAATGGAATAACTTAGCAGAACTGCAATATCTTAGAGGAAACATAATACTTGGCAGAAATACAATAGCATAGCAGAATTTAGCAGAAATATTGTAACTTACCAGAAACATGATAACTTCTCAAAAATACAAGAATTTAGGAGAAATAGTATAAGATAACAGAAAGAATATATTTAGCCAAAAATACTTAAACATTACAGAAACACTATGATTTAGAAAAATAGTACAACAGAGCAGAAATATTGTGATTTACCAGAGACAGTGTGATGAACTATGAATATTGTAATTTTAAATTAAGACTATGTTTTAGCACAAATATTATAATTTGGCAGAAATACTATATTAAGCACAAATCCTATAAAAAGCAGAAATACTATATTAAGCACAAATTCTATAAAAAGCAGAAATACTATATTAAGCACAAATCCTATTAAAAGCAGAAATACTATATTAAGCACAAATCTTATGAAATAGCAGAAACAGTATGATTTAGAACAATAGTAATAAGGTAAACAGAAAAATTGGAAAAGCAAAATGGACAGCTGAAAAAATGCTGAACATGCTGAGGGTCCCTCAAATATACTTGTTAAATGGAAAAAATCAGCAAAAAAATGCACAGGGAGAGAGAAGTAAGTTTCTAGGTCAGCCTGGGAGCTGCTGAATTTGAATCCACCAATCAGAGAGCCTGTGTACTTTTTCCCGCCAAAACAGGTGCATCTTTTTACACACGCAGCAGAGAGAGGCACAGGATTATTGCAGCCTATTTCTCATAGTGAGGACTCCCCTCAAACAAATGACCATAATTTCCAAACCGTAGGGGCTAGAGCGGTCATTCTTACACCGTTTTGTTCAGAAGAGATGGGGGAATCTTCCAGTGTTAACAATTTATCATTAAAATGTGAATTTTTAGAGATATACGACACGGATGACTTGTTGACTTAGAAGCCACGAATTCCCCCAATATGCAAATTTGAATGCCTGAGGCCACATATATGATTGGCTGCCTGGGAAGCCGTGCAGGCCCTGATTTGTGGATTTGAATTCCTCAGCCCTCAGATATGATTGGCTGGCTTAGAAGCCATGAAGGCCCCAATATGCAAATTTGAATGCCTCAGGACACATATATGATTGGCTGGGAAACCGTGCAGGCCCTGATTTGAAAATTTGAATGTCTAAGTCCTCACAGAGGATTGGCTGCCTGGGGACCTGGCAGAAATATATAGAAATACTATGATTAAGCATAAATACTACATTTAGTAGAAATACTATGTTTTAGCACAAATACTATAAAAAGCAGAAATACTATAATTTAGCAGAAATACTATAATTTAGCAGAAATACTATATTAAGCACAAATCCTATAAAAAGCAGAAATACTATATTAGGCACAAATCCTATAAAAAGCAGAAATAGTATGATTAAGCATTAATACTACATTTAGTAGAAATACTATGTTTTAGCACAAATAGTATAAAAAGCAGAAATATTATAATTTAGCACAAATAGTATAAAAAGCAGAAATATTATAATTTAGCACAAATAGTATAAAAAGCAGAAATACTACATTTAGTAGAAATACTATGTTTTAGCACAAATAGTATAAAAAGCAGAAATATTATAATTTAGCACAAATAGTATAAAAAGCAGAAATATTATAATTTAGCACAAATAGTATAAAAAGCAGAAATATTATAATTTAGCACAAATAGTATAAAAAGCAGAAATATTATAATTTAGCACAAATAGTATAAAAAGCAGAAATACTACATTTAGTAGAAATACTATGTTTTAGCACAAATAGTATAAAAAGCAGAAATATTATAATTTAGCACAAATAGTATAAAAAGCAGAAATATTATAATTTAGCACAAATAGTATAAAAAGCAGAAATATTATAATTTAGCACAAATAGTATAAAAAGCAGAAATACTACATTTAGTAGAAATACTATGTTTTAGCACAAATAGTATAATAAAGCAGAAATACTATAATTTAGCAGAAATACTGTATTTAGCACAAGTACCGAAAAGTACCAGAAATACTATGATTTAGCAGAATAGCAATAACTTACAAAATTACAAATATGGAGGCATATTGAAACAGAAATGCAGAGAGGGACAAACAAACACAGGCTCTAATCCAGTCAATCAGTCTAACTATATTCAATTTAAATCCTACAATGACATGCTGCCAAATAAGGGTAGGGTTCTCTCTCTCCCACTAAACACACACACACACACACACACACACACACACACACACACACACACACAGACAGACACAGAGGGAGAGAGCTGCCGAATTTAAATCCACCAATCAGAGTGGCTGTTTACGTTTTCCCGCCAAAAAAGGTGCATCTTTTTACACACGCAGCAGAGAGAGGCACAGGATTATTGCAGTCTATTTCTCATAGTGACGACTCCCCTCAAACAAATGACCATAATTTCCTAACCGTAGGGGCTAGAACGGTCATTCTTACACCGTTTTGTTCAGAAGACATGGGGGAATCTTCCAATGTTTACAATTTATCATTAAAATATCAATTATTAAAGATATTTGACTTCTAATGCACCATAACTGAGTAGAGCGAAGCAAAAACTGCCTTGACTTGCCCTCAAACAACGCTTTGTAACTTGAAATCTATTTGGAGTATCAATATCATTCTTTCACCGTAAGAGACAGCAGGCTTTGGTGAACAATCATGGAAATTTTCAGGTCTCTGTGGAAATCCAACAAAAAGTTATGACGAGAGAAAAAAGTGGTTCATTTCCAGACTTTGAAATCTGAAGAAATCTGAGCGAAGGACAAATTTCCTACCCTCAAACAAGTCCAACTCATTTCAGAACGGTAATAGGTGAGAAAGAAATTCTTGAATTGTGAGCGTCACGAGTGTCTGAAGATATGCCGGGACAAGCCTCATGTCTTAACTTTGCTTCGTTAAGGAGATATGACGATTCGAATATGCCTCTCATTACAGAAATCCAGCGGTGATTTTGAACAAGCTCTCCATTCACTTTATATGGAGAGTTTTCTGACCTTGTGTTAGTCTGAGGAGATTTGCGAAAGTTCTATGAATACCACAACAATGATAGTGACATTTTCTGAAAGCCAGCAAAAATACCTACGTTTTGATGTATAATTTGTGGAAGTTGAGTGAATATTGAGCAAGTAGCAAACAGTTGTTCGGACATGAAGAGAAGACTGCAAAAGCTTCAGTGGCACACTGGAAGCCAAGAGCATAGCAACCATAACAACGCATGTATTTTGTGAAAAATCACAATTTTGCAACTCAAAACTTTAAGAGGCATAAAAGTAAAACAGTAAAAGATTTGAAAAAGCTGAATCATACCTGAATAGCCCAATAATTTGTGAACATTTTAAAATTTGAATGGTTGTTCTAGGTGAAAGTATGAGGAAGTAGTTAAGTTTCAAAAACAAGCAAATTTTAGCAGAATTGCTGAAGTTTCCCATTCATTTCAATGGGACAAATTAAAGGAAAAAAGTGGAATATTTTAAAAAGTATAATAGTTAAAAATAGCAAAAGTCATAGCCGGAAAGAGCAAAAATAGCTGAATAGTTTAAAATTTGAACGGTGAAAATCGGCTGAAAATTGTGGAAGTAGTTTAACGGCGAAAAGTGTACGGAAGTCCTAAGAATAATAATAACTAGAAAAATTTGCATTTCCTGCGAAAATGCAGTGTGGATGCTTAAAGCTGAAGCTGTATGCAAAAAGTCGCTGAAAAAGCTGAAAAGTTGCAGAAATTGTAAAAACTTTGCAGAAGCAAAAGAAGTTTGCTAAAATGGAATAACTTAGCAGAACTGCAATATCTTAGAGGAAACATAATACTTGGCAGAAATACAATAGCATAGCAGAATTTAGCAGAAATATTGTAACTTACCAGAAACATGATAACTTCTCAAAAATACAAGAATTTAGGAGAAATAGTATAAGATAACAGAAAGAATATATTTAGCCAAAAATACTTAAACATTACAGAAACACTATGATTTAGAAAAATAGTACAACAGAGCAGAAATATTGTGATTTACCAGAGACACTGTGATGAACTATGAATATTGTAATTTTAAATTAAGACTATGTTTTAGCACAAATATTATAATTTGGCAGAAATACTATAATTTAGCAGAAATACTATATTAAGCACAAATCCTATAAAAAGCAGAAATGGTATGATTAAGCATAAATACTACATTTAGTAGAAATACTTTGTTTTAGCACAAATCCCATAAAAAGCAGAAATACTGTACTATGATTTAGTAGAAAGACTATAATTAATCAGAAATACTAAATTTAGCAGAAATACTATATTAAGCACAAATCCTATGAAAAGCAGAAATAGTATGATCAAGAATAAATACTACATTTAGCAGAAATACTATATTAAGCACAAATCTTATAAAAAGCAGAAATACTATATTAAGCACAAATCCTATAAAAGCAGAAATAGTATATTAAGCACAAATCTTATAAAATAGCAGAAATAGTGTGATTTAGCACAATAGTAATAAGTTAAACAGAAAAATTGGAAAAGCAAAATGGACAGCTGAAAAAATGCTGAACATGCTGAGGTTCCCTCAAATATACTTGTTAAATGACAAAAATCAGCAAAAAAATTATGACTGCCACACAATTACAAATATGTACACATGAGGAAACACACATGCACAGAGAGACACACACACAAGATCCAATTCAGTCAACCAGTCTAAATATATTGAATTTGAATCTTACAATGGGATCATCCCATTAAAAGGCTTTCTCTCTCTCTCTCTCTCTGTCACACACACACACACACACACACACACAGGGAGAGAGAAGTAAGTTTCTAGGTCAGCCTGGGAGCTGGTGAATTTGAATCCACCAATCAGAGAGGCTGTGCACTTTTCCCCACCAAAACAGGTGCATCTGTTTACACACGCAGCAGCACAGAGAGACACAGGATTTTTGCAGTCTATTTCTCATAGTGACGACTCCCCTCAAACAAATGACCGTAATTTCCTAACCGTAGGGGCTAGAACGGTCATTCTTACACCGTTTTGTTCAGAAGAGATGGGGGAATCTTCAAGTGTTGACAATTTAATATTAAAATATGAATTTTTAGAGATATATGACATGGATGACTTGTTGACTTAGAAGCCACGAATTCCCCAATATGCAAATTTGAATGCCTGAGACCACATATGTGATTGGCTGGCTGGGAAGCCGTGCAGGCCCTGATTTGTGGATTTGAATTCCTCAGCCCTCAGATATGATTGGCTGGCTTAGAAGCCACGAAGGCCCCAATATGCAAATTTGAATGCCTCAGGACACTTATTTGATTGGCTGGGAAACTGTGCAGGCCCTGATTTGAAAATTTGAATGTCTCAGTCCTCACAGAGGATTGGCTGCCTGGGGACCTGGCAGAAATATATAGAAATACTATTATTAAGCATAAATACTACATTTAGTAGAAATACTATGTTTTAGCACAAATATTATAAAAAGAAGAAAAACTATAATTTAGCAGAAATACTATATTAAGCACAAATCCTATAAAAAGCAGAAATACTATAATTTAGAACAAATAGTATAAAAAGCAGAAATACTATAATTTAGCAGAAATACTATGTTAGGCACAAATCCTATAAAAAGCAGAAATACTATAATTTAGCAGAAATACTATGTTAGGCACAAATCCTATAAAAAGCAGAAATACTATAATTTAGCAGAAATACTATATTAGGCATAAATCCTTTGAAAAGCAGAAATAGTATGATTTAGCAGAAATACTGTATTTAGCACAAGTACCAAAAAGTACCAGAAATACTATGATTTAGCAGAATAGTAATAACTTATTGAAACACAAATGCACAGAGGGACACACAAACACAGGCTCTAATCCAGTCAACCAGTCTAACTATGTTCAATTTAAATCCTACAATGACATGCTGCCAAATAAGGGCAGGGTCCTCTCTCTCCCACTAAACACACACACACACACACACACACACACACACACACACACACACACACACAGGGAGAGAGGACTAAGTTTCTAGGTCAGCCTGGGAGCTGCTGAATTTGAATCCACCAATCAGAGAGGCTGTTTACGTTTTCCCGCCAAAACAGGTGCATCTGTTTACACACGCAGCACAGAGACATAGACCTGCTTCTTTCAGTTTATTTCACATAGTGAGGATTCCCCTCAAACAAATGACCATAATTTCCTAACCATAGGGGCTAGAGCGGTCATTCTTACACCGTTTTGTTCAGAAGAGATGGGGGACTCTTCAAGTGTTGACAATTTATCATTAAAATATGAATTTTTAGAGATATATGACATGGATGACTTGTTGACTTAGAAGCCACGAATTCCCCAATATGCAAATTTGAATACCTGGAGCCCACATACATGATTGGCTGGCTGGGAAGCTGTGCAGGCCCTGATTTGTGGATTTGAATTCCTCAGCCCTCAGATATGATTGGCTGGCTTAGAAGCCATGAAGGCCCCAATATGCAAATTTGAATGCCTCAGGACACATATATGATTGGCTGGGAAACCGTGCAGGCCCTGATTTGAAAATTTGAATGTCTAAGTCCTCACAGAGGATTGGCTGCCTGGGGACCTGGCAGAAATATATAGAAATATATAGAAATACTATGATTAAGCATAAATACTACATTTAGTAGAAATACTATGTTTTAGCACAAATACTATAAAAAGCAGAAATACTATAATTTAGCAGAAATACTATATTAAGCACAAATCCTATAAAAAGCAGAAATAGGATGATTAAGCATAAACACTACATTTAGTAGAAATATTATGTTTGAGCAAAAATCCTATAAAAAGCAGAAATACTATATTAGGCACAAATCTTATAAAATAGCAGAAACAGTATGATTTAGCACAATAGTAATCAGTTAAACAGAAAAATTGGAAAAGCAAAATGGACAGCTGAAAAAATGCTGAACATGCTGAGGGTCCCTCAAATATACTTGTTAAATGAAAAAATCAGCAAAAAAAATGCACAGGGAGAGAGAAGTAAGTTTCTAGGTCAGCCTGGGAGCTGCTGAATTTGAATCCACCAATCAGAGAGCCTGTGTACTTTTTCCCGCCAAAACATGTGCCTCTTTTTACACACGCAGCACAGAGAGGCACAGGATTATTGCAGCCTATTTCTCATAGTGAGGACTCCCCTCAAACAAATGACCATAATTCCCAAACCGTAGGGGCTAGAGCGGTCATTCTTACACCGTTTTGTTCAGAAGAGATGGGGGAATCTTCCAGTGTTTACAATTTATCATTAAAATATGAATTATTAAAGATATTTGACTTCTAATGCACCATAACTGAGTAGAGCGAAGCAAAAACTGCCTTGACTTGCCCTCAAACAACGCTTTGTAACTCGAAATCTATTTGGAGTATCGATATCATTCTTTCACCGTAAAAGACAGCAGGCTTTGGTGAACAGTCATGGAAATTTTCAGGTCTCTGTGGAAATCCAAAAAAAAGTTATGACGAGAGAAAAAAGTGGTTCATTTCCAGAGTTTTAAATCTGAAGAAATCTGAGCGAAGGACGAATTTCCTACCCTCAAACAAGTCCAACTCATTTCAGAACGGTAATAGGTGAGAAAGAAATTCTTGAATTGTGAGCGTCAGGGGTGTCTGAAGATATTCGGGGACAAGCCTCATGTCTTAAAGTCGCTTCGTTAAGGAGATATGACGATTCGAATATGCCTCTCATTACAGAAATCCAGCGATGATTTTGAACAAGCTCTCCATTGACTTTATATGGAGAGTTTTGAGACCTTGTGTTGGTCTGAGGAGATTTGCAAAAATTCTATAAATCCCACAACAATGATAGTGACATTTTCTGAAAGCCAGCAAAAATACCTACGTTTTGATGTATAATTTGTGGAAGTTGAGTGAAAATTGAGCAAGTAGCAAGAAGTTGTTCGGACATGAAGTGAAAATTGCAAAACCTTCAGTGACACACTGGAAGCCAAGAGCATAGCAACCATAACAACGCATGTATTTTGTGAAAAATCACAATTTTGCAACTCAAAACTTTAAGAGGCATAAAAGTAAAACAGTAAAACATTTGAAAAAGCTGAATCATACCTGAATAGCCCAATAATTTGTGAACAGTTTAAAGTTTGAATGGTTGTTCTAGGTGAAAATATGAGGAAGTAGTTAAGTTTCAAAAACAAGCAAATTTTAGCAGAATTGCAGAAGTTTCCCATTCATTTCAATGGGACAAATTAAAGGAAAAAAGCTTAATATTTTAAAAAGTATAATAGTTAAAAATAGCAAAAATCATAGCGTAAATTAGCAGAAATAGCAGAATAGTTTAAAATTTGAACGGTGAAAATCGGCTGAAAATTGTGGAAGTAGTTAAGTGCCAAAAAGTGTACGGAAGCAACTAGAATAATAATAATAATAATAAAGAATAAAGAGAAACAGGAACTCAATAGTGTGGATGCTTAAGCATCCACACAATAATAACTAGAAAAATTTGCATTTCCTGCGAAAATGCAGTGTGGATGCTTAAAGCTGAAGCTGTATGCAAAAAGTAGCTGAAAAAGCTGAAAAGTTGCAGAAATTGTAAAAACTTTGCAGAAGCAAAAGAAGTTTGCTAAAATGGAATAACTTAGCAGAACTGCAATATCTTAGAGGAAACATAATACTTGGCAGAAATACAATAGCATAGCAGAATTTAGCAGAAATATTGTAACTTACCAGAAACATGATAACTTCTCAAAAATACAAGAATTTAGGAGAAATAGTATAAGATAACAGAAAGAATATATTTAGCCAAAAATACTTAAACATTACAGAAACACTATGATTTAGAAAAATAGTACAACAGAGCAGAAATATTGTGATTTACCAGAGACACTGTGATGAACTATGAATATTGTAATTTTAAATTGAGACTATGTTTTAGCACAAATATTATAATTTGGCAGAAATACTATAATTTAGCAGAAATACTATATTAAGCACAAATCCTATAAAAAGCAGAAATGGTATGATTAAGCACAAATACTACATTTAGTAGAAATACTTTGTTTTAGCACAAATCCCATAAAAAGCAGAAATACTGTACTATGATTTAGTAGAAAAACTATAATTAATCAGAAATACTAAATTTAGCAGAAATACTATATTAAGCACAAATACTATAAAAAGCAGAAATAGTATGATTAAGCATAAATACTACATTTAGCAGAAATACTATATTAAGCACAAATCCTATAAAAGCAGAAATAGTATATTAAGCACAAATCTTATAAAATAGCAGAAATAGTATGATTTAGCACAATAGTAATAAGTTAAACAGAAAAATTGGAAAAGCAAAATGGACAGCTGAAAAAATGCTGAACATGCTGAGGGTCCCTCAAATATACTTGTTAAATGACAAAAATCTGCAAAAAAATTTATTACAGCCACACAATCACAAATATGTACACATGAGGAAACACACATGCACAGAGAGACCCACACACAAGATCCAATTCAGTCAACCAGTCTAAATATATTGAATTTAAATCTTAGAATGAGATCATCCCATTAAAAGCCTTTCTCTCTCTCTCTCTCTCTCTCTCTCTGTCACACACACACACACACACACACACACACACACACACACACACACACACACACACACAGGGAGAGAGAAGTAAGTTTCTAGGTCAGCCTGGGAGCTGCTGAATTTGAATCCACCAATCAGAGAGGCTGTGCACTTTTCCCCACCAAAACAGGTGCATCTGTTTACACACGCAGCAGCACAGAGAGAGACACAGGATTTTTGCAGTCTATTTCTCATAATGACAACTCCCCTCAAACAAATGACCATAATTTCCTAACCGTAGGGGCTAGAACGGTCATTCTTACACCGTTTTGTTCAGAAGAGATGGGGGAATCTTCAAGTGTTGACAATTTAATATTAAAATATGAATTTTTAGAGATATATGACATGGATGACTTGTTGACTTAGAAGCCACGAATTCCCCAATATGCAAATTTGAATGCCTGAGACCACATATGTGATTGGCTGGCTGGGAAGCCGTGCAGGCCCTGATTTGTGGATTTGAATTCCTCAGCCCTCAGATATGATTGGCTGGCTTAGAAGCCACGAAGGCCCCAATATGCAAATTTGAATGCCTCAGGACACTTATTTGATTGGCTGGGAAACTGTGCAGGCCCTGATTTGAAAATTTGAATGTCTCAGTCCTCACAGAGGATTGGCTGCCTGGGGACCTGGCAGAAATATATAGAAATACTATTATTAAGCATAAATACTACATTTAGTAGAAATACTATGTTTTAGCACAAATATTATAAAAAGAAGAAAAACTATAATTTAGCAGAAATACTATATTAAGCACAAATCCTATAAAAAGCAGAAATACTATAATTTAGAACAAATAGTATAAAAAGCAGAAATACTATAATTTAGCAGAAATACTATGTTAAGTACAAATCCTATAAAAAGCAGAAATACTATAATTTAGCAGAAATACTATGTTAGGCACAAATCCTATAAAAAGCAGAAATACTATAATTTAGCAGAAATACTATATTAGGCATAAATCCTATGAAAAGCAGAAATAGTATGATTTAGCAGAAATACTGTATTTAGCACAAGTACCGAAAAGTACCAGAAATACTATGATTTAGCAGAATAGTAATAACTTATTGAAACACAAATGCACAGAGGGACACACAAACACAGGCTCTAATCCAGTCAACCAGTCTAACTATATTCAATGTAAATCCTACAATGACATGCTGCCAAATAAGGGCAGGGTCCTCTCTCTCCCACTAAACACACACACACACACACACACACACACACACACACACACACACACACACACACAGGGAGAGAGGACTAAGTTTCTAGGTCAGCCTGGGAGCTGCTGAATTTGAATCCACCAATCAGAGAGGCTGTTTACGTTTTCCCGCCAAAAAAGGTGCATCTTTTTACACACGCAGCACAGAGACATAGACCTGCTTCTTTCAGTTTATTTCACATAGTGAGGATTCCCCTCAAACAAATGACCATAATTTCCTAACCATAGGGGCTAGAGCGGTCATTCTTACACCGTTTTGTTCAGAAGAGATGGGGGAATCTTCAAGTGTTGACAATTTATCATTAAAATATGAATTTTTAGAGATATATGACATGGATGACTTGTTGACTTAGAAGCCACGAATTCCCCAATATGCAAATTTGAATACCTGGAGCCCACATACATGATTGGCTGGCTGGGAAGCTGTGCAGGCCCTGATTTGTGGATTTGAATTCCTCAGCCCTCAGATATGATTGGCTGGCTTAGAAGCCATGAAGGCCCCAATATGCAAATTTGAATGCCTCAGGACACATATATGATTGGCTGGGAAACCGTGCAGGCCCTGATTTGAAAATTTGAATTTCTCAGTCCTCACAGAGGATTGGCTGCCTGGGGACCTGGCAGATATATATAGAAATACTATGATTAAGCATAAATACTACATTTAGTAGAAATACTATGTTTTAGCACAAATACTATAAAAAGCAGAAATATTATAATTTAGCACAAATAGTATAAAAAGCAGAAATATTATAATTTAGCACAAATAGTATAAAAAGCAGAAATACTACATTTAGTAGAAATACTATGTTTTAGCACAAATAGTATAAAAAGCAGAAATATTATAATTTAGCACAAATAGTATAAAAAGCAGAAATATTATAATTTAGCACAAATAGTATAAAAAGCAGAAATATTATAATTTAGCACAAATAGTATAAAAAGCAGAAATACTACATTTAGTAGAAATACTATGTTTTAGCACAAATAGTATAATAAAGCAGAAATACTATAATTTAGCAGAAATACTGTATTTAGCACAAGTACCGAAAAGTACCAGAAATACTATGATTTAGCAGAATAGCAATAACTTACAAAATTACAAATATGGAGGCATATTGAAACAGAAATGCAGAGAGGGACACACAAACACAGGCTCTAATCCAGTCAATCAGTCTAACTATATTCAATTTAAATCCTACAATGACATGCTGCCAAATAAGGGCAGGGTCCTCTCTCTCCCACTAAACACACACACACACACACACACACACACACACACACACACACACACACACACACACACACACACACACACACACAGACAGACACAGAGGGAGAGAGCTGCTGAATTTAAATCCACCAATCAGAGTGGCTGTTTACATTTTCCCGCCAAAAAAGGTGCATCTTTTTACACACGCAGCACAGAGAGGCACAGGATTATTGCAGTCTATTTCTCATAGTGACGACTCCCCTCAAACAAATGACCATAATTTCCTAACCGTAAGGGCTAGAGCGGTCATTCTTACACCGTTTTGTTCAGAAGAGATGGGGGAATCTTCCAGTGTTTACAATTTATCATTAAAATATGAATTATTAAAGATATTTGACTTCTAATGCACCATAACTGAGTAGAGCGAAGCAAAAACTGCCTTGACTTGCCCTCAAACAACGATTTGTAACTTGAAATCTGTTTGGAGTATCGATATCATTCTTTCACCGTAAGAGACAGCAGGCTTTGGTGAACAATCATGGAAATTTTCAGGTCTCTGTGGAAATCCAACAAAAAGTTATGACGAGAGAAAAAAGTGGTTCATTTACAGACTTTGAAATCTGAAGAAATCTGAGCGAAGGACGAATTTCCTACCCTCAAACAAGTCCAACTCATTTCAGAACGGTAATAGTTGAGAAAGAAATTCTTGAATTGTGAGCGTCAGGAGTGTCTGAAGATATGCCGGGACAAGCCTCATGTCTTAACTTTGCTTCGTTAAGGAGATATGACGATTCGAATATGCCTCTCATTCCAGAAATGCAGCGGTGATTTTGAACAAACTCTCCATTGACTTTATATGGAGAGTTTTCTGACCTTGTGTTAGTCTGAGGAGATTTGCGAAAGTTCTATGAATACCACAACAATGATAGTGACATTTTCTGAAAGCCAGCAAAAATACCTACGTTTTGATGTATAATTTGTGGAAGTTGAGTGAAAATTGAGCAAGTAGCAAACAGTTGTTCGGACATGAAGCGAAAATTGCAAAACCTTCAGTGGCACACTGGAAGCCAAGAGCATAGCAACCATAACAACACATGTATTTTGTGAAAAATCACAATTTTGCAACTCAAAACTTTAAGAGGCATAAAAGTAAAACAGTAAAAGATTTGAAAAAGCTGAATCATACCTGAATAGCCCAATAATTTGTGAACATTTTAAAATTTGAATGGTTGTTCTAGGTGAAAGTATGAGGAAGTAGTTAAGTTTCAAAAACAAGCAAATTTTAGCAGAATTGCTGAAGTTTCCCATTCATTTCAATGGGACAAATTAAAGGAAAAAAGCTTAATATTTTAAAAAGTATAATAGTTAAAAATACCAAAAGTCATAGCCGGCATTAGCAAAAATAGTTGAATAGTTTAAAATTTGAACGGTGAAAATCGGCTGAAAATTGTGGAAGTAGTTCTACGGCGAAAAGTGTACGGAAACACCCGGAATAATAATAATAAAGAATAAAGAGAAACAGGAACTCAATAGTGTGGATGCTTAAAGCATCCACACAATAATAAAGAATAAAGAGAAACAGGAACTCAATAGTGTGGATGCTTAAAGCATCCACACAACTAGAAAAATTTGCATTTCCTGCGAAAATGCAGTGTGGATGCTTAAAGCTGAAGCTGTATGCAAAAAGTAGCTGAAAAAGCTGAAAAGTTGCAGAAATTGTAAAAACTTTGCAGAAGCAAAAGAAGTTTGCTAAAATGGAATAACTTAGCAGAACTGCAATATCTTAGAGGAAACATAATACTTGGCAGAAATACAATAGCATAGCAGAATTTAGCAGAAATATTGTAACTTACCAGAAACATGATAACTTCTCAAAAATACAAGAATTTAGGAGAAATAGTATAAGATAACAGAAAGAATATATTTAGCCAAAAATACTTAAACATTACAGAAACACTATGATTTAGAAAAATAGTACAACAGAGCAGAAATATTGTGATTTACCAGAGACACTGTGATGAACTATGAATATTGTAATTTTAAATTGAGACTATGTTTTAGCACAAATATTATAATTTGGCAGAAATACTATCATTTAGCAGAAATACTATATTAAGCACAAATCCTATAAAAAGCAGAAATACTATAATTTAGAACAAATAGTATAAAAAGCAGAAATACTATGTTAGGCACAAATCCTATAAAAGCAGAAATACTATAATTTAGCAGAAATACTATGTTAGGCACAAATCCTATAAAAAGCAGAAATACTATAATTTAGCAGAAATACTATATTAGGCATAAATCCTATGAAAAGCAGAAATAGTATGATTTAGCAGAAATACTGTATTTAGCACAAGTACTGAAAAGTACCAGAAATACTATGATTTAGCAGAATAGTAATAACTTATTGAAACACAAATGCACAGAGGGACACACAAACACAGGCTCTAATCCAGTCAACCAGTCTGACTATGTTCAATTTAAATCCTACAATGACATGCTGGGAGCTGCTGAATTTGAATCCACCAATCAGAGAGCCTGTGCACTTTTCCCCACCAAAACGGGTGCTTCTGTTTACACACGCAGCACAGAGAGAGACACTGGATTATTGCAGTCTATTTCTCATAGTGACGACTCCCCTCAAACAAATGACCATAATTTCCTAACCGTAGGGGCTAGAACGGTCATTCTTACACCGTTTTGTTCAGAAGAGATGGGGGAATCTTCAAGTGTTGACAATTTATCATTAAAATATGAATTTTTAGAGATATATGACATGGATGACTTGTTGACTTAGAAGCCACGAATTCCCCAATATGCAAATTTGAATGCCTGAGGCCACATATATGATTGGCTGGCTGGGAAGCTGTGCAGGCCCTGATTTGTGGATTTGAATTCCTCAGCCCTCAGATATGATTGGCTGGCTTAGAAGCCATGAAGGCCCCAATATGCAAATTTGAATGCCTCAGGACACTTATATGATTGGCTGGGAAACCGTGCAGGCCCTGATTTGAAAATTTGAATGTCTCAGTCCTCACAGGGAATTGGCTGCCTGGGGACCTGGCAGAAATATATAGAAATACTATGATTAAGCATAAATACTACATTTAGTAGAAATACTATGTTTTAGCACAAATACTATAAAAAGCAGAAATACTATAATTTAGCAGAAATACTATATTAAGCACAAATCATATAAAAAGCAGAAATACTATATTAAGCACAAATTCTATAAAAAGCAGAAATAATATATTAAGCACAAATCCTATTAAAAGCAGAAATACTATATTAAGCACAAATCTTATGAAATAGCAGAAACAGTATGATTTAGCACAATAGTAATAAGTTAAACAGAAAAATTGGAAAAGCAAAATGGACAGCTGAAAAAATGCTGAACATGCTGAGGGTCCCTCAAATATACTTGTTAAATGAAAAAATCTGCATAAAAATGCACAGGGAGAGAGAAGTAAGTTTCTAGGTCAGCCTGGGAGCTGCTGAATTTGAATCCACCAATCAGAGAGCCTGTGTACTTTTTCCCGCCAAAACAGGTGCATCTTTTTACACACGCAGCAGAGAGAGGCACAGGATTATTGCAGCCTATTTCTCATAGTGACGACTCCCCTCAAACAAATGACCATAATTTCCTAACCGTAGGGGCTAGAGCGGTCATTCTTACACCGTTTTGTTCAGAAGAGATGGGGGAATCTTCCAGTGTTAACAATTTATCATTAAAATGTGAATTTTTAGAGATATACGACATGGATGACTTGTTGACTTAGAAGCCACGAATTCCCCCAATATGCAAATTTGAATGCCTGAGGCCACATATATGATTGGCTGCCTGGGAAGCCGTGCAGGCCCTGATTTGTGGATTTGAATTCCTCAGCCCTCAGATATGATTGGCTGGCTTAGAAGCCATGAAGGCCCCAATATGCAAATTTGAATGCCTCAGGACACATATATGACTGGCTGGGAAACCGTGCAGGCCCTGATTTGAAAATTTGAATGTCTCAGTCCTCACAGAGGATTGGCTGCCTGGGGACCTGGCAGAAATATATAGAAATAGTATGATTAAGCATAAATACTACATTTAGTAGAAATACTATGTTTTAGCACAAATACTATAAAAAGCAGAAATACTATAATTTAGCAGAAATACTATATTAAGCACAAATCATATAAAAAGCAGAAATACTATATTAAGCACAAATTCTATAAAAAGCAGAAATACTATATTAAGCACAAATCCTATAAAAAGCAGAAATACTATATTAAGCACAAATTCTATAAAAAGCAGAAATACTATATTAAGCACAAATTCTATAAAAAGCAGAAATACTATATTAAGCACAAATCCTATTAAAAGCAGAAATACTATATTAAGCACAAATCTTATAAAATAGCAGAAACAGTATGATTTAGCACAATAGTAATAAGTTAAACAGAAAAATTGGAAAAGCAAAATGGACAGCTGAAAAAATGCTGAACATGCTGAGGGTCCCTCAAATATACTTGTTAAATGAAAAAAAATCAGCAAAAAAATGCACAGGGAGAGAGAAGTAAGTTTCTAGGTCAGCCTGGGAGCTGCTGAATTTGAATCCACCAATCAGAGAGCCTGTGTACTTTTTCCCGCCAAAACAGGTGCATCTTTTTACACACGCAGCAGAGAGAGGCACAGGATTATTGCAGTCTATTTCTCATAGTGACGACTCCCCTCAAACAAATGACCATAATTTCCTAACCGTAGGGGCTAGAGCGGTCATTCTTACACCGTTTTGTTCAGAAGAGATGGGGGAATCTTCCAGTGTTAACAATTTATCATTAACATATGAATTATTAAAGATATTTGACTTCTAATGCACCATAACTGAGTAGAGCGAAGCAAAAACTGCCTTGACTTGCCCTCAAACAACGCTTTGTAACTCGAAATCTATTTGGAGTATCGATATCATTCTTTCACCATAAGAGACAGCAGGCTTTGGTGAACAGTCATGGAAATGTTCAGGTCTCTGTGGAAATCCAAAAAAAAGTTATGACGAGAGAAAAAAGTGGTTCATTTCCAGGGTTTGAAATCTGAAGAAATCTGAGCGAAGGACAAATTTCCTACCCTCAAACAAGTCCAACTCATTTCAGAACGGTAATAGGTGA
This sequence comes from Aulonocara stuartgranti, assembly GCF_965226115.1. Lineage (NCBI taxonomy): Eukaryota > Metazoa > Chordata > Actinopteri > Cichliformes > Cichlidae > Aulonocara > Aulonocara stuartgranti. The sequence continues at coordinate 21,847,842 of NC_138952.1, forward strand.
GAAAGAAATTCTTGAATTGTGAGCGTCAGGGGTGTCTGAAGATATTCGGGGACAAGCCTCATGTCTTAACTTTGCTTCGTTAAGGAGATATGACGATTCGAATATGCCTCTCATTACAGAAATGCAGCGGTGATTTTGAACAAACTCTCCATTGACTTTATATGGAGAGTTTTCTGACATTGTGTTGGTCTGAGGAGATTTGCGAAAGTTCTATGAATACCACAACAATGATAGTGACATTTTCTGAAAGCCAGCAAAAATACCTACGTTTTGATGTATAATTTGTGGAAGTTGAGTGAAAATTGAGCAAGTAGCAAACAGTTGTTCGGACATGAAGAGAAGACTGCAAAAGCTTCAGTGTCACACTGGAAGCCAAGAGCATAGCAACCATAACAACGCATGTATTTTGTGAAAAATCACAATTTTGCAACTCAAAACTTTAAGAGGCATAAAAGTAAAACAGTAAAAGATTTGAAAAAGCTGAATCATACCTGAATAGCCCAATAATTTGTGAACATTTTAAAGTTTGAATGGTTGTTCTAGGTGAAAATATGAGGAAGTAGTTAAGTTTCAAAAACAAGCAAATTTTAGCAGAATTGCAGAAGTTTCCCATTCATTTCAATGGGACAAATTAAAGGAAAAAAGTGGAATATTTTAAAAAGTATAATAGTTAAAAATAGCAAAAGTCATAGCCGGCATTAGCAAAAATAGCTGAATAGTTTAAAGTTTGAACGGTGAAAATAGCACAAAAATTGTGGAAGTAGTTCCACGGCGAAAAGTGTACGGAAGTCCTAAGAATAATAAAGAATAAAGAGAAACAGGAACTCAATAGTGTGGATGCTTAAAGCATCCACACAATAAAGAATAAAGAGAAACAGGAACTCAATAGTGTGGATGCTTAAAGCATCCACACAATAATAATAAAGAACTAGAAAAATTTGCATTTCCTGCGAAAATGCAGTGTGGATGCTTAAAGCTGAAGCTGTATGCAAAAAGTAGCTGAAAAAGCTGAAAAGTTGCAGAAATTGTAAAAACTTTGCAGAAGCAAAAGAAGTTTGCTAAAATGGAATAACTTAGCAGAACTGCAATATCTTAGAGGAAACATAATACTTGGCAGAAATACAATAGCATAGCAGAATTTAGCAGAAATATTGTAACTTACCAGAAACATGATAACTTCTCAAAAATACAAGAATTTAGGAGAAATAGTATAAGATAACAGAAAGAATATATTTAGCCAAAAATACTTAAACATTACAGAAACACTATGATTTAGAAAAATAGTACAACAGAGCAGAAATATTGTGATTTACCAGAGACACTGTGATGAACTATGAATATTGTAATTTTAAATTAAGACTATGTTTTAGCACAAATATTATAATTTGGCAGAAATACTATATTAAGCACAAATCCTATAAAAAGCAGAAATACTATATTAAGCACAAATTCTATAAAAAGCAGAAATACTATATTAAGCACAAATCCTATTAAAAGCAGAAATACTATATTAAGCACAAATCTATGAAATAGCAGAAACAGTATGATTTAGCACAATAGTAATAAGTTAAACAGAAAAATTGGAAAAGCAAAATGGACAGCTGAAAAAATGCTGAACATGCTGAGGGTCCCTCAAATATACTTGTTAAATGAAAAAATCAGCAAAAAAATGCACAGGGAGAGAGAAGTAAGTTTCTAGGTCAGCCTGGGAGCTGCTGAATTTGAATCCACCAATCAGAGAGCCTGTGTACTTTTTCCCGCCAAAACAGGTGCATCTTTTTACACACGCAGCAGAGAGAGGCACAGGATTATTGCAGCCTATTTCTCATAGTGAGGACTCCCCTCAAACAAATGACCATAATTTCCAAACCGTAGGGGCTAGAGCGGTCATTCTTACACCGTTTTGTTCAGAAGAGATGGGGGAATCTTCCAGTGTTAACAATTTATCATTAAAATGTGAATTTTTAGAGATATACGACACGGATGACTTGTTGACTTAGAAGCCACGAATTCCCCCAATATGCAAATTTGAATGCCTGAGGCCACATATATGATTGGCTGCCTGGGAAGCCGTGCAGGCCCTGATTTGTGGATTTGAATTCCTCAGCCCTCAGATATGATTGGCTGGCTTAGAAGCCATGAAGGCCCCAATATGCAAATTTGAATGCCTCAGGACACATATATGATTGGCTGGGAAACCGTGCAGGCCCTGATTTGAAAATTTGAATGTCTAAGTCCTCACAGAGGATTGGCTGCCTGGGGACCTGGCAGAAATATATAGAAATACTATGATTAAGCATAAATACTACATTTAGTAGAAATACTATGTTTTAGCACAAATACTATAAAAAGCAGAAATACTATAATTTAGCAGAAATACTATAATTTAGCAGAAATACTATATTAAGCACAAATCCTATAAAAAGCAGAAATACTATATTAGGCACAAATCCTATAAAAAGCAGAAATAGTATGATTAAGCATTAATACTACATTTAGTAGAAATACTATGTTTTAGCACAAATAGTATAAAAAGCAGAAATATTATAATTTAGCACAAATAGTATAAAAAGCAGAAATATTATAATTTAGCACAAATAGTATAAAAAGCAGAAATACTACATTTAGTAGAAATACTATGTTTTAGCACAAATAGTATAAAAAGCAGAAATATTATAATTTAGCACAAATAGTATAAAAAGCAGAAATATTATAATTTAGCACAAATAGTATAAAAAGCAGAAATATTATAATTTAGCACAAATAGTATAAAAAGCAGAAATATTATAATTTAGCACAAATAGTATAAAAAGCAGAAATACTACATTTAGTAGAAATACTATGTTTTAGCACAAATAGTATAAAAAGCAGAAATATTATAATTTAGCACAAATAGTATAAAAAGCAGAAATATTATAATTTAGCACAAATAGTATAAAAAGCAGAAATATTATAATTTAGCACAAATAGTATAAAAAGCAGAAATATTATAATTTAGCACAAATAGTATAAAAAGCAGAAATACTACATTTAGTAGAAATACTATGTTTTAGCACAAATAGTATAATAAAGCAGAAATACTATAATTTAGCAGAAATACTGTATTTAGCACAAGTACCGAAAAGTACCAGAAATACTATGATTTAGCAGAATAGCAATAACTTACAAAATTACAAATATGGAGGCATATTGAAACAGAAATGCAGAGAGGGACACACAAACACAGGCTCTAATCCAGTCAATCAGTCTAACTATATTCAATTTAAATCCTACAATGACATGCTGCCAAATAAGGGTAGGGTTCTCTCTCTCCCACTAAACACACACACACACACACACACACACACACACACACACACACATACACACACAGACAGACACAGAGGGAGAGAGCTGCCGAATTTAAATCCACCAATCAGAGTGGCTGTTTACGTTTTCCCGCCAAAAAAGGTGCATCTTTTTACACACGCAGCAGAGAGAGGCACAGGATTATTGCAGTCTATTTCTCATAGTGACGACTCCCCTCAAACAAATGACCATAATTTCCTAACCGTAGGGGCTAGAACGGTCATTCTTACACCGTTTTGTTCAGAAGACATGGGGGAATCTTCCAGTGTTTACAATTTATCATTAAAATATGAATTATTAAAGATATTTGACTTCTAATGCACCATAACTGAGTAGAGCGAAGCAAAAACTGCCTTGACTTGCCCTCAAACAACGCTTTGTAACTTGAAATCTATTTGGAGTATCAATATCATTCTTTCACCGTAAGAGACAGCAGGCTTTGGTGAACAATCATGGAAATTTTCAGGTCTCTGTGGAAATCCAACAAAAAGTTATGACGAGAGAAAAAAGTGGTTCATTTCCAGACTTTGAAATCTGAAGAAATCTGAGCGAAGGACAAATTTCCTACCCTCAAACAAGTCCAACTCATTTCAGAACGGTAATAGTTGAGAAAGAAATTCTTGAATTGTGAGCGTCAGGAGTGTCTGAAGATATGCCGGGACAAGCCTCATGTCTTAACTTTGCTTCGTTAAGGAGATATGACGATTCGAATATGCCTCTCATTACAGAAATGCAGCGGTGATTTTGAACAAACTCTCCATTGACTTTATATGGAGAGTTTTCTGACCTTGTGTTAGTCTGAGGAGATTTGCGAAAGTTCTATGAATACCACAACAATGATAGTGACATTTTCTGAAAGCCAGCAAAAATACCTACGTTTTGATGTATAATTTGTGGAAGTTGAGTGAATATTGAGCAAGTAGCAAACAGTTGTTCGGACATGAAGAGAAGACTGCAAAAGCTTCAGTGGCACACTGGAAGCCAAGAGCATAGCAACCATAACAACGCATGTATTTTGTGAAAAATCACAATTTTGCAACTCAAAACTTTAAGAGGCATAAAAGTAAAACAGTAAAAGATTTGAAAAAGCTGAATCATACCTGAATAGCCCAATAATTTGTGAACATTTTAAAATTTGAATGGTTGTTCTAGGTGAAAGTATGAGGAAGTAGTTAAGTTTCAAAAACAAGCAAATTTTAGCAGAATTGCTGAAGTTTCCCATTCATTTCAATGGGACAAATTAAAGGAAAAAAGTGGAATATTTTAAAAAGTATAATAGTTAAAAATAGCAAAAGTCATAGCCGGAAAGAGCAAAAATAGCTGAATAGTTTAAAATTTGAACGGTGAAAATCGGCTGAAAATTGTGGAAGTAGTTTAACGGCGAAAAGTGTACGGAAGTCCTAAGAATAATAATAATAACTAGAAAAATTTGCATTTCCTGCGAAAATGCAGTGTGGATGCTTAAAGCTGAAGCTGTATGCAAAAAGTAGCTGAAAAAGCTGAAAAGTTGCAGAAATTGTAAAAACTTTGCAGAAGCAAAAGAAGTTTGCTAAAATGGAATAACTTAGCAGAACTGCAATATCTTAGAGGAAACATAATACTTGGCAGAAATACAATAGCATAGCAGAATTTAGCAGAAATATTGTAACTTACCAGAAACATGATAACTTCTCAAAAATACAAGAATTTAGGAGAAATAGTATAAGATAACAGAAAGAATATATTTAGCCAAAAATACTTAAACATTACAGAAACACTATGATTTAGAAAAATAGTACAACAGAGCAGAAATATTGTGATTTACCAGAGACACTGTGATGAACTATGAATATTGTAATTTTAAATTAAGACTATGTTTTAGCACAAATATTATAATTTGGCAGAAATACTATAATTTAGCACAAATACTATAAAAAGCAGAAATACTATAATTTAGCAGAAATACTTTATTAAGCACAAACCCTATAAAAAGCAGAAATACTGTACTATGATTTGGTAGAAAAAACTATAATTAATCAGAAATACTATATTTGGCAAAAATACGGTATTTGGCACAAATCTTATAAAATAGCAGAAATGGTATGATTTAGCACAATAGTAATAACTTAAACAGAAAAATTGGAAAAGCAAAAATGGACAGCTGAAAAAATGATGAACATGCTGAACGTCCCTCAACTATACTTGTTAAATGAAAAAAATCAGCAAAAAAATCTATAACAGCCACACAATCACAAATATGTACACATAAGAAAACACACATGCACAGAGAGACACACACACAAGATCCAATTCAGTCAACCAGTCTAAATATATTGAATTTGAATCTTAGAATGAGATCATCCCATTAAAAGCCTTTCTCTCTCTCTCTCTCTCTCTCTGTCACACACACACACACACACACACACACACACACACACACACACACACACACACACACAGGGAGAGAAAAGTGAGTTTCTAGGTCAGCCTGGGAGCTGCTGAATTTGAATCCACCAATCAGAGAGCCTGTGCACTCTTTCCCTCCAAAACAGGTGCATCCTTTTTACACACGCAGCACAGAGAGACACAGGATCATTGCAGTCTATTTCTCATAATGATGACTCCCCTCAAACAAATGACCATAATTTCCTAACCGTAGGAGCTAGAACGGTCATTCTTACACCGTTTTGTTCAGAAGAGATGGGGGAATCTTCAAGTGTTGACAATTTATCATTAAAATATGAATTTTTAGAGATATATGACACGGATGACTTGTTGACTTAGAAGCCACGAATTCCCCAATATGCAAATTTGAATGCCTGGAGCCCACATACATGATTGGCTGGCTGGGAAGCTGTGCAGGCCCTGATTTGTGGATTTGAATTCCTCAACCCTCAGATATGATTGGCTGGCTTAGAAGCCATGAAGTCCCCAATATGCAAATTTGAATGCCTCAGGACACATATATGATTGGCTGGGAAACCGTGCAGGACCTGATTTGAAAATTTGAATGTCTAAGTCCTCACAGAGGATTGGCTGCCTGGAGACCTGGCAGAAATATATAGAAATACTATGATTAAGCATAAATACTACATTTAGTAGAAATACTATGTTTTAGCACAAATACTATAAAAAGCAGAAATACTATAATTTAGCAGAAATACTACATTAAGCACAAATCCTATAAAAAGCAGAAATACTATATTAAGCACAAATTCTATAAAAAGCAGAAATACTATATTAAGCACAAATTCTATAAAAAGCAGAAATACTATATTAAGCACAAATCCTATTAAAAGCAGAAATACTATATTAAGCACAAATCTTATGAAATAGCAGAAACAGTATGATTTAGCACAATAGTAATAAGTTAAACAGAAAAATTGGAAAAGCAAAATGGACAGCTGAAAAAATGCTGAACATGCTGAGGGTCCCTCAAATATACTTGTTAAATGAAAAAATCAGCAAAAAAATGCACAGGGAGAGAGAAGTAAGTTTCTAGGTCAGCCTGGGAGCTGCTGAATTTGAATCCACCAATCAGAGAGCCTGTGTACTTTTTCCCGCCAAAACAGGTGCATCTTTTTACACACGCAGCAGAGAGAGGCACAGGATTATTGCAGTCTATTTCTCATAGTGAGGACTCCCCTCAAACAAATGACCATAATTTCCAAACCGTAGGGGCTAGAGCGGTCATTCTTACACCGTTTTGTTCAGAAGAGATGGGGGAATCTTCCAGTGTTAACAATTTATCATTAAAATGTGAATTTTTAGAGATATACGACATGGATGACTTGTTGACTTAGAAGCCACGAATTCCCCCAATATGCAAATTTGAATGCCTGAGGCCACATATATGATTGGCTGCCTGGGAAGCCGTGCAGGCCCTGATTTGTGGATTTGAATTCCTCAGCCCTCAGATATGATTGGCTGGCTTAGAAGCCATGAAGGCCCCAATATGCAAATTTGAATGCCTCAGGACACATATATGATTGGCTGGGAAACCGTGCATGCCCTGATTTGAAAATTTGAATGTCTAAGTCCTCACAGAGGATTGGCTGCCTGGGGACATGGCAGAAATATATAGAAATACTATGATTAAGCATAAATACTACATTTAGTAGAAATACTATGTTTTAGCACAAATACTATAAAAAGCAGAAATACTATAATTTAGCAGAAATACTATATTATTAAGCACAAATCCTATAAAAAGCAGAAATACTATATTAGGCACAAATCCTATAAAAAGCAGAAATAGTATGATTAAGCATAAATACTACATTTAGTAGAAATACTATGTTTTAGCACAAATAGTATAAAAAGCAGAAATATTATAATTTAGCACAAATAGTATAAAAAGCAGAAATATTATAATTTAGCACAAATAGTATAAAAAGCAGAAATATTATAATTTAGCACAAATAGTATAAAAAGCAGAAATACTACATTTAGTAGAAATACTATGTTTTAGCACAAATAGTATAAAAAGCAGAAATATTATAATTTAGCACAAATAGTATAAAAAGCAGAAATATTATAATTTAGCACAAATAGTATAAAAAGCAGAAATACTACATTTAGTAGAAATACTATGTTTTAGCACAAATAGTATAATAAAGCAGAAACACTATAAATTAGCAGAAATACTGTATTTAGCACAAGTACCGAAAAGTACCAGAAATACTATGATTTAGCAGAATAGCAATAACTTACAAAATTACAAATATGGAGGCATATTGAAACAGAAATGCAGAGAGGGACACACAAACACAGGCTCTAATCCAGTCAATCAGTCTAACTATATTCAATTTAAATCCTACAATGACATGCTGCCAAATAAGGGCAGGGTCCTCTCTCTCCCACTAAACACACACACACACACACACACACACACACACACACACACACACACAGACAGACAGACACAGAGGGAGAGAGCTGCCGAATTTAAATCCACCAATCAGAGTGGCTGTTTACGTTTTCCCGCCAAAAAAGGTGCATCTTTTTACACACGCAGCAGAGAGAGGCACAGGATTATTGCAGTCTATTTCTCATAGTGACGACTCCCCTCAAACAAATGACCATAATTTCCTAACCGTAGGGGCTAGAACGGTCATTCTTACACCGTTTTGTTCAGAAGACATGGGGGAATCTTCCAGTGTTTACAATTTATCATTAAAATATGAATTATTAAAGATATTTGACTTCTAATGCACCATAACTGAGTAGAGCGAAGCAAAAACTGCCTTGACTTGCCCTCAAACAACGCTTTGTAACTCTAAATCTATTTGGAGTATCGATATCATTCTTGCACCGTAAGAGACAGCAGGCTTTGGTGAACAATCATGGAAATTTTCAGGTCTCTGTGGAAATCCAACAAAAAGTTATGACGAGAGAAAAAAGTGGTTCATTTCCACAGTTTGAAATCTGAAGAAATCTGAGCGAAGGACGAATTTCCTACCCTCAAACAAGTCCAACTCATTTCAGAACGGTAATAGTTGAGAAAGAAATTCTTGAATTGTGAGCGTCAGGAGTGTCTGAAGATATGCCGGGACAAGCCTCATGTCTTAACTTTGCTTCGTTAAGGAGATATGACGATTCGAATATGCCTCTCATTACAGAAATGCAGCGGTGGTTTTGAACAAACTCTCCATTGACTTTATATGGAGAGTTTTCTGACCTTGTGTTAGTCTGAGGAGATTTGCGAAAGTTCTATGAATACCACAACAATGATAGTGACATTTTCTGAAAGCCAGCAAAAATACCTACGTTTTGATGTATAATTTGTGGAAGTTGAGTGAAAATTGAGCAAGTAGCAAACAGTTGTTCGGACATGAAGAGAAGACTGCAAAAGCTTCAGTGGCACACTGGAAGCCAAGAGCATAGCAACCATAACAACGCATGTATTTTGTGAAAAATCACAATTTTGCAACTCAAAACTTTAAGAGGCATAAAAGTAAAACAGTAAAAGATTTGAAAAAGCTGAATCATACCTGAATAGCCCAATAATTTGTGAACATTTTAAAATTTGAATGGTTGTTCTAGGTGAAAGTATGAGGAAGTAGTTAAGTTTCAAAAACAAGCAAATTTTAGCAGAATTGCTGAAGTTTCCCATTCATTTCAATGGGACAAATTAAAGGAAAAAAGTGGAATATTTTAAAAAGTATAATAGTTAAAAATAGCAAAAGTCATAGCCGGAAAGAGCAAAAATAGCTGAATAGTTTAAAATTTGAACGGTGAAAATCGGCTGAAAATTGTGGAAGTAGTTTAACGGCGAAAAGTGTACGGAAGTCCTAAGAATAATAATAATAATAATAATAAAGAATAAAGAGAAACAGGAACTCAATAGTGTGGATGCTTAAAGCATCCACACAACTAGAAAAAATTGCATTTCCTGCGAAAATGCTGTGTGGATGCCTTACGCTGAAGATTTCTGCTGAAAAAAGCAGAAAAAGTTGAAAAAACAAAAAACATTGCCCTGAGCGAGATTCGAACCTGGCCTTTCTGATCTATAGGCGGCGTCTCACCTTACTGGACCAAACTGATTCTTACAAAGAAGAGGTGGAGAGACTGACAATTCTGGTGAAATTAGCAGAAGCTGCTTAGTATTGTGCTAATAAGAGGTGAAAAGGCTAAACATTTAGCAGAAAAGAGGTGAATCAGAAGAAGTTCTGCTGAAAAGAGGTAAAGAAGCAAAAAGATGAGTTGAAAAGAGGTGTAGAAGTGCTTGCTGAAGATGGCTGTATGTGTAATGACACACTGGAGAGTGTCAAGAAAGCAGAGCGCATGCAAGCAGGGAACATGTGTAGCAACTGTCACAGGTAGGATTCGAAACTCTGCCCCCGGGTCTCACGGCAGCTGCCCTACCCTCTGAGCCAAATGAGTTCTGGTCTCAAGCAAATATATGATGAGAGAGAAAATGTGCACTGTGGAGCAGAAGCTCAAATTAGCAGAAAAGAGGTGAAGAGGAAGAACTTTGTTGTGAAATGAGGTAAAGAAACTGAAATTTGTGCTTAAAACAAGTGAAAAAGCTGAACTCTGAAATCCTGCTAAAACAGTAGTAGAGGCTGATATTTTTCAGCTACTCACTGAGCCAAACTGGTTCTCACGTAACTGAAAAAAGGTGGAAAAGCTTAAAATTCTAATGAAAACAGCAGAAGAGGCTAAGTGCACTGTGGAGCAGGAGCTCTAATTAGCAGAAAAGAGGTGAAGAGGAATAATTTCTGCTGAAAAGAGGTAAAGAAGCAAAAAGCCGAGTTGAAAAGAAGTGTAGAAGCAGAAGTGCTTGCTGAAGATGGCTGTATGTGTAATGACACACTGGAGAGTGTCAAGAAAGCAGAGCGCATGCAAGCAGTGAACATGTGTAGCAGCTGTCACAGGTAGGATTCGAACCTCTGCCACCGGGTCTCACGACAGATGCCCTACCCTCTGAGCCAAATGAGTTCTGGTCACAAGCAAAGATATGATGAGAGGGAAAATGTGCACTGTGGAGCAGCAGCTCAAATTAGCAGAAAAGAGGTGAAGAGGAAGAACTTTGTTGTGAAATGAGGTAAAGAAACTGAAATTTGTGCTTAAAACAAGTGAAAAAGCTGAACTCTGAAATCCTGCTAAAACAGCAGAAGAGGCTGATATTTTTCAGCTACTCATTGAGCCAAACTGGTTCTCACGTAACTGAAAAAAGGTGGAAAAGCTTAAAATTCTAATGAAAACAGCAGAAGAGGCTGAGTGCACTGTGGAACAGAAGCTCAAATTAGCAGAAAAGAGGTGAAAACAGCAGAAGAGGGTGAGATTTGTGCTGATAAGAGGTGAAACTGCGGAACCAATCAGAGGTACTGCTTCTGTCTGCTTCATCAGGCTGTGTACTTGTATGTATTTCTGCCATAGACTGTTAACCAGAATCTGAGGTCCATATTAGAAAAGCTGCTAAAATCATTAAACTTTGCAGAATTGTAATAAATTATCAATATGAATTACCGGTCTGTGATAGTGTATAAATTTGTAGTTAAAAAAAAAACATGTGGGCCAAGGTGGAATCGAACCCACGACCTCTGGTCTGAAGAGCGGTGTCATTACCAATCGCGCCACCTCTAAGGGGGCGGGCGCTTTGAAAAAAAGGGTGATGAGGAGTCAGAATTAGATCGCGGTGAGACGCGAAAAACGCCGTTTTTTGGAGTTACAAAACGTCGTGTAACTCAAAAACTAGGTGGGATAGAAGCATAATTCTTGCACTGGGTGAATCAGCGGACTTTGGTGTACTTTGACTGCGATTTACATAGCTCTTTGTATCTCCGTCGCGGAGATATGACGAGAGAAGAAACGGCTTCATTTTCGGAATTTGAAAAATGAGAGGAGGACAGATTTCCACCCCTCAAACAAGTCTAACTCATCTCAGAACGGTAATAGGTGAGAAAATAATTCTTGAATTGTGAGTGTCAGGAGTGTCTGAAGATATACAGGGACAAGCCTCATGTCTTAACTTTGCTTCGTTAAGGAGATATGACGATTTGAAAATGCCTTCAGTTTCAGTATTTCAGCTCTGAGTTTCACAACCTCCCCATAGACTTTGAATGGGGAGTTTTTAGACCATGTGTCACTTCGAGGCAAATTGTGAAAAAAACGTAACTCTCACAATAATTATAGTGACACTGTCTTAAAGCCAGCAAAAATACCTACGTTTTGATGTATAATTTGTGGAAGTTGAGTGGAAATTGAGCGAGTAGCAAGGAGTTGTTCAGACATGAAGAGAAAATTCAGAACGGACGAGTGTGCAGTGGGAGTTAATTGCATAGCAACCATAGCAACACATGTATTTTCTGAAAAATCACAAAGTTGTAACTGAAAACTTAAAGAGTCATTACATGAAAACGGTAACAGATATGAAAAAGCTGAATCACACAGGAATAGCCCAATCATCTGAGAACGTTTTAAAGTTTGAATGGAGTTTCTAGGTGAAAGTATGAGGAAGTAGTTAAGTTTCAAAGACAAGCAAGTTTTAGCAGAATTGTAGAAGTTTCCCATTCATTTCAATGGGACAAATTAAAGGAAAAAAGTGTAATATTTTAAAAAGTATAATAGTAATAAGTACCAAAAGATATAGCAGTCGAAAGCAGAAATAGCAGAACAGTTTAGAGTTTGAATGGTAAAAATCGGCTGAAAACTGAGGGAGTAGTTAAGCGGCAAAGAAACGGAGCAACTAGAATAATAAAGGATAAAGAACTAGAAAAAATTGCATTTCCTGCGAAAATGCTGTGTGGATGCCTTACGCTGAAGATTTCTGCTGAAAAAAGCAGAAAAAGTTGAAAAAACAAAAAACATTGCCCTGAGCGAGATTCGAACCTGGCCTTTCTGATCTATAGGCGGCGTCTCACCTTACTGGACCAAACTGATTCTTACAAAGAAGAGGTGGAGAGACTGACAATTCTGGTGAAATTAGCAGAAGCTGCTTAGTATTGTGCTAATAAGAGGTGAAAAGGCTAAACATTTAGCAGAAAAGAGGTGAATCAGAAGAAGTTCTGCTGAAAAGAGGTAAAGAAGCAAAAAGATGAGTTGAAAAGAGGTGTAGAAGTGCTTGCTGAAGATGGCTGTATGTGTAATGACACACTGGAGAGTGTCAAGAAAGCAGAGCGCATGCAAGCAGGGAACATGTGTAGCAACTGTCACAGGTAGGATTCGAAACTCTGCCCCCGGGTCTCACGGCAGCTGCCCTACCCTCTGAGCCAAATGAGTTCTGGTCTCAAGCAAATATATGATGAGAGAGAAAATGTGCACTGTGGAGCAGAAGCTCAAATTAGCAGAAAAGAGGTGAAGAGGAAGAACTTTGTTGTGAAATGAGGTAAAGAAACTGAAATTTGTGCTTAAAACAAGTGAAAAAGCTGAACTCTGAAATCCTGCTAAAACAGTAGTAGAGGCTGATATTTTTCAGCTACTCACTGAGCCAAACTGGTTCTCACGTAACTGAAAAAAGGTGGAAAAGCTTAAAATTCTAATGAAAACAGCAGAAGAGGCTAAGTGCACTGTGGAGCAGGAGCTCTAATTAGCAGAAAAGAGGTGAAGAGGAATAATTTCTGCTGAAAAGAGGTAAAGAAGCAAAAAGCCGAGTTGAAAAGAAGTGTAGAAGCAGAAGTGCTTGCTGAAGATGGCTGTATGTGTAATGAGTGTCAAGAAAGCAGAGCGCATGCAAGCAGTGAACATGTGTAGCAGCTGTCACAGGTAGGATTCGAACCTCTGCCACCGGGTCTCACGACAGATGCCCTACCCTCTGAGCCAAATGAGTTCTGGTCACAAGCAAAGATATGATGAGAGGGAAAATGTGCACTGTGGAGCAGCAGCTCAAATTAGCAGAAAAGAGGTGAAGAGGAAGAACTTTGTTGTGAAATGAGGTAAAGAAACTGAAATTTGTGCTTAAAACAAGTGAAAAAGCTGAACTCTGAAATCCTGCTAAAACAGCAGAAGAGGCTGATATTTTTCAGCTACTCATTGAGCCAAACTGGTTCTCACGTAACTGAAAAAAGGTGGAAAAGCTTAAAATTCTAATGAAAACAGCAGAAGAGGCTGAGTGCACTGTGGAACAGAAGCTCAAATTAGCAGAAAAGAGGTGAAAACAGCAGAAGAGGGTGAGATTTGTGCTGATAAGAGGTGAAACTGCGGAACCAATCAGAGGTACTGCTTCTGTCTGCTTCATCAGGCTGTGTACTTGTATGTATTTCTGCCATAGACTGTTAACCAGAATCTGAGGTCCATATTAGAAAAGCTGCTAAAATCATTAAACTTTGCAGAATTGTAATAAATTATCAATATGAATTACCGGTCTGTGATAGTGTATAAATTTGTAGTTAAAAAAAAAACATGTGGGCCAAGGTGGAATCGAACCCACGACCTCTGGTCTGAAGAGCGGTGTCATTACCAATCGCGCCACCTCTAAGGGGGCGGGCGCTTTGAAAAAAAGGGTGATGAGGAGTCAGAATTAGATCGCGGTGAGACGCGAAAAACGCCGTTTTTTGGAGTTACAAAACGTCGTGTAACTCAAAAACTAGGTGGGATAGAAGCATAATTCTTGCACTGGGTGAATCAGCGGACTTTGGTGTACTTTGACTGCGATTTACATAGCTCTTTGTATCTCCGTCGCGGAGATATGACGAGAGAAGAAACGGCTTCATTTTCGGAATTTGAAAAATGAGAGGAGGACAGATTTCCACCCCTCAAACAAGTCTAACTCATCTCAGAACGGTAATAGGTGAGAAAATAATTCTTGAATTGTGAGTGTCAGGAGTGTCTGAAGATATACAGGGACAAGCCTCATGTCTTAACTTTGCTTCGTTAAGGAGATATGACGATTTGAAAATGCCTTCAGTTTCAGTATTTCAGCTCTGAGTTTCACAACCTCCCCATAGACTTTGAATGGGGAGTTTTTAGACCATGTGTCACTTCGAGGCAAATTGTGAAAAAAACGTAACTCTCACAATAATTATAGTGACACTGTCTTAAAGCCAGCAAAAATACCTACGTTTTGATGTATAATTTGTGGAAGTTGAGTGGAAATTGAGCGAGTAGCAAGGAGTTGTTCAGACATGAAGAGAAAATTCAGAACGGACGAGTGTGCAGTGGGAGTTAATTGCATAGCAACCATAGCAACACATGTATTTTCTGAAAAATCACAAAGTTGTAACTGAAAACTTAAAGAGTCATTACATGAAAACGGTAACAGATATGAAAAAGCTGAATCACACAGGAATAGCCCAATCATCTGAGAACGTTTTAAAGTTTGAATGGAGTTTCTAGGTGAAAGTATGAGGAAGTAGTTAAGTTTCAAAGACAAGCAAGTTTTAGCAGAATTGTAGAAGTTTCCCATTCATTTCAATGGGACAAATTAAAGGAAAAAAGTGTAATATTTTAAAAAGTATAATAGTAATAAGTACCAAAAGATATAGCAGTCGAAAGCAGAAATAGCAGAACAGTTTAGAGTTTGAATGGTAAAAATCGGCTGAAAACTGAGGGAGTAGTTAAGCGGCAAAGAAACGGAGCAACTAGAATAATAAAGGATAAAGAATAAAGAGAAACAGGATCTCAATAGTGTGGATGCCTACGGCATCCACCCAATAAAGAGAAACAGGATCTCAATAGTGTGGATGCCTACGGCATCCACCCAACTAGAAAAATTTGCATTTCCTGCGAAAATGCAGTGTGGATGCTTTAAAGCTGAAGCTGTATGCAAAAACTAGCAGAAAACGCTGAAAAGTTGCAGAAAGTGTAAAAACTTTGCAGAAGCAAAAGAACTTTGCTAAAATGGAATAACTTAGCAGAACTGCAATATCTTAGAGGAAACATAATACTTGGCAGAAATACAATAGCATAGCAGAACTTTGCAGAAATATTGTAACTTACCAGAAACATGATAAATTTTCAAAAATACAAGAACTTAGGAGAAATAGTATAAGATAACAGAAAGAATATATTTAGCCAAAAATACTTAAACATTACAGAAACACTATGATTTAGAAAAATAATACAACATAGCAGAAATACTGTGATTTACAGGAGACACTGTGATGAACTATGAATATTGTAATTTTAAATTAATACTATGTTTTAGCACAAATACTATAATTTGACAGAAATACTATCATTTGGCAGAAATACTATGTTTCAGCACAAATACTCTGGTTTAGCACAAATATTATAACATAGCAGAAATACAATTATATAGCAGAAATGCTATATTTAGAAAGAAAAATATAATATAGTAGAAATAGTATGATTTAGCAGAAATACTGTATTTAGCACAAGTACCAAAAAGTAGCAGAAATACTATGATTTAGCAGAAATACTATGATTGAGCAGAAGTACTAAGATGTAGTAAAAGTACTTTGATTTAACAGAAATACAATTATGGAGGAGTAATACTTTAAAATGGGAGAAATATTGATACACACACACATACACAGAGCCTAAAGGGAAGAGTATTTGTGCCATGGAGTGTTAACAAGAATGTGAGGTCCATATTAGAAAAGCTGGTAAAATCATAAAAGTTTGCAGAATTGTAATAAATGATGAATATGAATTACTGGTCTGTGACAGTGTATTAAACAGAAAAATTGGAAAAGCAAAATTGACAGGTGAAAAAATGCTGAACATGCTGAGGGTCCCTCAAATATACTTGTTAAATGAAAAAATCAGCAAAAAAATCTATGAGTCACACAATCACAAATATGTACACATAAGGAAACACACATGCACAGAGAGACACACACACAAGATCCAATTCAGTCAACCAGTCTAAATATATTGAATTTGAATCTTAGAATGAGGTCATCCCATTAAAAGGCTTTCTCTCTCTCCTCTCTCTCTCTCTCTCTCTGTCACACACACACACACACACACACACACACACACACACACACACACACACAGGGAGAGAGAAGCAAGTTTTCAGTCAAGCAGCCTGTGAGCTGCTGAATTTGAATCCACCAATCAGAGAGCCTGTGCACTTTTTCCCGCCAAAACAGGTGCTTCTGTTTACACACGCAGCACAGAGAGGCACAGGATTATTGCAGTCTATTTCTCATAGTGACGACTCCCCTCAAACAAATGACCATAATTTCCTAACTGTAGGGGCTAGAGCGGTCATTCTTACACCGTTTTGTTCAGAAGAGATGGGGGAATCTTCCAGTGTTAACAATTTATCATTAAAATATGAATTATTAAAGATATTTGACTTGTAATGCACCATAACTGAGTAGAGCGAAGCAAAAACTGCCTTGACTTGCCCTCAAACAACGCTTTCTAACTCTAAATCTATTTGGAGTATCAATATCATTCTTTCACCGTAAGAGACAGCAGGCTTTGGTGAACAATCATGGAAATTTTCAGGTCTCTGTGGAAATCCAACAAAAAGTTATGACGAGAGAAAAAAGTGGTTCATTTCCAGAGTTTGAAATCTGAAGAAATCTGAGCGACGGACGAATTTCCTACCCTCAAACAAGTCCAACTCATTTCAGAACGGTAATAGGTGAGAAAGAAATTCTTGAATTGTGAGCGTCAGGAGTGTCTGAAGATATACCGGGACAAGCCTCATGTCTTAACTTTGCTTCGTTAAGGAGATATGACGATTCGAATATGCCTCTCATTACAGAAATGCAGCGGTGATTTTGAACAAACTCTCCATTCACTTTATATGGAGAGTTTTCTGACCTTGTGTTGGTCTGAGGAGATTTGCCAAAATTCTATAAATCCCACAACAATGATAGTGACATTTTCTGAAAGCCAGCAAAAATACCTACGTTTTGATGTATAATTTGTGGAAGTTGAGTGAAAATTGAGCAAGTAGCAAACAGTTGTTCGGACATGAAGAGAAGACTGCAAAACCTTCAGTGGCACACTGGAAGCCAAGAGCATAGCAACCATAACAACGCATGTATTTTGTGAAAAATCACAATTTTGCAACTCAAAACTTTAAGAGGCATAAAAGTAAAACAGTAAAAGATTTGAAAAAGCTGAATCACACATGAATAGCCCAATAATTTGTGAACATTTTAAAGTTTGAATGGTTGTTCTAGGCAAAAGTATGAGGAAGTAGTTAAGTTTCAAAAACGAGCAAATTTTAGCAGAATTGCAGAAGTTTCCCATTCATTTCAATGGGACAAATTAAAGGAAAAAAGTGGAATATTTTAAAAAGTATAATAGTATAAAATACCAAAAGTCATAGCAGGAAAGAGCAAAAATAGGAGAATAGTTTAAAGTTTGAACGGTGAAAATAGCACAAAAATTGTGGAAGTAGATCCACGGCGAAAAGTGTACGGAAACACCCGGAATAATAATAATAAAGATAAAGAATAAAGAGAAACAGGAACTCAATAGTGTGGATGCTTAAAGCATCCACACAACTAGAAAAATTTGCATTTCCTGCGAAAATGCAGTGTGGATGCTTAAAGCTGAAGCTGTATGCAAAAAGTAGCTGAAAAAGCTGAAAAGTTGCAGAAATTGTAAAAACTTTGCAGAAGCAAAAGAACTTTGCTAAAATGTAATAACTTAGCAGAACTGCAATCACTTAGAGGAAACTGTAAAGCTGAAGCTGTCTGCTGAAAATAGTTGAAAATAGCTGAAGAAGCTGAAGAAATCAAAGTCAGTGTTTAAAAAGTTGCTGAAATTTTAATAACTTTGCAGAACAATATCAAGTTAAGAAAAATGTAATAACTTAGCAGAAATGCAATAATTTAGAATAACATAACTTAACATAACATAACAAACAAAAGTAGTGTAACCTAGCAGAAATAATATAATTTAGTAGAAAATTAAAAACTTGGCAGAAATATTACAACTTATCAGAACTGCTAGAAATTTGCAGAAATGTAATAATTAGGCAAAACTGTCAACAGATAACAGCTGAAAATGCTGAAGTAACCTCAAAGTTACTTGTTTAACTGTGAAAAATTACCAAAAACATTAGAAAAGGAAGAAAACGTGCCGGCAGATAAACTAATGTGGAACAAAACCAAGGTAAAATTGCGAGTTTGCACAGCTGGTGAAATCTAAAAATGGCAAAAAAACATAACAAAGGCAAGACCCACACAAACAACATTTAGGTAATAAATGCACAAGATGCTGCGGTCAGAGATTAAAACACCCAAAAATAATGTTATTGAAATGCCAAAAAGTGACAGAAAGTTTAGAAAGTAGAAAACCAGTAGTAGAAAAGTAGAACATTCAAATATTTTTAGAAACATATGATACAAAATATTTACTCAGTTGTTTCCAATGATTACAATAATGGCATAAAGAAATAAAAATACCATTTGGGACAAACAGAAAAATATTAATAGAAAATGCAAATCAAATTGATCTAAAATCTATACAAACAATTGAAGCATCTGTTGGAATTGTGAACATATCCTTGTTTGCCATGTTTATGTTTATGGCCCTAAGATGCGCAGACACATGATAGGCTATTAACTGCAAAAATATACACATATATAGCAAGTGAGAGACAAAAATATATCCTCTGATTTGCTGGAGTTTTGTGTAAATACCATTTGGCAAGGATAAACAACATGTTCCTATGCCACATTAAAATTTTCACAAGCTTAATTTTTTCAATTAGTTTACAGTTTCCTGATTTGATGATAAATATGGTACCAATCTACAAAATACTGTCAAAATGAAGTCCACATTGTGATATATTTGAGGTGTGGAGAGTCACACAGCTGAACAATCGATTTGCATATTTAAAGAAACAAGGATCAAATAAAGAACATCGTTGTGGAATAAATTACAGTGAAAAATAATCACTGCTTTGCGTTAGAGAGTGACTTATGATGAGGTATTAATTGGCTTAACTTTACCTCTAACAGCTTTTCACATAGTGCTGTGACCAGGGTGAAATCCATCATAAAGTAACTGTAAACAGTAGAACCATTAGCATGAATGTTATGGTTCTACTCTGATCAAAACTCAAGTCAGCTGTTTGACCTGATATAAAATGATAAAGAGGAACACATATAAATGACCTTTATGAACTTTTCAAAATGACTTTATATGTCTGACCCATTATCTATATATATTACAGCAGCGGTCCCCAACCCCCGGGCCTCGGACCGGTACCGGTCCGTGAGTCGTTTGGTACCGGGCCGCGAGAGATGAGGCTCAGGTGTGAAATGTATAGTTTTCAGGGTTTTTATCGGTTTTCAGCGTTATTTTGTTATCGTTTTTATCGTTTACTCGGTTTTCCTGGGTCTTTTCACGTGTGTTATGAATAAATTTTCTTTTTTTCAGTACCGGTACTAGTTTTATTTTGTTATATTTATCCGCGACACCTTAAAGGCCGGTCCATGAAAATATTGTCGGGCATAAACCGGTCCGTGGCGCAAAAAAGGTTGGGGACTGCTGTATTAGAGCAGATGTGGAAAACCACTGTTAGACCTACTCTATACTAATGTAGTTACTGACACCCCATACTAAGGCAGGATTCATACAAACACACATTATTTATTCTCTTAAACACTTTCTTTTTTCACATTTTGAGATTGTGTAATTTCTAAAAAGAATACATGTAATGGTTCAATAGATATAGTTATTTAAATGTCCATAATAATCACATGATCATTTTTGTACATCCTACAATCCAGGATTTAGAGCTGTGTGTCTGTATGAATTCAGCTTGCTATACTTATAGACTTAGATATATTAATCCACTATTTACCCAAACAAGTTACATTGTTTGGGTAAATAGATTGGGTTTGTTCTACAAAATAATTATTCAACAATAAAAAAAAACACAAAAAAAATCTGCACATTAATCCAGAGTTCAGTTTCATATGTCTGATATTGTTAGTTAAATCTGATGACACAAACACAGTCAATAATTCATTGCTAGTGTGACATGTGGTCCTTTTTGCCTTTGACCAATGATATGCTGGGTACTTGGACCAGTTTAGTATTTGCTGTCACAGAGGAATGTTAACCAGAAATCCAGAAGACAAAACTTAAAAAAAATATGTTAATTGCAAACATGTTTTTGCTTAGTAAAAGGATTGAAATTACATGGAAACTGTCACCTTAAAGCCTCATTGTAAATATCATCACAAACAGATGTTTTCCACACAGTTAACAAAGCTCCACCACATCCGATCAGTGCACATAAATCTAAAAGAAAACAAAAACAAATAAAAAAAATAAAATTAACACAAGGGAAGACTTTTGACTTAATAACTACGCTTAAAATAAGTGTTACCTTTGAATATTTGTGGGAAAAATCTGATGCTACCCCAAGAATACAAAGCCACACTGGAAACGATGACAGGCTTGCAGCCCTCTGTCTTCCTGGAGTCAGGTGCCTGATCAGTAGCAGTGAGTTGACAGAAGTCGGTGTCTGTAAGAGTGGCCAAACACTGATACTCTGTCCACTTGAGTAGAGTCTAAGAAGCTGGAATGCAGGCACACTGGACGAGCTTGTTCTAAAAAATACAGAAAAAGGAACATTTTATTTGTGTTAAGGCCTAAAAACTACAAATAAGTTATGCAATGAACAATGTTGAAATACCTTATAGGTGCTGCAGGCCACATAACCAGAATCCAGAGCAATCTCACACTCACATGATGGTGAGGAAAGACATGAGCTCTGCAATGAGGTTTGAATGTCTCAGTTGGGACACTGAAGAACTCAGAAGACAGCAATACCTGCACAGAGAGACAGAGTAGAAAAAGCATAGATTTGTAATCCATAATGTGAATTAAAACTCAAAAAGTGTCAACAAGTATAATCATTTGAGTGTGGAATTATTTATGCACTAAACAGGATTTTAATTAATTAATTGAATTAAAAACACTGACATTTTTTATCAAAGATAAAGAATCATACCGCTCTCTGCTCTGAGGATCACTGAGCATCTCTGACAGGAAATACAGTTTCCTCAGTAGGAGTCATCATTCATGGTCTCAGAGGTGTGTAGTGTGGCAGCATCATGATGGTCTCCAGATCAGGCAGGAGGTCAGGTGATGGGTGTGTCATCTTCTCCATTGAAGACATACTGGTATGGCAGTTCATAAAACAGCAGTCTCTGTGTGGCATGTAGTTATCTGTGCAGTCCAGCACTGATGGATCAGGTTTGGCTCAGCAGTTCATGAAGATGGTGTTAAGATGTTGTTGTTTCAGCTGAGGATGGTGAAGTTTGAAGGTTTTCCCACAAAGGAAACAGGACTGTGTGTGCCCTGTCTGAAAAAAATACATCTACAAAACATAAAGTGCTTTTAACACCACCTCCCCACCCACCCATCTCAGCCCCCAAGTGTCTATATAATGCTGGTATGGGGTGTCAGTTACTAAATCTAATTAGTGCGTCAGAAAGCGGGGGCTACACCTAAAGCCCCCGCTTTCTGATGTCTTTGTTTATTAGCAGCTTTTTCCAGCTGTTCAGAGAATTCTGACTTGGCCTTTATCCACCCAAACCCAAACCCACCCGGATAAAGGCCAAGTCAGAAAATTGATGCAGAAACTTTCCATGTACTTCTAAATCAGTTTTTATACAAATTCTGTAAGCTGTGAAAATGTTTTTCTCTACATAATGTATAATTATAGACATCTCTGGTAGCCTAAAGATAGTTTAAAACTTTTAACATTTTTTACCTGTAAAACATGATAAGCAAAACCTCATTCATCCAAAAAACATTTGATTCTACAAAATTTACTATAATCAAGAAAATATAATTGTCTGTATTTATTCATGTGACCCATAATAAATACCTGCATTTATCTGTGATTTATTTATTTACTATTTCATATTTGAAAGCATCTTGGAGGGGAAGATCTCGTTTGTTGAGATACATACGTCAGAGTAAAAAAAGTATCAAAAAAGGAGATGACAATTAACATCCATGAAAAAATGTATAAGTAGATTTAGTCATTTAAAACATGAGAATAAAAAATAAATTATGTCCGTTTAATGCAGTATATTTCAGATCTGAGGTGCATGATAACAGAAAGCAGATCTCCCGGCTCTGCATGAAGTACAGCCATGATTTGGTGACATGATTAATAACATTGCAATAAGAAAGGGTCTTCTTACAGACAGAGTAGGGAAGACAATTTTTTCCAATGAAAAATCTTTTTCATACTCTACAATCAGTAAACTCTGTAACAAACATGATCTGTAATTGTTTCAAAACTCACCAGACGACTTCATGATTGGCTCGAGGACAGGACACAAAACACAGGGTTGTGGTAACTGTAGTATGATCTCAGAACACCGGAATGGAGACATTGATCTGGCTGAGAAATAAAAATGAGGTCAAGCAGGGTGTTCTTGTCTGTAGTGGCAGAAGTGATCAGCTGTGAATACCCTCTCGACTGAAACTGCTCCAGAATCTGTTTTCTTCCACTCTGCAACTGGTTCTCATTAAAATCTCCACACACAATGATTGGGTGACAGTCCATTATTTCAAGGGAATCTAAAAGACTTACCAGGTTTTGCATGAATGGTGTCAAACTGTAGTCAGGGGGTCTGTACACAACAGCAATGAGTGCAGGGAATGGAGCCTGAACCTTCAACACTAAAAACTCAAGATCAGTGACATTATGCAGATACTGTTTTACCTGAACCTGAAAATGATTCCTCAAATACACAACAACTCCCCCACCACTTCGGCTGGCCATGTGAGGAAAGTTTGTGTAGGACACATGTCTGTTGCGTTTGAACATGGTGTAGCCGTCCAAATGAAGACTGTCTGCAACAAAGGAGCCTTGGAGGTGAGACTCTGTGAGACACAAAACATCTGCTAAACACATTTCATGATGACTCTTGATGTCACTGATGTGAGATGGCAAACCCTCCGTATTGTGATGGATCAGTGTAAGAGTGTCAAGTCTGCTGGCTGTTTCTCTGACCTGAAGAAGAGGCATCATTTCCTCAACGCTGGCTTGTCTCATGGTTTGGAGTGCTGCAGTTACCTCGGGATTGGAGTAAATCTTTTTCTCATCCAAGTCCTGCAAATAGAGTCCACTGAGAGACGTCACCCTGCTGAGAGCAACATAAGCCATACCTGGTTCAAAAATGTTCTTCATTGAAACTACAGCTGTCTGTGTTGTAAGACCCTGAGTTTTGTGAATTGTGCAGGCAAATGCTAGCTTTACAGGAAACTGTCTGCGTACCGCTCCTTTAAACTTCAGACTCTCCTCTGCTCTCTCAATGTAAACCAGATCATCAGATGCTGCATTAGCACTGCGGTTGTGTCTCATAGGCTGCCGGTTGTCCATTCTGAGCCCCAGTTTGATTATGTGTCCATCATTTTCAGATCTCACCACCTTTACCAGTATACCAAAAGCACCGTTGACTAAACCGTTTAGTGTGTCCAAGTTTCTGGTCAGCATGACTCGAGCTCCTTCAGCAACATTCAGAGTGTCAGGTAAATCATTTCTCCCACCTGTAAATGGTTTGTCTCTTCGTTCCATTCTGCCTGTACGTTTATCCTTCTGGAAATCGTCTGCAGTGATGATTATGATGTTTGAATGAAGCTTCTTCAGGGTATCTGTGTTATGGGATTCCACATTCTTGTTGGTGGCATAAATGTGTAAGACCTCAGTTGGACATTCTTCTGGTGCAGTCACAGCCTGTGACAACAAATCTCTGTCGCACTGAGAAAGCTCATCCGTCTTTTCTTTCACTCTAATCCTGTTCAGCATCTCTGCAAAGGCCACATCATCTTTCTGACGCATGATCTCGGTTAGAGTGATCATCTGAAAATGTTCCTGCCATAGGTCAATCTGTTCTGGATCGTAAACGCAGAGAGGTTTAGACTGTCGCACTGGTGGCAGCTGGTAAAAATCTCCAACAGCTAAAACTGACATTCCACCAAAAGGTCTCTGAGTGCCTTTGATTTGTTTCAGTCTTGCATCCACATAGGCAAAAAGGGGTTTTGAAACCATTGAAATCTCATCAATAACAATAATTTCTGCATTCATCAGCTCAGATCTGACTTCATCCAGTTGGTTACCAAGTCCTTGAATGGGTGGTTTCAGACTCCTGGGTAGTTTCAGTAGAGAATGTAATGTAGAGCCATTGATAGAAAAAGCTGCTGTCCCGGTAAATGAAGTAAGTAAAACAGTTGGATTTGATATGTCAGCTTCTTCTGCATTAGCAGGCAGTCTGCTCAGGATCTTTGATGCTTCAGAGTGAATACATTTAATCAGATGTGACTTTCCAGTTCCTGCACCACCGTTGATATAGAAGAAAAATGGATCTGGGTTCAAACCACAAACTCGCTGAATACACCAGTCTCTTATGGCATAGAACACGCAGGCCTGCTTCTGGTTCAGATTCTGATACATTACACGTACCACGGCTGGATCTACTGCAGGTTGTTCTCTGATGGCTCTGATCTTTGTTACAGCATCAGACTGACGACTGTAGTCAGGGACATTCTCCTGTTCGTTCTCATCATCAGAATGTCTCTCAGGAAGATTCTCATCACATTGCAGCCTCACAACTTCAGATTCAGGAGCAAGATTACACCATTCATCGATCACAACATCCCTATTTTGTTCAAACTCTTCCAGTGCACTCTCAATATCCTCAGAGTTCTTCTCATACTTGTCTTTATTTCTTTTCACAATCCGTTTCACAGACTCACTGTGGTCTGAACATGGAAGTCGCACAAAACCCGAGTTGTAGAAGGACTGATAGGTTTGGAAACATTGTGGTTTCAGTTCCTGCTCTGATCTGTGTGGAAGGTAAAGTCTCAACAGTCGACCATAATATTGCTCAGGATCTTTTTCCTGTGAACAGTGGTAATACCTGATTATAGCTGGTTTATCATTCTTTCGCCTTTGTACAAATCCAAGCTGGTTTAGAAGAGGAAGCACATCTTTTCCTTCATTTGGACCACTCACCAACCGGCACAGGGCAGCAAAATCAGCCAGTGACATTTCCTCATATTCTGGGGTCTCAGGTCTGCATTTGTATTTATCACTCAAACTTGTCATCCAAATATTACAGCTGTCATGTGTTGTGCTTTCCAGGAAGCTCATGGGCCGACTCATTTTTACTGGGTTATCATCTGTTGGTACAAATACAACACTGCGGGAACATTTTTTCATTTTTAGGCCACAGACTCGAGTCACACACTCCTGTGCGCTGATCTCTCTCTTTTTTGAGTAAGCCTGCATCACAGCTCTCATTTCATCACATTCATTGACGGTGTTCTTATCAGAGTTATCGATAACTGTCTTCAGGTATTCAGAGAGGCCAGATTCTTTCTTTGTTATATATTTACAGAGGTATTCTACACATGAATAGGCATTCAAAATGAATGAGACATCTAAATTAGAGTTCCAGGCTTCAAGCAGATCTGGGTTGTAATTGTTGATCCAACAGTCCTTTGGGTCACGTTTCAGAATCAGAGCTGTTTTCTTGTTTATGTTCTGGAGGCATTGTTCATACTCATTCATTGTCAAGTTGCATCGTGACAGAATCTGCTCTATGGTGAGGGAAGCAGCTTCAGGTTCCTTCAGCAGGTTCAACAAAGGTCTGAGTTTGGCTTTTGCAGCTTCAGTGTCTGAATCCTCATCCTGTCTCACAATCATTGTTCTTGTGGATGGTGGTTTTGGAAACCCAAATCTACAACCAGAGTTCACACTCTTAAAGCATGTCTTTGTGTGGTTCTTGCTGTGCTTTTGTAGTTCAGTGACTTTTTTGTGCAGTTCAGGTTGTTTGTCTGGATCAGGGAGTTGAGCTGAGATGTATCTGTCCACAAAGTCACAGACAGTTTGGTCATCATCCACATCTACTTCTACCTTTTCTCGAATCCACAGCAACATGTGTATATGCGGACTACCTCTGTGCTGGAACTCAACTCTGTAAAAGTAATCAATGATCTCACCAAGGGGCTGTGCAGGAGAAAAAAGCAAATCTCTGAACAAAGCCTCAACACGCTTATCAAACATCCGCATGGTGGTTACTGGATTTGATCTTAGAATTTCACACTTTTCTGACCAGTCCAGGGCTTCAAAATCAACCTCTTCACCTTGCTGTCTCTTTATTGCTTGAATCACTTCAGGCCATCTCATCTCAGCAGCAGAGAAAGTGACAAAGAACTGAGGTGTTCCTATTTGACGAATCATACTGAATAAATCTTTGGTAGTTTTCTGCCAGTAAGCTGGAGTTCCTCTTAGTGGCTGCATAAATCTGATTGCATCTTTATTTCTTACCAGCTTCTCTACTTCTGTCTTACTTTGTAACATTCCTGATGTGATTTTGCGTCCATCTTTGGTCATAGTTTTACCTTTCCTTAGCTGTATTGTCATGCTGGAATTAGCCAAATGTATTTCAGTGACAAACTGTGAGAAAAACAGGTAATTTGTGTCTTTAGCAAATCTTGCATCAATGTTAAAAAGCCTTGACTTGAAGTAAGCACTCGGTGTGAGTTTAAGAAGTCTCTTTTCATCCAGTGTATTCTGACCAGTAGGAAACTGCACAGGAAATGCCATGGCTTCCAAATAAGGAGTTCTGAAGAAGCTAACAGGATTGTTTCTTTCTGCAGGAGCCACACAATATGTGTTATCAGTGAAACAAAGAATCTCTTCTGAAATGTCAACAGGCTGCAGACAGCTTTCTAGAGCAAAACCTCCATTGTTCAAATCACTTTCTGGTTCATCAGGATTTTGTTCCTCTGGTTGTTCATCACAGGGTTGCATATTAATAGCTTGTTCACTTTCAGACTCACTTTCGCACAAAAGGGCATCTTTTTCATAGTTGTCAATTTCCATTAAATCTGCTTCATCATAATCATCGCTTCCCATGCTGGCTTCATCACTGCTGTCATCATCAGGTAACGTTGGATCACAAAGCAATGCATCATCTCTGATAATAATATCTGTGTACTGCGGATGAATATGTTTCAGTTTATGCAAGGCTTGAATTAGTTTAGACCAAGTAACAGTCTGGAACAGCTGATGGCCTTTGTAGCACAGTCGTCTTTTCAGCTTTATCCTCATGATCTGGGAATGGTTTCTTAACCGAGGCAAACAGTCAACTGTTTGTTGGACTTCAGATGGTACACACACCACATTACCACGTATGAGTCTCTGTCTGCCCTTTGGAAGTGGAATAATCTTAGCAAAAGGTATGCATTTGGCAATCAGATGTCTCTCCAGAATGTTGAGATCGCACAGTTCAGCTGGAATATCCTGCAGTTCTAAACTGTTAACAGCAGCAAGTCTTGGCATGCGTCCACTTTTGAGGGAACTGTGACACGTGTGACAGATATATTCTTTTTTTCTCTCAACAGGAAAGCTGCAGTGATCATTACATGCTTCATCACACACATGAACAAATTTACCAGTTAGACACTGCTGAGCTACAGTCTGGTGTTTTGAGTAATTTTCTCTTTTGCAGATTTTCACCTGATTAGGAAAAGAAGCTTTTAGACAAACAGTACAAACATAAGATGGTGCTGACTTAATGTTGGATCTGAAACGAGATATGGCCTCATTCATTAAAGTGTTATCTGGATGACACTGTAAACTTTCAGCTGGTCGATGCATCTGACGATATTTTCTTTTTATTTTCATTGCACATCTGATATTATGCATCTGTCTAAAAGAAATACTGTTCCAATATTTTACTCTCATTCGTTCTCTCATATTGTCCTTGTGTTGCTGCTGAAATTGTCTCTCTTCTCCATAACGTTTAGTGATGTAACATTTTTTTTTCTGTCTAAATTCTACACTTTCTTTATATAGGTTAGAAACATATGACCTCATGTAAGCTTTATGTTTCTCTCTGAATTCAGCACAAGTTCTGTAATTTCTTCTTACATGTTCCTTCTGCTGTTCTCGGAACACGGGAGATTCTCTATATGTTCTTGTTATTCGTTCCTTCTGCTTTTCTCGGAACACGGGAGATTCTCTATATGTTCTTGTTATTCGTTCCTTCTGCTTTTCTCGGAACACGGGAGATTCTCTATATGTTCTTGTTATTCGTTCCTTCTGCTTTTCTCGGAACACGGGAGATTCTCTATATGTTCTTGTTATTCGTTCCTTCTGCTTTTCTCTGAATAAAGAATCTTCTTTATACATCCTTATGACACGTTCTCTTTTTCTCTCTCTAATTTTAGCACTTTCTCTATAGATTTTTCTAAAATGTTCTCTCTGTTTCTCTCTGTATGTAGCATTGAGTTTATATAGATTCTTTTTGTACACACTCTTTTTCTTACTGTGATCAGAATCATGAGACTTTCTACTAGAATCTTTTTTCTTTGCCTTAAAGCTTTCATCAAAAGTGTACATCTGTCTTTCTTTCTTTTTCTCATTTTCCTTTCTCTGTGATAGTTTTTCTTGGACCAATAGTTGTCTCCTAATCTTTCTCCTTTGCTGTTTATTATGCTTCAACAGTTTATGTGAGAGTTCCTCTGTTGTCATAGTTAAACAGGAGGCAGTGTTTAAATCATTCTGAGGAACAGAATCTTTTATTACCTGAGTGTCTCTTACAGAAGATGCAGAGGTTTCTATTTCTAAATAATCAGAAGGACGATTGTTCAGCTCAGCAGCTGGCTCATTTGAATAATCCACTCTGGATGACATCACTTCAGTAGCTAAAGTGTCGGCCACAGTTTTCCGTGTCTGCTCAGTGGACTTTGGGGTTTCAAATTCAGGTTCATTTAAAGCTGGTGCTGGAACAGTTGTAGCTGTTTGTCTGTTTTCATCAGCATCTCTTTGGTCAGCAGCGTTTTCACTGTGGAACTCAACAGGCTGTAGTTCATAAGTGCAGGTTGGTGCGATGCTACACATTCGGTACAAACGTTTGATCCTGTCAATCATGTCGTTAAGACGTGTGAATTTTAACACAACTGCAGTTCCACCACTTACACTTAGCGACAATGGCATTCCTGTAGACTTACGTGGGTGAGGGTCAAAGTATGCGTATTCACCTGAAGTCAGCCTGCAAACTGCGATGACTGTTCCTCCCATGACTAGCAAAGCGTAGCGAAACTCTGAAGCCAAACGCTGTAGTCCCTGTTCAAGGCTCGGAAAGTGATCTGTACCATCAAATGTGCCGTAATGAGCAAACTGAGACATGTCGACTTGATACTCGTGTCTGCGGCTGGTGACAACTGAGGGAAGTTCATCGCAGGCTAGAAACACGCTGTTCACAAACCTCTTTCTGGCATCTGAATACACGGCATGGCCTTTGTCCAACACACGGTTAAGATCTGCTCTGGTAATGAATTCATCCTCGTGTAAGAATGACAGGAAAACCAAACTGTTCGCCATGCATTGCTGATTCCGGTACTTTCCATACTTAGCATTGGCCTGGCTTCGGGATGCACAGATGCTACTCACTCGTGGGCGACTTTCACTGTTTGTAACCTGTACATGAGATGGTCCTGGAGCTTCTCCATCATGCTGCGTTTGCACAGTTAGCTGGGGTTCAGTCTGGATTACCTGCTGTACTTTAGCATTTGGCACAGATGATGAGCTAACACCTCTCTTTACCACATCTGCATAAGACACTGCGGCCGTCTGAACGCTGAGCTGCACTTCTGGACTGGGAATACTTGTAACAGACACCTTTACCTGCTCACCGGTCTGAGAAACATTTACCTGTTCCTTCTCCTTTTGCCATCTAAGCTTCTGGGCCTGTGACCTTTGACCTTTCCTTGGCATTTTGTGCAAGTACAAACTGGACCTTATATGTATTTATACACAAATGTATACAAAAATCAACCTGTAAACACTGAAAAACTCCTCAAGTTTCTATTAAATGGATAAATGTAAAACTATACAAATGGTAAAGTGTTCTTATAACTGTTTAATTGATGTAAAAAGGCTGGCTTAAATACAAACTCAATATAAAAGTTATTGAAAGATCCTTAAAAGGTTTTATTGTAGCTTTTTCAAAAACTGTATATTATTCTTTTTTTTAACCAGACTGGTTAATGAATAGGTCTATACTTCTGTGAAGTAATATGCAGAATAAATCTCAACAATCAATCAACAGGCTATAATAAAACTCTTAGCTTTGAAGTAGACTTTGTGTAAATCTTTCAGATATCTAAAATTTAAAGCAAATATAAGGAGCTGTGGTGGTGTAGTGATCAGATGACAGGCGATGAGGATTCTTCAGCTGGATGTTCTGCAGCAGTCAGGAAACAGGAAGTCTGGGTCCTCAGGGCAGCTTCTCAATGACAATTGTAACTCAATACTTACACTGAGTAACAGAAATGGGTTTGTCCTTAAATAATATTAGTATAAACTTAATGTAGTCAAATGTTATAGTCAATGAAACCGACTTGAAAAATGTAGTTCAATCTAATTTAATATTTATGTAAATAGAGCAGTCTGAATGTATATATTACAAAATAACCAGATTGTCTTATTACAAATAAACCTTTAAGAGGTGTATATTTTATATAATTTATCAAAGCAATTGCACCTGTAAGCCAAACAGCCAATCAATGTTTATTCCAAAGTGTAATGCAAAATTAAAATGACAAATGTAGGGCTGTGTAAGTAGTTTCTACAGTGACTTCTACTGTACTGTATATTCAACTTCTTACTTGTAATTTCCAGTAAAATGAGTGGATATGAGAGAGTTTAACGACAGGAAAGAAGGAGCAGTGAGAGCAGAGATCTCTCAGATTTCTGAAAACAGATCGTCGAAGTTGCGGTAACTTCAATTTCCAAAAACTTGGTTTGTTGTCAACCTTGGTTTGTTGTCAAACTTGGTTTCTTGTCAAACTAGGGCTTATGCTTGTCAAAATTAGATAGAGTACATGGCGGAGAAATGATAGAAGATAGAATCCCTTGTCAAAAAAGATGGAGCAGGGAGAGGGAGAGTGATAGGACAGACTGAATTTGCTTGTTAATGGCTTGTTAATGATAGAGGGAGAGGGTTTTCTGCAGCAGGTCACCTGTAAGACAGAAAGAAAGTGGAATTAGACACACTTCCAATAAACCTGGCTTTACCGTATTTTTCAGACTATAAGGCACATTTAAAAGCCTTTAATTTTCTCAAAAATAGACAGTGCACCTTATGTATGGTTGTGCTTACTGATTTCAAACCACTTCTATGTGCTACACGGCACTCTGTCAAATCTGTCAAATGTTTTAGTATGACTTTGGTAAGCTACAAAGCAGCACCACTTGATGTATTGTCGGAGCATGGCTACCATAGTCAGCACCCTCGTAGAGTAATTCGTACTGTGCTTCAACATAATACGGTGTGTGTGTATAAGGGCCTGGCACCTGTTGAGAGCCATGCTTATGAAGCAGATTTCAAACTGATCAATCCACATTCATCAGTCCATAAATCCTGAAAAGTGAGTGTATTGTTCTGTATTTTGAGAGTTATTGTAAATGAGTTGAATAAAGTTTGACTTATCTGTTTTGTTTGGCTTAATGTGCCTTAGAATTTAGTGTGCCTTACAGTCCGAAAAATACAGAACATATATTATACACTGAAGAGTTGTACAGTACATTATTAGATTCAACTGAATGAAAATGTTTATCATATGGTGGTGGAACATTTCTAAGGACATTTTTGCATTCTATTAACACAATAAAAACAAACAGAGTCTGTAAACCAAGATGCGGTGCTACAGAAACTTACTATAAACATTATATGGTCAAGCTAAACCCACACAATGAAGTCAGAGCAGACAGTCTCAGACCACACTTACATGCACTCAACTCACATGATCCTAAATGCCCAAAGGTCTCAAATTCCCGTTTCTGTGTGTACTTACCTGGTACAACAGTATATCATAATGTCTGGGGAGCAGTTAACATAAAAGTAAAAAATAATTTACTCAGTATGACTTTTGGCAAAATGAAAAATTTGGAGACAGATGACTCCTATACAGCAGTTTCTACATTTTTCAGTCAAATTTGGGGCATGTTTAATACACACTCCACTAAATCTACAATAAACTTAGCATGGCCGATATTAGGGCCTAATTAAAAATGTACTATGATGATAAGAGAGATCTGTAAGTCTGGAAATGTTTACATAGACTTTTCTAGGATCTGATGATTGCCAAGAGCTGTGCTGACTCACTGCACTAAACTGAATCTCCTGTATCTTGTATTTTGCTCGTTTGTGTTGTTGTGTTTGCACATCTCTGTTGCTTGTGGGGCTCGCACACAAGAATTTCACTCGCATGTGCTGTGCCAGTGTGCCTGCACATGTGATGTGACAATAAAAGTGATTTGATTTGATTTATAATGAGAAACATTTCCCTCAGACAAACCTTTACTTACCAGACTGAGACGATCAGATCAGCAGTCTAGAGAAAGGAAACAATTCATCAGATCACTGTTTGATGATTCAGACTGTTGAGCCTCTTCACACACAATCCAATTTACTGTGACATAAATTAACTAGTAAAATTCTCAATTTATTTAAGGCTTTATTAGCTTACTGTAGTCTAAAGAGGAGATAAATGAACTGCAGCATCTCACATGGCTATAGCAAGTGTAATAAAAGCATTCATTACTACAGAAATATAAAGAATAGCCAGCAATATTTGTTGGCACAAGTGCAGGATATACCAAATATTTCCTACACCATGTAATAAAACCTGACTTTGTGTTTTTGCCAATCAGTAAATGGAAACATATCACAAAAAGTCAAGTTGCCAAATGTCAAGTCAAGTATGTAAGTTGCCAAATGTGCTACGCAATGCCAGGTTCATACTGCTTCAGTTACAATCACTGTTTACTTACCAGCAAAGGCAAAACCAAAGATCTCTTTCACTCTGCGTAACAAAAGACAAAGCACAAAAACACAGAATGAGACAACTCAAATCAGCATCACAGTCAATACTGCATCACTCTGTGTAGTACAAAAGATTCAGTACACTTCTTTGTTTACCACAGCAACAAACAACTCTCCTCTTTTTCTACACCTTATTAAAGATTACTGTCTTCATTAAGGTAAAATGTGGTTTCATCCATTTGTAATAAGCCACACACGTTTCTCAGTTATGTGATAGCTCTATTAGTTTGGTGCTATTAGATAACACAGTAGATTTAATAAGCAATGATTTGCTACACCTAGCTCTGCACACTTTATCAAATTCTGACATCACAATTTCAAAGCATGAACAATCATAAATGAAAGCTTGGATGTTATTTTTGTAGGCTTCAACATTTGAGTTCTTCTGCATTCAAATTCTGCTTCCTAAAAATATTATCACCTGCACACAGTATCATTTAATATGCTGTTGTTTTAAATATCTACATATCATATTTATAATATTAATGGTGCACTGCTGCATTTTATTTATTTGAAGGTGGACTTTTTTATATTTCGTTAGTTTTTCACAAAGTGAGAAGTTAAACAGAGCTGCAGGTGTAGGTTTCATTAAAAAAAAAAACAACCTGCACAAACAAGTGTTTGTTAAACAGTTCTTAAAATTTAACTAAAAAACTAAAATTAACTAATTAAAAAAAACTTCTTGTTAAGAGATGTTATTATTCTTATATTATGTGTTTCATCCTCACTCTCTCTCTCCCTTCTGTTAATTAACCCACAGCACAAAAACACACCGGTACAGGCACGTGACTCTTCTTCTCCCGGCTTTCAGTCAGAAGCTGTGTCCCAAAATGTCGGCTGCATCCTCCGGAGGCCGCATTTGAAGGCCGATTATGTCACAGCCAGTCGACGAAGGCTGTCTCAAATGCGGCCGACAAATGAGTCCTTCATTTCCCCGAATAAACTTTTAACATATTTTTAGGCGAGAAAGTAGCGGTGTAAATTACAAATATCTGCTTGGTTTATCAAGACATCGCATATTTGCAAAAGTGTGCCGACGTTTTCAGAGACGTCTGTCACCCACCGGCTCGATGGCAAGCCGGGAGGGGGGTTCAGACCCCCGCTCTTTCGCTACTCAGGTTAAACATGATATACAAGTCACTCTGATAACTTAAAAATGTAATTGTTTGCCTTTTTCTGTGTTTTATTTGTTCTGGAGTAAATCGGTTTGGCTGAGATCAAAGTTATTAGATTATTAGATTAAATAAAGCTTTATTAATCCATCCGGTGGGTCCTCCGGGATTTTCACACAGCTCAATAAACGTTAAACGGTCGAGAATTTACGCCAGTGTCCTGTTATATTTTAAATAGCAAGGAGCAGACGGCCGAGTTTATTAAACTCCAGCGAGACAGCGGTGACGCAAATCTGAAGGCTAGACCGTCCAGTTTCACAGCCTTCTCGGTCCACGTAGACCGCGAAAGCTGGGTCCTCCGAAAGATGCAGCCGACGTTTTGGGACACAGCTAATGGCGGTAAAATGGCTCCTTTGAAGTTGCCGACCCTGCTGCTTCAGCAGCTAATCAGTGGTTCTAAAATGACGGCTCATTACCTCACAACCGAAAGAATGAGGCCGTTTTTAACTGACTGATTTGTGAAGAGAACTAACTTCAGCTTCCCTAACAGACTCAGAAACACTAACACACCGAATGAACCAAATACAACACAATAACTGTAATAAACAATCAAATGAACCATATTAATTTCACACTGGGCCTATAGCAGCTAGGCTAGGCGTTAGCACTTAGGGCTAGCATACCAAACACTCCTTTTAAATAGTAAAATTACAACGTTTCACTAAAAAAGCAGCCATTGTGTTACTTTAACATGACTTATACTTCGACTGGCTTCATAAGTCACTAACAACAACTGGGTAAATCCCTCATACAGCTTATAGACATTTCATTTCAGATAAGAGAGACAGAGAAGCAGCACTTACCGGCACGGATTGAGCTGAGAGTGGACGGAGATTCAGGAGTCAGGCGGAGACGTAAAAAAGGAGGCATTCACGAGTAGTGGGAAAAGTGGGAAACTCCGCAATTACACAAAATTGGCATGGAAAACGTGAAAATATATGTAAATTTAAATATTATTATACTAGATTTTTTTGCAACAAAAAACAACTTTTAATTTAATTCTATAAGTTTAATAAATGTTTCAAATGGGATTCTTTGAATTTGAAATAATGGTTAAAAGACATAAATAAACACAAGGTCATTATGTTAAAATGTACTTTATTATGATAGATTTATTTAACTGACTGCAGTAATAAGAACAGTCTTCTTCTGAACACCAACACCAAGGAGCTGGTGTTGGTGATCGCCTAAGCATCCTCACAGTAGGAGCTGCAGAGGCTCATCTCACTCCACTGCAGGACTCAAGAGGTTCAGGAGGTCCCTTAACCCCACTGCCATGAGACTTTTTAACAGCGACTCCTGACATGTTCATTGCACATTTGTTTCTTTTACTCCAATACATATTGGTTGTAATCATATGAATTCTGAATTGCTTTAAAGCTGAAGCTGTCTGCTAAAACTAGCTGAAAAAGCTGAAAAGTTGCAGAAAAGGGTGGCCTTTTGTTGTGGGCAGTCTGAGGTACACCTGTGCACTACTCATGATGTCAGATCAGCATCCTGATGTGGCACACCTGTGAGGTGGGATGGATTACCTCAATATAGCAGATGTGCCCACTACCACACATTTGGACTGATTTGTGACCACTGTTTGGGAGGGATGGTTATATTGTGTATCTGGAATGAATTTTAGGTCTCTACGTCCATCCCATGAGGAATGGGAGCAGTAACAAAGGTGTTGCGTTTATATTTTTGTTGAGTGTATATTTGGCAGAAATACTATATTTGGCACAAATCTTATAAAATAGCAGAAATAGTATGATTTAGCACAATAGTAATAACTTAAACAGAAAAATTGGAAAAGCAAAATGGACAGGTGAAAAAATGCTGAACATGCTGAGGGTCCCTCAAATATACTTGTTAAATGAAAAAAAATCAGCAAAAAAATCTATAACAGCCACACAATCACAAATATGTACACATAAGGAAACACACATGCACAGAGAGACACACACACAAGATCCAATTCAGTCACCCAGTCTAAATATATTGAATTTGAATCTTAGAATGAGATCATCCCATTAAAAGGCTTACTCACTCTCTCTCTCTCTCTCTCTCTCTCTCTCTCTCTCTCTGTCACACACACACACACACACACACACACACACACACACACACACACACACACACACACACAGGGAGAGAGAAGTAAGTTTCTAGGTCAGCCTGGGAGCTGCTGAATTTGAATCCACCAATCAGAGAGGCTGTGCACTTTTCCCCGCCAAAACAGGTGCATCTATTTGCACACGCAGCACAGAGAGGCACAGGATTATTGCAGTCTATTTCTCATAGTGACGACTCCCCTCAAACAAATGACCATAATTTCCTAACCGTAGGGGCTAGAGCGGTCATTCTTACACCGTTTTGTTCAGAAGAGATGGGGGAATCTTCCAGTGTTGACAATTTATCATTAAAATGCGAATTTTTAGAGATATATGACATGAATGACTTGTTGACTTAGAAGCCACGAATTCCCCAATATGCAAATTTGAATGCCTCAGACCACATATATGATTGGCTGGCTGGGAAGCCGTGCAGGCCCTGATTTGTGGATTTGAATTCCTCAGCCCTCAGATATGATTGGCTGGCTTAGAAGCCATGAAGGCCCCAATATGCAAATTTGAATGTCTCAGTCCTCACAGAGGATTGGCTGCCTGGGTACCTGGCAGAAATATATAGAAATACTATGATTAAGCATAAATACTACATTTAGTAGAAATACTATGTTTTAGCACAAATACTATAAAAAGCAGAAATATTATAATTTAGCACAAATAGTATAAAAAGCAGAAATATTATAATTTAGCACAAATAGTATAAAAAGCAGAAATACTACATTTAGTAGAAACACTATCTTTTAGCACAAATAGTATAATAAAGCAGAAATACTATAATTTAGCAGAAATACTGTATTTACCACAAGTACCGAAAAGTACCAGAAATACTATGATTTAGCAGAATAGCAATAACTTACAAAATTACAAATATGGAGGCATATTGAAACAGAAATGCAGAGAGGGACACACAAACACAGGCTCTAATCCAGTCAACCAGTCTAACTATATTCAATTTAAATCCTACAATGACATGCTGCCAAATAAGGGTAGGGTTCTCCCTCTCCCACTAAACACACACACACACACACACACACACACACACACACACACAGACACAGAGGGAGAGAGCTGCCGAATTTAAATCCACCAATCAGAGTGGCTGTTTACGTTTTCCCGCCAAAACAGGTGCATCTTTTTACACACGCAGCACAGAGAGGCACAGGATTATTGCAGCCTATTTCTCATAGTGAGGACTCCCCT
Source organism: Aulonocara stuartgranti (assembly GCF_965226115.1). NCBI lineage: Eukaryota > Metazoa > Chordata > Actinopteri > Cichliformes > Cichlidae > Aulonocara > Aulonocara stuartgranti. Next base: position 21,885,912 of record NC_138952.1, read on the forward strand.
CAAACAAATGACCATAATTTCCTAACCGTAGGGTCTAGAGCGGTCATTCTTACACCGTTTTGTTCAGAAGAGATGGGGGAATCTTCCAGTGTTAACAATTTATCATTAAAATATGAATTATTAAAGATATTTGACTTGTAATGCACCATAACTAAGTAGAGCGAAGCAAAAACTGCCTTGACTTGCCCTCAAACAACGCTTTCTAACTCTAAATCTATTTTGAGTATCGATATCATTCTTTAACCGTAAGAGACAGCAGGCTTTGGTGAACAATCATGGAAATTTTCAGGTCTCTGTGGAAATCCAACAAAAAGTTATGACAAGAGAAAAAAGTGGTTCATTTCCACAGTTTGAAATCTGAAGAAATCTGAGCGAGGGACAAATTTCCTACCCTCAAACAAGTCCAATTCATTTCAGAACGGTAATAGGTGAGAAAGAAATTCTTGAATTGTGAGCGTCAGGAGTGTCTGAAGATATACCGGGACAAGCCTCATGTCTTAAAGTCGCTTCGTTAAGGAGATATGACGATTCGAATATGCCTCTCATTACAGAAATCCAGCGATGATTTTGAACAAGCTCTCCATTGACTTTATATGGAGAGTTTTGAGACCTTGTGTTGGTCTGAGGAGATTTGCCAAAATTCTATAAACCCCACAACAATGATGGTGACATTTTCTGAAAGCCAGCAAAAATACCTACGTTTTGATGTATAATTTGTGGAAGTTGAGTGAAAATTGAGCAAGTAGCAAGAAGTTGTTCGGACGTGAAGTGAAAATTGCAAAAGCTTCAGTGGCACACTGGAAGCCAAGAGCATAGCAACCATTACAACGCATGTATTTTGTGAAAAATCATAATTTTGCAACTCAAAACTTTAAGAGGCATAAAAGTAAAACAGTAAAAGATTTGAAAAAGCTGAATCATACCTGAATAGCCCAATAATTTGTGAACATTTTAAAATTTGAATGGTTGTTCTAGGCGAAAGTATGAGGAAGTAGTTAAGTTTCAAAAACAAGCAAAATTTAGCAGAATTTTGGAAGTTTTCCATTCATTTCAATGGGACAAATTAAAGGAAAAAAGTGGAATATTTTAAAAAGTATAATAGCAAAAAATAGCAAAAATCATAGCGATGTTTAGCAGAAATAGCAGAATAGTATAAAATTTGAACGGTGAAAATAGCATAAAAATTGTGGAAGTAGTTAAGTGCCAAAGAAAGCAGAAAAAGTGGCAACTAGAATAATAATAATAAAAATAATAATAAAGAATAAAGAGAAACAGGAACTCAATAGTGTGGATGCTTAAAGCATCCACACAAATAACTAGAAAAATTTGCATTTCCTGCGAAAATGCAGTGTGGATGCTTAAAGCTGAAGCTGTATGCAAAAAGTAGCTGAAAAAGCTGAAAAGTTGCAGAAATTGTAAAAACTTTGTAGAAGCAAAAGAAGTTTGCTAAAATGGAATAACTTAGCAGAACTGCAATATCTTAGAGGAAACATAATACTTGGCAGAAATACAATAGCATAGCAGAATTTAGCAGAAATATTGTAACTTACCAGAAACATGATAACTTCTCAAAAATACAAGAATTTAGGAGAAATAGTATAAGATAACAGAAAGAATATATTTAGCCAAAAATACTTAAACATTACAGAAACACTATGATTTAGAAAAATAGTACAACAGAGCAGAAATATTGTGATTTACCAGAGACACTGTGATGAACTATGAATATTGTAATTTTAAATTAAGACTATGTTTTAGCACAAATATTATAATTTGGCAGAAATACTATAATTTAGCAGAAATACTATATTAAGCACAAATCCTATAAAAAGCAGAAATGGTATGATTAAGCATAAATACTACATTTAGTAGAAATACTTTGTTTTAGCACAAATCCCATAAAAAGCAGAAATACTGTACTATGATTCAGTAGAAAAACTATAATTAATCAGAAATACTAAATTTAGCAGAAATACTATATTAAGCACAAATCCTATGAAAAGCAGAAATAGTATGATTAAGCATAAATACTACATTTAGCAGAAATACTATATTAAGCACAAATCTTATAAAAAGCAGAAATACTATATTAAGCACAAATCCTATAAAAGCAGAAATAGTATATTAAGCACAAATCTTATAAAATAGCAGAAATAGTGTGATTTAGCACAATAGTAATAAGTTAAACAGAAAAATTGGAAAAGCAAAATGGACAGCTGAAAAAATGCTGAACATGCTGAGGTTCCCTCAAATATACTTGTTAAATGACAAAAATCAGCAAAAAAATTTATGACTGCCACACAATTACAAATATGTACACATGAGGAAACACACATGCACAGAGAGACACACACACAAGATCCAATTCAGTCAACCAGTCTAAATATATTGAATTTGAATCTTACAATGGGATCATCCCATTAAAAGGCTTTCTCTCTCTCTCTCTCTCTGTCACACACACACACACACAAACACACACACACACACACACACACACACACACACGGAGAGAGAAGTAAGTTTCTAGGTCAGCCTGGGAGCTGGTGAATTTGAATCCACCAATCAGAGAGGCTGTGCACTTTTCCCCACCAAAACAGGTGCATCTGTTTACACACGCAGCAGCACAGAGAGACACAGGATTTTTGCAGTCTATTTCTCATAGTGACGACTCCCCTCAAACAAATGACCGTAATTTCCTAACCGTAGGGGCTAGAGCGGTCATTCTTACACCGTTTTGTTCAGAAGAGATGGGGGAATCTTCAAGTGTTGACAATTTAATATTAAAATATGAATTTTTAGAGATATATGACATGGATGACTTGTTGACTTAGAAGCCACGAATTCCCCAATATGCAAATTTGAATGCCTGAGACCACATATGTGATTGGCTGGCTGGGAAGCCGTGCAGGCCCTGATTTGTGGATTTGAATTCCTCAGCCCTCAGATATGATTGGCTGGCTTAGAAGCCACGAAGGCCCCAATATGCAAATTTGAATGCCTCAGGACACTTATTTGATTGGCTGGGAAACTGTGCAGGCCCTGATTTGAAAATTTGAATGTCTCAGTCCTCACAGAGGATTGGCTGCCTGGGGACCTGGCAGAAATATATAGAAATACTATTATTAAGCATAAATACTACATTTAGTAGAAATACTATGTTTTAGCACAAATACTATAAAAAGAAGAAAAACTATAATTTAGCAGAAATACTATATTAAGCACAAATCCTATAAAAAGCAGAAATACTATAATTTAGAACAAATAGTATAAAAAGCAGAAATACTATAATTTAGCAGAAATACTATGTTAGGCACAAATCCTATAAAAAGCAGAAATACTATAATTTAGCAGAAATACTATGTTAGGCACAAATCCTATAAAAAGCAGAAATACTATAATTTAGCAGAAATACTATATTAGGCATAAATCCTATGAAAAGCAGAAATAGTATGATTTAGCAGAAATACTGTATTTAGCACAAGTACCGAAAAGTACCAGAAATACTATGATTTAGCAGAATAGTAATAACTTATTGAAACACAAATGCACAGAGGGACACACAAACACAGGCTCTAATCCAGTCAACCAGTCTAACTATGTTCAATTTAAATCCTACAATGACATGCTGCCAAATAAGGGCAGGGTCCTCTCTCTCCCACTAAACAAACACACACACACACACACACACACACACACACACACACACAGGGAGAGAGGACTAAGTTTCTAGGTCAGCCTGGGAGCTGCTGAATTTGAATCCACCAATCAGAGAGGCTGTTTACGTTTTCCCGCCAAAACAGGTGCATCTTTTTACACACGCAGCACAGAGACATAGACCTGCTTCTTTCAGTTTATTTCACATAGTGAGGATTCCCCTCAAACAAATGACCATAATTTCCTAACCATAGGGGCTAGAGCGGTCATTCTTACACCGTTTTGTTCAGAAGAGATGGGGGAATCTTCAAGTGTTGACAATTTATCATTAAAATATGAATTTTTAGAGATATACGACATGGATGACTTGTTGACTTAGAAGCCACGAATTCCCCAATATGCAAATTTGAATGCCTGAGGCCACATACATGATTGGCTGGCTGGGAAGCTGTGCAGGCCCTGATTTGTGGATTTGAATTCCTCAGCCCTCAGATATGATTGGCTGGCTTAGAAGCCATGAAGGCCCCAATATGCAAATTTGAATGCCTCAGGACACATATATGATTGGCTGGGAAACCGTGCAGGCCCTGATTTGAAAATTTGAATGTCTAAGTCCTCACAGAGGATTGGCTGCCTGGGGACCTGGCAGAAATATATAGAAATATATAGAAATACTATGATTAAGCATAAATACTACATTTAGTAGAAATACTATGTTTTAGCACAAATACTATAAAAAGCAGAAATACTATAATTTAGCAGAAATACTATATTAAGCACAAATCCTATAAAAAGCAGAAATAGGATGATTAAGCATAAACACTACATTTAGTAGAAATATTATGTTTGAGCAAAAATCCTATAAAAAGCAGAAATACTATATTAGGCACAAATCCCATAAAAAGCAGAAATAGTATGATTAAGCATAAATACTACATTTAGTAGAAATACTATGTTTTAGCACAAATAGTATAAAAAGCAGAAATACTGTAATTTAGCAGAAATACTATATTAGGCACAAATCTTATAAAATAGCAGAAATAGTATGATTTAGCACAATAGTAATCAGTTAAACAGAAAAATTGGAAAAGCAAAATGGACAGCTGAAAAAATGCTGAACATGCTGAGGGTCCCTCAAATATACTTGTTAAATGAAAAAATCAGCAAAAAAATGCACAGGGAGAGAGAAGTAAGTTTCTAGGTCAGCCTGGGAGCTGCTGAATTTGAATCCACCAATCAGAGAGCCTGTGTACTTTTTCCCGCCAAAACATGTGCCTCTTTTTACACACGCAGCACAGAGAGGCACAGGATTATTGCAGCCTATTTCTCATAGTGAGGACTCCCCTCAAACAAATGACCATAATTCCCAAACCGTAGGGGCTAGAGCGGTCATTCTTACACCGTTTTGTTCAGAAGAGATGGGGGAATCTTCCAGTGTTTACAATTTATCATTAAAATATGAATTATTAAAGATATTTGACTTGTAATGCACCATAACTGAGTAGAGCGAAGCAAAAACTGCCTTGACTTGCCCTCAAACAACGCTTTGTAACTCGAAATCTATTTGGAGTATCGATATCATTCTTTCACCGTAAGAGACAGCAGGCTTTGGTGAACAGTCATGGAAATTTTCAGGTCTCTGTGGAAATCCAAAAAAAAATTATGACGAGAGAAAAAAGTGGTTCATTTCCAGAGTTTTAAATCTGAAGAAATCTGAGCGAAGGACGAACTTCCTACCCTCAAACAAGTCCAACTCATTTCAGAACGGTAATAGGTGAGAAAGAAATTCTTGAATTGTGAGCGTCAGGGGTGTCTGAAGATATTCGGGGACAAGCCTCATGTCTTAAAGTCGCTTCGTTAAGGAGATATGACGATTCGAATATGCCTCTCATTACAGAAATCCAGCGGTGATTTTGAACAAGCTCTCCATGCACTTTATATGGAGAGTTTTCTGACATTGTGTTGGTCTGAGGAGATTTGCGAAAATTCTATAAATCCCACAACAATGATAGTGACATTTTCTGAAAGCCAGCAAAAATACCTACGTTTTGATGTATAATTTGTGGAAGTTGAGTGAAAATTGAGCAAGTAGCAAGAAGTTGTTCGGACATGAAGTGAAAATTGCAAAACCTTCAGTGGCACACTGGAAGCCAAGAGCATAGCAACCATAACAACGCATGTATTTTGTGAAAAATCACAATTTTGCAACTCAAAACTTTAAGAGGCATAAAAGTAAAACAGTAAAACATTTGAAAAAGCTGAATCATACCTGAATGGCCCAATAATTTGTGAACATTTTAAAGTTTGAATGGTTGTTCTAGGCGAAAGTATGAGGAAGTAGTTAAGTTTCAAAAACAAGCAAAATTTAGCAGAATTTTGGAAGTTTTCCATTCATTTCAATGGGACAAATTAAAGGAAAAAAGTGGAATATTTTAAAAAGTATAATAGCAAAAAATAGCAAAAATCATAGCGATGTTTAGCAGAAATAGCAGAATAGTATAAAATTTGAACGGTGAAAATAGCATAAAAATTGTGGAAGTAGTTAAGTGCCAAAGAAAGCAGAAAAAGTGGCAACTAGAACTAGAAAAATTAGCATTTCCTGCGAAAATGCAGTGTGGATGCTTTAAAGCTGAAGCTGTATGCAAAAACTAGCTGAAAAGGCTGAAAAGTTGCAGAAATTGTAAAAACTTTGCAGAAGCAAAGGAACTTTGCTAAAATGGAATAACTTAGCAGAACTGCAATATCTTAGAGGAAACATAATACTTGGCAGAAATACAATAGCATACCAGAACTTAGCAGAAATATTGTAACTTACCAGAAACATGATAACTTCTCAAAAATACAAGAATTTAGGAGAAATAATATAAGATAACAGAAAGAATGTATTTAGCCAAAAATACTTAAGCATTACAGAAACACTATGATTTAGAAAAATAGTACAACAGAGCAGAAATACTGTGATTTACCAGAGACACTGTGTTGAACTATGAATATTGTAATTTTAAATCAATACTATGTTTCAGCACAAATACTATAATTTGACAGAAATACTATAATTTGGCAGAAATACCATGTTTCAGCACAAATACTCTGGTTTAGCACAAATATTATAACATAGCAGAAATACAATTATATAGCAGAAATGCTATATTTAGAAAGAAAAATATAGTATAGTAGAAATAGTATGATTTAGCAGAAATACTACAATATAGCATAATAACAATGATTTAGAACAAATACTATGATTGAACAGAATAGTAATAACTTAAGTGAAAATACTGGAAAATGTAAGATGACAAGCTGAAAAAAAAACGGAACATGGTTAAGTTCCCTCAAAACTAATTGTTATTCACCTGTGAAAAAAAATAAAGAAATAAAAATAAATTTAAAAAACAAGAAGGAACAGCCAACAGATACACACAAAATCAAATATGTATACACAAATGCACAGAGAGAGAGACACACACAGAGGGTCTATGCCAGTCAACCAGTCTGAATATATTATATTTTTTCCAACAATGAGATGCTGCCCTAAAGAGGGTCTCTCTCTCTCTCTCTCTCTCTCTCACACACACACAAGATCCAATTCAGTCAACCAGTCTAAATATATTGAATTTGAATCTTACAATGAGATCATCCCATAAAAAGGCTTTCTCTCTCTCTCTATCTCTCACACACACACACACACACACACACACACACACACACACACACACACACAGGGAGAGAGAAGCAAGTTTCATGCTCAGTCAAGCAGCCTGGGAGCTGCTCAATTTGAATCCACCAATCAGAGAGCCTGTGCACTTTTTCCCGCCAAAACAGGTGCACGCAGCACAAAGAGACACAGGATTTTTGCAGTCTATTTCTCGTAATGACGACTCCCCTCAAACAAATGACCATAATTTCCTAACCGTAGGGGCTAGAACGGTCATTCTTACACCGTTTTGTTCAGAAGAGATGGGGGAATCTTAAAGTGTTGACAATTTATCATTAAAATATGAATTATTAAAGATATTTGACTTCTAATGCACCATAACTGAGTAGAGCAAAGCAAAAACTGCCTTGACTTGCCCTCAAACAACGCTTTCTAACTCTAAATCTATTTGGAGTATCGATATCATTCTTTCACCGTAAGAGACAGCAGGCTTTGGTGAACAATCATGGAAATTTTCAGGTCTCTGTGGAAATCCATTAAAAAGATATGACGAGAGAAAAAAGTGGTTCATTTCCAGAGTTTGAAATCTGAAGAAATCTGAGCGAAGGACAAATTTCCTACTCTCAAACAAGTCTAACTCATTTCAGAACGGCAATAGGTGAGAAAAAAATTCTTGAATTGTGAGCGTCAGGAGTGTCTGAAGATATACTGGGACAAGCCTTATGTCTTAACTTTGCTTCGTTAAGGAGATATGACGATTGGAATATGCCTCTCATTACAGAAATCAAGCGGTGATTTTGAACAAGCTCTCCATTGACTTTCTATGGAGAGTTTTGCGACTTTGTGTTGGTCTGAGGAGATTTGCCAAAATTCTATAAATCCCACAACAATGATAGTGACATTTTCGGAAAGCCAGCAAAAATACCTACGTTTTGATGTATAATTTGTGGAAGTTGAGTGAAAATTGAGCAAGTAGCAAGAAGTTGTTCGGACATGAAGAGAAGACTGCAAAACCTTCAGTGGCACACTGGAAGCCAAGTGCATAGCAACCATAACAACGCATGTATTTTGTGAAAAATCACAATTTTGCAACTGAAAACTTTAAGAGGCATAAAAGTAAAACGGTAAAAGATTTGAAAAAGCTGATTTATACCTGAATAGCCCAATAATTTGAGAACATTTTAAAGTTTGAATGCTTGTTCTACGTGAAAATATGAGGAAGTAGTTAAGTTTCGAAAACAAGCAAATTTTAGCAGAATTGCAGAAGTTTCCCATTCATTTCAATGGGACAAATTAAGCTTAATATTTTAAAAAGTATAATAGTGAAAAATACCAAAAGACATAGCACACATTAGCAGAAATAGCAGAATAGTTTAAAATTTGAACGGTGAAAATCGACTGAAAATTGTGGAAGTAGTTAAGTGCCAAAAAGTGTACGGAAGTCCCAAGAGGAACTCAATAGTGTGGATGCTTAAAGCATCCACACAATAATAATAATAAAAATAATAATAAAGAATAAAGAGAAACAGGAACTCAATAGTGTGGATGCTTAAAGCATCCACACAATAATAAAGAATAAAGAGAAACAGGAACTCAATAGTGTGGATGCTTAAAGCATCCACACAATAACTAGAAAAATTTGCATTTCCTGCGAAAATGCAGTGTGGATGCTTAAAGCTGAAGCTGTATGCAAAAAGTAGCTGAAAAAGCTGAAAAGTTGCAGAAATTGTAAAAACTTTGCAGAAGCAAAAGAAGTTTGCTAAAATGGAATAACTTAGCAGAACTGCAATATCTTAGAGGAAACATAATACTTGGCAGAAATACAATAGCATAGCAGAATTTAGCAGAAATATTGTAACTTACCAGAAACATGATAACTTCTCAAAAATACAAGAATTTAGGAGAAATAGTATAAGATAACAGAAAGAATATATTTAGCCAAAAATACTTAAACATTACAGAAACACTATGATTTAGAAAAATAGTACAACAGAGCAGAAATATTGTGATTTACCAGAGACACTGTGATGAACTATGAATATTGTAATTTTAAATTAAGACTATGTTTTAGCACAAATATTATAATTTGGCAGAAATACTATAATTTAGCAGAAATACTATATTAAGCACAAATCCTATAAAAAGCAGAAATGGTATGATTAAGCACAAATACTACATTTAGTAGAAATACTTTGTTTTAGCACAAATCCCATAAAAAGCAGAAATACTGTACTATGATTTAGTAGAAAAACTATAATTAATCAGAAATACTAAATTTAGCAGAAATACTATATTAAGCACAAATACTATGAAAAGCAGAAATAGTATGATTAAGCATAAATACTACATTTAGCAGAAACACTATATTAAGCACAAATCCTATAAAAGCAGAAATAGTATATTAAGCACAAATCTTATAAAATAGCAGAAATAGTATGATTTAGCACAATAGTAATAACTTAAACAGAAAAATTGGAAAAGCAAAATGGACAGCTGAAAATATGCTGAACATGCTGAGGGTCCCTCAAATATACTTGTTAAATGACAAAAATCTGCAAAAAAATTTATTACAGCCACACAATCACAAATATGTACACATGAGGAAACACACATGCACAGAGAGACCCACACACAAGATCCAATTCAGTCAACCAGTCTAAATATATTGAATTTAAATCTTAGAATGAGATCATCCCATTAAAAGCCTTTCTCTCTCTCTCTCTCTCTCTCTCTCTCTGTCACACACACACACACACACACACACACACACACACACACACACACACACACACACACACACAGGGAGAGAGAAGTAAGTTTCTAGGTCAGCCTGGGAGCTGGTGAATTTGAATCCACCAATCAGAGAGGCTGTGCACTTTTCCCCACCAAAACAGGTGCATCTGTTTACACACGCAGCAGCACAGAGAGACACAGGATTTTTGCAGTCTATTTCTCATAGTGACGACTCCCCTCAAACAAATGACCGTAATTTCCTAACCGTAGGGGCTAGAACGGTCATTCTTACACCGTTTTGTTCGGAAGAGATGGGGGAATCTTCAAGTGTTGACAATTTAATATTAAAATATGAATTTTTAGAGATATATGACATGGATGACTTGTTGACTTAGAAGCCACGAATTCCCCAATATGCAAATTTGAATGCCTGAGACCACATATGTGATTGGCTGGCTGGGAAGCCGTGCAGGCCCTGATTTGTGGATTTGAATTCCTCAGCCCTCAGATATGATTGGCTGGCTTAGAAGCCACGAAGGCCCCAATATGCAAATTTGAATGCCTCAGGACACTTATTTGATTGGCTGGGAAACTGTGCAGGCCCTGATTTGAAAATTTGAATGTCTCAGTCCTCACAGAGGATTGGCTGCCTGGGGACCTGGCAGAAATATATAGAAATACTATTATTAAGCATAAATACTACATTTAGTAGAAATACTATGTTTTAGCACAAATCCTATAAAAAGCAGAAATACTATAATTTAGAACAAATAGTATAAAAAGCAGAAATACTATAATTTAGCAGAAATACTATGTTAAGCACAAATCCTATAAAAAGCAGAAATACTATAATTTAGCAGAAATACTATGTTAGGCACAAATCCTATAAAAAGCAGAAATACTATAATTTAGCAGAAATACTATATTAGGCATAAATCCTATGAAAAGCAGAAATAGTATGATTTAGCAGAAATACTGTATTTAGCACAAGTACCGAAAAGTACCAGAAATACTATGATTTAGCAGAATAGTAATAACTTATTGAAACAGAAATGCAGAGAGGGACACACAAACACAGGCTCTAATCCAGTCAACCAGTCTAACTATGTTCAATTTAAATCCTACAATGACATGCTGTCAAATAAGGGCAGGGTCCTCTCTCTCCCACTAAACACACACACACACACACACACACACACACACACACACAGGGAGAGAGGACTAAGTTTCTAGGTCAGCCTGGGAGCTGCTGAATTTGAATCCACCAATCAGAGAGGCTGTTTACGTTTTCCCGCCAAAACAGGTGCATCTTTTTACACACGCAGCACAGAGACATAGACCTGCTTCTTTCAGTTTATTTCACATAGTGAGGATTCCCCTCAAACAAATGACCATAATTTCCTAACCATAGGGGCTAGAGCGGTCATTCTTACACCGTTTTGTTCAGAAGAGATGGGGGAATCTTCAAGTGTTGACAATTTATCATTAAAATATGAATTTTTAGAGATATATGACATGGATGACTTGTTGACTTAGAAGCCACGAATTCCCCAATATGCAAATTTGAATACCTGGAGCCCACATACATGATTGGCTGGCTGGGAAGCTGTGCAGGCCCTGATTTGTGGATTTGAATTCCTCAGCCCTCAGATATGATTGGCTGGCTTAGAAGCCATGAAGGCCCCAATATGCAAATTTGAATGCCTCAGGACACATATATGATTGGCTGGGAAGCCGTGCAGGCCCTGATTTGAAAATTTGAATTTCTCAGTCCTCACAGAGGATTGGCTGCCTGGGGACCTGGCAGAAATATATAGAAATACTATGATTAAGCATAAATACTACATTTAGTAGAAATACTATGTTTTAGCACAAATACTATAAAAAGCAGAAATACTATAATTTAGCAGAAATACTATATTAAGCACAAATCCTATAAAAAGCAGAAATAGGATGATTAAGCATAAACACTACATTTAGTAGAAATACTATGTTTAAGCAAAAATCCTATAAAAAGCAGAAATACTATATTAGGCACAAATCCCATAAAAAGCAGAAATAGTATGATTAAGCATAAATACTACATTTAGTAGAAATACTATGTTTTAGCACAAATAGTATAAAAAGCAGAAATATTGTAATTTAGCAGAAATACTATATTAGGCACAAATCTTATAAAATAGCAGAAATAGTATTATTTAGCACAATAGTAATAAGTTAAACAGAAAAATTGGAAAAGCAAAATGGACAGCTGAAAAAATGCTGAACATGCTGAGGGTCCCTCAAATATACTTGTTAAATGAAAAAATCAGCAAAAAAATGCACAGGGAGAGAGAAGTAAGTTTCTAGGTCAGCCTGGGAGCTGCTGAATTTGAATCCACCAATCAGAGAGCCTGTGTACTTTTTCCCGCCAAAACATGTGCCTCTTTTTACACACGCAGCACAGAGAGGCACAGGATTATTGCAGCCTATTTCTCATAGTGAGGACTCCCCTCAAACAAATGAAAATAATTTCCTAACCGTAGGGGCTAGAGCGGTCATTCTTACACCGTTTTGTTCAGAAGAGATGGGGGAATCTTCCAGTGTTTACAATTTATCATTAAAATATGAATTATTAAAGATATTTGACTTCTAATGCACCATAACTGAGTAGAGCGAAGCAAAAACTGCCTTGACTTGCCCTCAAACAACGCTTTCTAACTCTAAATCTATTTGGAGTATCGATATCATTCTTTCACCGTAAGAGACAGCAGGGTTTGGTGAACAATCATGGAAATTTTCAGGTCTCTGTGGAAATCCAACAAAAAGTTATGACGAGAGAAAAAAGTGGTTCATTTCCACAGTTTGAAATCTGAAGAAATCTGAGCGAAGGACAAATTTCCTACCCTCAAACAAGTCCAACTCATTTCAGAACGGTAATAGGTGAGAAAATAATTCTTGAATTGTGAGCGTCACGAGTGTCTGAAGATATACCGGGACAAGCCTCATGTCTTAACTTTGCTTCGTTAAGGAGATATGACGATTCGAATATGCCTCTCATTACAGAAATGCAGCGGTGATTTTGAACAAACTCTCCATTGACTTTATATGGAGAGTTTTCTGACCTTGTGTTAGTCTGAGGAGATTTGCCAAAATTATATAAATCCCACAACAATGATGGTGACATTTTCTGAAAGCCAGCAAAAATACCTACGTTTTGATGTATAATTTGTGGAAGTTGAGTGAAAATTGAGCAAGTAGCAAACAGTTGTTCGGACATGAAGAGAAGACTGCAAAAGCTTCAGTGTCACACTGGAAGCCAAGAGCATAGCAACCATAACAACGCATGTATTTTGTGAAAAATCACAATTTTGCAACTCAAAACTTTAAGAGGCATAAAAGTAAAACAGTAAAAGATTTGAAAAAGCTGAATCATACCTGAATAGCCCAATAATTTGTGAACATTTTAAAGTTTGAATGGTTGTTCTAGGTGAAAATATGAGGAAGTAGTTAAGTTTCAAAAACAAGCAAATTTTAGCAGAATTGCAGAAGTTTCCCATTCATTTCAATGGGACAAATTAAAGGAAAAAAGTGGAATATTTTAAAAAGTATAATAGTTAAAAATAGCAAAAGTCATAGCCGGCATTAGCAAAAATAGCTGAATAGTTTAAAGTTTGAACGGTGAAAATAGCACAAAAATTGTGGAAGTAGTTCCACGGCGAAAAGTGTACGGAAGTCCTAAGAATAACTAGAAAAATTTGCATTTCCTGCGAAAATGCAGTGTGGATGCTTAAAGCTGAAGCTGTATGCAAAAAGTAGCTGAAAAAGCTGAAAAGTTGCAGAAATTGTAAAAACTTTGCAGAAGCAAAAGAAGTTTGCTAAAATGGAATAACTTAGCAGAACTGCAATATCTTAGAGGAAACATAATACTTGGCAGAGATACAATAGCATAGCAGAATTTAGCAGAAATATTGTAACTTACCAGAAACATGATAACTTCTCAAAAATACAAGAATTTAGGAGAAATAGTATAAGATAACAGAAAGAATATATTTAGCCAAAAATACTTAAACACTATGATTTAGAAAAATAGTACAACAGAGCAGAAATATTGTGATTTACCAGAGACACTGTGATGAACTATGAATATTGTAATTTTAAATTAAGACTATGTTTTAGCACAAATATTATAATTTGGCAGAAATACTATAATTTAGCAGAAATACTATATTAAGCACAAATCCTATGAAAAGCAGAAATAATATGATTAAGCATAAATACTACATTTAGCAGAAATACTATATTAAGCACAAATCTTATAAAAAGCAGAAATACTATATTAAGCACAAATTCTATAAAAGCAGAAATAGTATATTAAGCACAAATCTTATAAAATAGCAGAAATAGTATGATTTAGGACAATAGTAATAAGTTAAACAGAAAAATTGGAAAAGCAAAATGGACAGCTGAAAAAATGCTGAACATGCTGAGGGTCCCTCAAATATACTTGTTAAATGACAAAAATCTGAAAAAAAATTTATGACAGCCACACAATTACAAATATGTAGACATGAGGAAACACACATGCACAGAGAGACACACACACAAGATCCAATTCAGTCAACCAGTCTAACTATATTCAATTTAAATCCTACAATGACATGCTGCCAAATAAGGGCAGGGTCCTCCCTCTCCCACTAAACACACACACACACACACACACACACACACACACACACACACAGGGAGAGAGCTGCCGAATTTAAATCCACCAATCAGAGTGGCTGTTTACGTTTTCCCGCCAAAACAGGTGCATCTTTTTACACACGCAGCACAGAGAGGCACAGGATTATTGCAGCCTATTTCTCATAGTGAGGACTCCCCTCAAACAAATGACCATAATTTCCTAACCGTAGGGGCTAGAACGGTCATTCTTAAACCGTTTTGTTCAGAAGAGATGGGGGAATCTTCCAGTGTTAACAATTTATCATTAAAATGTGAATTTTTAGAGATATACGACATGGATGACTTGTTGACTTAGAAGCCACGAATTCCCCAATATGCAAATTTGAATGCCTGAGGCCACATATATGATTGGCTGCCTGGGAAGCCGTGCAGGCCCTGATTTGTGGATTTGAATTCCTCAGCCCTCAGATATGATTGGCTGGCTTAGAAGCCATGAAGGCCCCAATATGCAAATTTGAAAGCCTCAGGACACATATATGATTGGCTGGGAAGCCGTGCAGGCCCTGATTTGAAAATTTGAATGTCTAAGTCCTCACAGAGGATTGGCTGCTTGGGGACCTGGCAGAAATATATAGAAATACTATGATTAAGCATAAATACTACATTTAGTAGAAATACTATGTTTTAGCACAAATACTATAAAAAGCAGAAATACTATAATTTAGCAGAAATACTATATTAAGCACAAATCCTATAGAAAGCAGAAATAGGATGATTAAGCATAAACACTACATTTAGTAGAAATACTATGTTTGAGCAAAAATCCTATAAAAAGCAGAAATACTATATTAGGCACAAATCCCATAAAAAGCAGAAATAGTATGATTAAGCATAAATACTACATTTAGTAGAAATACTATGTTTTAGCACAAATAGTATAAAAAGCAGAAATACTGTAATTTAGCAGAAATACTATATTAGGCACAAATCTTATAAAATAGCAGAAATAGTATGATTTAGCACAATAGTAATAAGTTAAACAGAAAAATTGGAAAAGCAAAATGGACAGCTGAAAAAATGCTGAACATGCTAAGGGTCCCTCAAATATACTTGTTAAATGACAAAAATCAGCAAAAAAATGCACAGGGAGAGAGAAGTAAGTTTCTAGGTCAGCCTGGGAGCTGCTGAATTTGAATCCACCAATCAGAGAGCCTGTGTACTTTTTCCCGCCAAAACATGTGCCTCTTTTTACACACGCAGCACAGAGAGGCACAGGATTATTGCAGCCTATTTCTCATAGTGATGACTCCCCTCAAACAAATTACCATAATTTCCAAACCGTAGGGGCTAGAGCGGTCATTCTTACGCCGTTTTGTTCAGAAGAGATGGGGGAATCTTCCAGTGTTTACAATTTATCATTAAAATATGAATTATTAAAGATATTTGACTTCTAATGCACCATAACTGAGTAGAGCGAAGCAAAAACTGCCTTGACTTGCCCTCAAACAACGCTTTGTGACTTGAAATCTATTTGGAGTATCGATATCATTCTTTCACCGTAAGAGACAGCAGGCTTTGGTGAACAATCATGGAAATTTTCAGGTCTCTGTGGAAATCCAACAAAAAGTTATGACGAGAGAAAAAAGTGGTTCATTTCCACAGTTTGAAATCTGAAGAAATCTGAGCGAAGGACGAATTTCCTACCCTCAAACAAGTCCAACTCATTTCAGAACGGTAATAGGTGAGAAAGAAATTCTTGAATTGTGAGCGTCAGGGGTGTCTGAAGATATTCGGGGACAAGCCTCATGTCTTAACTTTGCTTCGTTAAGGAGATATGACGATTCGAATATGCCTCTCATTACAGAAATGCAGCGGTGATTTTGAACAAACTCTCCATTGACTTTATATGGAGAGTTTTCTGACATTGTGTTGGTCTGAGGAGATTTGCGAAAGTTCTATGAATACCACAACAATGATAGTGACATTTTCTGAAAGCCAGCAAAAATACCTACGTTTTGATGTATAATGTGTGGAAGTTGAGTGAAAATTGAGCAAGTAGCAAACAGTTGTTCGGACATGAAGAGAAGACTGCAAAAGCTTCAGTGGCACACTGGAAGCCAAGAGCATAGCAACCATAACAACGCATGTATTTTGTGAAAAATCACAATTTTGCAACTCAAAACTTTAAGAGGCATAAAAGTAAAACAGTAAAAGATTTGAAAAAGCTGAATCATACCTGAATAGCCCAATAATTTGTGAACATTTTAAAGTTTGAATGGTTGTTCTAGGTGAAAATATGAGGAAGTAGTTAAGTTTCAAAAACAAGCAAATTTTAGCAGAATTGCAGAAGTTTCCCATTCATTTCAATGGGACAAATTAAAGGAAAAAAGTGGAATATTTTAAAAAGTATAATAGTTAAAAATAGCAAAAGTCATAGCCGGCATTAGCAAAAATAGCTGAATAGTTTAAAGTTTGAACGGTGAAAATAGCACAAAAATTGTGGAAGTAGTTCCACGGCGAAAAGTGTACGGAAGTCCTAAGAATAATAAAGAATAAAGAGAAACAGGAACTCAATAGTGTGGATGCTTAAGCATCCACACAATAAAGAATAAAGAGAAACAGGAACTCAATAGTGTGGATGCTTAAAGCATCCACACAATAAAGAGAAACAGGAACTCAATAGTGTGGATGCTTAAAGCATCCACACAATTATAAAGGAAAGAATAAAAAAAGGCTGGGTAAAGTCCCAGTACCATGGCATCATGTGTACAAAGAACATTGTTCTAAAAGTCTAGAGGTTTATTTAGAAGCAATTTTCCAAACCTTTCCACAAGAATATTGCTTTTAGAGAGAAGATGCTTGTACCTGGCAGCCCTTCCAAGCATGTCACACTTGTTCAGTCTGTTTCTAATTCTACAGTCTGGACTTCCAACGTTTAACATGCTGACTGGGGCCTGTAGAGGGAGAGGGTCTGAGCAGTGTGAAATTAGGGTGAATTTGCTGGAAAGGCCACTTGGGAAGATTAAATTTGTAAATAATCTTTCTCACGGTGGAACGATGCACTGTTAATGACTACGGAGGCAGTAAGGGTGTACATATTTTTCTCACAAACTGCTCTGCTTTATGGGTTAGTTTTTTGCTAAATAAATAACAATACAGTGTAATATGTCACGTGTTGTTGTTCATCTGAGGTAATTTTAGAACTTGAGAAGGACCAGATTAGTTTTTTTTACATTGTCCTGAAATTTATAACCTTAATAATCTAAAGGTGTAGATTATTTTTCACAGTTGTACAAAATAGATCAGCTGAATCCCACATAGAGGCTGGAAATATGAGCACATGTATGGAGCATTAATGGCATCACTGTGGAATGTCTGGGATACACTGCAGTTCCTGTGTTCATAATAATAATAATAGTAATAACAAAGACAGATCGTGCATTTGTCATATTAATGTTAATTAATTTGTTCCCTAATGATTCTTTTTTTAATTAGAAAAATAAAAAACATCGTCTGATCCTATTCTTCCTTGAATGCATTCATACCTTTATACCACCCGCTGTTCATTCAAAATGACTTTATTAGTATAAACAGCAAATATCATGTTAGTGATGTGTCTGTCCCAGCAGCCAGGAGCATATCAGAGCTCAGCTCGCTTCATGATGGAGGGACTACAGACTTCAGAAACACCTTTCAGGCGGTCCAGATGAAAGCACTTCCACCTATCGCAGACCTCGATGACCTGTCGGTGCGGAGAGCAGCTCCACCTACACAAAGCCGAAGACTCAGACAAGACAGAATTAACCACTCAGATGATGAACTGGACCGCAGGTAAGGTGGAGAGATGCTTCCCTCTGAAGAGTTTCTATCAGGTTGTTGTGTTTACTGTTTAATGCCAGAAAACATTTGACAGTAGATGTGTCACGGTGACGTCTTTATGTTGCTTGAAACAAAGTGAATCCAAAGATATTCATAGGCAAAACACAATAACACCATAAAAAATGGCTGAAATACTTTTTTGTCAACCACAAATTATTGCTAAGGAATGTAATTTTGCCAGTAGAAACAATAAATTATAATTGATCCACTATTCAATGTACTTCACTGCATCACCTGCAGCAAACGTGGCTGCACGTTTTTTCCCCCTTTGTAAGTAAAAGCAGTCCAAATGTAAACCTCCTGAAAGTGACGTGTTACTCTACGACTATTTTCTCTCACCAAAACTGTTCATGAATAGAACGTTAATACAGGTAATTACCATTTTAAAAAATTGTTGAAAGAGCTGTTAAAAAGCAAAATTAAACCAGGATGTAAACATTGTCTGCAGTAATGGCTTTTAGTGTAGTGGTTTACACTTTTGCCCAACAAATGAAAGATCCCTGGTTTGATCCTGGGAGGAGACACAAATTCCTCTGTCAAACGTGCAGAGCATCCCGCTGTAGTGACCCATTGAGAATAAGGGATCAGCTAAAAGTAGCTAACATGGGAGTCTACAAGGGTTTTCTAAATTGGCTTCATTTGTCAGCCCTGGAGGTTGCTGCTTGGTGAGATAAATGTTTTCTCCAGTTTTGTTTGTTCTGTTATTAACATGTATAGCGTGGGCTGCTTCTCGCTGTAGGTGGAACTGCCGATCGGAGAACCTGCAGAGAAAGACGTTGGGCAGAAGAGGGCGCACGGGCTCTCTGGATGAGCTGGAGGAATTCGCTCGGTCTTATAGCGCACATGGACGTCGGGGTGCGCCATCAGACCGGCCTTATGAGCGGGATTACAGCCCTCCCAGGCGCTCCTATAGAAATGAACATGATGGCTGGGGGCGCCGCAGCCCGTCACCAGTACTGCAAAAGAGAAGGGACACGTGGGACAGTGATCGCCCGTCTCGACTGCCCCAAAGCAGAGCCTATGATGACACCTTGCTCAACAGCATGCTTGAGAGTAAAACGAGGGGCCGGGGAAGGGACAGAGGTGCTGGGAGGATGGACGAGGACAGTGACACTCCCTCTAAAGGCAGCTCCAGAGGAAAGGGCAGCGATAGTTATTACAGCCGTTCACCTAGCAACCGCCCAGAAGATGAGGACTCTTTGCCTCCGTACTCTGAGCTCGAGGCTGAGAGATACCGCAGGGCTGACCAAACTACAGAGCGGTACCGCACAGCAGAACCTCCCAGATCAGAGAGGTACAGGACCACAGAGGCAGCCATGAAGCCCTTCTCTTACACCCGCCCCAACCAGGGAATGTCCCACACACTGCAAGGGGGCAGAGAGGAGAGAGAAAGGAGCAGAAATCTGGTGAGTTACTTATAGCAGGAACAAGGACTTCCTCTTCTGTTCTTCAGGAAAAAGAGCCTTGAAATCCTGTAAACTGTTGCAGGACAAATCTGGTGATATCCTATTTTCGTCTTACTGTCAGCAAATACTGTAAAAAGCATAAAACCAGCAATGTGTCAGTCTAGAAACAACTGTCTGTGTAATCAAGTCATGAATTATTCCTTTCTGTCAATTAATGTCCTCAAAAGGTTTATGTAGTTTAAAAACTATCGTTCATCCTGACTTAATCCCACATTCATCATCATGATGCTATGAAAAAAAATAGTAAGTAAAAATGTTTCCAGGTGAACTTTATATATCGATATAATTGGAGTCGAGTTGGGACCTATTGTTTGTTTCCAGGTTATTCCGTACTGAAACGGATTCATGGACAAACCCCCAATTAATTAGCAGTAGCTTTGTAGTAGCCCACAGCTCTGCAATCAGGTCAATGTTTTATTGTTTTTCAGATCACTCTTATTATTTTATAGTCCACACACATACTGTTATATGTTCAGTACTAAAGCAGTAGAGTTAGCACACTTTCTTTCATAGTAAGTGGAGCAGTTATGAAACAGACAACCAAGTATATCCCTACAAGACTTGGTGGAGACCAAAACTGAGCTAAAAGGGAGCAACTCACTTGCTTTTATCACATGGTTGGAAACAACTGTCCGGTTGACCTATTATGTAACTTCAAGGCTGACTGCTGTATAAATAAGCATTCAGCTGTTTATCTCTTATATAAATTTAAAAACAATATTCCACTATACACTTCTGAAGCACCCATCAAAAGATGTGCAAAGTGGCCATAAAAAGATGGACATGGTCAGCAACAATACACAGTCAGGTAGACTGTAGCATTTAAATAATGCTCTTCAAGTGTGCCAAGAAAACTTTCCCCACACCACTGCACCATCACCATGTCCTGAACTGTTGATATAAACCAGGATAGATCTGTCTTTTTATGTTTACAACAAATTCCATCTCTGCCATCTGAATGTCGCATCAGAAATGAAGATTCATCATTCAAGACAACGTTTTCTCCGTCCAATTTTAGTGAGCACGTGTGACTTGTAGCCTCAGTTTCCTGTTCTTAGCTGACAAGAGTGGCTGTTGCAGTTGATCTGCTTCAAGGTTCAACGTGTAGTGTTTTCAGAAAGGCTCTTCTGCATACCTTGGTTGTAACCAAACATTATATGAGTTACTGTTACCTTCCTATTAGGTTAAAGCAAGAAACACTATCACGCAATGTTTAAAGTCATTTAAATCAGTGAGTTGCTTCCCTGTGATTATATATTTGTGTTAACAAGCTTTTGAGCTGGTTTATAAAACAAAATAGCCGATAAATGTTATAAGCTATGCTTTCCCAAAATCTGCTAAAGCTGGTTTCAACGTTTACAGAAGCACTGTGTGCGTAAACTAACACTGCTGGTTTGAGCTTTACATGAGATTTGTTGACAGTAAGAAATATAGAGAAAAAAACATCTGCCTTGTCCTTTAATATCTTTTATATATCTTTAATAATGTCTCTCAGTGTTATGTACATAATATGTATTGTGGATTTTAGATTTGTGGTGTCAACACTAAATCATTTTGTGTTGTTTCTACACGACTTTATGTAGCAGTGGCTTTTCTAACCTAATTTTTGATAATGAATGAAAGCGCATTATTCCTCTATAACACAGCCTAGCATGCAACCATTACACACAGGCTTTCTGGCTTTCTAAATATCCCAAAGTCTTTCTTCCTCTATGAGCAAGGTGGCAACCACTGCAGTATTGCATGATTTCTGTGCATGGTTACAAAGCTCTGTCCCCAGGCTGTGCTAACCCTGCATGAGCATGAAAGTGAAGTTCCTAATATGTTGCTCTTGGTATGTTTCCCTAACAGAGCACTGCACTGAGCAGGGACTCACTCATAGTGTGACAGGGTCTCCAGCCTGGACCCAGCACAGCGCTGCCAGCCTGTGCATTAAAACTGTCCTGCAGCTGCGCAGGAGATGCTAACTGTTACAGCTCCAACCACAGCAAGTCAGGCTCATCTCACTGAAATAACATCACTGAAAAACGTCAGTAATGAATCCTGAGGAAAAAGTGGATTTAATATTTGTGTTTTTGTACATGCATATCATATTTTATTTGTTTGTTTGTTTTTTAATTTGTCTTACTTTGTATTTCAATGATGTAACTGGACTCACACTGGTGCCAAGGACAGATTTTGTATTTTATTTTTTTGTTATTCAAAACTTTTTGAACAGCAACCAAGCAGCCTTCAGCCTCCATACTTCTCTACTACTCTGCAGCTCAGGTTCACTTTGTATTTTTGCCTTTGCCTGTTGTTACCTGTGTTCCTGGAAATACTGCGCCTTGAATTTGTACTACAGATTGCAATTGCACTGCTTAATAACTTTTTAAATAAAGAAAACTTTGCTATAGTCTCCTCTTTCTTTTGGTTAGTCAGTTTAGTCTTTGCTCTGTAAAATATCGGAGAATACTGAAAAAAACACTCCCAACCCAAAATGGCGAAGTCTTCAGAAACACAACAGGTATGTCTGATCATTTTAAAGGGAAACTGCTGTTTGTAATACTGACATCAGATTTTTGGCGCATCCTGTTGAACTTTGACTCATTTAAACCGGTCAAAGGATTGGAGTTGGAGTTGGGGTTGGTTTATTTACATAATGAATAACTTGTCTTTATATATTGCTAGGAAAAATGGGAAACAGGAGCAGTGATTTAATGAAATGTGCAAACATAAATGACAAAACAGAGTATGTACAATTCTTATAATCTCCAAAGTCAACAACATTTTTCTTCACCACAGCCTGAACTCTCTTAGACAAACTTTCTTTTCATTTCTTTAAGCAGTCATCAGCAATCGTTCTCCAGGCTTCTCGAAGGACATCTAAAGCTTCTTCTTCTTTGGCTGTCTTTTATTCTGTTCTCTGTCAAGGTGATCCCACACTGCTTCAGTAATGTTGAGGTTCGATTTCTGAGGATGCCAATCCATGACTGATAGTGTTTTTCTATTGAGGTATGCTTTTACTGCATTTGCGGCGTGTTTGAGATCATTGTCATGCTGAAAAATTAAGCCAGATGTTCTCCAGATGGTTCTGTACAGTGAGACAAACTCAAACAGATGGTTGATTTCTATCATTTTTGTCAAGATCCACAGCACTGGCACCCGCTTCAGATGTTATCAGTCCAGCCCAAACGATGACAGAGTTTCAATCTGTATTTTACAGCTGGGTGTAAAAACTCACTATTGCACCTCTCTCCTGACCTATCAGTTGATTTGAACCAGCATTGTTTGATTTATCACTTCATAAGACCTGTTGCCACTGATTTTCAGTCCAGTTGTTGCCCAGCCCATTTCCCTTCCTTTAAGGTGGCTTCTAGACAGCCACCCTTTGACTGGGACTGTTTCTGTTGAGGCTTCAATAAAAAGTAGACTCGAGGTCCAGATTTGCAAATCAGTTCCCATGTCAGGTCTTTCCTATTTCTTAAGGGTATGACTTTCAGATGCTGTTTATCTCTTTTATATACTTTTCAGGTCTGGTAATTATTTGTCTGTTTGACATTTTTCATAGATTTAACTAAAGAAATGGAAAGAAATTATGTGTTTTGCTTAGTTTTCTGTTATGTTTAGACAAAATTGGCTTATTCTTGATTCCAGTCACTTTTTTATTCTTAAAAATTACTAGAATGCTCCTTGAAGGAGGGTGGCTCCAGACTTTTTTACAGTACTAGTTACTCTAAAAAGTAGATGAGATTATGCCAATTCACCAACAAAACAGAAAGTACTCCAGCCTGACAGAAAATTGCATTCAACACTAATGTATCATCACTCAGCATGTGTATATCTGATCCCTAAATTATTCATTCATTGTTAACCTTCGCATATAAAAATTAAGTTGATATGTTTTCTTACACATATATTTTCACTCACGTCACAGTTTTCTGATTTTAATTGATATTTGCATTTTATTACTCTTTCAGGCATATTTATGTGGTTTTAAACCTGCAGTCAATGAATCTAAAGCATTTAATCAGGCATGTGTCTGGCATGTGCAGCCAGTGTTTAATAAATTCAGATTTAATACATGTAAAGTGGTGCTACACGAGAGCCTGGAAACTGATTTGTTTTGAATGAGCTGTTTTCCATAGTGCTGAAAGAATTTTTTCACTTTCACTTGAGAATCACACTTCACCTCCAGACAGACAGACAGATAAAGTCATTATTTGTATTATAATAATAATACATTGTATCACTGGATCATCATTATAAGAAGATAAAAAGTACAAAGTAGCACAACGTAGAAATACCCTCTTATATTAAGTATTGTATTTGAGTAAATGCACTTTATATCATCATGTAAGCAGTGTCACTTATTATAATGTAAATTTCTATTGTCACCACAGAATTTGATCTTTGAGTGCTCATTGAGTCTGATAATGCATGTGTACCTTGGATGAAGCCTGTGTTTTTCTTATCAGAGCTTATTAAATATACAGAGCTGAGTAAACACTGACAACATTCAGTATAAAAATACACACAGTGGTGCTCATATGAGGCATGTGTTGGACTAATATAAACAGTTTCAGGGTTTGTGTGTCTTTCTGCTCCTTTTCCTTTGTGTAAAGTTATTTTGTGTTGTGTAGAATGATTTTGCTTGTTTGTGGATGTGTTTTGTCTCTATTTTTTTGTCATTCTCACTGTGAGTATTTCTTTACGTTAGAACAAAATGAAAGAAAAAAAAGTGCAGACAAAACCATAACTGGATAACATTTGGTAATGTAATATAACACGGGCCGCAAATAACAGTGTAAATGTTTTGTATACACTGGAGACTCACAAAGACAAAGGTACTTCATGTCCTCAGCAGGTACTGATAAAGAAGGAATTGAAAAATTAGCATGTAGTGAGCTTCAGAGTGAAGCCAGGAACATTTTTAAAGCTCTTTATTCATGAAGCTTTGTTTTTCACTGAATTTCAAGCACACTTGAATGAGCTGAGCTCAGCACTTGAGTCCACCTCAGGCACGCTTGTCTTCTGTTTTTACCATGAAGTCTGCAGTGGTGTACATCCTCAAAAGGAAAAGTAAACATCATTCAAAGAGCTCAAATGCTTCTACAACATGGCTCATCTGTGAACTTTACACTCTGGCTGCATGCCATAAATGATAAATGGAATGGAATTGACCTGCTTCTCCCTCACTCACTTTACACAGTATCCAAGCTTCCTTTTATACAGTGAGGGAAAACAGACTTAAAACTCCCATCATGGATCTTAACTTTAACATAAAGAATGCCTCCATCTAGGGTGTAAACTATAGTATAATGTAATACAATAAAGTATTGTATTGTATAAGGATACCATGAAGCAATCTGGCCATTCTCCTCTGACCTCTGACATCAACAGGGTATTTTCTCATCGAGAACTGCTGTTCACCAATATTTTATATCTCTGATAAACCTTAGAGATTGTGCAGGAAAATCCCAGTAGATCAACAGTTTCTGAAATACGTCCCGCATTCTGATACTTAGTTTGAACTTCGGCAGGTTGTCTTGACCTACATACCTAAATGCGCTGAGCGGCTGATTAGATATTTGCAACAGGTATAACTAAAAAAGTGGACAGGAAGTATATAACCACCATAATATGTAAACTGGGCCAATAGTTATAGCAAGTCACATATCCTAGTATTTTTTTTTCTTTTCTCCTTTTCCTCTCTCTTACATTCATTTCTTAGGTGCTGGGTGATTTAGATATTATCACCATCATATATTCTCAATTATCCCCCACTCCAATTATTAGTAATATCAGAGGATAATCCACAGCTCAGTCAATAATGAATCAGTGATCATTACTGCATATGTAAACTTCTTTTTATGATGCTTTATATATTATATTATATGAAGTAGCATCCTAATGATTAGGATGATCAGCTGAGGTGAGTATAATTCAATTCAATTCAATTCAGTTTTATTTATACAGCACCAAATCACAACAACAGTCGCCTCAAGGTGCTTTATATTGTAAGGTAGGTACCCTACAATAATACGTACAGAGAAACACCCAAAAATCATATGACTTCCCATGAGCAAGCATTTTGGCAACAGTGGGAAGGAAAAACTCCCTTTTAACAGGAAGAAACCTCTGGCAGAACCAGGCTCAGGGAGGGGTGGGGCCATCTGCTGCGACCGGTTGGGGTTAGAGAAGGAAGGCGGGATAAAGGACATGCTGTGGAAGAGAGGCAGAGATTAATAAGTATGATTCGATGCAGAGATTGCAAACTGGAAGCCGGTTCCACAGAAGAGGGGCCTGAAAACTGAAGGCTGTCCCTCCCATTCTACTTTTAAATACTCCAGGAACAACAAGTAAGCCTGCAGTGCAAGAGTGAAGTGCTCTAATGGGGTCATATGGTACTATAAGGTCATTAAGATAGGATGGGGCCTGTGTGTGAGGAGCAGGATTTTGAATTCAATTCTGGATTTAACAGGAAGCCAATGAAGGGAAGCCAATATAGGAGAAATATGCTCTCTCTTTCTAGTCCCTGTCAGTACTCTTGCTGCAGCATTTTGGATAAACTGAAGGCTTTTTTGAGAGATTTTAGGACATTGTGATAATAATGAATTACAGTAGTGCAGCCTAGAAGTAATAAATGCATGAACTAGTTTTTCAGCATCACTCTCAGACAGGATATTTCTCATTTTAGAGATGTTGCGCAAATGGAAAAAAGCAGTCCTACATATTTGTTTAATATGTGCATTGAATGTCCTGGTCAAAAATGACTCCAAGGTCACTCACAGTGTTACTGGATGCCAAGGTAATGCCATCCAAAGTAAGAATCAGGTTAGATACCATGTTTCTAAGATTTTCAGGGCCGAGTACAATAACCTTAGCTTTATCTGAATTAAGGAGCAAAAAGTTAGCGGCCATCCAGGTCTTTATGTCTTTAAGACATTCCTAGCAGTGAAAATGTACAGTATGCTATGCCTTCTGACGATACTGCCTAAGGGAAGCATGTATAATGTAAGTAGAATTGGTCCTAGCACTGAACCCTGTGGAACTCCATAATTAACCTCAGTGTGTGAAGAGGAGTCTGTTAGATAGATATGATACAAACAACTGCAGAGCAGTACCTGTAATACTTACAGCGTGCTCTAATCGTTCTAATAGTATATTATGGTCAACAGTATTGAAAGCTGCACTGAGGTCTAGCAGGACAGAGATGAGTCTACTGTCAGAGGCCATAAGAAGATCATTTGTAACCTTCACTAAAGCTGTTTCTGTGCTGTGATGGGCTTTGAAACTTGACTGAAACTCTTCAAATAAGCCATTCCTCTGCAGATGATCTATGAGATCTTTGACAGCTACTCTTTCAAGAATTTTTGATATGAAACAAATGAAGATTGACCACTGGGTCAAGACATGGCCTTTTAAGCAACGGTTTAACTACAGCCAGCTTGAAAGCCCTTGGTATGTAGCTGATTATTAGAGATAGCTTGAAGCATTAATTAATGGCAGGACTTCTTTGAGCAGTCTTGTAGGAATGGTGTCTAAAAGACATGTTGATAGTTTGGAGGAAGTAATTACTGAAATTAACTCAGAAAGATCATTTGGAGAAAAAGACTCTAAATGAATGTCAGTGGTGCTGACAGTAGCTGCAGATAATATTACATCTGTGAGATGATTATGGGTAATTTTTTCTCTAATGGTTAAAATTTTATTTGTGAAGAAGTTAATGAAGTCATTACTAGTTAACATTAAAGAGTTGGCTCAACAGTGCTCTGACTTTTTGTCAGCCTGGCTACAGTGCTGAAGAGAAACCTAGGGTTGTTCTTATTTTCTTCAATTAATGATGAATAGTAAGATTTTTCTAGCTTTACGGAGTTCTTTCTTATAAAGCAGCAAACTGATTCTCTAGGCTAAAGGATGATCTTCTATATTTGCTCTAAATTTGCCCATTTCCTCTCCAGCTCTTCCTCTCCAGTTGTCTATGAGTTATCTGCTTTAAGCTATGTGTTTGAGAGTTATACCAGGGAGTCAAGTAGGGGAGACCGGGGATAGTTGTAACATTTTTGACATTTCTGTCTGTATATTGAAGCTCTTTTAAGGTAGTGGATTCAAAATGTAATGCAAAGTATTTACATGTCTCTGCTATTAAATAGTGCAGCTATTTTCTCTGCAGCACAATTACCCATTGCCTGGTATGGCCTCAAACACAAAGAGTGAAATGTTACAATTAACCCAGTCTGGGTTAGTTGTAACATATCCTGGGGTAAAATGTAACACAATGAAATAAGGGTACTAACAAAACATTAACATGTAATCTTTGTTTATTCAACACATGAATGCACTTAGAGCCATTTATGTAGCTATGTGTGTGTGTGACAGAATGCAGAAATCTAGCTTTTGAACATATTCCAACCCCCCAAAAAGGCAAATTATGGATGTTGCATCTTCAAAAAATAAAAATACAATAATTGAGCCTTACACCGGAGTATCGTTGCACTGGTTTACTGAACCTTTCTTTCAGGGCATGTACAGAACATGAGCATCCATTTTCTACTGCCTCCTACAGGACACACACTTCTTCCACTTCCTTACACATTAATGTAACACAGAACTAATACTGCCTCTCCTGGCATTACCATTGGCATTACCATTGTAACACACTCATTCTGTTTCTTTCAGAAGAATAACAGGAACTTAGGATGTAGGTATCTATGAATAATAACTATTATGTATACTCATATATTTATATAACCACTTATTTCTTGCGATACCACAATGGAAATTTCTGCAACTGAATATTTCATTCATTTTGGTTGGTCTTCCTTGAGTTTGGCCTCATTGGCTCAGTGGGCATTATAACCTACAACTCTTGCACCAATTTTGAACATAACAATGAAGCTGAAAAAATGTAGTTGTTCACCAGCATCGCAATTCCATTACTTTTTATCATACCTTGGTGTGGTTTGCAAAGTGCTTCAGAAAGATGAGGAAATCTGTTTCTTGCACCCATCCTGATTTATTTCCACTACCAGTATTTCCTACTGGTCCATCTCTGACACAGTGGTCTGCATAATGTATGTGTGGTGTGGGAACGCAAACAGTGGAGGAATTGTGTTGCCAATGGCATTACCCGCATATACAAAAGCGACCAGTGAACCTCTCTCTGCTGATGTCGTTGCCCCAACTTGTTTAATATAAGTTAAAGTAATAGTGTGGTAAGTTGTAACATCTGCATTATTGTTACAAGTTAACTAACCCAGACTGTTGCTGTTACAACTGACCCAGACTCCTATAGTCATGAACTAGCTAACATTACAGCCAACGACTAAAACATTAGCACTAAAGACCTACACAGAATATATCCCCATAGACATACAAATAACATAATTTAAGTTTGATGAGTTTAACTGCAAAGCAGATAATGCTATTAGAAATTGAAATAAAGTAGAAAAACTTACTTTTTGGCATACAAATTACTTTTTTTCATGTTAAATTGTCTGTGTTTGACAAAATGTGCTGATTTTTCACATGTGATAGCAGAACTGAATTGGGCATGCACAGGATGAGTCACATCATTTGAAACTTAGCCCTGATTGGAGAAATTGGAAGTGTTACAACTGACCCACTTTACAACTATCCCCGGTCTCCCCTACTTCTGATTGAGGGACTGTTTTTCACCTGAGCTATAGTATCCAGTGTCATAGAACGTATATTAAGCTTATCTCGGTATCGTCCTATTTCTTTCTTTCTCTTTCCTTGTTGCGGCACCTGCCAAAGGGGGCGGGGCCACTGATGTCACCTGGAGCAGTGTGGAGGAACGGGCCAGCGGGGAGGGGGGATGATTCGCCTCTTTACTGGAAGGTTGTCGGTTGTTACGTTGTAACTACGGTACTCGCCTCTCATCGCAAGCGAGCCGCACAGCCGAGCGGGCTGACGTTGTAGCTTAACTGAAGTCTCGTTAGTATGTGCAGCGGCGCGTGCGAGGCGGTTTCCTACAAACATTCCGGATTTTTGTGGATTTTCAGTCAGTAAAAGAAGTCGAGCTTCCGCGGGAGGATACAGAGCAGCAAGATGCGAAATATGATCCTGATGACGCTTCTGCTGGTTCGCCTGCCAACAGGTGAGGCTTTAAAGGTTTCTCCAGCAAACGCACTTTCTTCCTCATACATGTCGCTCTAAATGGAGATGTGTGTCGACTAAAGCAAAAAAGTCGAAACTAGCAGTAATTTTTAAAAGTTAATTATTGGCAGGTGTAAACAGGACAAGGCCGACCTGTGGTCACGTGACCGCTCCACTACTTTTCCGTGGGGGGTTTGTTTAAGTTGCTGTAAACAAAAGAGGGCCAAAGCGACGTTTATGTTAACCCCTCTCTTTTGAGTTTTTATTGATTTTTAAAGGAAAGGAACTTTCAGCTAACAGTTTATTAATAATAATAATTTACTAACAGCGGTCATCTATAATTGAGGACTTATTTGGATTAATGAGTCAAAATAACAGATACAGACCATTTTAAACTTTTAAAATCCGATTATTCTAACCTTAAACCACTGGTTCGCCTTTTTCTGTAGTGCCAAGATGTTCATATGGGCTAATAGACTGTGTTCAACAGGATCTATGAAGGGATTTTATCAATAGAATTTAAAAATTACCTGTTTGGCAAGAGTGCTTATGGCTGAAATTATATACCACACAGGGACCTGGAAAAACTTATCCATGCTTTTGTGACCTCCAGGTTAGATTATTGTAATTCTCTCTACTGTGGTCTCCAAGCCTTCTCTCTTCGAAGGCTGCAACTCGTTCAGAATGCTGCGGCTCGCCTTCTTACTGGCACTAGAAAATTTGACCCTATTACTCCGGCTCTTGTTGATCTACACTGGTTACCAATCAAATATCGCATTGAGTTTAAAATCTTGCTACTCACTTTTAAAATCCTGAATAACATTGCGCCCAGCTACCTCACTGACCTCCTCAATTTGTACACTCCTTGTCGTGCATTAAGATCATCAGGTCAATTACTCCTGGCCCAACCTAAGTTTAGACTGAACACCAGAGGCGATCGTGCCTTTGCTTCAGCTACACCCAACCTTTGGAATAGCCTCCCTGCTTCTATTCGAGCCTTAGACTCTATCCAGTCCTTTAAATCAAGATTAAAAGCATATCTATTTGACTTGGCTTTCCCGACCAGTTAATACCCTTTTAAATCTTTTAATTTTTAAACTTTTAAATCTTTTATTAGATTTTATTAAATGTATTATTTTTATTAATTTTACTGCTGTTTTTGTCTTCGTAGCATATTTTGTATTTATCTAACTCTCCTGGTCTGTTAGTGCCTCTATCCTGTCTGTGCTTGTGCCCGATTTGTACCCTGTTTTTGACTTATGTTGACTCTCCATATTACTGTGAAGCACTTTGGTGTGCCTTCGGGTTTTTAAATGTGCTATATAAATAAAATTGTATTGTATTGTAATTGTATAAAATAGCTTGATATCGTTCATGAAACAGGTTCCCATGATCACAGGTGTGGCTCAGTGTAATACTGTGCAATCTTTACACTGAATGTATCACATTATGTCAGCACACAGTAAAAAATAATCTTTGTCAGATAAGTAGCACTGCAGCTGACTTAATTATCACGTATCATCTTTTTAACATGCTTTCCACTTGTATCACAGACTGGTTAATATACCCATCATGACTTCCTGTAACTGTCCAAAATGACAGTTAATCTAAACATGTTTTGTTTGATTTTTTTTTAATGACACAAAGGGGAGCAGGAAATAATTGCAAATATTCTGTGGAGAACAGAACATGTGGAGAACACTCCACCGCTAGTGAAACTGTTTTTAAACTGTTGGTCAATGAAAACAAGTAATTTGAAGATGCCTTGTTTATTGGAACTGTAGTATTTTGTGCCATAGATTGTTAACGCAGCTATGATTTAAAGGAAAAAAGTACCAAATACTTTTAAGAGCTCAATGATCACAAACACTTTTCAGCTCAAACTTAATAAAAGAAGCAACTTCAACTATAAGTAGAAATATGAACATAGTCTCTGCTCCTAAGTATCTTCCTACTGGGTTTTGCTCATTTACACGTTAGCCTGACATGTGGGAACCAGAAAATCTACAACCTGTAATTCAGTATCATGTATTTAGTATTCATTATTTGCATAGTGTGTTGGCCAGAGGGGCCGATGGCGCGATATGGCAGCCTGGCTTCTGTCAGTCTGCCCCAGGGCAGCTGTGGCTACAACTGTAGCCTCCACCAGTGTGTGAATGTGAGAGTGAATGAATAGTGGAATTGTACAGCGCTTTGAGGTTCTCGAAAAGCACTATATAAATGCAATCCATTATTATTATTATTATTATTATTATTATTATTATTATTATAGTGAGGAGATAAATTCATATTCATATTCATATTATTAGAAAGTGTCTTCTTCAGTTTAAAAATGGCTCTGTGATGAGAAGATATTAAGTTTTGGATTGAACAATCTCTAAAAAGAAGACTCGCAATATTAACTGCAGAAATGGTTTAAAGACATTTTTCACATAGTTCCTAACATTTAGTGCATCAACAAATTTTAGTTTATAACAAAGATAATGTTATCTTCCCCACCAGAGAGGTGACCTCTCTGGTGGGGAAGGAGCCTGAGTTAGTGCGTGAGGTTGAGAGGTACCGGCTAGATATAGTCGGGCTCACCTCTACACATGGCTTGGGCTCTGGAACCAGTCTCCCGGAGAGGGGCTGGACTCTGTCTCAGTCTGGAGTTGCCCCTGGTGAGAGGCGGCGGGCTGGGGTGGGTATCCTAATATCCCCTTGCTGCCGGTACGTTGGGGTTTTTCCCGGTGGACGAGAGGGTTTGTTCCCTGCGCCTTAGGGTCGGGGAACGGGTCCTGACTGTCATCTGCGCTTATGCGCCGAGTGGCAGTTCAGAGTACCCAGCCTTCTTAGAGTCCCTGGGGGGGGGGGGGGGGGGGTGCTGGAGGGTGCTCCACCTGGAGACTCTGTTGTCCTGCTGGGAGACTTCAATGCTCACGTGGGTAACAACAGCGAGACCTGGAGGGGCGTGATTGGGAGGAACGGCCTCCCTGATCTGAACCTGAGCGGTGCCATGGCGGTTTGGCCATAACGAACACCCTGTTCAGCAGATCTGCGACCATATGTTCTGGACACTCGGGTAAAGAGAGGGGCTGAGCTGTCAACTGATCACCACCTGGTGGTGAGTTGGATCAGGTGGCGGGGGAGGACGCTGGACAGACCTGGTGCACCTAAACGCGTAGTGAGGGTGTGCTGGGAACGTCTAGCAGAGGCCCCAGTCCGCGAGATCTTCAACGCACACCTCCGGCAGAGCTTCAACAGCATTCCGAGGGAGACTGGGGACATTGAGTCCGAATGGACCATGTTCAGCGTCTCCATTGCCGAAGCTGCTGCATTGAGCTGCGGCCGCAAGGTGGTTGGTGCCTGCTGTGGTGGTAATCCCCGAACCAAATGGTGGACACCAGAGGTGAAGGGAGCCACCAGGCTGAAGAAGGAGTCCTATCGGGCTTGGTTAGCCTGTGGGACTCCGGAGGCAGCCGACAGGTATCGACAGGCCAAGCGGAATGCGGCTCGGGCAGTGGCTGAAGCAAAAACTCGGGTGAGTTCGGAGAGGCCATGGAAAAAGACTTTCGGACTGCCTCGAAGAGATTCTGGCAAACCGTCAGACGTCTCAGGAGGGGAAAGCAGTGCTCTACCTGCACTGTGTATAGTGCTGGCGGAGCGCTGCTGACGTCGACTGAGAAAATTGTCAGGCGGTGGAAGGAATACTTCGAGGACCTCCTTAATCCCACTGACACGTCTTCCGAGGAGGAAGCAGAGTCTGGGGATGAGGGGAATGACCCGCCAATTTCCGGGGGCGAGGTCACTGAGGCAGTTAAACAACTCCTTGGTGGCAGAGCCCCTGGTGTTGATGAGGTCCGCCCCGAGTTCCTGAAGGCTCTGGACGTTGTAGGGCTGTCCTGGTTGACACGCCTCTGCAATGTTGCGTGGAGATCAGGGGCAGTACCTGTGGACTGGCAGACCGGGGTGGTGGTCCCCATCTTTAAGAAAGGGGACCGGAGGGTGTGTTCCAACTACAGGGGGATCACACTCCTCAGCCTCCCTGGGAAAGTCTATGCCAGGGTGCTGGAAAGGAGAGTTCGTCCGTTAGTCGAACCTCGGATACAGGAGGAACAATGCGGTTTTCGTCCTGGTCGCGGAACACTGGACCAGCTCTTTATCCTCTCGAGGATACTTGAGGGTGCATGGGAGTTTGCCCAACCAGTCTACATGTGTTTTGTGGACTTGGAGAAGTCATTCGACCGTGTCCCTCGGGGTGTCCTGTGGGAGGTGTTGCGGGAATATGGGGTGTCTGGCCCATTGCTACGGGCCATTCGATCCCTATACAACCGTTGCAAGAGCTTGGTTCGCATTGCCGGCAATAAGTCGGACTCGTTCCTGGTGGGTGATGGGCTCCGCCAGGGCTGCCCTTTGTCTCCGGTTCTGTTCATAATTTTTATGGACAGGATTTCTAGGCGCAGCCAAGTGGCGGAGGGCTTTCGCTTTGGTGGCCTCAGAATCTCATCTCTGATTTTTGCAGATGATGTGGTTCTGTTGGCTTCATCGGGTGAGGGCCTCCAGCTCGCACTGGAACGGTTCGCAGCCGAGTGTGAAGCAGCGGGAATGAGGATCAGCACCTCCAAATCTGAGGCCATGGTTCTCAGCCGGAAAAGGGTGGAGTGCCCACTCCGGGTCGGGGATGAGTTCCTGCCCCAAGTGGAGGAGTTCAAGTATCTCGGGGTCTTGTTCGCGAGTGATGGGAGAAGGGAGCCGGAGATCGACAGACGGATTGGGGCTGCAGCTGCAGTAATGCGGACGCTGCACCGGTCCGTCGTGGTGAAGAGGGAGCTGAGTGTAAAAGCGAAGCTCTCAATTTACCGGTCGATCTACGTCCCTACCCTCACCTATGGCCACGAGCTGTGGGTAGTGACCGAAAGAACGAGATCGCGGATACAAGCGGCAGAAATGAGCTTCCTCCGAAGGGTGGCTGGCCTCTCCCTTAGAGATAGGGTGAGAAGTTCGGCCATCCGGGAGGGGCTCAGAGTAGAGCAGCTGCTGCTCCACATCGAAAGGAGCCAGCTGAGGTGGTTCGGGCATCTGACAAGGATGCCCCCTGGGAGCCTCCTGGGTGAGGTGTTCCAGGCATGTCCCACCGGGAGGAGGCCCCGGGGCAGACCCAGGACACGCTGGAGAGATTATATCTCTCGGCTGGCCTGGGAACGCCTTGGTATTCCCCCGGATAAGCTGGAGGAGGTGGCTGGGGAGAGGGAGGTCTGGGCCTCTTTGCTTAGGCTGCTGCCCCCGCGACCCGGCCCCGGACAAAGCGGATGAAGATGGATGGATGGATGGACGGAACAAAGATAATAAACTGTGGAAAATAACTGATTGGGGACTTGTATTTTGAGATATAAATCTACTGAGTAAAGCTGGCATCGTTCAAGGATAACTGAGGAGAAAGTTTTTACCTTTAACTTTAACTGATACATTTGTCCATCAGCAGATGTTTTTTGTCATCAGCTTGTTTTCCAAAACTTGCCATTATAGATCGTGACTGAAGGCTGTTATTACTTGTAATAATAGAGTACAATCTGCGCACAGTTAAGCATTTCAAGCGTAAACTGTTAACCAGTTTGGTCAGATTCTTTTCAATCCATCACTCAGCAGCCATCGCACGAGGTCTTTTTTTTGGCTGATGGAATATCAATTCCAATTGTGTGTGTGTCAAATCAGTTGTTGCTGTTTAAGTTTTTAAAGTCCAATCTCACCATTCTCCCTTCCTGTGTCAGAGCTGCTGTCCGTTACAGTGAATGTTCCAGAGACGGAGAGGAGGACGATGCTGTTTGCCTCTGTGATTCTGCGCTGTGACTACTCAACCTCAGCGAACCAGCAGGACGTCCTGGTCTCCTGGAAGTTCAAATCCTTCTGTAAAGACCCCGTACTGGATTACTACTCCACAGGTGAGGCTACAGGTGGAAGAAGAGGATGGTACGTTGTTGATACACGTACTTTAAAATGAGCAGATATTAACAGATTAGACTCTTTCTGTGCTTTGTTGGTGTGTTCATAGTTTGTAGTTTCATTTTGTCAGCATCCACGCCTGAAGCACTTTCCAGCTTTGTAATGGCCACAGCGTTTGTTTTATTAGAATCACCTTCAATCTTCAGTTAAAATACTTTTATAATTTTGTGTTGACAAAAACTGCAACGTGACTTGCTGGTGAAGGCGTATACCAGCGAGGCAGTAATTTCTGCTTTTACAGTTCTAGTCTTCAGCCCGACTGGATGAATGACTCCTGTGGATCACCTTGTTTAATATTTAACTGAAACTTTGACCCCTTTTTCTTTCCTTTTGTTGCTCAAATCTTTGCCGCACAGGATTCAGGATATGAGCTCCCTTTTCTGGTCTCAGAATCCTGTGTTTCTATTATTGTAGACCAAAGGATTCAAATATGCAAGTCTTTTATAAATTACCAAAAATGTATTCAATATTGACTTAGATCCTGATACAAACCAGTCTTAACAGCAAAGTAAATCAGTTGTAGCTATCTGTGCACAAAAAGGTAAGTCAATATTTCAAAATGTTATCAAACAGTATGTTTTCCTTATTTTCATATATATATATATATATATATATATATATATATATATATATATATATATATATATATATATATATATATATATATATAACAACATTTTCAATAATTAAAAACTAATCTGAGACAAGCCCGCTCTGCAAGTTAACTGACACTGAAATGAATTAAAAGCGAGTGAGTAATCAAAATGAAATAAAAATAAAAACTAATTAGAAAATATAAAAATGTAATAATTTTGATAAATAATATGTTTCTAATATTATTGTTTTCATCTTCCATTCAAAATTAGCCGCTCTGCTCCCGGTACCCATCAGTGGGGTTAGTCAGATGCTGCCACTTTCACGTCAGCAAGCAGGGGAAACGATGGGTTTACTTAGCGAGCTGATAACCAGATTCACTGAATGCTTATCCAGATTGCCAGTGTTAGTTTAAGTGACTCCAGATAACAGAAAGATAACTTAGGTATGTTGATCTTGCTTTGTAGTATAGGGCCCTGGTTGTGAGAGCCTTGAGCCCCGGGTGAGAGGTGGGGAGCACCCTGAACACGACACAAGTTATTCAAAAAGTTACTAATTAAAATTTAATTCAGCTGGACAACATTTCAAATAAGTCAACAGTAATTTTCAAAAATATTTTGACAAACAGAAAGATGCACAGTGGATCCAAACATTGCATATCTGAGTTTTAACTTTGGGCTAAGTATTACTACGGTTGTTAGTAAAGGACCCAAATGCAAAACCTAAGAAAACAAAAAACAACCTTTTTAGGTTCATGGTTAAATTCAAAGTACAAAATCCACAGCGAGATAACAAATGACATCCAAAGTTTCCAGGGAACAACCCCAGGGATACAGTGACAGCACAATAAAAGAAAAAGTGTAATCAGGATTATTTATACACAGAGGACTGATGGGGGATGGGACACAGATGAGAAGTGAGATGTGAAAACTAATCAACAAAAGGTGAAAGCAACCAGGGTATCAGGGGAGGACAGACAGGGAACAAAACTAATCTTCAAGTAAAACAGGAGTTAACCTCCAGCATGTGCTTAAGAAGCACAAAACAAGAAAACATAAAGAGACCAAGAAAATACAAATACAAATAGAGGGGAAACCATTATGAATATCAAAGAATACAAAAACAAAAAACCCACAACTCGACACCGCTGAAAATCCCAGGGTCCATACCAGAGATCATGACAAGCGTGCAGTGGTTCCATTGTGTTTGCCCTGTTTCAGTGTGGTGTGCATATAGACACACCCGATCCTTGCATTCCTTTTCACACCAACACATACAGAATTACAGACATGTCTAATTTCAGCCTGCAAGGCTCTGCATTATGCATATTTTCATAAAAATTTAAATAAAAATTGTATTTTTTTTATTTTACACAGGTTTGAGGCATCAGCTGTGTGTTTTTAATCTTTGTGTGTACTGTTTAATTTTCCTTCATATTTTTAATTCCTATCAGACTGTTTTTCAGTGGTTTAAGCAGCATATGTACTTATATTCCTATTTAAATAATTTCCTTTTTTTCCTAAAGCCTATCAGGCAGCTCTGCAGCTCGGTCAGGACCCCTCCAATGACTGCCCGGACCGCCAGCGCACCGTTCGTACTGTCATCCAGAAACGGGGCATCAATGAGCCCATCCTGGGTGCGGAATACAGGAACCGCAGAATTACAATTCGAAACAGTATGTTTGATTACATCATAACTATAATGCTGCAGTACAGTCTAAATGTATTTCAATTTCTTTCACATTTCAGACTAATGTGATGTTTTCTGACAACAGCTGCTGATCTGGTCATCACTGAGGTGATGTGGTGGGATAACGGTGTGTATTTTTGCACCATTGATGCTCCCGGTGACACAACAGGGGACTCGGATCGTGAAGTCAAGCTCATCGTTTTCCGTAAGTCCCCTCAGTCGCTTCAAGTCGAGTTATTTGAGGTAGTAAAATGTAAAATATACTGCTATATCAGTAATGTTGTCAGTAATTATGTTTTACTGTCACTTGCTCCAGACTGGCTGACGGTCCTGTTAATCATCATCGGTGGTCTCCTGCTCATCATGCTCTTTTGCATATGCTGCTGTCAGTGCTGCCCGCAGAATTGTTGCTGCTACGTCCGCTGCCCTTGTTGCCCTCGGACATGCTGCTGTCCAGAAAAAGGTAGAAGAAATGCTTTTTTTGATTGTACATTTTTAGCTGTAGCTCTACATGTGGAAGATTCACTTCACTAAATCATGAGAAAGAAACTTCTGTTGCCAGAAAAGTATTCAAACATGTAACTATGTGGCAAAGTAGAAATACTGCAGCTGAATAGGCTTCAGCTGGAAATCTACGTCATAGCTCATCAAGTACACTGCCGTTCCAATTGTAGAACGATCGCGCTGCGTTCTCGGGAAGTCCGGACTCCTGTGTGAACTTCCGAAGTCCAGACTAGCGAAAAGGCGAGTACAGACTTGCGTACTTGAGTATTTAGAAACGGCCTAACAGTCTGCAGTCTATGGACTAACCTCAGCCAACGCCAGCTAACAGTGTTAGCTTGGTGGCGAGTAGCCTTCATTAATAGTGATAAAAATCACACAACAATAGTACACCGAAGATACTGAAGTTTCACCCATCCCATTCTTGTTATGATGTGGTGTCCAAGTAAGAAATGCTGGCTCTGGGTCCATGTAACTGACGCCACCAACATTAACAGGACGCTTACATTAGAGCCTGTTATTGTGTGTTTTGTTTGGATTTCCAGCAATCAGAATCAGAGAAAATGTATTAATCCTGAATGGAAACTGAGAAAAAAAAGTCCGCAGGTTGCACTCAAACCCAGGCCGGCCTCTCTCAGCTATACGACATATGATTACATGCTCATCCAACTGAGCTAAACCTGCACCCAACTGTTTTTAATCACCTAAATTGGAGAAGGCATAGAGTGGGCATAGGCTAACATATGAAACAAGAAATGACCGCCGTGTATTCTATTTATTTCCACAAAGTAACTGTATTCTGATTACCACCTATTTAAACGGAAACTGTAACGGAATACAGTTACTCATATTTTTTATTTTAAATACGTAACGCTGGTACATGTATTCCGTTACTCCCCAACACTGTATATGAAACACTGGGATACGACTACATGGTAAATAACACATAGCCACTTAAAAGTATAAATGTGGGCAATGACGTCGGCGACTTACGTAGATCTCTGCAATGGCTCCCTGCAGAAGTCTAAATCAGGCATTAGTTAAAAGTTTAATGTTTCACAAGTTTTTAATAAACATGTATTTGTACCATCGGAGGAAACCACAGTGCATGGAGAGAACCCATACGCCGTATCTCATTATTACTGCATAAACCATTTTGCAATTTTAAACTGATTAATTATTTTTAAGTAAGCCTGTAGTCTAAGATAAAGAGAGTTATTATGAGTAGATATAGATCAAACTAATTTAAAATCCATAGAGAAAAATTTCTAAATGTTTGACGAGGACATGAATTGTAAATGGTATGCAGCACTGTTCTTTTGAAGGTCGCCGCAGCTGCCAGATGTGTCATTGTGTTTCATATAATCCTGTGTGTGTGCGCAGCCCTGTGTGCTCTCGAAAATATGTGAAATATGCACTCTGCAAACACACTGTAATTATGTGCCCTTCTCACGGCATGCTACAAAAGAGGAAATACATTAGTAAAGAAATGTAAGCTGAAATTCCCCTCAGTTTGTTTTAAGACAGAATATTTACTGAGATGGTCCAGTGTACTTTAAAAACAAGCAGTATTATTATTACCCTCTGCTGTAAATCAGTATCTGCTGGTTAAGTACCTATATCAGTCTTTTTGAACTGCTTGCTCCATGTGCTTTGACTTCAGCTGTGATGGAGCACAAGATGCTGAAAGAAGCTCGGAAAGCTATGTTACCCTGGATGAATGGTCAGCCCATTTATGCTCCCATCAGCTCCAATGCTTCCTCCCAGGGCGTTCCCATTCTGTATTCAGGTGAGTGAGGGAAAGCACAATAAGACTTGTCCTTAATCCTTTATTTGCAATGACGTAAAATAAACCCCCAAACAATGTGGAATTCTGAATATGGGCATCAGAGCTTTTATTCACTTCAGCTGGTGAAGGTAGCAGACCTGCAATAGAAACCTTTGAAGCAGGCTTGTATTGCAGTCATGCCCTTATTATTATTTATTTATTTTACCTCTGGTTGTAATGTGGTTTGTTTCCACCACGTGAACTCTTTTTTTGCAAGAAGCCTCAATTTTTGGAATCTGCTTATGCTGCCCTGTCTGTATCTGTGTTACTCTAACAGCGTTAAAACCATAGACTGTACATAAAAGACGATTCAAAGCTCCCTCATTGGTTTGTGCACTCTTGCTTTTTCACACCTGTTTGTATTTTTTTAAATCTGGTTTTGATATTAGTCAGAAACGGAGGGCACTGCATGTTCGTACAACATGCATCGTGATAATTTAGCACTGACCTGAAACATATTCTGCTTCATCTTCTCTTTTACTTTAAAGCTGATGATAAATCACAAAATAAACTTCATGTTGTATTCAGGAAGTGTTGAAACAAGTGATTGAGCACGTAAACAGAAAAATGTTTACTAAGGCAATAAAGCAAGAATAGTTATTCGGTAAAATTATATACAGTCTGATTTCTCTTTGCAGTCAGAGGAGTTGCCCCCTGCTGGCCAATAGAAAGAATACTGGTTTAAGAATCTTCTGTACTGGCTTTGTCTTTTTTATACAGTCTGTGTTTAATACTGGTTCAACACTTCATGTGAGCATTTCAGTGGTCACAATGCCTTTCATTGTAAAACGTTTACATGCAACACATATGCACCGGCCCTACAAGCACTGACAGCAGCCCATTCGTTCATTTTCATTACTGACACTGGATTGCTCAATCAAATCTCTTAATGTAATTGGGCCCACCCCTGCCTTCCCTGTGCACTCATGCACCTTGCAGAACAGACATCTCACGGCATGAGAATAGTTTCTTTCCCCAGGCTGTTGGACTATATGCTACAATAACAACCTTATTTAGTCAGCCTATAACAACATTGCACACCAGATTCAGTTAAAGCACTTAATCGTAGGCTTACTTATTTCTTATTTTCTAGTTGTACTCTGTATATCTGTATCTCTAGGTAGTTAGTATATATTCCTTTTCTGTGTTTTTGTAATATATATATATACATATACTGCAAATACCATATGTTCTATTTCTGTACCACTGTTTTTTGCATCATGACACTGCGACAAATTCCTTGTTTGTGTACAAATTTGGCAATACTCCTCTAAACAATACTCCTCCCTTCAAATGTCCAGAGAATAACTTGAGTTCATGTAGGTTCAACAGTTGTTGTTTATCTTCTTAATCGCTGTCAGTTTGGTTTCAGATTCATACTCAGACTACCCAAACAAGCACAACTTTGCCATGGCTCCCATGCAGCTGTCACCCATGGGCCTACAGCAGCAGCCGCCACCTCCTCCTTTACACTATGGCAACAGCAGTGTGCGTGGCAGCATTCATGGTAACAACCAGGTGTTGGAATACTTCGAGAATCAAGTGAGAGGGCTTGATGTCATTGCACCAGGGATGGCTCCTCATGCTGTCCAGAATGTGCCTCCATTACAGGCTCAGCATGCTCCTCCACAAGTTTCCTACACACCAGGGCCTCCGAGTGTGTTGTCAGCACTGGATGAGATGGGGACGAGAGGGATGGAGAGAAGAGTGATCACCCTGCCTCCTATTATCCAGCGTGTACCCAGCTTTTCTTCACGCAGGGGCCCTGGTGGTGGAGATGGAGCTAGGGGGGCTCTCAGGATATCCAGCCAGTCCAGTGGGAGTACAAACCGCTCAGCAGGTGGTCTCCACCGCAACAGTCGTGGATCAAGAGACAGATACAGAAGTGCGTCTCCTCCCAGGCGGGGAATCCTGCGTGATTACATTGATGATTCGGATAGGGACAACAGGCGGGGAAGAGCATCTCACAGGAGTTCAAGGAATGAGAGAGGGAGTTCGTCCAGGCACCGTGCCCGAAGTCGCGATGACCTCATGGATGAGCTACAAAGCAGAGCTCCTCGTAGGCAGAGGAGCTACTCACCTCCCCTGCACCGCAACGGGTCCTGGAGCTCAGATGAAGAGGACAGTATGAGAAGAAAAGGAGGAAAAGGGAAGGACTGGTCAGAGTTGCCTCCCAGCTACCACTCCATCGACATTCAGCCTCCACGCAGTAACAACCAGAAGAACTACGACCGCCTTTCTGTAAGATCCACACACAGCTAGTGACACACTCTGACCCAGTGGTGTGTTGTTTTATTCTTCTTTTATCTTGCATGGCTTTTAATATCCCAGCCACACCTTTAGGTTGGCAGTATCAGTCAGTGCACCACTGTGATCCTACAACGACTCCAGAGTTATTGTATTTTAACTGAAATATGTTTAGAATCCTGACCGAGGACACAGAAAATAGATACATTTCATACACTGAAATGATTCAGTGTATGAAATGGTTTGAAGAGGTTTTATGCAAAACTATGAGAAAACTATAAAAGCGGGCAATTTCACAGAACTGCATTTAGGGGTTTTTAATTAATTGCAAATTAAGCAAAAGACTGATTTGTAAAGATTACAAATATACCTGAAGGTGTGGATGAAGTGCCATTCATTTAGTCTTAACTACTTTCATTTTTTATTTTCTTCTAATGTCTTGGTGCTT
The DNA here is from genome assembly GCF_965226115.1 of Aulonocara stuartgranti. Lineage (NCBI taxonomy): Eukaryota > Metazoa > Chordata > Actinopteri > Cichliformes > Cichlidae > Aulonocara > Aulonocara stuartgranti. Next base: position 21,929,351 of record NC_138952.1, read on the forward strand.
TTCTCTACCTGTGTGCGTAACCTCATCTTAAATTCTAATTTCACCTTTTTCACTTTTCTCTCGTAGGATCGAAGCTCCCATAGCAACACCACTGTAGTCATCTGAAACATTTCTGTCTTTTGATCTTTTCTTGAAAACGGTAAAAATGAAGATAAAGAAGTTGGTGCCTGTTTGGTCACCTGGAAGGAACAAAGATGTTGTTGATTCATTTAGTAGTGTAAATATACTGTATGAGTATAATTGTACCCTGTGGGTGATGGTGTATACTGCAGGTGATGTGCAGCTGCATGAAATCATATTATTGATTGTTATTAATATGATTGTATGTGATTCTTGTCCTAGTTCTCTTGAATTGTCTTACGTGTGGTGATGGATTTTTTGGGTTAAGTACATTTGTCGTTGTAAAAAGGTGCCTGTGCTGAAAAAGATCCAGGACTCGCAGAAGAGATCCCTACTTTCTAGTTTTACTTCCTGGTTAAGCATAAGTTTAATAAAGATACAGTGGTTATTTGTTTTTATTTTTGTTTTGCTGTCAAGTTTGTTTTTTTACAGTAATTTCTTTTTTGCCTTCCACTATTTAAAAATTGTTTATATATATATATATATTTTATCCATTGTACGTGGATAAAGCAGTAACGGTAGCAATGGAAACTACATTTGCGGGAAGATGGACTGTTTTTTATATCTGGATGCACCCACACCAAAATATAATTGTGACTGGATTTTTTTTAATAGAGATGTAGCTTTGTTGTAAAGTATGTGTTTTTAATAAAATCTTTACAATACTGCCTGCATGACGTGGATTTTATTTCATTAGTCCTGTTGTAGTAGCCCATTACCTCAGGGATGAGTGGATTACGTGGACATTTGGAATACTAAAGTCACATATCAGTTTGCATTATGAACTAGTATAGTTTGCAGTGGCAATGTTTTAGTCACATTAGTCATTACAACAGCACAATCGAACTGCCTGAGAAAAGAGAGTAAAATATTAAACCATGTAGGAGGAAAGTAATTCAAGTTTTTAGTACATCTGATGAATGGCCGGATATAGCACCTATTTACAGTGACTGAGCACTGCAACCCTCATTCACCCAATCACACACAGATTCCTACAAGCAGGTTTTTCCTAACCCTTGTCTAACATTTGCACTCGCACTCTGATGGATGCATCGGGGGCAATTCGGGGTTCAGTATTTTCCCAGAGGATACTTCAGCATGCAGATAGGAGGAGCCAGGGATCAAACCACAAACCTTCAGATTTTTAGATGGCCCACTTTACCACCACAGTCTCCGCAAAGCTGAAGAAATGCCAGGTGCTTTGGATCTACAAAGGTGGCTAATGTTCAGTTTTTGAATTGTTAAAAGGGAAAAAAAGGAATATGAATGTATTCATCAAGAATTAAACAGTAATAAATAGAGATGTACCGATTCGATATTAAGTATCGGTATTGGTCAGATAAACTAAATTACTGGATCGGATATCGGAGAGAAATAAAAAATGTAATCCGATCCATTAAATATCAAAAAAGCACCTCACAAAACTTGCGACATGGCGCAACTCGGCTCATAACCGTAGCACGTCGGAGCAGTGTGCTCATGTGATAGCGCGGCTGTGTGTATTTGTAGCCTCGCTACCAAACCAGCATTTCATCTCTGAGGAAGTTATCCCAGAGAGAAGTAAAGCAAGTGTGTAAATTCATCTCTGAATGTTTGTAAAGCATTCCAGCGTTAAGCTTAACAACCGATATATGGAGCGACTGGCTCTCTCTCCCCCTCCCTCTCCTGCTGCTACTTCAATCGTGAAACTGATCAATGATCAGCTGATCAGCTTTTCTGTCGCGAGTCCGTCTCTCTTGTTTGTTTATTGCCCACTTCGCGCCAGAAAGAGGAAACCAGCGGCTGAACAACAGCAGCACGTTTAAGCTTGATAAGCTGTTGTTAGAATTTATTTAATATTACTTTCTACACCAGGATCTTTTTCTACGTAGCTGACGGCTGGTAAGTGTGCAGGGGCGGATCTAGCAAAGTTTAGCCAAGGGGGGCCGATAGGGCATTTACAGGGAAAGGGGGGGGGGGGGGGGGGGCACAAAGACATACTCTTCTTTCTTATTCTCATTTAAAATGTCTAGTTTTTAATAATTAATTATCTGAATCTTACACCCAAAGTTTTAATATGATGTAAAATGTATAGAAGTCCATTACTGTATATAGTAACTATTAAGCCTAATATACACTAGTAAGCTATAGTACTTTTTCCTTTGGGAAGGTACCATCTGTGCAGTCTGCAATTCTGTTGAAGAAAGATGTTGAATCTATTTAATTATTCTTGAAAAATAATGGCTTTCCGTGCATTTTTTTCCACACTGCATCAAATTAATGTTGATTACGTCGATTAAGCATCATGAGGTGGAGGGTGGTTCCCTATTTTTTATTTTTTTTTAGTGGGAGTTTGCAACCCTATTAATTAGGTTGCTTATTCTTTAAAATACCAGAATAGGGAGGATGGAGTAGGTTTAAGTTTATTAGATTGATCAGTATTGCTGAACTATGAAATATTTTGGGTGCAGTGTATTTTTTGCATACAGGTATAACAGAATAGCTTTAGTGTTTGTTTGTTTTTTTAAAACTTGAATCTGAACTTATACAAAATGCAGCAAGATATTAAAAAAACAGTTTTAATTAAAAAACACACTATATCGGATTCATATCGGTATCGGACAATATTCAAATTTATGATATCGGTATCGGACATAAAAAGGTGGTATCGTGCCATCTCTAGTAATAAACAAACATGGCACCGTCTCTCTAATTCAAAGATATTGATTTTGTCAAACTATAGCTAGGAGTGATATTACTCTTTATACACATGGCTGAGACAATGACTGTGTAAAAGAAGGTTTCCTGGATGTGTCATTTGTCATAATTTTATTAACCCACAGGACCCCAAATCCACATTATAATCAACAGCTACATTCACCCTGGGAAAAAACGAGTGAGGGAGCCAAACTGGCTCTGGATGTCCCGGTTACTTCACAGTAAATAAGACACAAACACTCTTTAACTCACAATAGAAGTGAAGACCAATGACGTTACATCAGGTTTTATTTAACCTTGTCTTTGTTTAATCTTTGCTAAAGAACATGTGCTCTTTTGCTGGTGACTTCACTTGGTGTTAAAGACAGAAGCTGTACTCTAATATTAAAACAAGTAACTATATTCAGCATTTAGAGTGGACCTATAGGAGGTCTGAATCCAAGTAATGCAAAGAGAAAAGAATCATTTACAGTTCATTCCTTCAAACGTGGAAGTCTGACTTCATGTTCTGAAGTTCTTACTTTTTTTACTCTTTCAATCTGCTCTTCTGCTAACAAGTGACAGTGAACTGTTGTTACATCAGTTAATGTCCTATAATTATCTGGAGTCTAATGCACAGGTGAGTTGTGTTGTTGTTGTGGGTGGCTGGCATGGTGCAGAACTGAATAGCAGACTGACGTGAGTGAGTCAGTTGTATTGTGAGTGCCTGGGCTGCAGGATGGTTAAGGTTGTGATTACCTTGGCAGTGAGTTTTATAATTATGATGATATTCAGGTGCCACACAGAGGACACATGACTGATGACTGGGAACAGAACTTTTGCAAAACTTACCTGGAAGAACACGCAACCTGACTGGGTTTGTGTGACGCAAAGAAAACTGTTTTGTGCCAGCAAACATAGCTGAGTCCTGTAGAAAAAGAAATGGCTTCTCCAGAGGCGTTATGTGGCAGCCAGATAACAGAGCCATGTGGGGATGAAAATCAAATCCAGGTAGAGCGGATTCTTTTTTTCCACTATAGATTCTCCATTAAAGCTGAAAATACCGGCATGATTGTCTGACAACCAGGTGCACAAGATTTTGGAGTAGAGTATTTATAACCTATAGCTAACAATACTTGTTGGCTTCTTTTTCATCTCCCACTTTAACTACAAGATTGTATCAGCATCAGTCGGGTTTGTTATTCCCTCCCTAATAATAATTTCCTTTAAATTGTTTAACCTTAAATTCAGAAAATGTATTGTCGTGACAGAGTTATACTTAAGGCCAGTCTGTGTGCTAAATATTTCAGAATGTAAAGCTCATTAAAAGAAAAAGTGTTACTCTGCGTTTCCCCAGACAACACTAATTTCACAGCTGAGCTGCTGTCTCCTGGGAGCCCAGTGCATTATGGGTTACATCCCAGTGTAAAAACTGTGACATCAGATAACCTTTTTCATACTCTGCAGTCTCCTGATGTCAAAGAGAAGTCCTGTACTTGTTCTTATTATTTGACGCTGCAATTATTACAAAATATATGGCTGTAAAAAGGATTGAAAGTATAAACTGCCTAATTGAAAAAAAATTCAAAAGTTGTTTTATACATTAAAACTTATGAACTCACAAATCTAGCCTCATTTATCTAGCAGACATTAGGAAGTCTAAATGTTCACACTGAGAATCTCTGATGCACAAACAAGGCTGACAGCGACGTCACCCACATAGTCCCAGGAGATGACTCACCTGTGTGGGTGTAGCATGGGCTAACATGAATTATTAACAATGGTACGGGGTTATTATAAGTCATGTTAACAGTGTAAGGCCATGAGAGGTCCTGAAAATGTCAGCTTTAATTTACTTTTTATTTTTTATTACTTTTAAACCACACCCATCTTTTTTAAAGTGTGAAAATAAGGTACCTGTTGATTTCAGACTTTTTAATAAAAAATACCATTTTTGAATCCATGTTTGCTGTAATGCTGTAGAGCTTAGTACAAGGTCTCAGATCTGGCCTGCAGGTGGGGCTGTGGACTAAGTTAGTGAAGAAGTAAACGTCCAGGAAACACCGGCAGACAAGAGGTTAATCTAACAGGTAGCTCGGGACATTTTTCAGCGTTGACTGTCGCTCTCCACATACTGTGTGTTATAAGAAGTTTATTTTTAGCAGTTTGATGGACAATTTCAGGAGATATTCAGGTGATACCAAGTGAATGACTATACTGCGATGTAATTTGACCATTTCGTTTTACTTGAAGTTTAAGTCATTCAATGACAACAACAAACTCGTCCTTACAAATTTATTATTTAACATAAACTTTTAAGAGCTGTGAAATGCTCAATCACATGAAATATTCGTCCTTAACTGAATAACAGCGATCATGATGAACTTTCAGAAGATATTCTGCTTCCCTCACTCTCAATTAAATAGGAGGATTAGGGCCACCGGGAAAAAAAGTGGGCAAAAGTCAGAATTCTGACCTTAATGTGAGAATTCTGACTTTTTACTCAAAATTCTTTTACCTCAAAATTGTTACTTTACGGTCAGAATTCTGACGTTTTCCTCAGAATTCTGGAAAAGAAGAAAAAAAGACGTGCCCACTTTCTTTTTTCCAGTAGCCCTAATCCTCTTCCGTAATTAAACATTAACACTTAAATCCAAATTAAAACGGCATCAAACAACCGGCTGTCTGACAGAAGCGGTTTTAGTCTTTATGATGGGCTCTTCATCGACTCGTGTCCTTCTTAGTCCATGGTCTTATCACTCCAGGCCATTGACTTCCTCTTGGCCAATTCCATCCAGGACGGCTGACCGCTGTCAGACATGGATTGCAGCACTGAGGGCAGTGTGGGTGATGATGACGGTGATGAAGAAGACGCTGCATTTTTCCGTGACCATCTGTCCTCACGCGACCTTTCTGCAACGTTGGTGGGGCTTAACTCTAAAAAACGAAACGCAGAAAAAATCTAGGTCAAATGGGTTCATTAAGAATATTAAAAAGGTGTTTGTACAGCAATGATTTATTATCACTCTGAGCAAACACACCTGCAAGGTTTACTGCTTGTCTTTCATCTGTATCTTTGATCACAGGTGCGTTTTTTGCCAAGGTAGGGGATTCACCTGATCCCTGCATGTCTGTATGCGTTTTCCTCAATTCCACCTAAGAACACACATTCAGGACAATCTTGTCAGTTCAAAAAATCCCTATTATCTGTTCATGGCCTGCATTTCAACCACCGTGAGAAAGTGCCATAAAAAGTCCAGAAACAATCATAAATTTAACCTGCTAATAAACCCAGTCAAAATCATCAGTTCCATTGCAATAAAACAATATGTTGGTAGCCACCAGGACACCAAATGAATGACGGACACATGCTAGGCTACTGTTATAGTTGCCAAATAGAGACTTAGAGATTTTTTAAACATTTATATTTTCAAATGGGCATTGATCTGACTGCCACAGACAGCAAGGGGAGGTCAGGCAGCACTGTGAGGATGGCAAATGATATGAAAGATAGTTATAAAGAAGTACCACAAACCCCCTTGGGTCCAGGTGGTGTGGTCCACTCTCCCCGTCTCTCTAAAAAAGCAGCCTTCTCGCTTACAGAACCAGACCAAAATGCTCTTCGGCTTGTGAGTGGCGGAGCCTCTTTTTGCTCACTGGCTTCTCTCTCCCCTCTTCCTGAGGCAAAAGCTGAAGCAGAACCAACAGCTGACGAGGCTGCGGGAGCTGAAGTCTGCGCTGAAGGTGTGGGCTTGAGCTGCTGGGCAGACTGGAGACCTCGATTGCTCCAGGAGGATTGCTGCTGGCCTGAGGAAAGGTAAGACTGCGCAAGAGACTGTGTGGCGCTGCCTTGTGCAAGCTGAAACGAGGTGTCTGTTTGTGAAGGGGAGCGCAAAGGAGAATGGGTTGTCCACGGATTGGTGGTTACCACTGAATGTGAGGCAGACTTAGTTGTGTTCATCTGGTCTTCACTGGTGTGTTTTGACATTTGTGGATCTCTGGAGGCATTGGACAGCACAGGAGATGCCTTCTGTTGCAGAAATCCTGGTGATGTTTTGACAGTCTGTGCTTGGCTTCTGCTTTGATTCGTTTCTGCCGATGGCTGCTTTGCAGCTTGCACAGTCTGTGTCCGTACTTGTGTAAAAGTCTCTGTTGGATTTGTGGGCTGCGCTTGTGCCTGCGGTCGTGCTGAAGATTGCATGTTTGCCTGTAAATTTCCTGCAAAATCTCTGGGGAATCTACTAATGAAAAGCTGTTGAAGGCTCTTGGTTTTTTCCATGGCCAGAGCCATCCAGGACACCTCAGATGAGGTCGCCTGCGGGGCAGGTTGAGGCTCCCGGGGTGTAGCTTCTGCTTCTTTTAGGTTTGCAGGCGTCGTCTGAACGTCGGACGTTTCGCTGGCAAATGGAGCATTATGTTTGACTGGAGGAGAGAAGCCAGATGGGGTTTGATCTAAGGGAGACACACAAATCTGTTAGATACGCTCGGCAGCACTGTTACCGTTAAAGTTTGCCCGGGTGGTATCTTAATGAGTACAAAGTTCCCCTGTGATCAGTAAAAATCTTATCTTCCTAGAGTGATTATTTACCATGTTAAACAGCAACAACGGTGCACATCTGTGTAATATTAACTCTGTAATCAAAGAGATAATGGCTGTGAGACGCTGCTTCACTATCAGTGTAAATTTAAAGCAGATCTCCAAATTAAACATCAGCTTCTATAATCAGCGTGATATTTTGACATTATGTCAGCGTTATGCTATATTATTACATATTTATTTCAATCTAGTCTTCATTTTATTTTATTTTATTTTATTTTTACTTTACACATTTTGCCTAAATTCTTTAGCTTTTTCCTTTTAGTTCTAATTTACTTAGCTGGATTTTTCTGAATTTGCAAGACATTTTTAAAAACTATTTTAAGTACTTTCAAACCTTCTACATGGCAATGTCAGGAGCTCTGAAAGACTCACCAGCTGGTCTGACCTCTCCAGAGGAGGATGGCATCCAAGACGCATTTTCTTGCAACTTTTTTTCACTTATTTCTTGGCATTTTTGGTCACCTTGGTCCTCACCCAGTGCTGACTTTGAATGCCTGTTAGAAGATGTATCAAGCCGAAATCGAAGTGAATGAGATGTGGAGCGCAGTTTGACACCGAAAGCTGTTTTTCCTTGTTCCTCCTGGGGCTCCTTTGCTTCCACCGCCTCTTCCACCTCTTCCTGGCTGCTCTCGATCTCCTCCGCCTCAGCAGCGCCTGTGTCTGCAGGTGCATCTTTATATGCTGTCACTGATTCCACCTTTTTGAAGCTGTCACTCCTGTCCCAGGGAACAGCTGAGGTTTTAGGTGGTGCGCCTTCTTGACGAAACCTTCCTAAAGCAAAAGGATGCTCTCTTGGCTCTTTAACTTCCTCCTTTTCCCTGTTTTTCTCCTCCATTTCCCTACTGATCCTGTTCCTGGCTTCAGCTTGTTCCAAAACTCCCAAAAAACTGCCCGATCGGGGTCTTTCTCCATCTCTGTTTTTCGATGCAGTGACAGAAAAGTGGAAAGAGCCAGATCCTTGGGCATATCGTTTAATTCCTCTTGTGGGTTTGCTATCACCTTGAACCTCCTGGCTAGCAGAGGAACACCTGAATGCCATTCCTGAGGCATTATCATCATGAGGCATTAGTTGCTTCTCCAAATCCCCTTGTCTTTGTTCCTTCAGTCCTGACTCTATGAAGGACGAGTGTGGACGTTCACCAGATGCTGAACCCACACGTCTGCGAGGTTTAACTCGAGGTACTTGGGAGGCTACAGTCTCAGGAAGAACGTAGTCCTGTTTGGAGAAACTTTGACTTGTTGGTTTGGGTACCACCTCTGATGTGACCGGTGCCATTTCTGCACATTTTGAAGGAAGACGCTGATGTACAATGGGAACAGCAACTTTTTCTTCTTCTTTTGTTTCCACTGTTACTTCTTCTTGAGCACCAAGATGGTGTTTTAGTTCTTTGACAGGCTCGGGTCGGTCAATGTTGTTCATGGTGTCTAAATGAGACTGAGAGACAGTCTGAAGATAAATAAAAAAAGAGCGAGAGATATGAAGGGCAGGAAAGTGAAGTGGCGGTGCACTATTTGCTTATACAAAGAGCATACAAGAGAGAGAAATAACTACAGCAACTTACCGCGGCAGCTTTCATCTTAGTGCTGGCCCTCTGGTTTCTGGGTTTGATAGACATTCGGTGGCGTGCGGCAGAAGTGTCTAATCGGGAAGCGAACTGAGCCGGTGTTCTAAAATCCGACGGGACCTCAGCAGCAGAAGGAGAAACAGAGGGGACGGAAAGAGGAAAAGCATGGGATGGAGTCGAGGGAAGAGATTTGATAGGTGCAGGTTTGGGGATGGGTGAGAGAGTGCGAGATGTTGGCTGAGATATCGCCTGCAAAGAAAAAAAGGCCAACAAAATCGCTGTACAATCCTGCAAACAATGGGCTAAGAGAAAGAACTACAAAATACAGTGTTTTGGATTATTATGTCAATGTATCACACATGGTTGTGTTAGGATGCCTGGGTCGTTGACCCAGGGGTTTTGAGTTTATTATATTATTTATACTTTCTAGTCTTTGGTTTCTTTGAGTTCTGTCTTATAGTTTATGTCTCTGTCTTCTCTAGCTGCTCTGTCTCCCCTGTCAGCTGTATCCCCTTGTCTAGTTCGCGTCTCTGTGTGTCCTTAGTGGCTATATCCCCATGTCCAGTCAGTGTCTGTGTCTGCCCTGGTCCCACGTCTCTGTTCCCTCTGTTGCAGTGCGTGCGAGTCTGTGTCTTTGTTCAGTCTGTGTTATGTGTTTCCTGTTTTACTTTGAAAGTCCATGTCTGATGTTAATGTGTCTGGTTTTGCTTCCCCTTGTCTCGTTAGGCCTGATTTGCCCCAGCTGTGTTTCCCTCCTGTTACCCATTCCTTGATTGCTCCCTCTGTGTATTTAAGCCCTGTGTTTCTCTGTGTCCGTGTCGCGATCTACCGTTTTCCTAGCTGTGTGTTCTGTCATTCCTCCAGTTTAAGTTTGTTTTGAGTTTTTTAGTTATGTTATATTTTTGAGTACCTAATTAAAGCCTTTTTGAGTTCACGACTGTCTCCGGAGTCTGCACCTTGGGTCCTATTCCTGTCTGCACACAGCCTCACCTAACAGGTTGTTGATAACCTCTATTACCTATCTGATATTCTATATGGAGTGGAGCCAAAGAGGGGCCAGGCTTGCAGGGACACAGTTTAACAGTGCACCTTACATAAGAACCCTCTGGCTCCATCACTGATTCGACTTTTGGAAACAGCATTTCAGATGACAGATTCCTCTCTTGAAGTTTCTGTCCAGTCAATCCCACGTACACCGTAAATCCTCAGGATTTACGGTGCATTAATCTGTGTCTTAAAATAGTCCCCAACATATGCACCACTTTCTCCTGCTTAAATAAAACGTTTTACAGCGACCAGCTGTTTTAGGGATTGCTATATACTGTTTTCTTAAATGATGCTATATAGGTATTTATAACCCCACTTTTTTCAGTTATAACCATAATAGGAAAAAATGGGGGTACAGCGCTGGCCTTTTTTTATGGGATATGCTGAGAATAAAAACATATGATCAGAACACTTTATGCTTGCTTGTTAAATTTAAACAAATGCAAATCCTGCTTTTGAATCCACGCATCATCTAATCAGCAGGATTATGCACCTTTGTAAGGGTTTCCTGAGATGTATTGTCTTCTCCTGAATCATGAGGAGGACTGTGAGGAAGTGACTCCTGGCTGCTCAGATCTGGTGGACGTCTCATTGGCAGGACCATAGGAGGTGGGCCCAAATGCATTTTCTGCTGCTGAAGCGTCATCTGTGATGACAGAGCGCATCACGAGGATTTTAATAGAGTCACTGTTACCATAAGTTTAAACAACAGGCCTAAAATAAAGAAGTGCCGTACCTGGAGAGCTTTGATTTTGCTGTGAACGTTCTCCTGAGATAAGACCCTGGTGGGTTCAGGCTCTGTCATGACCAGGTCATCCAGAAAGATGCTGTCGTGGGACAGTGCCCGCGATCCCATGATGGCCTGTGCGCATCTAAGTGGAGCCAGAAGAAGGACGAGTCAAAGTAAGGACAAGTAAGTGAACCTGAAAGAGAATTTTTCGAAAGGCGTCGTGTCACGTAAACACTCACACCAAATCTTCTTCTGATCCGAGATCTTTTCCTGCAGTGATGTCACTGGCTGACTGGCTGAGTTTGGTATTTCCTTCTCCGCCTGCTCTCTTACTTTTCCCAAAGAGACGAGTTTTCAGATCCTTGATCTTGGATCTTTTACGTCCTAACAGAGATTGAGACCGAGACAGATCCAGGTCACAGCATTTCACGCGCACGTGAACAAGGAGAACTCACGTGCTCTCACACACTCTCTATTTTCTGTTTTCGAGACGTTCTATCAATGAGCATCTCTTTCATATTTCACTTCATGACGATGTGTTAGCACTCTCAGGTTAAACTACGAGACAGATCACCTCACCTGCGACGTCCTCTGCGCTTTCTTCTGCGTCTCCCGAGAAAGACTCCATCGGTCTGATCCCTAAAAGAAAAAAAAAAGTGTAGCGCAGATGACAGTTAAGTGTTCAGTGGAAAACACTTCGCTTGTTGTCTTTGCAGGAGTAAACATGGACTTGAGGTTCAAAGGTTTATTACTGTTCATTATCAGTTGGGAGGGCTGGGTGAGGACAGTCTGTTGTCAAGATGAACAACGTCTTAATCGATGTTACATGTGGCATTGCCAAGAAAAAACACCCCAGGTACTGCAGAGTAGCAAGAACGTGGATTTGAAGCATGGCATCGCACTGTACAGCACATATGATGAACAAAGCAAAAGCTAAAATCTTCCTTCACTGCTTTACCATCTTACTGAGTTGGCGTGCTACTCTATGCTAAAGTCAGTTCCAATTTTTTTCATGAAGACCGGCCTGACATTAGTATATCCCACCTTTTGCAGGGTGCTGGTGTATCTAAGGAACTGTTGTCAACAGAGCATGAGGCTGTATAACTGCCTGATAAGACAAGATGTGCCAGGTTATGGACAAACAAGCAAAGTCCACACTGCACCTCTCATGTCACCGATTACACCCTTTTCACTCGATCCTCAAAAAAGTTGCGATCAGTTTAAGCAAATCGATTTAAACAGTATGTAAACCTCAGACTTGATTTCCTCTCCGTAGTGAAGTGCTCCCTGCGGTTTCACCGTTCACTGAGCTGAACTATAGCTCCCAGAGAAACAGAGGATAATCTGGTGGATTATTGACATTGCAGAGAGATTCTTGTAAGATTTCACAACGCCGTAATGATCCACAACGCTGCAACATTTCTCCACCAGGTGACATTCCCTGGGGGAAAACACACACGCACTCCAGATGGGGAAGGAGGAAGAAAAAAAAAGAAAACAACGGCTGAACTTACCAAAAATCTAAAACCAAGCACCTCAACTTGTCCCTCCTGATCGTCCTCCTCTCTTCACGGAGCGGTCTTGTATCAGCTGTGTCCCTGCCTTAATGATTAAACCTCAGACATACCACATCTGCAGACGGAGGGAGATACCGAGGGAAGGGAGTGAGGGAGGTGGGAAAAAAAACAGGCTGGGAGAAAAGAAAGAAAGGGAGAGAGAGAGAGAGAGAAGGTCACTTCCTGACAGGGTGAGCAAATGCACAAGAGAAAAGAGGACAGATGAGAATGTGTGTGTGTGAGAGAGAGAGAGTGAGAGAAAGAGAGCGAGAGAGATACTCTATTACATTAGTGGCACACTGTGGCCCTCTGTGCTAAGCTCCTTATAAAACGTTAACCTGATTTTAGACCCAGAAATGAGAGTAGAGGGTAAAAAAATAAAAAATAAAGCTCCAGCTGGAAAGAGGACATGAATATAGGAATTATGGCTCATAGAGCTGTTTACATATTGCACAGGCTCGCTCACGCCCTTCCGATGATCAAAGAGCGGAGGCTATGGGTGTGCTGTGAGCGTTCAGAAATGAAATAAATAAATAAAAACAAACAGGAATCAGCCACCTCCCAGCACGTCACATCATTTTCACCCAAGACTGTTTGGCCACAGTCCTGAAGGTGCGGTCTTTGAAATGTTCGCCTGGGACCTTTGCTCCTCTATAACTCCCGCACACATTTTTCACGATTTGTGAGACGACGCCTTGTTTCGCAGCAACGAGATGACACATTGTTCCTGCGAGTCCTACTTCCTGCGCGTTCACACAGGACAGTACTGGGAGATGGGAGAGCTAATCTAGGCCACTGGGCTACAATCGGCGAGAGGGAGGGCCTGCAGGAATTGGCATGCGAACGCTTGCATCTGCATCCATGTGTCTGGAAGCTTGGCTGAGCAGCATCTCCAATGAGTCTCCTTACAGATAAATCCTCGTCTCTCCCACCAGAACCCACATCCAGCTGGGTAACATCTGGATTACATCCAACGGGACACATGCACCGTGATAAGAGCCCACAGTGACATAACAGTCTGGGATGTGGTTTTATTTAATTCCCTCATTCATAGATTTATTGTCCATAATCTACACATAAAGGAGAATACACACACAGGCTTATTTTTATCTTATAATAGGGATGTAATGTGATTATGGCTAATATCTGCTATCATAGGGAGGCTGTTTGTAGATAATAAAGCATCATACACGTTTATTGCACTTTCTGCTTTTGTCATCACAGCATTTGTCCCCCTGACAGAAAGAAAGCAAAGGTACTGATTTTTAGCAGTATATGGCAGTCTCTGATTCATGTGGTGTTGCGATGGATTATAATTTCTTCCTCTCACAGGCCAGATGAGGGCTGTGCATATCGAGATTAAGGCCGATAGATAATCCGATCACAGCGCTGTTTGAAGTCACGAGGGTTACCATTCATTCTAGCAAATGTGAAAAAAATGTGAGGGAATTTTCTTTGGGGTTTTTCATTTTTTCACTTTTATAGACGACTTTTTTTTGGCAAGATGTTTCCATTGATTCACCCAAGAACAATTGGCCGATATCTGAAACCACTGAACAAGCTTTCCCCTGCAGCTTATCTGTATTTAGTTTGGGATTCTGGATTCAGATAAGAGTTTGATGGTAATCGTTAACTAGACATCAGTGTCTTACATGCATGAAATGTTGCACCAATACAGAGCCAGCAGAAACAGAAGAAGCTATGGCTACAATATAGCTTTGGGACATAAAAATCAGTCAAAGATATTAAACATGTACATCTCCGGTAATTGTAAGTGTTAATAACCTTATCCAGAATTCAATAATTGTGGAAATATGTAGGTTTTTAAGGAATCATGAGTTCAGTGCTCCATGACTGCTCAATCTGCTGATCAGTGTAATATGTATGAAAGCTATGAAGCAGGTGGTGAATGTGCCTTAAGCTTAGACTTTGTTGTAATAAGAGTCAGAATGGGATTTGCAATGTTTGTGAACTTGTTACAGATGTAAAGACCTATGTCTGAATCAAATACAGTGTGTATAAGTGAATGAGTGGTTTTTGATGGATATAATCTGACTGTGTGGAGACTATGACAAGGTCTGATCTGCACTGACCTGCATCTGCTCTTTTTTTTTTTTTTAAGTCAGATTTTTATTGTTGGCAAATGTTTAGTTGAATCAGAGGACTCAGTCTTGTCTATCAACGCTTCATCAGACAAGCTACGATAAAATTTGACCAATCAGGAGTTGGCAGTTCGTCTTGTAATCAGAAGGTTGCCGGTTCGAGCCCTGGCTCCGACAGTCTCGGTCATTGTGTCCTTGGGCAAGACACTTCTACCCGTTGCCTACTGGTGGTGGTCAGAGGGCCCGGTGGCGCCAGTGTCCGGCAGCCTCGCCTCTGTCAGTGCGCCCCAGGGTGGCTGTGGCTACAATGTAGCTTGCCATCACCAGTGTGTGAATGGGTGGATGACTGGATATGTAAAGCGCTTTGGGGTCCTTAGGGACTAGTAAAGCGCTAAACAAATACAGGCCATTTACCATTTTTTAGTCAGTTTTCCAAGTTCACAAAATCTTTTCAGTTAGTTTAATTTTTTTCCAAGTCTAGTTTTTGTTTTTTAGTTCAATAAAATGTTTTAATTCTAGGTTTTAGAGTAATCCTCCACCCTAACCCTATAATAACCTGGAAAACAACCAGCTGATTACCATAAACACTTTCTGTAAGTGCACCTTTCTGTGTAACTCTACCCACTCTCGTCCTCTTGGTCACTGTTTTCATTTTATCTGTGTCTTGGACTTTTTTATTCTGTAGAAAACAAGAAAGCATCTCACAATCTTTCAGCACACTTTGGTCAGTTTTAATATTTATTCTGCATTTATGTATTATAAATAGTTTAAAAACTGTTACATTTTATTCATTTTTCAGTACAAAACGATATTCAGGGCCATGTTTGGTTTCTTTAATCTACTAATAGAATCAGGACGGTACATTTCCAGTCAACTGAAAAGGGCCTAATGTTTCATTACCTAGAGGTCCAATTACCCATCATAAGCAATTCATTTAAAAAGGGCCTAAAGTTGGCAATCCTGTAACACATTTTACTATTAATGCGTTTTAAATATGTTTTGGTTTTGTATTTTTAAATTTAAATTTGATTTAAACAAAAATACATTTTTAATTGTGTAAAGTAATCTAGAAAAAATGTTTTGAAATAATTAATTTCCCCCCAAAAAGGTCTCTGTAGAATTACAATCTGTGGAAGTAAAAAAAAAAAAAAAAGATAAAAATATCCATATTTTTCATAAATATCATAGAAAACGGAAAAAAAATCATAGAAAACTGAAGAACTGAAAACTGAACTTAAAAATTCACCAATAGCAGCGGCAGTACAGTTAGCAGAAATTTAAGACGTTCCAGTGCAGCAGAAATCAAACAGTAACCCATCTTGTTATAAAAGTCAGTCCCCAGACACCCGCAAGCTAAAGCAAATCCTACAATACTGTAGATCTGCTTGTGTTTGGAAGGCAGGTAAGTAAATTAAACGGCTTGGCAAAAAAATAATCATTTTAGCTTTGTGAGTCTCATAGAGTTTTTGTGTGTTTGGTGTGGAAAATGTCTACGGTGGTCTCCTGGCACTGCCTGAGGTCATAGTCACAGTATCCAACAGAGAATCGGCCCTGCGAGACAAACGACAGAAAGATCTCGTTCACTTTAGCCACTCCATACTTACAGATGAATACTAATAAGTATATAATGCGTAGTCTCACTTTAGGTCTCTTGAAGTAATCCAACCCTCTTCCAATTTTTATGATCCAACCATTATCGAACCTAAAAATAAAATCAGGTTTAATTTACTGGGATAAAAGAGACCGTATTTTGAGCAATGGAGTGTTAATGTAGAAGTGAACATCAGATGTCACAAGGATGAACTTCCTCATGCTGCACGTATGTGGCTGCTGTAAATGAGGAAAATCTGCAGGTGTACCTGATCTCCCGGTCATGGATAGTGGAGGAGTACTGCAGGTCTAGAGTCACTCCGTGAGCGCTGAGACTCTCTTTCAACTCGGCCAGAGCGCCGCTCTGCTGGCCACTATCAGCCTGCGGGACGGGAAATGACAGTATAAACTAAACAGAGAAGACAGCAGTGGCTGCTCAGCTTTGACTATAAAATGCAGCTCTATTGTGTGAGTAACTCACTTCATCCTGCGACGTGAGGAGGTGGATCTTGTTCACCTTGCAGGGGGCTTTTAGCAGCATCTCACAGAACCGAAGGAAGTTGTACAACTGTTTGTGAGAGGAAAGGCGAGGGCTTTGTTTGGCATATTATATAAGGTTGGTACAGTTTAGGGCTGATTTTTAAATCATAAACATAAAATTACAATTATTTATTATAAAGTCCTAGTCAAACTAATAAGGAGAAAGCTGCTTGCTTGCAGCTTGCAACACATGATCAGAGAAAAAAAAGATTTTCAGTATATGCGTTCAGGCTTTTATCAAACACATCATCCACATCATAACTGAATGTGTTCCTCCTTTTCCCATACACGACCTCTACAAAAAGTTTAATTAAAGTCAGCTTAGCAGTCTTTTCATAACCTACCAGACAGATTTTTATAACATTTGTTTGTTTAACTTCAACTAATCTGTGATAGTTCTATTAATCAATAAATCTTTCAGCCATCTAAATGTTGAAGGCTTTCTGGCCACAGAGAGACCCTGGCGCAGACCAGGACATGTTAAAGAGATTATGTCCCCCCTGTCGGCTGCTCCTGCTACCCAAGGCAGAAAATGTATACGTGTATTGCAGACTTAGTCCTCTAGTATCATTCTATTGGTATCAAATTAATGGATAAACTCATTAAAGATAAGCTCCAACCTCTGAACAAAGCCTGATAAAAGACTGATGACAGAGTGGAATGAATAAAAACCCCAGTTAATGAGGACAAAACTCTTACTTGGTGGGTGTGCCGTATGTACGGGTCCTCCACCCAGACTTCAGTGAGAGCGCTGCTGATGTATGGCTTGAACAGAACCTCATAGCTGTAACCAGTAGCATCCTCTGATATTCTTATCTGCTCGTGGTACTTCCCATCTATCAGGGAAGATAAGAGAAACACAAATTTTGAAAACCCCCTTCTTTAGCTGTGGCTCTTACCATATATTTTCCCCCTAAATCTAAAAACTTAACCAGCACAGTCCTACACTGGAATAGGATCCTGCCTATAAGAGATACTAGACATAATTAGATTTATACATAAATGTAAGGGATATAACAAAACAATAAACAAGATTTTGGTTGTTGAGAAGATCGCACAGTCAATATTCAGCTAGAGCTGGATTACAGGGCAAAGTGGGCTTCAGCAACCCAAATCAACAGGGTCAGTAAGATTGTGCAAATTATTAATTTGGTCATATGCAACACTGAAGCACCTTGTTCACCTGATTTGAGTTCTTGCTTGTGTCAAAATTACCACAAAGTTCTACTTCTTGCTCCCTTTCGGGGTCGCTACATCTACCTCTGCCCCTTGGAGCTCCACTGTTACACCTGTCTCCCTCTCATTTACACACAGGTGCTACAGGTCTAACAGTCAAAACCACTGCAAACAAGAGGCTCAGTCGATCAGGGTAATTCATCTTTGCCCGGCCCACTTTGCCCTTTTTTGCTCCATTACTGGCAAATTACCTTCCTTCATCTGATTCACATGAACTTTGATTTGCTCTGCTCTGTCCATGTAGCCCTTTATCTTCTCTCTGTAGTGTCCTCTCTTTGAGTCATCTTTTACAGCTGCTCACAGGACAAAGAGAACATTAAAAAAAAGACGTTCAGCGTAATTCAGGGCAATGTTTAAAATATGTAATTATTAATATTTATTTATTTTTAAAGGAGGACCTTTTAACGCGTCCATAAGCAGCTGGATGCCTTCCTGGTAGCAGATGAGAGACTCCTGGAAACGTTCGCTCTGGTCCAGCTCCACCGCTCGCTTCAAGACAGACACGGCGGACGCCTCCATTCCCGACAGGTGGTTTTGTGTCATTGTTCTGTCTTTCAACTGTCTTTTAAGACCTATATAACTCTAAATAAACCTCACGTTTCACCAGTGACAGGAAAGAAGCTGAGAGAAGTAGCGCTACCCACGAGTGCCCCATAAAAATAACTCCCGGAGAAACGTAATGACCTTGGTTAGAAAATTGATGGTTATGTATTTTTTTTTTTTTATAAAAACACACAGTTAAAGTATTTTCAGTTTTTATTAAGTCCAAATTTATTCAAACAACATATTTATCACACTAGAAAAATTAGGGTAGGAACAATGTGCAAATTGCGGTGCTCTTGAAGAGGCGGTGCTCTTTTAATGTAACTCCCCGACGTTTCCGGTTAAGACGGCGGAGAGAGAGGGCTTGACAGCAGCGTGACTCTCCTGTTTCACTGCTGTTTTCAGTGCCGAATTAATGTTTAAATGTGCGAACTTGGTAAATTTGGTATGATTATAGGTCAGTTTTTCATAGCGGTTAGTTAGGCTCGAGTTCCGTGTTATTTAGCGGTTAGCAAGGCTGTAACCTTGTCTCGTAGCCCCTGTTAGCTAAAGAGCAGCAGAAGGAACACAACATGTCAGCTGTCTGTCGCAGTTTGAGCTTTTTATCAGTAAAGGTGGGTACATCACTGCACGTTTTTAATGTTTCAGACTTGAACTGTCTACAAAGTGTTTCGTACATCTTGAAGTTGACATACGGGCTCATTTAGTTTAACGCTGCTTGAGGAAAAATCCAGCTAAACCTGAAACCCAAATCAGGGATGGGACTTGGAGAATAGTTACTGGATTTTTCTAGGTTTACTGGATTTATTTATTTTGTTTGCTAGATGACTGCAGTGCTGAATTTTAGGACGCGAAACTTTCAAATATAATGACCAATGTCCTGGATACATATACAACGTGCTCAGTTATGTAAAAAAAGAAAAGAAAATGAGGCCATTGTAACTAACTCAGCATTAATGAAACTCACTTGTTGTGTGAAGCCACTGGGCTTCTCTGCACCACTATCCAGTCAGCTGTGATGTGCACTAGGCTACATTTGCTGCAGAAAGTGCTCCAAGTATTAAAGTTAGAACTTTAATACTAATATTGTCATCTAAGATTCAGTTCAGGTTTATTTTATATATAGCACCAGTTCACATCAAAAATCGCTTCAATATGCTTTAATTCAATTCAATTTTATTTATATAGCGCCAAATCAAAACAAAAGTCGCCTCAAGGCGCTTTATGCCGTAAGGTAAAGACTCTAGAGTTCAACTAGCCCCCATGAACAAGCACTTTGTGATGGTGGGAAGGAAAAACTCCCTTTTAACAGGAAGAAACCTCTGACAGAACCACCTCATGGAGGGGCAGGCATATGCTGTGACTGGAGAGGGTGATAAGAGGAAATAGAAGAGAGAGGGGAAAAAAGCAAAGAGGTAGGAAAAAGCAGACTAAGGGAGAGAGGGAAGGCAAAAATGTATGTATGCAATAATGACTTGGTGCAGTGGTGTGTAAACAGAAGGGGAGTGAAAAGAGACAAGTGGAAGTGCTCAGGTGTATCAGATGTATGTAAGGAGGAAGAATTTTATATCTAATTCTAGATTTAACAGGGATCCAGAGATGAAAAGCTAATATGGGAGGAATGTGCTCCAATTTCCCTTTTGCTATTAGCTGTTTGGAGTAACACAAATCCAACAACCTGACCAGAGTCAGGCAAAGCATAAATCAGTAAACGGATAACTACACATGACAAATGTTAGGGAAATCTGTTCATATTTTGTGGATCTGAAAGATAAAAACAAAATATCTGCTGATGTGTCAGAATATCAGATTTTTAAATCATTAAAAAAACAAAAACAACAAAAAAAACTTTTGTTCCCTAAAGAAAAGAATATCTACCACCAGTAACAGCAATCTATCTCTGAGACTTAACTCTACAGAACTTTTTAGATTTTCTACATATGTAAGTAAACACATTTTCCTTGATACTGGGCTTTGCTTTTTACCTTCTCTCTGTTTGCATATGTTACAGACCCTGACAGAAGCTCCAGTTTTGTCACCTTGTGCATGGTATGTGTCAGCAAGAAGCAAATTCTCCAAATCCAGAATCCCACCAGAGGTAAGAATAAATTTAGAATCTATAATGTTGTACATTTGTAAAGTAATTAGCAACACTCAAAGTATGTAACGTCTTGTGGCCCTACCCATGTGTGTGTCAAAATATAATTCTTTTACATTAATATTTATTTGGATTAAGTAAGTTTGGGTATAATTCCAGCAGGTCCAGTAGACACAATGGTTTAGGTGGATTATTAGCTACTCAGCATTTTTTTTTTTTTTTTTTTTTTTTTAAAGTGTTGCTTTAGGCCCGTCATTACAGATGAATCCTGCCATGGAATAATGATAATCCTTTATTCTGTATTTTCTTAACAGATTTTTGCTGAGCGATCGAAAGAGCACGAGAAATATGGTGGTGATCCAGACCAGCCGCACAAGCTGCACATAGTGACGCGGGTCAAAAGTGCGCTGCGAAGGCCATACTGGGAGAAAGAGATAATAAAACACCTCGGGCTTCAAAAGGTAAAATTTCTGTCATGGTACAGGACCCCAAACTGGGTTCCCTTTTTGTAAAGGCTACAGATCGTTTTTGTTTTCCTTTTGGATTAACTTAATGTAACCGGATCATGTTCAATGTTTTTTTTTTTTTGTTTTTGTTTTTGTTTTTTTTTGCACATACAACAAAACACTGCTGTCAGCTTTAGTTCAGGAATTTCCATTTAATTCTTTGTGTCTTTCAGCATCTTTCAACAGTGACTTGTACCCTGAAGGAGCTCTGATCAGGATAAATGATCTGTACAGAGTGTGTCACCTCATGCAGACGCTCACAGCCTTTATCTTTTGGAATAATTTTCTCTGCCTTTGTCTCGCACTTAGGCTCACGTCCCTGTAATTCATAAAAATACTCCTGCAGTCAACAGCCAACTGAAGTTTGTCAAGCACCTTGTAAGGTAGGATTAATTAACCAAAAGTAGTAACACATCACTCTTAAAGTACTATTAAAAAAAGGTTAGTTTTTTTTCAAATTGAGGTTGCCTGAGATGCCTACATATCTATACTGTTATATCTCCTTTGCCATCTCTTTCTGATACCTTCAGGATACAGCCACTAAAGACTCCCTATGGGCTCCCTGCTGAGCATGACATGGCCGATGCATACATCAACAGCAAAGGAGAACTTATTGTACACCACCTCCTCCAACCTGTAGACAACAAGGCAATCGAATCTTAGCTCCACTGTTGCGTGTGTGAATGTCCTGGAAAATGTCCTGTTGTCATTCTCTCTGCAGTGAGAGAAAGCTGTGGCACCAACCAGACTTCTTGATTGCTGTTTCCTGTGTTTTGATGCTGAGCTGCAGATGAATATGATTAAATGTTCTCATCAACCTGTCTCTCAAATGATTGAGCAAAGTGCCATCCTGATGAAGCAGGAATACTGACATTAACGTCGCATCTGAAAAATTCAACTCTGTGCAAACCCACTGTTCTAAGTTTGAGTTAATTCAGGAATTACTCAAACTTTTCCAGAAAACTTGATTTATTTTTATTTTTTCTACATATCAACAGTTTAGCAATTTGAATACCAGCATATTAATTTTACAGACAGCTAGTAATTTGGTAAAAAGTGTAATTTGGGTTCTGAGATAATTCAACAACAGTTAGTGGTTCAGATTGTTAAAATTAAAAATGACTTCCTAAATCCCAAAGACAAGTTTTTTGCTCACCACCTCAATTGTATCAGACTGCCAAACAGTTATTTATAGAAATCGAGGGCCCCCTTTTGTGTTGCGGTTTTTAGTTTTGTAGTAATGCTCAACGTGCTCAGCATAGCACCAGCCAGTCTCATCAGCTACAAATAATCCACGCCCATAAAATGTTTTTAGATGGTTATAGTTTTCAGTTTAAAGACAAAAACAGCAAATGGGAACTCCACCTATTTTGTTTTCTAAGAACAAAGGCTCACATAAAAACATTGCCAGTAATTATACTGGCCACTTCATTAGGTACATATGGTACACTGTTTGCTAATCCAAATATTTAATCAGCCAATCACATGGCAGCAACTGCATGCATTTAGACATGGTCATTACAGCCTGCTGCAGTATCAGAATGCCTCAAGGTGATTGAGTGTGCCATGGTTGTTTATGCCAGACAGTGTAGTCTTGAGTATTTCAGAAACTGCTTATATTCTGGGATTTTCCAACACAACCTTCTCCAAGGTTGTGTACCAACAGAGCATCATTTAAACACTACAACCTACCCAAGTGTTGTTGATCACAGTCCACAAATCTTCTGATGCTTCCATCTGTGTAATCTTGTGAATATAGACCAAAATCTCTGAGGAATATTTCAAGCACCATGTTCAACCTATGCTATGAAGAATTTAGATTGTTCTGAAGACAAAAGTATCCAGTGAGTTTAAGGATGTATTATTTTCATCCATAAAGGCAACATACAACTCTTGCAAATACGCTGCCTCTAACCCTGAAGAAGTAACACAAAAAATACACAAGCAGTTTTTTTCCCCATCTTTTTCTTGTTTTTATTAAGTCTGCATTAGTTAGGTCAAACTCATGCTACCATGAAATGTCATGTAAAAATTTATTTTGCTCTTCAAAGATGATCTTGGCACTCACATGCACCATGAACTTGGTTCCAACACGAGACGTACAAAGGTTACAGGAAAGTGCGTGAGACAGCTGTCTACAATAAATGATTACACCTGTAAATCAAGAAAAACAAAATACAGCTAACAGCTAGTGGTTGCTCAGTGTGCTCCCTTGTTCATGAACCATACATTTTATTACTCAGATATTCCAATATAAATCATGGTGGATAAGTCCTTAAATAAGGCTGAAACAAACATGCTTTTTAAATAAAATGAATCAGTGGATTGCGTTAGTAATTTCTATTTTTTTAATTAAGAGGGAAAAAAGGAAGTGGGCTGTCTGCTGGAGTTTTAGTAATGAGGTAGCCCTGAGAGAGTAAACCCGAACACTGTCAAGCCTCTTCAGTCATCTTCAGAATCAGAGTCGTAACCTCGCCCTCTGATGGTTTTCTTCTCCACTTTTGTGAACTTTGTTCCTGATCTCTGTGTCGCTGTTGGGGGCTCCCTCAGGTTGCCACTAGAAACAGGAAAAAGGGATCATGTTAGATAAAACGTTTTCATTCACAACACATAAGGTGCTCGAGTGAGTCTACTGCACATCTCACCTGTAGTTAATAACGTCCGCACAGCCAAGTCTCCATTCGAGCATCTCTGTGGTGAACTCGTCCGTGTTTCCCAGGTCAGTGAATCCGACCACATAGTCCTTTGTTTTTCCATCAATAAGCAAAGCCAGAGTCGGAATAACTTTGATGCGCAGCCTCTCTGTCAGAAATGGGGCTTTCTCTGCATTCAGTTTGATGAATTTGGTCTCAACGTGCTTCTTTGCCAAGATGGCCAAGTGTTTGTCGAGGATCTTACATCTAAGGACAGAGCGACAAGTTCAGATGTCTGACATCAACAGATTAATATCTTGGCGACTGAGTAAAAAAAAACTGACGCTAAACAAGGCACAATGTTGATTGTTAAAGGTCAAATTCCCACACTTCACACGTAGGAAATGTCATTTTGTCTGAAAAGATGATTTTAATAAATAAATTCATTAATTTGCAGAACATATTAATTTTCTATAAACTACCTCTGATTCTTTGTTTTGTTTTTTGGACTACATTACATTTCTAATTCATGGTCCTGTTGCATCATTTAGTGACTTACCTGAAGGTTGAATTTCTGTAGAAATGGCACACGACATTCTTGCTGTCTTTCACTTCACTGAAAAAGTCTTTCTCACTGGATATGTCTCTGTACTCCCCATGACCTTTAGACAACCACTCCTGAAAAGCAAAACAAAAGATTACAAATACAAGAAAAGCTATTATAGTGGAGTACAATGAAAACACTCTTTAAAGGGTTTGAATAATAGACCCAAATGCTGTGTAGCCTAACTTCAGAGCAAGGCAGTCTATAAACATGACACCAGGTCTTTTATTGTGATCCTTCAAAGAACTGAGTGACTTCAGTACAAATTGTAGTGTCGAAAGTTTCATTTTTTAGACTAGGTTCTGCTGATGGTGCGGATAAGAAGTGAATCTTCTCAGTGATTCAAATTATTTTATCTGCTTTAAGAAATTAACACAGCAAAATGTTACAGTGATTATAAATTGTCCCACACACCTGCTTCTGTTTTTGGGCCTTTTTTAGTGCCTCTAATCGCCTTTCCTTCAGCCTCTCCAAATCATCTTCATCCATTTCATTCAGCTTGGCCAACTGGGCATCCACCTGCTCCTCCACCAGCTTGGCTGACTGCTCCAAAACTTTTGCTATGATTTCCATTGATTGGTTAGCCATGGCTGCCTGACTCTGTTTGAAAATGGGCAGATAAACAATGGTGAGACATGACACCAGACAGCAGGACAATAACAACATCACAGTGCCTAATATCGATATCAGCTGATACAGGCTTTCTGCAAATGTCAGTGGCTGATGTGTATCCGTCATGTGACATCCACACTGCACTGGCTACAAGTTCAAAGGTAGCGTGATGGAGCGCATGACGACTAGGAAATAGTTAACTTATTCATACGACTTATTTATAAGCTTTCTTTTGCGCAAAGACGCAAAATAAAGAGAAAGGAATCTCGACATCGCCTTTGTTCCCAAATTTTATAATGGGGAAAACCCTGTTTTACCCCTACACTGTGAGCTGGTGTGATCAAGTATGTACAACAATGTAACGTTAGCAACGTTGCTTACACAGAAACTGGTCCGAGAGCTCCTCTTTTAGCTAGCTAACGCCGCAGACAAAGCCAGTAACGGCAGGGGGCACACCTTGTTTCTGCCCGGTGGTGCCTACAGTTAGCTGGTACAGGCACAGACCGTAACTGGGTACCTCTTACGTATCTACAGCTAACTTATACAAACTAAGAAACGTAGCTACACGTACTTCTACACGCCAGCAGTTCAACAAAAATCTCCCTATAAACTCTCAGTCTGCGTTTGCTTGCTATCTTAACTAGCTAGCATTAGCCCCGCCATTGTTAACAAACGTTACAGCAACAGTTTTGGAAACAGTTGTATTGATCCTTTTTTTTTTTTTAATGAACGTCAACTGTGCATTTTGTCGAAAATATAAAGTATAACCAAGCTGCTATTAAATTATTACCTAGTAAAGTGACAGATGCTCGTCAACACAGCCCGCGCACGAAACGTTTCTCTGCGGATACAACGTCACAGCGGGCCCGTCTGACGTCGTGGGAAGTACATCCGGGCAACTCGTGAAATACTACGGGTTAATTTTTATTTATTAATTTATTTTGTGTGTGTGTGTGTGTGTGTGTTATATTTTTTCACGTTGTACTGCTGCTTTTGTTTATAGCGACCCAAAAGCTCAGTTGTCATCTGATGTATTAAAGAAAAAATATATTGTTTGCAGTAAATCCCGTGCTGAAGAATATTTGTAGTTTATATGCAAAACCAAAACATCATGAATGAAGTCGAAATTTCGAGGTAAGACTTGAAATAGCATTTTAAGAGGGGGGGGGGGGGGGGGGGGGGAGGAGGAATCGAAATTCTATTTTGAGAATCAAGTCGAAATGTGAAGATTAAAGCTTTAAAGCTGTTGCCATGGCTTATACCCGCTACAGCTCCAAAAGCAACCTCCTTTGTCCTATATATTCATTGATGATATCATCAATTCTTCATATAATCCCCCATCTTCAAGCCATCTGTCACTCCTGCTGCACACCTCACCACTGTCTCACTGTCCTGCACCACCTTCACATACTTCTTTACCACTTACTCTTTAGTGAGGTACCACAGTTCCTCTCCTGCCATCCTATCATATGCCTTCTCTAGACCCCCCCCCCCCCCCCCCCAAAAAAAAAAATGGTGTGGCTTGTCAACTTTATCCCATTTAAACAATACAAAATAAGTTATTAAATTCAATGTTTTTTGGCATCAAAATAATATACATCTCTAACAGACATGTCTAGCATATTTATATGCTCATCACTGTCAGACCTGGGAATAACACAACAGACACACTGAAGATAATTTTCATAACCATATTCTATCAGCTGAAAGTCCTTTTGAAGGCCAGTTTATAGAAAGGCAAAGACAAATAAATGAATACAGAATTTACAGTTTATTACCAAGGTTTAGAAAACTTACAAACAAGTTTCACAGCTTCAGGTCTTCAGGCACGAGCCAGATTAGACAAGACAGGCCAATTTATTATTAATATTTTTATTTTAACTTCTGGCCATTCCCCTCGGGAAACACGTGAGAGGTGAAGAGAGGCAACGTCTTGAAAGTGAATCACACATTCTAAATTACATTCATTTCAACAAGTTTCAAAAGATGACCGATTGATTTGGTTTGCATATCAGAATTATCTTTTAAAACACGCATTTTAACTGCAAGCAAATTATCCTCCATGGTGCGATCACAAGTCAAGCAGCTGCATCTGCTGTTAAAGTCAAACCTCACACAAATACTGCGACACAGCTGCAAGCTGTACAAAGTGTCTCGAGGGTGTGAATCAGACACTGTGGGTGACAGAGTTAAAAATCAGATCGCCTCTTCCTATGCACATTCAGCATAAACACTAAATGCTTTATTTAATGTTACGTGGTCTTGAAGGGACATCTCATTGTTATGTGAGAAAAAATAGAAATGCATAGGCTACTCATTGATTGCCATGACCCCTGTCGACATCCTCCTATATCAGAGTGCTACTGAGAATCAACAATTAACCTCACCTCAAGTGCTTTGGCCAGCTTCTGACTTCCATGTTGGAACATTTAGAAACATTTAAAGAGTTACAATTTAGAGACAGTTACTAAGAATCCACTACCGGTAAACAATACAAGAGGTAATTTTTCTACATACATGTTTTTTTCTTTTAAAACTTTAGACAAAGATCTTTAAAACATTATTTACACAGTATAATAACAGCGTTTGGCACTTCTTTTTTTGGAAAGAAACGAGAAACAAGAGAAAAAAAAAAAGAAAAAGCAACACTGCTGCACGCAGCAGTAGATGCTTCACAGATAAGTGCTAGTGGCAAAGAGCACCGATAAAACAATGATGGGGAAAACCCCCCCAAAAAATTCTCCAATCATTTCTGAAAATGTCTTATGTATAAAGAATGCTACAAGGTAAGCGGTTTGTAAAACTGCTGAAATATACTTTTTGTTTTAACATGATCACGTATCCAAGCGAGGAAAATTTAACATACCAGATTCTAACGCTCAAGACGGGGAAAACCCCAAAATGAAAACAAAAAATACATTTCGAAATCAGGCCTGGATGGAACGGATGTTATTGTTTGTCTCAGAGTCCAGCTACGACTCAGAGATCTAACAGCAGCCTTCGTTGGTATCGAGCCAGAAAGCCGTCTCCAGATCTGACTCTCTGTGACTCTCTAACCCAAAATGACCCTGAACTGTCTCTGGAAACAGATCTCTGGAGCAGATCTACAGCACCAATGCTCAGGTCACCACAGGAGTATGCGATCTAATACCAGCTGAAAGTTTTGCAGTGCTACAAAAAACAGATACCCTTAATGCTTTTTTTGCCCTTAATAAAATCTTGCATATGAAAATGAGTCGTAGGAAAATAAGAGTGAATGAAAGTGAGTTTCCAAAAAGCTGCTACTATCATCATTGTTCTGTGATAAAAACAACCGCTTTGTCCAAAATACTTCAAAATACTGTCATGGCTCTTTCTCATAAAAGTGTAGCCATTATTTGTATCTTTCATAAGTCAGAATTTAGACATCATGATTTGTATTGTGAAATTAACAAATCAAAAAAGTGTTGTTTACAACGATCGCATGTAGCGAGGAGAGCACCCCGTCTTTCTTCATGCTATCTTCAGAGTGCTGCCGTAAGTCTGCTGCAAAACCACCTGCACGTTGTCTAAGATGAAGTCAAAAGCCATACTCCAAACAGACTCCACTGACTGCTGCATGAGCCTGCAGGGAAAAACAAAAACAAAAAAACGAAGCTCAAGCGTAACAAGCAAGTGAAACCTTGAAAACAAAGAAAGAGGAAGACAGTTAAATTGAGGAATCTTAACTCCACAGAACTAACCTTTTCATGTATTTCATAGTCAAATCCAACTTCTCCAAATCTTTGTCCTCAATTAAGTCAGTGCAATATTTCACCACCTGCAAGATGTCCTCCTCCATGGGTTCTAAAAAAATAAACAAAAAATAAATAGATAAAGATGCACTTTTGGAAACCCATAAAAATCAACAACAACAACAGCACCACAGGAAACGCCATCATAACACATCTGTGTACCTGTTATGGTGGTAACCCATTCCCGTAGTAGTGTTTTAATGTCTGTCAAGTCACAGGCTCCTGCCAGTGCTGGAGGAGGACGAGCAGCCAATTTAACCACAGCTGGTGGGATCTCTGGTTTCGAAACTGATGTTGAGGGACCATTTTCAGTCTGGGAATGAAAAGAAGTTGCAATTTTTAAAGATAAGTCAACTAAATCACATGTTTTCACGTGTTGGCAGCATCATATGCATAGAGCAGAGGACAAACTTGCCTTTCGATTGTTTATTGGTTCCTGTGATTTTCCAGTAGGTGGCAGGCTTTTGGCTGGGCTGTTTGTTGTTGGACGCTTCTTGAGTGGAGAAGCTCCTTTTTTAAGAGGACTGACTGCGTTTTTTCTCTTGTAGCGAAGCTTTACACGACCACTGCCGATTCCGGCCCCAGACTGTTTTAGCTGCAGCAGTGGATTCTTCTGCTCCACTGCAGAGAAACCAGAAGGGCAAAAAAACAAAAAACAAACAAGAAACAAAA
Organism: Aulonocara stuartgranti; assembly: GCF_965226115.1. Classification (NCBI taxonomy): domain Eukaryota; kingdom Metazoa; phylum Chordata; class Actinopteri; order Cichliformes; family Cichlidae; genus Aulonocara; species Aulonocara stuartgranti. The sequence goes on from NC_138952.1 coordinate 21,958,554, forward strand.
TAAAATCAAATAATAAAATCAGGGTTAAAAAAATAAAAAGTAAAAACAACCAATCAAAAGGAAAAGCACTCCTTCAGGAAATTCATCTGCTGACTTACACATTTTCACCTGAGGGTGGATACCGGTTGCGCGGCTGTAGGCAGCCTTCAGCTCCTCCTGTAATTCTTTGGGAAGGGCAGCAAACACATCTGGATCGACCTGCAGTCAGACAGATGGGAAGCTCACTTACTACCAACAATGAAACCAGCTTTTGTTTTCTTTAACTTGTGGGACCATCTGCTTCAGTCACAACTCATGTGTTCATGGCACATTTCCAGTAGAGAAAAGCGCTTTGTGCTGTTTAAAGGCTCCAATAAGCAAAATTGCTACAAGCCAGCAAGGCACTACATGTTTCTGTGGAATGGAGTACAACAGAAACTACAGTTTCCAATTTTTCCTGATTTTCTCTCTACTTTAGACTGTAAAATTAAACCACCGGCAAACCATCACCAAAAAAAAAAAAAAATCTATAGCATACACACCTGTGAGAAGTTGGGCAGTTCCAGTACAATTCCTGGACTTTCTGGCTGGTTTGGAATCTGCAGGACCAACGTTCCTACAGGTGGATAATTCAGTGCAGGTACGGTTGCAAGGGGAGGACGAGGGGGAGAGGCTGGATGAGAAATGAGAGGGGAAAGCTGCAGAACAGGGGAATGGCAGTTATTTGGCCTCCCATCTCTCCTGGTCCACGACTGCTCCACTTGTTCTCTCAGCTCTGCAGGCAGGGCCTCCAACACAGAACGATCCACCTTGGACAAAATTAGGAGACAGTTAGAGGCATGTTACCGTTTAGGTTTTGTTTTACCAGTCAGACATTTCACTCCAGTCCTGACCTGTGAAGGGGAGGGGACTTCGATACTGAAGTTGAGACGTGTCCGAGAATGCTTTGGAGTTTGTCTGCACGCTGGTTGTTCCTTGCTTGTTCCGGGTACTGGCTCAGCAGGTGACAAAGGATATGGCGCGGAGTTTGCTGTTGGGACTGTTGTAGAGGAAGTAGTCTTCTCCTGAAGCGCGTCTGCAGCATCTGTAATAATATTACAAGACGTAAGTGATTTTTACAGACAGCAATGAAGACAAGCCGAACCAAAAAACACCGAACGCGCCTCGGTTATTAGATCTGGCACTCGATGCCTGGCCTAACAGCATCTCTTTGATGGAGCGTCCTCGCAGGCCTCGGCAGTCCTGTGTTGCAGACTGATGTCCCTCAAGAAGCTGAACCTGAATGCCAACTCCTCTCAAGTCTTGCACCTCTACCTTCATGGCGTGGAACAGCTTGATGACTGCAGCAGCGATTAGCTGACCACTGTCAGTGGACTGAGCGAGCATCACGGTCCTGATGAAAAGGGAGACAGATAAAGATAAGCTTACAAAGAAACAGTGGTAAGGATAAACAACAGAGGAGAAAATATGAAGATTTAGTTGTAACACACAAGGACAGAATAACGATCTCTTTCTTACTTGGCTAAATGATCACATATGCCATGGCCACCGTATTTAGCAGGTTCAAGTGGCGCTCCAATTTTGCGAACCATGACTTTCAGAGTGACTCTTCGACCCCGCAGACCTGCTTCTTGTAAACGTTTTTGCACTTCCATGGACAAATTAGTGAGGAAACACTCCGTCTCATCAACCTGGTAAATGATACATAAGAGGATTAGAAGGGGAAAAAAAAAAAAAAAAGCTGGCATGTTGAAGTAGAACACATGACACAGAAGGGAGGACAAATAGCAGGTCTAACCCGAGTAAAGCGGATGTTGTAGTTCATCTCAGCAGAGACAGATTTCCTTTCCTTTTCATAGCGGACTGGCCGGTCGTCTAGACCCCTACAGAAGCGGAACAGAGTCTGTCCAGTACGGGGTCCAAACTTCTTTTGCAGCTTAGACAGAGAAACTTGTTGGAGGTCACCACAGGACCGCACACCCATGAGGGCCAGCTTTCTCCCCATAACAGGCCCAACACCTTGAAAAAGTAGCATCACCATCATTTGACTGAATATTTTACCACACAGAATTGATATCAGTGGATTGTCCAGAAGGTGGTGCTGCACACCTACCAGGCAAGCTTGTCACCGGGAGGTCCCTGATAAAATCGTCCACTTCTTCAGACTTTAGGAAATACTGGCCGTCAGGTTTGGCCTTACGAGTCGCCAGCCGAGCCAAAAGGATGTTGGACCCTGAAGAGACCAGATTAGTCAGACTTTGTAAAATGCAGCGGCCGCCTTGATCTATTTTACAGTACGAACTAGGCAAACAAATTACCCATGCCCACTGAAGCACAGCATCCCGTTTTCTCCTTGATGTCTGCTCTGACCGCTTTGGCTAGATCTTCAGGGCTGGCGCCCACTTCAGCTAGCAGTGCAGAGCCATCTATCAACACTTCATCGCAGCTGAGGGCCTCGATGTCATGGGTATAACTGAAAAGAGTAAAATCATGAATAAGTTATGCATATTAAGAATTAAGGGAGAACATAATTAGTGTGAGTAAAAGATAGCGCTGTTTTTCTACCTGGCCAGAGTCTCATACATATTGAGGGCCACCTCTTTATAGGCCTCAAAATCATATGGGACAGACTGCAGTGCGGGGCACAGCTGTTTTGCTTTCCCAAAAAACATGCCGTTTCTTACGCCCGCTTGCCTGTGGAAGAAAGAATATATGTTCATATTCTTATTGTTACGAAACTAAGGCAGACCTGATCTGTTTTTATAGGTTACCTGGCCTCATAACTGCAGGATGCAATCTCTGCCATTGAGAGAGCAACAGCATCCTGCTCTACTCCATTGGTACGAGAGTCAGGGCTTTCTTGTGAAGGAGTTGTGTGTATCTCATCCTCTGCGCTCTCTGAAAGGTGAACAGAGAGGGGACGCTTAGTTACAGAAGGGCTGGACATGTAAAAGCCTGTGAAAGCCACTGTTATGACAATCTCACCAGCTTGTGGATGTGTGTATTTTTTCTGGTAGTATTCCATCTCCAGCTGAGGGTTAGCTCCTGGTCTCACAGGCCCTCTGCCCTGTCCACGATTACTGGTCACAGCTACAGGCTTACCTGGAAGAACCAATTTTAAACACGAGCAGCGAGTGTGTTACATCCATATTTTTTTAAATTTACTGATAGCACATTTAAACAGACAAAAACGTGGCTTGCCTTTAAGATCTGGTCGATTTCGAATCCCCACAGACACAAAGAAACAGTCCATGTCCACATGGAGGATACAAGATTTAACACTGACTTGGGCTGATGAACCTGACACATAACAAATACATACAAATATTGTCAATGGGCAGTTTTTCAGATTTAAATAAAATATTAATGCACAATTGTGGTGCATGTATGCAGTGCCTCAATGATGTCGACGGCCTACCAATTAAAGGTATTCACTGCTATACTCAATATATACCAGGTTTTCTAGCATACAAGCATATAAGTCATACAACTGCAAAAAAAAAATGGTAATTGTAGAATTATAAATCATGATATACTGCTAAGCTTTTTTTTCCCCTTTATAGGGGATCTAGACCTTGACTGACATACAACCAAGGTCCCCAGCTGGAGCAGGCAAGGGCACATCTTTTATCCCTGGTCCAAAGTCTTTAGGCAACATAAAGAAAAGAAGCCCTCAGAAATGTACAGAAAACAAACACAGCAACCCTACCTTTCCTACCTTTAGTGTCTATAGATCGCTGGGCCGCAGATTTCCTCAAACGCTCTTTCCCAGGAAGGCTGGCGCCCCCTGCTCCTTTTCGTTTGCTGTGCAGTTCATTGACGTACTCAGAAAAGCCACTCCTCCACGTGGAGATCTGGTGCAAACGTGAGTGAGAGTAGAACTCGGAGATCAAACTGCCCGTATGTTCTAGCAGCTGTGCTGAAGACTTGGATGATGATGACGATGACTCGTCCATGGGAGGTTCAGATTTGAATGTTACATTATTTGTGCTGAGGGAGGCAGAGTCAGATGTAAAGGCGTTGTGGTGACTTCCGTTTAGTCGAACTGGAGAATGTGAAAGAGAGCGAGATGCAGGAGAAAGAGTCTTTTCAGAAATCATATCGACCTGAAGGGGTGCTTGAAGCTGCTTTGGGAAGAGGTGGCTTTCAGTGGCTTTTATAGCCTCTTGATAGGTTGGTGGTGGAGGCTTAAGTCTTTTCTCATTGGCTCTTTGTGAGCTGGATTGCTGCACGAGGACAAGGGACTGGTCAGATTGCTTTGGAGGGCTTTGGGGAAACTCGTAGGGGTCAGGCTTGGCCTGGAACTGTACAGAAGGACTTTGAGGTTTATCTGGTGAACTCCTAACCCTGCATTTGGACAGGCTGTTGATCAAAAATGGTTGATTTGTAACAGGGGACAGGTCCTCTGAATTTAAGGCACCATTAACAATGTGAGTGTGTCCATTGGTCAAGGGGGCATCCTTCACATCTGAGGCCCCAGCGAGATGAGGTTCTTCTTTGCTACACTCTTGGATTTCATTCATTTTCGAATGGCTCACATCCACTGAGGTCTGCAAGTTTCTATTTCTGTGATAAAAAGGACATGAAGAGTTTTTAATCAATGACATTTAAAAAAAACTTCAAGCTCTTTAAAGATTTCTGTTCAAAACCTTAAAATGTAAAGTTAGTTTAAAAAAAAAAATCTACAGAACTTACTGAGCTATTACCTAAAGTGGACCTATTTTTCACATTTTCAGATCCTTATTTGTGTTACTTGAGTCTACCAGAGTTGCTTGATTCTCAATTCAAATGAAACCTCATTTATCTTACACGATCTGAAATTAGTTGTGCTAACACATCTCCCTTTAAGCCAACTTCATTCTGAAAAAGACTATCTGAACATCGAATGTGTGCACAACAGGAGCCTTGTGTCAAACATATTATAAAGGATAGGCCACCTCTATGACATCAGAGTGGTCTGAAAGGAGAACAAATGTCTGAAATATAGTGTTTCGATGCTAAATAATGAATAAGGAAAAATGCATAAGAGGTCCACTTTAAGTGTAACTACTTACTTTACATACTCACGTTTTTAATTCTGCTTCCTGTGGGGAAGCAGACTGCGGAGACTTGTGTGGGTGCTTTGTGGAGTTTGGATTAAGCAGCAGGTGTGTGTGCAAAGGGCTTCTGTGGCTGGGATCTGTAATGAGGTGGCCGGATGCAGAGTGACTCGGTTCGGGGTTAACAAAGCGAGCTGGAGAGCTGTGCTGAATGGACTCAGGTTGAGGTCGGGATTGGTTGGGGATGTGGACGGGGATGGGGGTGCTCTGAGCGCTGCATAAAGACTTCTTATGATTGAGAACAGGGGGTTTAATTTTGCAATGCGGCAGATTTAGTTTTAGATGGGTACTTGATTGAAGCACCCCATGGCTCGGTCCAGGAATCTCTGAGGTCTGACGAAGAGTCATGCCAGGGAAGAGCGGGCCTTTGTGTTTGCCATACAGCTGGTACTGTAGATATGGCAGGAGGTGCCCAGCTTTGATACTGTTTTAAACAAATGACAAGATAAACAAGGTTTTCAGCTAATACTGTACAACAAAATATGAAATATAAACATTATCATCTTGCAATGAACAGACCTGTCAGTGATCCACTCTGGCCTGATGACCTTCTCCCCTTTGAGCTCCTGAATTTTGCTGTTAGGCAAGTTAGTGGCGATGATGTGGGTGGTTTTGGAGCGTGAATAGTAGACATGAAACTGACCCCCATGCAGCATCATCAGTCTGCGTAGTTCATCTGCACTGGGATCTGCTCCCAAAAATATGAAAGTGTGGCAAAAATGACAATGTCAACTTACTAAAAGGCAAAAAACACCTTAGACAGCATCTTGATGCGCATCATGACAGCTGTCAGCTCATCAGGATACATCACTGTCATATTTCCCAGTGCCTCAAAAACCAGCAATTTTAACACAGCCATAGTCACTGTGTGGATAAAAACTAACAAGCTACTGCACTTTGGCATCTTTTGCCTGTGAGATGAGTCTCCAGTGTGCTGCAGATGTCATCAGGTGATGAGCCTGATGTTTATTTCAGTTTTTCCAAGTTATTTTTTCCCTTGATCATTTTTCATATGATGATTTTGAGCTACGAAGCTTTTATGAAAGCAAAATACAATACTACATCAAGCATACACTAACCTGTGATTTGATCACAGTGGAAAAACAGTACCTTGAGTTATAAAATCAAGACAGTCAAAAACTGATTTATGAAACTATAAATCAAACCAAAAAAAACTAATAAATCAGTGTGAGAAAAATGCCAAAGAAGTCTGTACGTACTTTTTTAATTTCTGAAAGAAAACAGCATTCAGAAGACTGTTTTCATCAGTTAATCCTCTGAGAGAGAAATCTGAGAGAATTTATGGTCTTCATGCTGGAGCAGCTGAAGAAATGAGGCAAACCAAATTTATAATCTGCATAAATATTTACAAAGCATTACCTGTGTATCCGTTGACATAAATAGCCACTCCGGTGAAGATGCTGGAGCACGCTCCTTCTTTTTGCTTTTCTCTGGGGGCGTCAAGTCTAAACTGCTCGTCCAGCTTAGAAACTTTGGCGGCCATGTAGCCGCCCTGCATGCAGTAATTAGAGCAGTTATAGAAACAAAAAGACAAACAGGAAACAATTAACAAACCAGATTTTTATGGTTTGCACATGACCAGCAAAAATATGAAGATTTTAAAATATTTTATGTGATATCTATATACAGTCATAATATTGCACACAATATCTAAACATACACACACACACATATATACACACACATACACTGGAGGTTTTCTCACTCAGTTATTCTGCACATATTATGATATATTGCTGTCTACTTGAGTTTTCATTATTGCCTTGCCTGTATATTGGACTGCTATATGGAGAGGTCACTCTTCTTATAAAGCATAAATGTGAATGCCAGTCTTAACCAATTAGACAACTAGTGATCTAAATCCAGCTCTTAGCTGTTATAATGAGTGTGTGGGAGGGCGATGGGGTGTTCCTAGTGTCCCCATTAATGCTGGAAGGCACACAATGCACAAACCATGTAATACCTTTTAACTGACTATCCTTACACACAGCTCCATTCCATACCAAGCTGAGTTAAATAAGACTCACCCTTTCGCCCCAACCATTGTCATCGCTGGCATTGGCTCTTTTCCTCATCCAACCATCTCGACTCATACTGAGTATCTGAAAGCAGAAGAGAGACAATTCCTAAGTACAAAGACAGAACAACTCAGAGATGCACAATCACTGAGTTGTGTTGGGAAGCGTATCTGTAACCGGAAGGTCGCCGGTTCGATCCCCGGGCTCTCTGTCCTGGTCGTTGTGTCCTTGGGCAAGACACTTTACCCTACCGCCTACTGGTGTTGGCCAGAGGGGCCGATGGCGCGATATGGCAGCCTCGCTTCTGTCAGTCTGCCCCAGGGCAGCTGTGGCTACAACCGTAGCTTGCCTCCACCAGTGTGTGAATGTGAGAGTGAATGAATAGTGGCATTGTAAAGCGCTTTGGGTGCCTTGAAAAGCGCTATATAAATCCAATCCATTATTATTATTATTATTAATCATAAATGCACACAAAACTGCTGACTTAATTTCACAGGTTATGGTTAAATCCAGGAGGACAAGAAAATTACCTTTGCGATGCATAACAGCTTTTTATCCAATCTGAAATGAACCTAAATGTCATAAATGCTGCTCAGATGGTGTGGCAGTTATTTTAAACACCAGGTGACAGTAAAGTCAGTCCTTCCTGAGTGATGTCTCTTGTTTACAAAACTTCCCCATGTGCAAACCAAATGGCAGGAACAATGCAACCAGTGTTGATGACTGATATTAACAACAGTTAAACCAATCAATGTTAAATGAGCTTAGATGCCATGGTACTGGCCGCACACTTTAAGGGAAAGCCGTCCGTGCCAAAGGACATGCCCGGGCAGATTCTCTGCGGTTGACAGGTAGGTCACAACGAGTCGGTCACAGCATAGCCCCATGTGCCACTTTGTCACTTCTTCCATGTACGAGCTAGGTGGACGGCTAGCATTAGCCTAGCAACTCTAAGCGGTTTTAGCTGGTTAATAATGCATGTCGCTACGCCACTAAATGGTATTATAAATCAAGGATCAGGAACAGTTTGAGTGTTTTGCAGACTCTTGCTAACAATACTGATAGAATTAGCAACCCAGCGTTAAACAGCGCTATAACACTATGCAACTTTAGTGTGGCGATAACCACGGCTGTAAACAAACCAACCTTCCTGAGTGATTGCTCGCAAAGAGAAGTGCTTTACCTTGTATCCTGTCAGACTTGGTTGTTAGCCACAGACTTCTCTCTGCAGATACTGCTCAGCTGAAACGTTGTGTGCCCACTGATTGGGTTAAACGAGGTAAGACCAAAGCAAAGCGAGATGAAAATCCTCTGACAGTCAGATCGAGTCCTCCGCCTCCCCGATTCTGTTATTCCGAGGACTCCTTTTGGTGAACCGAGGTCCCCTTTATTGTGTCATGCTGCCACGCCATGTCTCTTGAACATTTTCACTCACCCTCCCAGTCCCTTCGCTCTCCATTTCAACCGCCTGAATCCCTTTGCTTTCTTTTCTCTCTCTCAGCAAGCACCAATGAGCAAGGCAAAAGTAGTTCCGGTAGCAAAACTTTCAAAATAAAGGTTGTCGACTAGGCTGTTATGGTTTTCTGGAACAAGGGTGTGCAGAGCTGCCATGAGGTGTGATAAATAGAGTCAAGATGGGGGTCGGATTACATTAGAGATCAGCTCTGAGCCCTTTCTTGTTTGTAATGATAACGACGGACAGGTCAAGCAGGAGTCTCCGTTTCCAGATGACATCATCTGTAGTGAGCCTGGACAAGTGGAGGTATGCTCTGCAGATGGAAAGTCAGTACAAACAAAACAGAATGCATGTCTGTGAATGAAAAGGAAACTGCTTTGTGGAAACACTAACAGTGAAGCTGCAAGAAGCAGGTGAAGTGAAGGTAGATGAGGTTAAATACCTGAGATCAACCATCCAAAGCAATGTACAGTGTACAAGGGAGGTAAAGAAAGGAGTGCAGGCGGTTTGGAATGGACAGAGAGAAGTGTCAAGAATAATTTTGAGATAAAGATAGCAACAAGAGTGAAAGGGAAGTTTTATGAGATGCTATGGTATATAGTTTGGAGATGGTGACACGAAAAAGACACGAGCTGAATACGCTAGATTTTCACTGGGACTGACCAGGATGGACACGACTAGAAAGGAGTACACCATAAGGACAGCTCAGGTTGAGCGATTTGGAGACAAATGCAAAGCAAAGCTGGCATGGCTTGGACATGTGCAGGGGAGGCACAGTGGATATACTGGACAAAGGATCTTGGACATGGAGCTGCCAGGCAGGAGGAGATGAGGAAGACAACAGACAAAGTTCTTGGAGAACATGGAGAGTGTTGTTGTGACAGAGGAGGATGTTAGGGACAGGGTGAGATGGAGGCAGATGATCCACTGTGGCAACCCCTATATTGAGCAGCCAAAAGAGGTAGAACAAAAATAGACCACTATGGTAACATTTTGTGTAAGGGAGCAAAATTCTGTGGAATTTAATTGACCTATACCTCCAGTGTAATTTCTTATGGTGTGTATGATTACTCACATATATACTGCACTGCAGACATGAGCTTATTTTACAATATCCAGACTGTTAACACAGTAGTTTTATGTTATATTTTAAACTTGTGGAAAACGCACACTCATAAGCTAAGATAACCGTTCAGCATATTCAAACATGTGGACAGCATTTGATTTTCTATAGTTTTTAAAAATGTATTTCTGTATGTATGATATGTAGTGTAGAAAAAATACCAAATTATAATTAGTGCGCTTTCCTTAAAATCAAACACATTTCTATATATCTGTTGATTTAAACTGAAAAATTTGCCTAGCATAAACCGCTATTTTCAAAAACAAAATACGCCCAACTTCCGATCGTCGTGTACCCTTTCAGGTAGCTTGACGCATCATCCCCGGCTTCTTGTTTTCAGCACTGTATACAGTATTTGCTTGAAGCTGCGATGCTGCCACTACGCGGACAGTCACGTACATGCCACCTGGATTGTCTATAACAGTACAGAAAGCTCTGTGCAGTTTTTAACCCACTGGCGGTGCTAGTTTACTCACTCGGGAGCCGAAAAACGAGTCGCCGTTGTGAAGCCGCTATTTTGTCGCGGCGACAGTCGGTTATTTCAGAGTGACGCTGCTCATTTGAACTCAGGAGGGTTTGTGTGCAAGGTGTCCGCTTTTCTGCGACACAACAGCGGTTGGCGGAGCAGTCTAGGGACACACACACATACACGTTTTTTTTTTTTTCCGTGGTGTGCGTATACTGTCTGGCCCCCAGCACCGGTTGTCCTCAGATGGCCGTTCATCTCATAGGCAACTGACGGCCGTGACGCAGAGGCACGTGCAGCACGAACGAGGACGTGAACACTCATCCGCGCGAACCTGCTATCTATTTTTTAATGTAGTCTTGCATAGTATTAAAAACAGCGCTAGCAAAAGCAAAGACGGGGTGGAGTTTCCTCCATCGCTAGCAAAATAAGTGAGTTGGACGCTGAGGAGCATAAAAAAACTAGTCTGGGCCCTGTCTCCTTTGCAGTACCTTGTTTGATTTGGACACTTAATCAAAGCTTTCTCATCTTTGATCGGTTTGTTTAAAATATAGACTGCAACAAAGGAGCCTGCGTGTTAAAGGAAGTGTAAATAAAGTGGGCCATATTTTTCAGGGGGATAAACAAGTAGTCTGCTACTGATTGTGTTTGGAGACTTCGTATTTCACTGAAAGCAAGGATGCTACTGACCCAAGCCTGTCCCAAAAAGCACTCACCCCTCCCATCCCCACACCCCTTATTGGTTGTTCTCTGTTGCTATGGTACCAGACATCGGATGCTGAAGCTTCATGTGCGACATCTGTGTTGGTGCAGCAGGAAGTGGTGGAGTGGAGTGATGGAGAGTGTAACTTGGTGACTAATGAGGCTGACTTTCACTCAGTGTGAGTGTTTGTGTTCATGACTCATGTTTTGGGGAACATAAATCTGTTTACAGTCACATTGTGCGGACCTTCTTCTCTTGTGTGTAAATCAACTATGACTGTGTGTGCGTGCATGAGTGTAATGGAAAAAAAGCCCAGAAAAGATCCTCCTCCAAATCATCAAAGGAACTAAGTTTCCTAATGAGAAACATTCATAAGAAAGTGTGTTCATCTGAGCAGTCCTTATTCACAAGTAAGGTCAAAAATATGCAAAGTAGCTTTCTATAAACGTACACCTGCACTTATTTAAAGGTTCATTAAGTACACTGAAACACATGCAACACATGTTGCCTCTGATTAGCCACCTACATTTTTTCTCTCAAGTAATCTCAACATTGGGGTAGAGCAGGCAGTCTATTAATCAGAAGGTCAGTAGTTCAATTCCCAGCTACTCCAGTCTGCATGTTGAAGTATTCTTGGGGATGATATTTAAATCTAGTGCATCCACTGGAGTGTGCAAATGTTAGACAGGGCGTGCTTAGGTGTAGAAAAAAGCACTTGTAAGAATTTGTGTGTTATTGGGAGAATGAGGCTTCTAGTAAAATGCATTTTGAGTGCTCAGAGTAGAAAAGCACTATATACAGCCATCATCCAGTGGTTTCTGATGGGTTTCACATGCTGATTATTAGAAGAAATATTCCTCATTGAGGGAAAAGATTATCATCCTGTATGTATTTCCATGTAACCCTTAACCAGACCCAATTTGTAAACCGACAGAGGGACGTCTTCAGTACAAAGTTTCTTTATGTAACTCCACACTCAAAAATAAAAAGGGACAAACATTTTATTCTCTTGCAAGTCTTCCTCTTTTTTTTCTAAAAACAAACCATCCATCAAATATTGCACAGTAAAAACAATGAAAAAAAGTACATCATTACAACCGTCATTAGCAAAAGATGCAAACAAGTTCTCTAGTTGTAGGTCTTTTTTTTTTTTTTAAGGATATTCTCCTGCTTTGGCCCCTTGAGAAAAAGTCCGCTAGATTAATGATTACTTCCAAAGTATGAAAAAGGCTTTCCGGGTGAATTTGAACATACATGTGAATCCTCCAAGGTCCGAGGGACATTTGGCAAATGGTTAAGAGGCTCATTTAATGTGCACACAGTAAGGAAGCGTATGCACCAAAACATACTGTGGGGGTTATTAGGCTCTGTGGGAGTTCATCCATCTCAGTGCTCTCCAGAGTTTTACCTCCTCTACCGTCAATGAGATCCAGTGGGCAGGTTATAGTGAATCCTTTCTAAGTTAGTTGAGTTTGGCACTAATGCGTATCCACTGAAGGGCCTGCCTGGTGTACTGGACAGCGTGAGCGATGCTACTGTGAAGAGTCAATGGCCCAGACAAAGTATTCAAGTAGTTGAAGAACTCTGATGAGGAAGAAAAAAAAGATATTGGTCTTAAAACATCTGAAAACCAAAATGCATTTGACATATTTTCATGGTAATCTCTCCCCTTTTTATTTCCCATTTAAATCACCACTACCTTTATTCTCCTTTGCAAGGTTGTCTGCCACCTCCCAGTACTCATAGCTGTACAGCACACTGTTGGTAATGTTCAGGTGAGTTGCTGCCATCTGGTGGATACGGTGGGGAATGCTTATGAGGGAGGCAGAGCTGCTGCCCTCGTGGGAAACCCGTGCGAGGTGTTTGGTATTAGGCGAGAGTGAAGAGGGGGGTCCTCCTGTACCCCTAAGAGTGAAAACACACATACACAACAGAGTGATGGGCAATCAGCGGTGGTTTCAGTGGACTAAATGGGCTGAAGAAAAGGCCGATCATTCAAAGTTATCATCCACCTACTTCCCAGAGTCACTCCAACCGGGTGGGGTAGTAGGCACTTTAGGAGAGCTCTGTAACAACATGCAAACAAGGCTTATTGACGTGTCATCCACACATAAAAGTTAACTTGTTTTCAAGTAAATGACTTGTTTTTAGATGTACCTTAAAGTAATCCAGCAGCACTTTGGAGTATTTCAGCGCGTGATCCTTCTTCAAGCGAAACATCTGCCAGTAAAGGAGGGCCAGGCATCGGAAACTGTGGGTAAGAGTCGGACATGGCGCAAAATTATCCTCAAAATGCACGTCCTTCAGTATGATGATAGATGTGGCTTAAACAGATGAGATGAAGAAATATGTACCACAGAACCGCCAGCTGTTTGTCTTCCTGTCTCGCCCCGGGGCCAGAGTGGCTCTTCAGCTTCATTGCGTACCTTAAGAAACAGGCTTTTTAACACCAGAGCCACAATTTGTGTTTATGCACATATCCAAATCCAAATGACTTGTGACCGCTTTAGCATTGAAATGTCATTCACCTAATGAGCTCCACTGTTTCCGAATACATGGTATAAGGAGACTTTGCTTCGAGCGGCCCTTCCTCCATTGCCTTCCCACATTCCATGAACGAGAGAGCAGCATCAACATAGTTCACAGCCTTCCCTAGCTTGTCGACCTGGAAAGAAATAATCAAAAGAGGCAAAATATTATTTTATTTGTTAATTTTTTTTGGGCAGCCCAGTGATACATGTTTAGCACTGTCACAGAAAAAAAGTTCTGGGTTTGAATCCAGTAGCTTGCTTCCTCCCACAGTTGGAGAGGCAAAAGAAGCCAAAATGCTAGGTTATTTAGTGATTCTAAACTGGCTGTACGTATGGCTGGCACCCCAATCGCCCTGATATAAACCAATTTATACCAGAAGATGGTGTCAGTGTAATCTTTATTGTAAGGGTATGCTTCAAAGTGCTGTAAATGTTTCATTTCAGATGGTTCTTGCAATTCCTGGATTGGCCACTTAAAAAAAAAAAGTCAATCCACAAAGACCCCAATGTTAAAATGTCTAACTTGATAGGCATATTTACACTATAGCACTTAAAGCCTGGCACAAAAAAAGTTTTGGTCTCTAATTTGTTTGGGATGATCAGCTGCTCCTGAGGTTTCTAAACGAGAAAAAGAAGAAACTGAGAGTCTGTGTTCATTCGATTCCCAGGAAAAGGCAGCAGCATGGAGAATTTCAGGAGGTGAAGCTGTATCGCGGCCGCTGTCGTGCATATTTCAGGATGTCAGTGGGGCAGTTTGAGCTCATGTTGGCAGAGTTGGGAACACATCTTAGGAGGGAGAGAAATCATTTTAGAGAGCCGACTGACCCAGAGCAGTGTCTGTGTCTGAGGTAAAATTGGATTATTTCACTATTTGTATATTCAGTATTGGTGCACGTTTATTGCTGAATGCAGTGGTCTGATTGGTCGGAAAAATCTGAAAACTCAAGCTCAGTTTGAAAAAACAAATGAATCCATCACGCAGTCGTTGTGAACGCCTGCATTAAGAGTAGTTGTTTTTTAATTTTTACTTCTATTATCCGACAAATAACAAGTAATAATGTGAGCTACAAACTGTCGAATAGTTTTGCGCTGTTTCACTGAGTGAAATTTTGGATTGTGTATTTTATTTATATGTAACACTGATTTTGCAGTGCACCCACAAAGTTTTTGGGTGCTGCATCCAAACCAAGCCTGTTAACATTAGCTGATAAATTAGCATTCCCTACTCTCATCCAAGTATGGTCACTTTGTTAACAAGGGTCTTCCATGTTCATAATCCAGATGGGTGATGTCACAGTAGCTATGCCCATCTTTTAAATGCAGTCTGTGATTTCGGAGACACTGTAAGCGAGGAGCTACATCACAGTCCAGAAATGCACAAAGAAGGATTATTTTGAACTGTGAATCATGCAAAGCTACACAGAGACAAAGAACTGCATGCTTAATGAACACAGATTTAAAAAAATAAATAAATAAGCTCCAAACTTCTTCCACGTTATCTGCAATAACTATAATTTCAATATTAACAATTTATATTCAAGCAAAGATCAAAGACTCACCATGGCATCAGCACGGTGCTTCATCCTTTTGGCTTCATGTAAGTAGTACTCAGCATGGTGAGGACTAGAAAAAAAAAGACAAACACACAATAACGTTGATTACAGACTGTAAAGAGTATTTTATGAGATCATGCAGAGCATTCTGGGTGATATAAGGGAAAATGTAATGGTCTCAAAATGAAAGTACTGAATGTTGGTGATGTTTTTCAATTAAAAAGTGTATTAGCAAAGCAAATTAAATGTATTTTGAATATTCAGCACTTACACTTGGGTAAATCAAATGACCTTATCTACTGTGAAACATGGGGTTTTGTGTTTATCGCAAAGGTTTCCTAATTTTAAAGTATAGTTCAAAATTTTAAAAGACATGAACAAAATGTAATCACGTGACCCCTGACAACTTCATTATGATCTAATTACACATTGTCTGAAATGCAATCTGGGTTAATTATAGTGATTTTTGTGGAATCTTTTTACATAATCCTGTTTACATATCATCATTAAGATTACATAGACTGTCAGTCTGTGTTTTTATATGACAGAAAGGCAGTGTGGGCTGTGCAGGAATGGACTGTGTGGACTACGCGGGATCGCTCACGTTTCGTGGTTTGGCACAGTCCCCCTTTGTGCTGCAGTGCTCCAGGACTCAGGTGGTGGCTGGGGCTGCTTCGACACTTTCACACACTCCACTTCCATCTTGGGCTGAGTGCACGAAAGGAGACGAGGATGAGCAAAAATGGTTGGAATAAGTGGAGTTGGCATTATTTAGAGTAGCTGTTTATGCTACCTTTATCGCAGAATCTCTGTTCTTGTCTTTGTTCTTGTGGGTGTGATGCTGTTCTGCAGCTTTTGTTTTGGAGTTAGACTTGGGGATCTCGGGGCTCTGGGGCCGGGGAGACAAGGGAGACAGCGGAGACAGCGGCCTCTTACTGTCCAAATCGTCCTCCACACACCTGATTGATACAAATGCCACATAATATGGGATTAAATTGCATCGGTGCAACTGGGTGTGCATGCCACGTGGCTGTATGTGCAAACTGAAGTGTGTCGTCATAGTTTTTCTTACCCACTGTCCACGGTATCAGTCGTTACGGTCTCAGCTGTGAAAGATGACGACTCTGTGTGGCCTGAGGTTTTGTCTGCATAACTCCTCTTGTTTTCTCTGTGTGACACACCATTCTCCAGCTGGTCACACACAAACACACATGTACATCATGAGACCATACAAAAGTATTCAAATGACATTTTTCCTGCAGAACACAATGATTTATTCCATTTCTGTGGACATGCACGTCACATTTGGCAAAGAATGAAAGGAAACACTGTCTACCTTGCGCTTTCTTGTGCTGTCTTTAGTCTGTGTCTCAGGGACGTGCAGGTGTTTCATAGTCTCAATTTGCTTGTCCTTGGCTGATAAGGATGAGGAGGAAGAGGAGGTTTTTTTAGGAGTGGATTGAGTAGCAGTGTCTGGGACCCTCTTGAGAAGACAGAGGTCTATGTGCACCACCAGATTTCGGAGCCCTCGCTGGGAGTGGGGTGCAGCCTTGTTCCCTCGTCCAAAGGGGACGAGGGTGTAGAGTTTTTGCTTCCCCGCACTTTGCTGGTCCTCACTCGGGTTACCTGAGCTCGGTTGTCTCTGCTGCACCACCTTAGGCCTGCTGGCGTCAGGCCTTCCTGGGCCCTGTTGCCCTGGCTTGGCGAGTTTCCTCTGAGAGGTGGAGTCTGCTGGGACTTTGGTAATCGGAGCTTGAAATTCAGATTCAGAATCTGAACTCGATGAGGACGAAGAAGAGGATGAGGAGGATGTTCTCTGAGGAGTTGGGGACCGTGAAGATGAAGGAGGCGACGGGTCTGGCTGGAACTGTCTCTCCTCCTCACTTCTTCCCCGCTTTTTTGTCCCCCCTTGCTGATGTGAGTGGTTGGTAGGGACTTTATGTTTGGCCTCCCATTTATGTCGCTGTTGTTGCGCCTCCCTCTTCCTCCGACTTTCCTCTCTTGCCGTCTCCTCTCTCCTCCTGTCCTGTTCCGTCACTCCTTCCTCCTCTTCCCCCTCCTCTTCTTCAGCCGAACTCTGGATCCAGGACCGTCTCAATAGCTGCTCCTCAGCCAGCCTCCTGTCTTCCTTTTGCTCCCGTTTCCCTTGCTGTTTTTCCTTTTGTCTATCTTCCTTTCTCTCGTGTTTTCTCCCCTCTCCTGTGGTCAGATGATCTCTTCTGCGTTCCACCTCCTGTTTCTTAGTTTGAGGTTTTTTCGGTGTTGTTTTCGCGTGATTAACATTCACAGTGGTGGGGGCAGTGGCCTCCCAAGACTTGGACCTGTGTTTTTTGAGGCCAGGGATGGACTGAGAGTTTGGCCCACAACCAGGATTACTAGCAGCTCTGGAGGTAGATTGAGAATTATGAAGAGGATTGATTTCACGAGCAGTAGGGACTAAATGCTTTGCTCTTGTGGGGCTATGTTGAGAATTTGGTTGAAATGGAGGTCGGGGCTTGTGACTGGACCTGCTTCCCTGGATTTGCGCAAGCTGTGATGTGTTTCTAGTTTGGGACACATCAGCCAGCTGTTTAGAGCTTGGATAAAAGTTAGGCTTGGGTCTAGATGTGTGGCTTTGATTCTGACTAGAGGTTAAAATGACAGAAGCCTTTGATTTAGTCTGACTTTGGCCTTGGTCCTGTGGTGGTCGAGTCTTGGGTCTGTGTTTGTGAGATGGCTGAAGATGAGTATTACTCGTGGACTTGATATTTGTATTAGTGTCAGACACCGGGGCGATCCATGGCCTAATTTTTATCCTGTGGGAATTGGTTGATTGACTGGGTTGAGGTTGATTCTGACTCTGAAACTCAGGGTAGTGACAAACCCTGGAAGGAGCAGGTATACTGGGACTCGGGCTTCTTGGAGGATCTCTAGCTATAGGGCTAGGACTACGGCTGTCTCTTAGTGTCCCACATGGACTGGGGCAAATACTTAGAACTGGACTTGGAATTGGGCTGTGCCTTGGACTAGGGCTGGGACTTTGACAAGTGCTGGTAAATGGGCTCGGACTTGGACAGTAGCTGTAACCAGGGCTTGGAAGGGGGCTGTTGTTGTTGCTGTAACTGAACTGTGGGCTGGGAATAGGGCTTTGGCTAGGGCTGTATTCCTGATTGCTGTCAAATGACCTTGCTGGGGATGGGGCTCGGTGGGTGTGGGGAGAGTGCAGGCGTCCTGGAATAGTCTGGGAGGGATTTTGCTCAGTGCTGGCACATTTTTTCCGCGACTTCTTCAGCCATTTATCTAACTGCCACTGGGCAGCAGGGGGGTGATCAGGCTTAAGAAAACACAGAAACAGAGAGAGATAAAAAGACAAATTAATCATAAAATATTGATGACAGTCGGGGATTGTGAGGATTTCAACATACAGAAATAGGCTGGAACAACATAATAAAAATGCTATTATGCAGCTATATCCACTGTAGATCTGAATTATTATTACTGACATAGCCATATGCACACAGCATTTTATCACTGCCACTGGCTGAATTAATTATAATTCTATTTTATGTACTTTTTTCAACTACTTCCAACATAAAAAGGCAATGCTGGCTAAAGAGGTCCTTAAAAGTTGTCATCAACCTATTCTTATTTACATCAACCTGATCTGAATGTGTCTAGAAAGCAGACACAAAAGGATATAAAAAGTGAGTGAACAATTCAATCATAAAAAAATAATTTTATAGAACAGAGTGTGGAATGATTTCAGTAGTTTGAGGAAAGAAACAGCTCGATGCTAAAGCAGTGGAGACTTGCCAGATTGCAGGGGCTTCTAATAAAGCAAGAGGTTAGGACTTAATTATGCAGTAAATTTTTTGCAGGCTACACGTGCAATCGAAAGGTCAAACATTAAATCATGAAATACTACTAAAAAAAACCCCAAGATATTACACTACTACTATAAGTAGGAGAGTAATTAAACCTCCTGACCTATTTTGCATCATTATGGGCTAATTTTGTGATAATCCAGGGCGAACAGACGATTCCGGATCACTTAATCTTACATTCAACCATCGTAAGGAATGATACAAGCCTCACCCAAATGTGTTTATATCACACTATCTGCACATTCTAATAGAAACATGTAAAACTGTAATACTTTCACAGCACATGAGAAAATACCTCACCGGCTCAGCTGTTGTGAAACTATTTAAAGTCCAAATGACAAATCTGGATTATGACTCATAAATAAATTCCAACATTAGAACCTTTCAACAGCATACTTTCCAACGCATGCTCAGTGGACTCGGACTGAGGTTACAGTAGCTCAACCCCTCATCCACTTATACCAAATGACTCACTTAATGTTTGCTCAACAACTGGCTTGCTAACCATAAGAATCAGAAGGAAAGTAGGAGCTTTTTACTCACGTAAAAAAACAACAACAACAAAGAGTTTACTCACAGCTGGAGCGCAAACGTCTCTCTCTCTTACGTGCTCACTTCTTTTCTGTCTTCGCTGACCAGGAGCTAAATTAAACCTCCACTCCTCAAGCCAAACAGTGACCCCTCTGCCCTCCTACCCTCATCCCTCGCTCCCTTTCCAGAGAAGACACTGCATCTCTTGTGCCCTCTTGACTGCCTCCCCTCCTACTTTTCTGTCCCTCCCTTTTTTTTCTCACTACCTGGAACTCTGGATTTGCTGCTTCCACAACTCCAACCCCCCATCTGTTCCTTGGGAGACACTCAAATACTTGACGTAAATGAAAAACACATGGTTTACACCCCCCCTCCCTCCCCACAAACACACTCCCTTCCTCTATATAGGGGCCCAATGTTGTGCATGTTCAGTAATACAGTCTATGCTATGTCATACAGGGCCTTGCATTCATAGAAGAGAAGCTGGTTTCCCCTTCATTTCCCACACAACACACATCTACAATGCCCCCCACCTCCAACAGCCCATACCCTGGCCTACACCCTATCTGTATTTATTTGAGATAATAACAAACAAGCAGTCCACATTATTTTTACTGTAATATCTATTTTTTGAAAAAGGTCTAGTTGTAACTGTCAACCCGAATTCAGGTTTTGATGACTTCCACATCCCGAGGGCTTCTCTCTTTAAGAGTCACACTTTTAAAATGACACCTACGCACTAGTTCTCCGAGCTACCTCTGCCCCTCAACCCCCAAGTCCTCTTCCTCTCCCACTTGCATGCATTCCTCATTGCTCTGTCCCTCTCCACACCTGCTGTCAACTGCCTTAAAGCCCACAACTCCCTGCAGAGAAATCACCCTCAGGCTCATAAACAGAGAAGGAGAGAAACAAGTGAGACATGGGCAGAGAAGACGGAGAACGCAGACGGGGAGGCTTCAGCATTTGGTACCTCCTTGTTGTTGCACAGTGGCTGGATGTTGGCAGGCGACTCGGGATCAGGGTGAACTTCTGGACTCCGGCTTGGGCTCCGGGAATGAAAGCTACTGCTGCCTGACTCATTGGTGGAGTCTGAGCCTGAGGAGTCTGAGCTGGAATGTCTCACCCGCCTGCCATGTGTGTGCGCTCGCTGTGCTGACAGGCTGTCAGTCAACACACACACAAACATCAGAGAGGGGTCAGAGGGGGTACGCAGGCATATATACTGTTGTTATTCACAATATTTAACTCATATTTACAGGTATACAGAAGAAAAAGGAAAAGGAAGTGAAGGATTTGTAAGCAGGTACCTGTGTCTGTCCCAGGAAGCTGACTCATGAATCACCTGTGGGACACAAAACAAACACAGTAATTTGTTATAATACACATTAGAAAAAGTGTCATTCAAGAGGAGAAGCCAGGCACTTTTTCTTTCCCTTTGGCTTTCTCTGTCCTCACACACTCTCCCGCATAGTCTCTCTGTCTCCTCAAGGATTCTCAATATCTTCTAATCATGTCCGCCTCAGGCCAAGACTACTGACAAAGAAATGATCAACAATATGGGAAGATGAGTGTTACCTACCGTGGGAGTTTCCTCATCATCACTGCTCAGCTTCAAGTCATCGGCGAGCATGCTGTAAACCAACAAATACACAGTCACAAAGCCAAGAACCAACTGAAACCTAATCTCTCCTGCCAGACAACCACCTTTCACAGCCCATACTTGATTCGATCTGATACATTTTTTTTTAATCAGTCTATCAGAATGATGCATTTCAAATTTTCAGCACTTCCAAACGTTTGTGTTCTTCTTTATTGAAATGATAAGTTTGAACACAGCCCACAGATCTTCAGACATATATTCATTAGTGGAAACTACATGAGGGTGCAACCAGGACATGATTTAAATCCACTCACTTATCTGGATGGTTATCTGCAGTGTTCTCAAATGGGCTCAATTTGACATTATAAGGTAAACACTTCAACGGTGTTTAAAGTCTGACATTTGCATTTCCATGAACAGCTCCGTCTATTAATGTCTTCAAAAATTAAGAGCTGCAGTGCAGTGAAAAAGAGTGTGAAAGTCTTCAGCCACCCCTCATTATTTTTCATCTGAAAATTCTACACTCAGGACCCCATATAGACAAAATGAAACGTTTGTGTAAAATTCTGGCAAATTTATTAAAAAAACAAAACAAAAGTATAACATGTATCAAGTACATGTTGCCATGACACTCATAATTGAGCTCAGGTGGATCCTGCTTCCCTTGATCATCTGTCAGATGTTTCTCCAACTTGTATTGGAGTAAATTCAGCTGACTGGACATAATTTGGAAAGACACACGGCAGTCTATATAAGATGCCATCGCTGACTGTACCTCTCAGAGTATAAACCAAGCCAAGAAGTCTAAGAATTGTCTGCAGACCTGTAGAATTGTATCAAGGATCAGACCTGGGGAATGATACTGAAAAATTTCTGCAGCTTTAAAAGGCCCCAGTGAGCACAGAGGCCTCCATCATCCGTAACTGGAAGAAGTTTGGAACCAGCAGGAGTCTTCAAGATCTAGCCACCCTGCCAATCTGAGCGATTGGGGTAGAAAGGTCTTAATAAGAGATGTAACCAAGAACCTGATGGTCACATTGACAGAGCTCCAGCATTGCTCTGTGGAGAGAGGAGAAGCTTCCACCAGCCAGCCCTGTGATGTAGAGTGGCCAGATGAAGACACTCCTCAGTAAAATCACATGACAGCTCAACTGGAGTTTGCCAAAGGACACCATAAAAAGCAAAATTCTCTGGTCTGAGCAAAAACAAAAAAATGGTGTGGCTTTTTGGTGTGAATGCCATCATCACCTGAAAATATCATCCCTAAAGTGGTGGCAGCATCATGCTATGGGGATGTTTTCAGAAGGAGGACTGAATCCGGACACTAATCAGGGTATAGAGACATTCTTGATGATTCTGCTCCTGAGCCCTTTGGACCTGGGGCAATGGTTAATTTTCCAACAAGACAACGAACCTAAGCACACAGCCAAGATAACAAAGGACTGACTTTGAGACCACTAGCCTAGTGTTTTTTGCAAAACCAAACAAAATATTCCTCTGAAAATGGTCAGGTACAAGGACTAAATAAAAAAATCAACCAAAGTCCAAAGAAAAACATTGCAAGACTTTCAAAATGACAAGAAAGTCTGGCTCCTTGGAAATAAAATATAAAGAGTTGAGTGGTGGTTTAAGTCTTTTGTACAGTACTTTAAGTTTCTTTTGATTTCAAAATTAAATTTCAATGCAGTTATTTTTCTCCCCAAAACAAATAAAACTCAGTTTCAAAACCACATAAATTAAGCACCTTTGGCTCTTAAACTATACAAAGATAACTAAGTCAGATTAACCAATCACTGCTAAACCCTTTACTCAATATTGTCTTCAGTAAAGATGACTGGTTATGTATTGGTTATATTATGTAACTGCACAAGCTTTATTTACATTGCAGAAACATGTTCAAATGTTTAAAAAGAACTTTCTATAAATATTTTAGTAAAGTCACCCCCCCCCCCCCCCTCAAAAAAAAAAAATTCTGTTTTACATAACAAAGGTTGTGAAATTGTATAGTTGGCTTACACCACTCAACATGTGTTTCACGTTAAAAGGAGGATGTAAAAAGTTAACAAACAGCAGCACATCGGTCTCCACTGACAGCTTTCAGGAATGTTCAGTAACCTTTAACCCGACTTGTAGCCTGGAACACCGTTAGCTGATTGACCTGAGATGTCTACATCTCTCGCCCCTCTTTCGCTATCACTCGTGTTTTTCCTCGCAGCTACTGACACGATGAGGTTGATGAATACAGTTTACAGAAGTTCTCGTGACACGCACGAGTATTTGTGATGTGTTTCATCACTCTGTGTGTGTGTGTATGTGTGCGCGCTACAGAAGCAGCTCAAGCTTGAGGAACATCAGAGGATCGTGTTTCCTTAGGCCACACTTACGATTTGTGGGGGGCCACATGAGGGTGACGGGCCATTCGCAGCGGAACATCCCCTCGGTCTGACAGAGAGAAAGAAACCAGATTACAACACTAATAACAGGGAGCTGCTTGTAAATGATGACAAATGTCAGATATTCAAATTTGACAGAAAAATCGGCAAAAACATACTTTGCCTTTGTTGTGTAATTGGCTGTTTGGTATCCTTTGGAAAGACAGACAACAAAACAACTGTAAGTAAATCTCACTTTTAACAGTTAAAAATGTGTCGTCCCTATAGATAAACATTGACTCATAATATGCAGGAAAATCACCAGAAGTGATTGAGGTTTGGTTTTTTTTCACACATTTGTTTTTCCTTGTCAACCACAGACACGCTGATTCAGAAACAGCGAGCGTAATCTCAGTCCTTCAACCTCAAACACAGATGAGAACCAGGAGGTGAAAGTCTGAGCAGTTGAACAAAATTTTAAAACCTGCAGATCTTCCCAGGAATTTACATCCCAACAGCTTCACCTCCAGGTCAGATCGTGCAAACCTCTAGAAAAATAGTAACAAACCAAAGAGCAATATCTACAGGCCTTAGTTAACATGTTAAAGTTTGTGACACTACAAGTAGAACCGGAGAAAGCCTCTTCTCTCTAAAAACAACATGTTACATCTGGAAAAAACCACAAGACGTCTGTAACACAGTGCTTTGGACAGAGGAGATCTAAGTATTTGGATGTTTGGACATAACACAGAGTGCCACGTTTGGAGAAAACCAAACAGCAAATCAGCACAAATATCTCATATCAACTGTCAGCACGGTGGTGGATGGGTGACGATTTGGGCTGGTTTTGCAGCCCCACAACATGGACATCTTGCTGTAACTGAGTCAACTATGAACTCTGTATATCACATTATTCTAGAGTCAAATAGGAGGCCATCTGTCCAACAGCTGAAGTCTGAGTAAAACTGGGTCATGCAACAGGACAAAGATCCCAAGCACAGCAGCAAATCTACAACAGAATAGAATCAAGGTTCAAACGTCAACCGGATCGAAATGCTGTGGTGGGACCTTAAGAGAGCTACACATAAATGAATGCCTAAACCTTGATGAACTAAACCAATGTTGTCAAGAAGAGTTGACCAAAATCCTTTCACAGCGATGTGAGAGACTGATAATCATACAGAAAACCATTACTTCACAAAGAAAACCCCAAACATGATGTATAAATGAAGTAATAAAGCTGAACTTCAGACGTTAAAGATAAACACAAAGTCACAGACATACCTTAGAGTTGTACAGGATTCGTTGTGCTGGGTCACGCCTCAAGGAGTCCCCAAAGTCCCTCCAGGACTGGGTCATGTCCTGTTTAGCAGAAATGCAGAGTTGGGGTCAAAGGCCAATGGTGAAATGCCACTGTGATGGATGAATCTTCCTGAATACTAAATCAGCAGAACTTTCTTCATTTCTCTACAGTCCTGAGCACCATGTTTAACAGCTGACTCTAATTATGAACACTGTTCCTCCCCACCAGGGGGAGCGTGTCTGGCTGTGAATATGGGTTAGCGTCCCTGTCTACTGTAAGTTGAGAGATGTGAATTGCACGCTTGAAACATCTGTGATCAGTGTGCAGTGAATTAAAACCCCCGGCTCACCAGAGCTGTCGGTGTACAAAAACAGGTGCATGTAACAGCGGCTCACTAGCTTTGAATGTGAACAAAACGGAACATTTTGGGCTCAAAGTGTGATCTAATAAAATTAGAAATAGACATGATTTTGCAGTTTTCAGGAGGACTGCACCATAGAGCTGTTGCATTTTTCATTCTGCATTTTCAAAGGTATTCAATACGTGAGTCAGAACACACACAAAAAGCTCATCACAACATTTGTTGTGGAAGGAAGCCCTGGGGAGAAGAGCATGAAAGACATCTGGAAGCGAACCGCAACGAGTGCTCATCAGTGCTGAGTGCGCCGGTACAATCACCAATTGTAGAACATGCAATAAAAGTGAAAACGTAGCTTTGCTGGATTGATCTGTTTTAAATATCTCCTCAAAGATCCTAGAAGGAAGTAAGTAAAAGAATCATCGACCCACCCGTCACGGACTGCTACAGGAAACACTGCTTTACTTACAAAGTGCAGGGTCTTCGGTTCACTCCTGTGGCATGCAGTGTTTCAGCTATTACCACAGATTAAATGTGCTCCCACAGTGTGTGTGTGTGTGTGTGTGTGTGGGGGGGGGGGGGGGGGGGGGGTTGTGCTATTCAGGTTACTAACTGTTCACCTGATAACTCATTTATACAGAAAGAGAGATCAGCATTCGCTTTTGATTTCCTGTACACTGAGACAGTTGTACTAGTTTTAGACACAACTTCATATTCGAGGAACTTGTGATGGACATTTTCTAAACTTCTCAGACTTTAAGATTACATGCATTACATTTTAAAAAATAAATCTTGGTCGACCACAGTTGAAGCAGTTTTAATGGGGATGCCTCATAAAATCTGTATATTTCTTGGTTAGTATAACAGATGTCAGGCCTGTCAGTCTGATGAGTACCTGTGCATTATGTTGTTTGTTCTAATAATAGCTTCCATGCAGACATTAGATGCATGACACATTATAGTATATTTCAAATGATTAACTGTGTTACTACTTACAGATTAGACTGTGATGGTGTGTGCGCGTTTGCGTGTGTGTGTGTGTGTGTGTTGCAGCTCGCCCTGAGGTGACATGTGAAAGTCTGTGGTAAATACACACTATTATACACCTGGACTATTACGAGAATGTGCGCCATTTCTTATTTGTTCTCTCTGCACAGCACTTGAGAGGAAACCAGGCACACGCAGGAGGCAGTGCATCCACAGAACACCGCCTTTGCTCCAGCTCTGATCATAATCTCTTCTGATTAGATTGCCCGCAGTCAGACTAACCAGAGCTCATAGATGCTAACAAAACGTCTTGATTTTGTACCATTCATCCCCCATTTTAGCTCATGTGATTCCTCAGATGTGTCCCAATGTGGAAGCATGGCAGCTCTGGCTCTAATATATACGTGCATGCAGCAATCGTTGGGTAAAGAACAAAAGCAGAGGGTTTCTTGGCTGCTGAAGCGGTGAGCATGCTCTGGAAAAGGTCATGCTTTATCAGATCTGATGTCAGAAGATCTGCGTGAGTGTGTTTTTGTGTGTGTGCGGCAGAGAGTTGGTGGAGCTGATCTTAAAGGATTCAGCTAACATTTTGGTTAATTTGCTGCACTTACTCTGTTTAAGAGTTCAGGTAAGTAAATTATCAGCACTCTTATTATCTGTGCGTTTAATAAAACCCACATCCAGTTAGCTTAGCTTGGCATAAAATCAGGAATTCGGGGTAAACAGTCTAGTCTGGCTCTTTCCAAAGAAGAAAAAACAAAAGATAGAGAGAAGACAAAAAATAATAATGTATACACACACACACACACACACACACACACACACACACACACACACACACACACACACACACACACACACACACATATATATGTACATTAAATTACTTTTTTTTTCTCTCCCTCTTCTCCTCCTCCCTCTTCCCACCCTCAGCATTAAGCCTTGGAGGGTGTGTGTTTCCTCTCTCCGCTCGTCCTTTCACTTCATTATCTCTTCTCCTTTAGTCACCAAGGACACAGCACCAGCCCTCACTCCCTTTTCTCCATTAAAAACAACAGTATCTCCCAGGTGGAGTATTATGTGTTGCTATCTTCCTCCCACCTTTCCCCAACAGGTCCTCTGTAACTCTATTCTTCTTCTTTGCCCTGCTCTTCAGTCTACACTAGTGACCGTCCACAGGGTAGCAACTTAGACCAGTGGGCCGCTCGGCACACACTCAGATCTGGTTAATTATGGTCAGAATGATTAGGTGGTATCAGTCAACAGTAAACATTTAGTAACTTTAAATAAAAGAAAAATCTGTGTATGTTTTTGTAATTAAAATGCTTCTTGTTTTTGCACTACGAGGAGTTTCTGTTTAATTTATCATATAACTTCCTAATTGTTAAAGGTGAGAGGTGTGGAAAACAATTGTAACTGTAGAAAAAAGGTGCACAAGAGAAGAGTTACAGCTACTGGGTGGTGATAAGGCAACCAGATGAACTGATACACAAGCACAAACTTCTGGTATCAACCTCGAGGTGCAATAATAACCACAATCTACTACACACTAGTGTCGACCAGATAGCATCTGATACTGGATTATTAACCATGTTATCACATGTGTTCTATTAAAATATATCAATAATAATCATCAATGCTACTGTATCCTGAGATCCCAAAGTCAAAGACAAAATGACATCTAAATGTTAGTGTAGATTGTGGAAAAAAGCTGGATATCTTCCACTGTTTCCTGACATTTATGACAGAAGTGTTCAGCAAATGCAGATGAACTGATAATGCATATATATGCATATATGCACAGGCTGCAGCCCACAAATGAGCTGCTGCTGGCATTTTCTCCTCTTAAGCATTAATGTAATTGTAATCAGCCTTCTGAGTCTAAAGACAGACTGAAATGACTCTGCAAAAACATGCAATCAAATGAAAGAGCTGTAAGAAGTGCAAGACACATCTCAAATATGAGGTGGCAAATTTAATAAGGCAGTTGTAATACGTGCTAATGCTTTAAAAACAAACCAACTGAAATCAAACTTGAGCTATTTCTTACCTCAAATATATCTTTGGCACAGCTGTTGTGTTGGCTTCCTCTTTCCTGAGGAAAAAGAAGGACAGATGTTTGGTAATTGAGGAGAACGTGACTAAGGGTTAGGACTGACAGATATTCCCTGACAGAGGGATTTTTTTTAAACACTTCAAAGCAAAAGATGCAGGTTTAGTTACCAATTAGACAATGAATAAAGAGCTATTGTTGACTGTGCACACAAATCATATTTGAGCATCTTAGTTTCAGTTAAGTGAGGCGTGGGTGTATTCATTTAAATTTCAAATACTGCACACTTAGGCGCGCTGATTAGCAAACATGGCGATGCACATGCAGTCAGCGCACACACAGTAAATACACGGGCTAGTTCATTTCTCGCTCTGGGCGTTGATCACGGGTTTTACGTTTCAGCCTCCATCACAAGGATGCAAACAGGCTTAAAAAAATGAAAAAAGGAAAAAAAAAATCACCTTCTGCATTCTGCTTCCCGCCTTTTTGCTGCAGCTGCATTCATACCTTAGCGTAGCACTTTACTGTAAACCTGAGAGTCTCTCACATGCACAGTAACTGTGAGAGTTGGGATGACTCTGAAGCTTCTTGATGACTCATATCTTAGAAATCACAGCTGCAGATAATCAGCCGGATGCTGATTCTTTTGCAAGCAACTTTCTGTTTCCATCCACATTAGGCAACCCCACCGTCTCTAACTCTCACACACATACATTTATCCTTTTAAACACTTGAGCTCACAATTTAAATTCACACTCACTTGTATGAAAAACCCAGAACCACGCAGCTCAAGCATTAAGACGAAGAATAAATGCTTCACGCTACTTTCACTTCCCCATCTGTGTAACCGTGTGTGTCGTGGGAGTGGGTTTCGTCTTGACTGTGAGTTTTGGTTTTCTTCGTTTGTTTTTTCGTGTCTGCCACAGATGACAGTGCTGCACCAAGTATCAGCAGAAATACTGAGTTCAGATGTTTCGAATCAACCCCGACCTGCAGAACAATGATCTGACTCTATTTCACAATTTGCTTTTAGACAATTACACATTTAACTTTTCCTTTGCACTTTATAATTCATTTCAGTGCATGTGTGTAGCGCAGCAAAAGCATTCATGTGTGTGTGTGTGTGTCTCTGCTCGCATGCATGACTCACTATGGTGTCTGAGTGGCTGAAGTGTAAGCCTGCAGAAGGAAAATAGTGTGTGTGTGAAGAGCTGTCTCATTGCTACACCCACAAGACAGTTATGAGGCCTTAGGTCTAAATGAAAAACAAACACAGAAGGATAGTATTTTAGTACCTGTGGCGGTGCACAGGAAAAAGTCTGCCCTGCTTCATCAGCTAACACTTACAGTCACACAGTGCTACTTTACGTGTGCAATGTGTTTAACAAGTTCATGCCTACTAACATCACAGGCTCCAGCTCTGGTGCAATACCCAGATGAGTAAACCCCCTCTGGACCAAACAAACCACAACCCGTCACAATACCTGCAGCAAACAGCATGCAAGCCTACAAGGCTGCAAACCACCTGTTACATTCTTAAAGTATCTTCAATTACTGAAGCTATGCTCAATTTCAAGGTATTTTTAGCCTTTTTCTATCTGAGCTTTAAACGGAAATTTTACAGATGCTATATATATTTTTTTAAAGGAGTACAAAAAGCACGATTCTGCACACAGTGATAAATATTAACTACACAGTTGATGTAGATGAACCTGCTATTATTCACATAATATTTTCGAACTACTTCAGGAACAAATCTGTGACATTTTAAATGCGAGGACGAAGCGCAGCATTTACATCCATGACATTTATAAAATAAGCACAGTGACATAAAGCTGTCTACTCCTGTTTTCTAAGTAGGACCTAGTCCCTGCTCTTTGCCCTCTCACCTGAGAATATGCGCATCGGAGCAGAAAGCAGACAATGGAAAGTTTCCCTTTGCCAGCGAGGACAGTAGGCATGGTTCCTGGATAGTCAGTGCTCTCCTCCGGCGTCCATACCAGTGAGGACTGGTGTTAGCAGATCCGATCCTTCCCTCACTACCATCACCACCATCATCACGCTGGCATCGGTCCCGGCTCGTAGGTCCACCGTACAGCAGCAGCAGCGGCAGCGGAGTCTCACCGGAGAGGCAGACCGAGGGCGAGGTAGGCGGTCCGGCGACGTCACGGATGACACGCGTAGCTCACACCAGAGAGATCACGACTCAGTGGACCTGTGGATGTGCGAAAAGTTTGAAGTGCGTAAACGGGAGATCATAGCCGTCAGCTGTCGAGTGCACCACTGACGACACACTCGATGATGTAGAATTAGAAAACGTTTTGGGACATCCAGTCTAGGGTGAAGGTATGAGTAGCCTTATTTATCATTTCAGTTACTTGGGGCATTGCAGCGAGCACAAAATAATAGCATGACATGATACGGGAAGTTGATAACAGCTAAAGAGTAAGAACTTGGTTTCTGCATACACGCTTTATCAGGCACACCATGCTAGTATCAGGTTGGACCCTCTTTTACGGTCAGAAATGCCTTAATTCTTCATGGCATAGATTCAGTAAGGCTCTCAAAACAGAACCTTGTTGAGATTTTTGTCCATACTGACAGATTAGCATCACACAGTCATCATAATGTGAATCTACTGCTCTACTACATCCCCCGGGTGCTCTACTGGACTGAAATTTGATGACATTTGAGAACTCATTGTCATGTTCAAGAATCCAGATTCAAGATGATCTGAGCTTTGTGAGACTGTGCTTTATTCTGCTGGAAGTAGTTATTGGAAGATAGGTGTGTTGTGGTCATAAAGGGATGGACATTATCAGCAACAATACACAGGTAGGTTATGGCGCTAAGGTGCCTGAAGTCTGTCAAAAAATACATTACCTCCCCAACATTATATCTCAATATCTTTGAAACATTGATTTGAAAAAATAAAATAAAATAAAATAAAATAAAATAAAATAAAATAAATGTGCCACACCATTGGTGTGTTGCATCAGAAACCAGGACTCATAAGATCAAGTAATGTTGTTCCAGTCTTCGATTATCCAATTTCTGGCGATCCTGTGAGAACCGTAGCCTCAGTTTTCTGTTCTCAGCTGACAGGAGTGGCACCTGGTGTGGTCTTCTGCTGCTGTAGTGTAAATGCTTCAAAGTTCAATGTGTTGTGTGTTTCAATGTGTTTTAGAGATGCTCCTATGCATACCTTGGTTGTAATGAGTTTAAATCAATTTGATTTATATAGGCAAGGCAAGGCAAGTTTATTTGTATAGCACAATTCAACAACAAGGTGATTCAAAGTGCTTTACAGAGACATTAGAAACAAAAACAAATAAAAAGCATGATTTAAAATTGATTTAGCACCAAATTACAACAACAGTTGCCTCAAGGCACTTTATATTTTAAGGTGAAAACCTTAGAGTAATAGAGAGAAAACCACAAGAATGAAACAACCCCCTTTGAGCAAGCACTTGGTGACAGTGGGAAGGAAAAACGCCCTTTTAACAGGAAGAAGCCTCCAGCTGAATCAGGCTCAGGGAAGGGCAGACATCTGCAGAAACCGGTTGGGGATCAGGGTAGCGAGACAAGATTTGAAGACAGTTGATTTAAGCTTTGCAACACTCCATCCTGTTGGAAGCAGCCATCAGAAGACAGGCACACTGTGATCATAAGGGGATGGACATATTCAGCAACAATAATCAGTGACTCAGCTTCACTGTCCTGCATTTAGCTGACAGAGCTAGCACCTGGTGTGGTCTTCTGCTCCTGTAGCCCATCTGCTTCAGGGTGCAATATTTTATGTGCTCTTCTGCATTCACAGGTTGCAATGAGTGGTTATTTAAGTTATCCGTTACTTTCCTATCAGCTTTAAACAGTCTCATAGATTCACACATATTATAGCTCATAGAAAATCAGCACACATATAGTTGTCTATGCAAGCATGTTCGACAAAGTAAACATGCATCACTTTTATATATTAGTAGTAAAGTTTGGCAAAAAGGGAGCCAAATCAAGCACATTGTGTACATTGTTTCACACGCCTCTTATGGCCATAAAGGGACATTCATGTTGCACCTGATTTACGCTCCTGTGTCTTGTTTTGATTTTACTCTTGCTATAAGATCAGGTAAACATGATTATTAGTTTTGCAGCAGGCAGTTCTACATGCAAAGCTTTACCTCACATGGAAAAAAAATATTTGGCTGAAAGCATGTTGTGAGGAAAATTGAATTTGTCATGTCCTGCTGTAGGCTTCAACCCCTCCACAGAAAATGTACTGTATGTCTGATCATCTCTCTTTCTGACATTTTGGCACTGTGTGTTTGTCTAGCCCATCCATTATTCTGCTTAATGCATTCTGGCCTGTGAAGTAACTCTGGCTCTTGGATGGACTTTGCCTTGTCACAATAAAATATGAGCTGTCTCTCTAGCTCAGATGGCTTTCGGGGGATGCCGGAAGAAGAATGAGATATGGACACAAAAAGGCTGATACGTTAGAGTTCTGACTTCATTGATTTAAAGAAGCACAGGTGACACCATGATCATTCAAACCAGCTATTTCCCTGTAACAGCAGCATATTCTTTATAAAGAGGGACAGGGGGAACATTTTAACTGATTAAATGTGGAGTTTGGTTTGGGCTGCACACACTTCAGAGAACACAGTGTTCCTGGTTTTGTTTATGGCAGCTGTCAAAGACCGAACACGGGAGCAGTCACAGATAACTCTGCGACTCTGTCACACGCTTCAGTTTTGCTTGTTTATGAGCCCACATGAAGAAACTCATTTGATCTGCCAAATGCTGAAGACATCAAAAACTTCGTGCACATGAGAAGACTGCGCTTGTTTGTGAGTTCATGTGTGCTGTTCTTTTGTTTAGATTTGACATGAGATGGACTTGACTTTACAGACTGATTGTGAGCCTTTGACTTTAGCTCGTTCAATGGGACTTGCTCTCTGTATGGTTTCTTTGATTTCAGATAGTATAGTAGTACAAGTGGCATGTGTTTGTGTGAGCATACTCATTTTTATTTACATGGTATGCTCCGTTCATTTCTTGTGCACTGATATACTTATAATGAACTCTGTACTTCCTTACTATCATGTGTAATGGATGAGCTTTTAAGACGTTTTTGAGACTTCTACATCATGAGTATGATCCCCCCAAACCCCCCTCCCCAAACAAACAAACAAGCAAAATAAATAAATACTTTGTAAAATGCATATTTAAGTGATAAGTTACAAAAAAAAGTTAAATGTAGCAAATACGATAACTAATATGCTTCCAGGCTACTTTTCCAGTAGCCTTGAAACATGTACATAGAAAGAATAGTTTAGCTGACCTGAGAAGGTTTGAACACTGGACTTCCTTTAAAGTGATGGATAGGCTGTGAGGCACAAATCCAAAGCAATGCATAAATACATAAAATGAATAAGTCATCATCAAAATGAAAACTGCATTTCAAGCTTCTAGAAAAGTGTATGGATAAACCAATGAAATATCTCCTCAGTAGCCAAAAAAGTGAGTGAATTGCTAAGATGCTAATAATAACTCAACAGCTGAGTGTAATTAGTGGGAGTAAATGTTCCTATCTATAAATAAATATCTAATAAATAAGCAAACAAATAAATAAACAAACAGTTCGTTTCCAAGTTTATTTGTAATAATTTCCATTTTTCAAATAATGTGAGCAAAATTCTGTGTAAAGTGAGTCCAAATGAACCCAGTGGTTTTAGCAATGAGCTATTTAAGTCCATCTGAGAAGTCTGTGGGAGTACCTCTCTGAGAATCTGACTGGTTTATTCTAATATTACATAAACTATTCCTGGTTCCTTCTGCATGCACACAAAGGCAAAGAGAATGAAAGTACAGAATCTGCCTGTGGAACAGAGTGGAAACTGTACAGATGAACTGGGAATGGAGGGATATGAAATGCCTGGAGCTAGTCTCCACAGCCACACAGTGGCACCCTTGGTTACAGGCCCATGGTGACAGGACCTCAAAGGTACAGCGGTATCCCTCAACGGCTGCCTGTTTAGAACACAGCTTGCCTCAAGAGTCACCCTTCCTGACAACACATGTGTGCGCGCACATGCAGGCATGCATGTACACATTTTCACCCACACACACTCCTTTTCTGCAAAATAAGGGAGATGGAGAAGGTGTGAGGAGAACAGAAGCGGGGTGAGCTACACTGTTAGTGCATTTTTGTACAGTGCTCATATTTCTCTAAAATACAATATCTAATTGATTTAACAGTCCAGCCTCCCTTTCCCCCTCCTTTGTAGTTAATAAATGATCTACTGCTGCTTTATAACAATAAAAACTTCACTGGAGTAAAGACTCTGAAACATCCCTCCGACTGTTAGAAACTGTGGCAGGAATCACAGAATATATAGAAAACGATCATGACACATTGCTTATGGTAATGATGATATAATGATACAGTCATTAAAAGATAGTTGATACATTTTAACACTGTCATGCTTAAATATCTGTACAGCTATAAAAGAACCCCAAAACACCCCAAATAGGCAAAAAAGAAGGAATTATGTATTTATTCACTGTAATGCATCAGTGAATAAATACACAACTCTTTACTTACTCTAACTTGTCAAAGTAAGTAAAGAGTTACTCTGTGTCCCACAGTTTCAACTGTTTTTTTTTTCTTTGGTCCTCACTGTTAACATCCCTCCACTTCATAAACTTGACAAATGCCACCGCCAGGAGTCATAAAATCTGCGCTCTGATCAGTCAGACTGGCGAGGGAGTCCATTTAGAGTGCCTACATGTATTATTAAAAATAATGGATACCCATGTATCAGTAATGCATTGCAGATGGAAGCGATAGGCTATATTGCCATATCAATATTTTGGCCCACGCTTACTTAGAAGTGTTGACAGTTATTAATAAAGTTTTGATGAAAATAACTTTTTTTTCCAGATGTTGCGCAATTTTTTAAAAAAAATCTATTTTTAAAAAAATTTATTTTAAAAAAGTCTAATTAAGAAGCACTTGTACCCATGCTGCCTCAAATTTATACACTGAAGACAAAGCAGGAGTTGTATTCATATTTTTGTGGGTTATTATTAATTGGCTGCTTGCTTACCTTGTTCACGCCGTGTTAGTGTAGCATGCAGCATATAAGCCACCAAGAGGTGTCTCGTAACTTAAGCCAGAAGGCATTCATGCGACGCTGAGAAGATTAGAACAGATCAGTGAATAGAGGGCGCCGCCTCGTGGCCAAAGTGGAAACTTATGCACTCCTCTGCTACAGTGCAGGGTGCAGTGGAAATATGAGAGCTCCCCTAAACGTTTTCCCTGTTGCCTTTGCAGGACAAAAGAAGTGAGAGAGCTAAATAATATTCTCTTGTTCAATAGCACCTTATTTACACATTATTTAATCACATTTCAATGTTCTTCCTGGTCAGTTTGATGCCATATTTGGCTCATTTTCTTCAACCCCCCTCACGGCCAGTTTAATGGCTAACCTAATATTAACATGGTTGCATGATAATGTTTCGGTCTGAGTTCTTTGTAGTTTCAATGTTTTTTAAGATCAGGTGGTTTTCCTTCATCTAATGAGTCTAATTATATGTTTTGAATGTGTGGACGGTTTAGGCAAGTCTTTAAAATGAGACACATAAGTCAGCGTTTATTTAGATTCTCAGTAAAAACGGGATCATCTGGTGGATTATATTTGTTGACAAATCACTCAATGTGTGCATTTCTCTAAAGGCATAGAATGAATAGCTGCCTGAGGGCATCTACTGAATCTATCACCTGTTGAGGCAGATGACAAACTCTTTTCGGTAGCTCTTCCATTAAACTCTTCTCAAAGCTTCAAAAGTGCAGGAAAAATAACTGGAATGTCCCCACCAACCTCTCTTTGGGAGATATTTTAGGACTATGTGAGGAGCTGGTGAGGAGGCAGAGCCTTAATGACACCTGTAACCCAAACCACGTTCTGTAAATACAAAGAGTATGAGCTGATGCCCTCAGGGTAAAATTCACAGTGTGCTGTTTACACTGAACCAAACTGTAAACAGAACAGGGCTATTTTTTTCTTTACCGGTAACACTGTTTAAAAGTAGAAGATTGGTGTGTGTGTGTGTGTGTGTGTGTGTGTGTGTGTGTGTGTGTGAAGCTAGCGTTTTACAGTGAATATAAAAGTTATGTAAAAAAAAAACATTTTTTTAAGTAGAACGACTTTTTATTTATTAATTTATTTGGTTGTTTTTTTTATGTTACCTCCAATATATATTATCCTGACCCCATAATTGAGGGCTACACCATAATAGTCCATGCAGCAGCTTGGCAGCATGTCTTTATGGATACATAGATCGGTGTTATGAAGGAGCTTCGGTGAAAATATATTTTATGTTACCTTTCTTCAGAGCTTGTCTTTTAAAGGACATCAGTAAGCCGATTTGTCTGCTCAGCTGCTTCCCATTTTTTTTTCCAACTGAGGCCTGTCCAAAAAAAAAAAACCTCCAAAAAACACACAGCTTACAGCAGATAACAACGGATAGCCTGTGGCGTGGTTATAATAAAAACGGATGAAAGGGCAGGATATGCAAAGCCACGCAGTAAAAGCCTATTCATGACACGATAAAAGTGCCCCAACAACTGGTTGGACAGGCTTGTCCCTCTCCTGTGATGTCATCCAATAGACAAGCGGCTGGCGGCTGCGATGCGCACGTATGCAGTCCACTGCCTCGACGCATTACAACGAACCTCACTTGACAGCTTTCCAGGTTAGAGGGGGGGAAACAGACTTGCTGAATTTCCACAAGCCAGCCGTCATCCGCATCCACCCGAGGTACAGTCCCCCCCCCCCCCTTTCTTCCCACAGCACACCCTACACACACACTCTCTCTCATATCATGCATCATATGGTTGGATTAACGCTGTTCCTGTTCTAACGCACAGATGACAGCGTAACCAGGGCGCTGAGCTGCTGAGATACCAAAACACAGCCGCTTTGTTGAATCGGATCTGCTGTGACTGGACATGAATTCGGCGGAACAGACGGTTACATGGTTGATTACGCTCGGGGTGCTGGAATCGCCAAAGAAGACCATCTCAGATCCCGAGGCATTTCTGCAGACCTCCCTGAAGGATGGGGTGGTCTTGTGTAGACTCCTGGAGCGGCTCAGCCCGGGGTCCACGGAGAAGGTAGGGAAATAGCCGACACTCACTCCCCGCTCTCCTCCGCATCCCCAACCGCCCGCCCGCGTCGGCGTGTCTCCGCGTTGCCCAGCACAGGGAAACCGACGCGGTTTGTTGTCTGGCCTCTCTTTCTGCCCACTGATCCATGAGGAAATTTCTTTTGTAGGTCACGGCAGCCCGTGTTATTGTCTGCGATGGAAGTACTATGGTTGCGCGTATGTCAGCGTGTAAAAAGAGGAGAAAAAGGGAGGGGGAAAATACAGGTCGATGTCTGTACCACCCAATAATAATCTGCTCTCAATAACGTAACACTACAGCAAAATGAAGACTGATCATTCTTTGGGAGCTGTTAGATGCTTTAGAGGCTTTCAAATAAAGGCCTCGACATATGCTTTTAATGCAGCTCTAACCACTCAGCAGATCTTTGCTATCGTTGAAAGAACCCGTTTTATTTTCTCTTTAATCCCGGCGGATGCGGCTTGTATGTCAGTGTATTTTGATAGTGCACGCCGATTGATCCGCCGGGGATGAGGGGCTTTATGTACACAGACCATTGCTATAAGAGTGGGCCGCCATTGACTGCAAAGGCGCATAGACAGCGATAGACCCTCTCCCTTTTTAAAGAAACAGCGCAGTGTTTGTGTCTGTCAGCTTACCAGCAGCGTCTGCTGGTTTCAGCAACAACCTGAAGGAGGCCATTTGTTTTCCCTCAAAAGAGGATGTGCTGCCGGAGGCTATACCTGCACCCTCACAACAACAAATTTGCCTGCCAATGCCCAAACGGGTTTTTCCATTTTCCTCCCTTAAAATGACAAATATCACTCTGGGGTGGAGGTTATGTTTGATCATCAAGCATGCAGGAGAACATCTGAGGGTGGCTAAAAGACAGCCTCCCCCTTTTCTTTTCTTTTCTTTTTTTTATTTATAGGCTACCTATCCTTATATGGTGATGGGTGGAATCCTGTGTGGGCAAATAATGTCTCAATAATGTTAAATCTACTTCTGTCACAATAATAATGTTCTTTATTTTCATTTAAGTTTTTTTTTTGTGTGTGTAAAGGCTTGCAGTGATAAAGTAATCACTTATGTGGCCACAGGTATGCCAGCATATGAATAATGTGCAAGCACCACATAGAGTAATGAGCTTTATTCATATTAATAGAAGGAAAACAAAAAACAAAACCAGATAAAAATATGTATTTTCTCTCTCTCGGGCTAATTCTTAACTGCTTTCAGATCCAATGAGCCGAAACTGTAAATGAATAGAAATATTATTATTATTATTATCATTATTGTTATTACGTTTTTTTTTAAACCAAAACATGCACCAGCCAAATAATGACATATTAGCCAAGTGTGATGAAGGAATTTTTAATACAGTGTGTCTGCTAAATTATTATGATTAATATACACTATCCAAGGAACAATTTTTATTTGAAAAACAACTAAAACTATGAAATGAAGATACTTTATCTATCTACCTATCTGTCTTGACATGTTTACATTTTTTTAATAAGTAGGGTGTCTCTCTGTGACCACAAATTCAGGCTGACCAATCACTATCATTCTGGGCTGCACTGTACAGTATGGCCATGCCAAAATCGGAAGATGTGTGGCACAGCTGGACCATATGTCAGTCGTGATAGCTACCTAAAAAGCCGAAGATGTGAACAGGAGATAGCCCTTTCCATGTGTTGCAGCCCGTGCTAACATTTTACGAGGCCCAAGAGAAAAACAAGATACATTTTGCTCATTAACAGTTCAAGTCACACTAGCTGCACAGAACAAAGGCATGGGGGGCACCATAGTGGATTTAAACTTAATTTAAATTCATGCAGTGACTCCCCATTGATACACCTGTTTCCTTATTTTATGCTTGTGACCAGGTGTGTCTGCATTGCTCTGCCATCACAAGTGAAATTTCCATTTGGTGCTAATAAATCTTGAAGCGTGGCCAAGAGAGAAAAGTTACTACACTCACAGGCCGTTTATAGGAACCCCTTGCTAGAGTCATATTGGCCTCCCGTTCACCTTCAGAACTGGCTTAATTCTTCTTGGTACAGATTCATCAAGGTGCTGGAAACATTCTTCAGAGATTTTTGTCCATATTGACATGAACTCGAGACATATTTGCAACAGATCCGTGCATATGTTGTGACCCTACCATCTGAACGTCACAACAAACGCCGAGCCTCATCAGACCAAACGTTCTATATTTAGTGAGCTCATGTGAACTGGCACCTGAAGTGGTTTTCTGCTCCTGTGGCCCATTTACCTGAAGGTACACTGTCTGGTGCATTCAGAGATGCTGTTCTGCATACCTTGGTTGTAACAAGCAGTTATTTGTGTTACTGTTGTCTTCCCAACAGTTTGAAGCAGTCTGTGCATTCTCCTCTGACCTCTGGCACCAACATGATATTTTCTCCCAGAGAACTGCCACTCACTGGATATTTTCTCTGTTTTTCTGTCCTTTCTCTGTAAACGTTAGAGATGGTTGTGTGGGAAAATCCCAGTAGATCAACAGTTTGTGAAATACTCCGAATAGACCAGCTCCTCTGGCACCAGCTAGTGTTCCCCATTTAAAGTTGCTTAGATCATCTTTCTTTCCCATTCTCATATACAGATTAAACTTCGGCAGGTCCTCCTGACTATGTTTACACCCTTAAGGCACTAAATTGCTGCCATGTGATTGGCTAATTAAATATTTGCAAAACAACCAGTGGACTTAATAAAGTGGCCAGATGTGCCACTAGATACACGCTAGATACAGCTGCAGCCTATTACAGTATGTTTCACAGAGGGATTTCCCTCCTTAGTCTACTGTGTTTTTACAGCACATATCAGGGCTTTATACTAGTACCAACCATCAAGCATTAACTGCCCCCACAAAACAGCTGATTTGAAAAAAAAAGTCACCTCAGAAAATTACAGTTTCCAACATAAACAAGCGTCCTGTGAAGAAGCATATTACAAAACTAATGAGAAGTGTTTGATGTTGTGAGTTTTTTCCTGTGGAACCTTCACTCATATACCAGATCCTTGAACTGGTACTCACCTTGAATACTCTGTCATTTTACATTTGACATTTTTACATATATTGATAAACTTAGCAGAAAGGTAAAATATAAAGTTTGGTCAATGATTTATTTGTTGTAACAATGCTCCTTAGCAATAAGTCTTACACCTCTGGAAGGCCTGTTTATTTCCCCTTAAATGGTGCGAAATTTATAAGAAAAATGCTTTTGTGAGTTGAGAGGCAGAGTTGAGTATGTAGCGTATTTTGCTACTGACTCTTGTTTTGAGCTTCTGGCATTGCAGGTACCGACAATCAGGTGCCTGATTGTCAGTACCTGTGAGCATGGACCCTGCTACAGCGGTCAGTTGCCGTCTCCTCCAAGCATACCACATTTGACTGATCTTGATAGGGCCTGTGCCAAAGGGCAACTTCAAGCTAATGTTTCACCAAACCAAGGTGCAGCATTATTTGGAGTGAATCTTACTACCATTTCCAAACTGACTTCCATATAACAGAGGATGTCAGAGACAGGCTACCAAATGGGTATCCCAAGAAGATGACACCACATGAAGACTGTTTTCTCAACCTGTCAGCACCTAGGAACCACAGGCAGTCTTCTACAGATTTGAAGTCTAGGTTTGCAGGACAATATGGCCGACGACTCGCTATCTAGACAATTTCTGGTCTCATAGAGCTGCCGGGAGGCCTGCCTTTCACTGTCAGGCTCATTTGCGCTTTTGTTTGCAACATGTGCACTGGAACCTGGATGCGGAAGAACGTTATGTTCAGCGATGTGTTCATATTCTGCTTTCAGCATTTGGATTATTGGC
The DNA here is from genome assembly GCF_965226115.1 of Aulonocara stuartgranti. Taxonomy (NCBI): domain Eukaryota; kingdom Metazoa; phylum Chordata; class Actinopteri; order Cichliformes; family Cichlidae; genus Aulonocara; species Aulonocara stuartgranti. Next base: position 21,999,588 of record NC_138952.1, read on the forward strand.
TCAAAATGTGGAGAAGATATGGAGAACGCTATGCTGATTGATGCACCAATAGGGTAACAGCTTTTGGTGTATGCAGTGTGATTGTGAAGGCGGGCATCTCCCTCACTGGAAAAACAAGGTTTCCTTTGAAATTGCCTCCAGGTCACTGGAGAGAGCTTGAGATGAGATTCTGCAACCAGTAGCAATCCCACATCCCCACAGTCTGAGGCCAAACTCTATCGTCCAAGATGACATTGCTCACTCCCACAGAGTGATGTATATCAGACACTACTTCAAGAATTTGCGAGTGGAGAGGATGGAATAGCCCCTGTGGGATCAGCCTGGATGTGCTGCTCCTGCCAGAGTGACCAACACAACCACACTGGCTGACTTGTGACAAATGCTGGTCGAAGGCTGGGACGCCATTCCACAGCAGTTCTTCCACATGCTACTGGAGCTCCTGTTTGTTAAATGAATAAATTGTTAAACTGCCAACACGTGTTGTTTTTATTAGACTTCAATCATCCAGACCAATAAACAACACCAAACAAGATCCAATAGCAGAATAAGCTGTTTGGCACTGGCAGAGGGGATCTGGCGAGGGCAACAACACACTCAACTCTGCTGCTCAAACCGCAAATACATTTTCCCCACAATTATGGCAACATTTAAGCAAAATAAACAAGCAAATGTCCTTAATTTTTGTGCTAAGTTCATTCATATTTCTCTGCAAGTCAAATAAAAAGAAACGGCAGTACAGGAATGCTGCAGATATGTTTGACCAAGAACGACTGCTAAGCTTGATTTCATCTATAAAATGTACTAATCAGTAGGCTAAAATAGAATTTATTTTATTAATTCTATGTATTTTTTTGTTAGTAGATTGAACTTTATCATCATGAAGATGATCATGTTTTGAATATTTTACTGATTCAACATAATTTTGCAGTCCTTTGGATAAAATCATATTTTTGCTTACCGACACCGCCCACTATTTTTGCCTTATTTTATTATTCTTCTTCACGAATTTAAATGGGACAGGAATAAAAACCAGTGCACTCACATGCTAAAGCAACATCAGAAGTTGGTGGGGTGGGGAAGACGGGGAAGGGGGGCATCCCTATTTGTCTACGTCATTTCCCTCGACCCAGCGCTGCACTCTCTTCCACTTCCCCGCTGAGAGGGGGGGTTGTGTTCAGCCTCCCGGAGTGTCAGGCCCGGTCAGTGCTCACACACGGGAGACAGTAGAATGCGCGTCGTAGAAGAAGAAGGAGAAGAAGATAGATTTTTAAGGCAATGAAAGCCGCACGCAACCGCAGTGAGAGAGGCGAGCGTGAACTGGAAGTTTAACTCCTGACCAGCGTTTCCGTTTTTTCAGGTTTACCAAGAACCGAAGAACGACGGCGAGTGCCTGAGCAACATAAAAGAGTTTCTGAAGGGCTGCACGGCTTTCCGCGTCGAGGTGAGTACCCTCTCGGATTTATTTTAGGTGTGCGTAGAGGGGATTGCAATCACTTAACCACGTAGAGAAGCTGTATGAAACGTAGAGTTTGCATGTTCAGGAGGAGACAATGGACAATGCGTCCATGGAGTGGAGGGACGGAGCCCCTGACAGAGTGGGAGGAGGAGTGAATTAGCAAGCGAGAACAATCACCCATCGCTCGGCTGAGAGCTTTGTTTTTTGTTTTTTTGTTTACCGTAAGGTGGATGCATGTGCAGTATTTTAGCCACTTCGGTGGGCTCTGATTGATACTGTGGAAATATCCACGTTCCTCACGCGCAGTCTCAGGAACGTGTTGTGTTTACGCTGTCTGATTAATCCAGATAGCTTTGTCCTCGGGCTCATGCGTGGCTTTACCCTCACCACCATTTCACACTGGCCACCCTATAAACATGTCTCTGAGAACAAGTCACTGAGGCTGGGGATGGTTATGTAAGCCAGTCTTGTCCCAACATGGTTATTAACGCGTTATAATAATAACAATAATAAGGTGTAAAGTCTTAACATGTCCCCGGATTAAGCACCTCACTCCTGGGCCCGTGTAGAAATATCTGGATAATTTTGTATAATTTCCAACCCCACTCGTCTGCAAATTAAGGACAGAGTGCTGTTTATGGCTGAGTATCAGCTGGGGCATAGAGGGGTCATTGAACCGTCCCACTCTGACAATGCAAGTCAGTGTTCCTCAGCATTGCTTCTCCCTGGTGAGTCTTCCAGCTACAGAACAAGAGGAGGAGCTGGGGGAAAAGCACTGTCAATTTGAGTGTGTGAAACATGCCATTTTAGTAGTAACAGACGAATGAAATGCAAGTAAAGCAAGCTGAGTGCATGCATGGCTTTATTGGTAAAGACCTTTGCTTTGGCTGACTGCAGGGACAGGTCCTGACAGCAGTGCTGAGCAAGGATCTGTGTTTCTTTCTCGTATAGTCCTCATCCTATCTCCTCTTTTGTGTCAGGCTGTTACTTTACCTGAGGATGAACCACTCACAAATACCACTTTTTTCTTTCTTTTTTTTAAAGGATGTTCAATCCTCGTGTGCACATGTGTGATCAGCTGTTTGCAAACTGTTTTTGAGTGAACTGTAGAGAGCAGGATTACAGTAATTTGGGACATGGGAGTCCTACTGCTCACCAGCTGCAGGGCAAAGATGGATGTTATCCAGAGCACTGCTGGCTCGGACCCCGGGTAACTGGTCCGATGGTAGATTAGAGCAGTGGGCGCTTGCATGTTAAAGACGGGGGGGGGGGGCACTGTGCTTTTGCAGTTCTGGCCGACCTCTTTTAAATAGAGTTAAGCTGGACACTTGGCTGAGTGGGGACATCCCAGATTTGCTGCGGTCCCATGTGTGGTTGAAATATCTCACCAGGAACGATGTCGTTTCGATCTGATTTTTAATAATTCTGCTTAGATGCTTGCGACCACGTCTGATATTTGGACGCCTGCTGTTACTTATCCATCAACATTAATGCCTTTGACCACAGGAAGAGGAATCATCGGAGTTCCCATAACCCCTGTGGTCCCTCAGAAAGAGCAAACTTATCCCATCTAGCTACCCCGATAAAACTTAAAGTTCCATATTCCTACAGAAGTGATGATATCCCAAATAGAATCTGGAAAAGGCAAAGCGTTTAGGATTTAGCGTTTTATGTATCTGTGCCATCAAACTGCAATCTTGGTACCAGCTTTTTGAGTGCTTGCCACAGAGATGAGCTCAAGATGCAGCTTTCCTGGAGTCCAGCATGGTTTATTTAAGGTTTCCAGAATATCAGTGTGCTTCGGCTTCAGCTTTGTTCTGTTTAATGTCACTTGGTTGAAAGCTGAAGAGACAAATGTTTTTTATTTTAATTCGTCTTGTTCTTGTGCCACATTAAAGAAAATCAATAGGTTTTTGTCTTTTTAAGCAAGAAATTGTAAAGCAAACGCTGAAAATCAGACTTGTTAGCCTGGTCTTTATTTTCAGTGGATTTCTGTGTTGTGTCAGCTGTCTGAGGGTCTAAGCAGAACCTTGGCAATACGGCCCTTTAATGATGCTATAGAGGAGGAAATACAGTTAGTACAGCTCTCATTACCCCTCTGGCCCCACTGGAATAGTAACACTATGCCAACCCGGAGACTAATAACAAATCCACCTGTCTACACCAAGTGGCAACCCCCTGGGCTGAAAAATGAAACCGGTGAAGTGGCAAAAATTCCTCAAATGACCACTGAAGGGTGTTGAAAAAAGAAAGTTATAGACTCCCATGTTGAGACACCCATTTATAGCAGAAATAAACATGTTTAAGACCAGCTACAAAAAACGTTTTATGTCCCTATAACTGATGTCTTAAAAGCTTGCATTAATAGGGGTGTTACAGCTGCTACCTGTCTGCTAGGATTTGCCAAAACCAATTCATATCAGTGAACTGAACTTAATTGTATTTGTGTTGTTGGTGGCATTAGGAGTAAATGCTACCATTTTATAATAGTTACTCAGCACCAGGTATCTCTCAAACAGTCTATGGTTGCTAGTGTTGGCTACAGACTGAATATAAGTGATGGACACAGTGTTTGGGTCTGAAACATGAAGACAAAGCGCGAGGGCTTTAAACCTGGATCCTCTGCAGTGGCCGACTGGGTGACTCTGGTTAGTTCTACAGTTAAACAACCCTTAGATCCATTGATCTGCGATCTCTGCAAACACTTTCCTGATGACATCATGGGTTCGATTGCTAATCTTACTTCTTAGGACAAACGTGATGATGATTTCGTAAACTGTTGTTCCCATTAGAGTCAGAATTGATCATGCAGTCTTACTCAGACTGGGCAGGGATAGCTCAGTAGGTAGAGTGGTGGCCCCATGATCGGAAGGTCGGGGGTTCGACTCCACTGAACGGCTACCCTGAGGTACCCCTGAGCAAGGTACCCCTGAGCAAGGTACCGTCCCTACACACTGCTCCCCGGGCGCTGCACTGGTGGCTGCCCACTGCTTCACTGGGTGAATGGGTTAAATGCAGAGGAACTATTTCCCTATGGGGACTAACACGCACACTTTACTTTTTTTTTTTTACTTTTACTCAGACAGCTCCACTCCTCGTTTGTGATGTCTGGTTTCAAAACACCAATTGGGTAACACTCTCCAGTCAAGGCATCAAAATGGGTGAAGTTACAGTGGCTTTGCTCATCTTTTATATACAGTCTGTAGGCTACGCTGATCTGATAAGTTGATTTCGGTTTTATTGTTAAAAATTATCTAACAGTTTTAAGGCACTAAAAGCGAGTGAGATCTTTAAAAAAGGCATGTATCGTGCTATTTAAAGCCTTCAATTTGCTGTAAGCACCATGAATCTGCAAGGCTAAAGTAGCTAATAAGATTTTAAAAACTCTTGTTGGTCTGTAAGCTTGACTTTTTTGTCAGGGGCCTTTTGTCCTGAGTACAGTCTTCATGAATTCAAACACATGATCAGCTGGATTGAGATCAGCTGACTGACTTGGCCAGTGAAGAGTTGTTTGTTGCTGTTTTGCCAAACAGGAAACTGCTTAGCTGCCTTGCCTGTAAGTTTACAGCATCTCTAACGCTGTCCGCCTAATATGAGCGCTTTTGTTTCAGAGTTTTGTTTCGGTGTTGATTTGTTTTCAGTATAATCTACTCGACTCATCCTTCAGTCTCATATTACACGTAGTATATATGGACCAGGTTGTTCTATCATCCTGTGCAGATAACTGCTCATTTCCTCAGCTGTGACGGTGTGAGAGCAAGTGTATCACTGCTGTAGCGTGCTGAGTCACAGAAGGGTGTTGGACCATTGTTTCAGCCTGCGGGGATCATTACCTGGCTATGATGCTGAGGCTCAGCAGACAAGTCGGAGCTCGTCACGTTAGTCATGTTAATGATCGCCGTGCAAAAATCTTTAATATACATAACTCGTCATGTTTCACCGTGAAGCAAAAGCTGTTGTTTAAACTGAAGAAGAAATCTTAAGGGTCTAAAACTGAATCTTAAGATGTTAGAGAAGTGGCAGCGAGTCTTGTAGCTTTTAATCACAAGCACACAAACACCTACATACTCTATGTTCCACACCACTCACTCAAACAGTCATCCACATTTTCCCTGAGGACATGTCTACGATCAGAGCGGAAGATGAAAGAGACTTGTATCTCACAGCCGCTCATCCTCTGTGCTACCGAAGTGAGAGTAACTAATCACTTGGAGGCACTGCACAGGAAGAGATAGCCTAAGTCATCAACAGAGATACAGTCACTGCCATTCATACTAGAGAGGCCAGTGTCAGGGTGGTGGTGGGACAGACAGTGCTTTTTGTTGTTGTTGTCACGAAATTCCATGAAAAGAGCCAAATAAGGGATACTTATCACATCAGTCTTCTGATTCTTCTGCTCACGTTCATTCTGTTTCATTTACATCTGTATTTCCTTGAAATTACCAGATTGAATAAAGGATGTATTACAAAAGAGGTCAAAGACGTATTCAGTTCATGTCATTTTCCAAAACGGTTAGATGCTCTAGTTTTTTAGTAAACGTCACTCACACAGTAGACTTCACACTAGCCTGAGGAATTCTGATTGAAAATGTTGTAAACAACATTATGTTCCCTGCTTATGTATATTAAATGCAAGGTCTGCAGTTTCTGTCACTTAAGGCGTTTTCACAAATGTACTGCAGCCCACACATTAAGGAGTTGATGTACGAAAACGCACTGATCAAAATGAAAGGATGTGACACTGCAGCGGTTAGCATCATATCCTCACAGAGACGGTTGTGGGTTCAAATCCCCCAGCTGACTGAAGCCTTGCTCGGTGGAGTTTGCGTTTTCTCTCAGCCTACCTGAGTTCTCTCTGGGTACTCAGGCTTCCTCCCGAAGGTTAAAGACAAGCAAAGTAGGTTAACTGGTGATTCTAAATAGGCCATAGATGTGAATGTCAATGGCTGTCTGTCTCTATGTGTTCGCCCTGTGACGAACTAGCAGCCTCTCCTGGCTCTTAGCCACTGAGCTGGGAGAGCTTCCAGCCCACCCGTGACCCTGAAGGGAAACAACAGTTAAGAATAATGATGGCTGGAATGGATGAAAATGAAAAAAATAATTCTATATAAAGAAAATTATTATTATCTTTTTGTGATTTTTGCTAACAATAATAAAAATACACATATTAGCTATTTGGCGATGTTGGTGTCTGCATTTATAACAGCTGATAAGATAATAATTACACCTCATACACTCCCCTTCTGGTTGTCTGTCTATGTATGATCCCCTGGCACTACAGCTTGTTTGTTCTCGTTTTTCTGTCCCACCCAGCTTCCCTTTTTCAATTCATTGACTTCTCATTACGGTTAGTAGATGGGGATCTGCTCAGGAGCCACCACCAGTCCCCAAATTGCGGCTTCAATTCATGCTTACGCCATCTGCCATTATCTACTAGGAATGCTGTCCAACCTAATTGAGGATGTGGTCCCAGCTAGTGAAATGACAATCTAAAAAAAAGTAAAGAGATGTGAGAAACACCCTTCAGCTATGTAATGAGTGCTGTCGTTGCATAGTTTATCCACCAGAGGGCACTCTGCTAAAACGAGCCGAGTTAGGCAGAACTGTTTTAACAGTAGAACAAGTTTATTGTTTATACAGCATTGATATATCATCTTACTAAGGACTCATAACTAGTCATGTTAGGGAAATATGCTTTATCTCTTTTAAGATAAAAAAGTTTTAACTCGCCAAATAATGGCCTCTGTGTTACTCTGTATCCTGTATGGTTTGGCTTCTAATAATGAAAAATCATCAATATTTGAGTTTTATCCTCTCTGTGTTTTGCAATAGTGTTTGTTATGTACATTATTCAGCTGACTGTTACCGACTGATTGCTCGGTGTTGTCATCGCTGCGGCCGACTGTCAGGCTCATGTTCTTTTGTCTCTCACCCGTAGCCATTCGAGGCCAGTGACCTGCTGCTGGGACTGAACTTCTCCAAAGTGCTCAGCAGTTTGGTTACTCTGAATAAAGTGACTGCAGGTCAGTTAAAAATGTGCAGTGTGTGTGTGTGAGAGTGTCATTATGGACGTGGGAGTAGTCATGAGGCTGATTTATATTTCCCCGCTCTTGCGCAGATATCGGTGTGGGCAGCGATTCGGTGTGCGCCCGACACTCTTCAGCCCACCGCATCAAGTCGTTCGAGTCGCTGTCCTCTCAGGCTTCACTGGCCCGATCCTCCAAGCTGCTGCAGAACCAGTTTCGCAGCCTGGTAAGGTCAACACGTGCTTCTGACCCGTATTGACGCAGATTTGGTGGATATGTGTCAAAGGCATATGTTATTTATCATTACAGCTCTAACACTCTAGAGAACATAAATAAAACACTTAACATTGAACTTCTGATGTGTCACAAACAGTCTGTTCTTATTCTTTTTTTCTGCTCACTGGTTTCCGGTCCAGACACATGACTCCAGTATTACATGCTGCCATTTTGAAAAGTGCTTTTATAGTGCCTGAGCAGAGTTTGCTGCAGGCAAATGACTCAGGGGTAGATGGAGGCAGCAGCAAATTTGCATGTCATCCTCATACACGGAAAGAGGCGTACAGTTACACCTAAGCCATTTTAAAGCATAAAGGGAACATAGTCCTGGAAGAAAAATCTAGTCTAAAAAGTATTTGATGATGATAATGATGATGATGAATAGAGAAGTTTTTGGGGATTTGATCTAGGGCTGTGCAATATGACCAAAATCTCATATCCCGATATAAGACATCTATTGTCTGATAGCGATATAAATCACAAAAATTTAACATTTTCTGTAAATTCTGTGAATCTCAGGCAGCTCGACTTGCGTGAAGTGTTTCCAGCTGCGCGTCATGTACCTGGAGTCCAGTGTTTTAACAGATGCATGAAACTATACATTTTTAGACATAAGTTGTAACGGCCGCCGTTTTCTTTGTGAGTATTTATTACACGGCGTGCTGCGGGGAAAAGCCTGTTCTAACGTTTGAGTCTAAGGTTTATTTTTTAGCACCTGGCGGCTTTTTTTTGCTTCTCATCCGTAAATAATCTGCTCTTTCACGTGATTCAGTTTATTTTGAAAAGTCTCAACAGGATCTTGAGCTTTATGGTGAAAGGTTTGTGTGGAACATAAACAAGCGGACACGAGATGGTTTTAACATCGTTGTTGCTAACGACGATGCATAAAAACAGGTGCTTGTCCGTCTGTAGTGTGGTTATATTAAATATAAGAGAAAGAGAGAACTTTAAGAAATTAATATAGCCACTACAGTGACCATCAAAACGATGAAAAAATATTGCCGTAAACAGTTTATTTTGCGACACCACGAAACAAACGGTACTGTAAAATGAAACGATAGACGTTTTTATATCGTCATCCGAAATATATCGTTATATCGAACAGCCCTAATTTGATCAGTGCCAGGAGAGTAGCCTTTATAATGAAGTTCATCATCCGAGGTATGGCAAATCACAGAAGCTTTCTTTTTTTAGACACTTGTTCAGCAAGTGTCTAAATTTTATGTCAGAAATTTCTAAGAAGTAGGAAACTTAATGAACAGAAATTATCACCAGAACTGTAGAAGTTTCAGGTTTCTACTGCAGGAACTGTCTCTTACTGAAATCCATCATTTTGCACCAGTTCAGGTCAGCCTGTCTGTCACAACATATTAATAGCAATAATCAGTTTATCACATTTTAGTTAAATCAGAGCAAAGACTTCAATAGTTATAGATGGTAAGATTTGCTGTATAGTAGTGGTTACAAATGCTATTTCCATTTCCGTTGGCTTCTCCTCCTCCTTGCTGACGCTCCTGCCTCTTTCACCAGGACATGTCAGAGAACAGCGGACAGCAGCTGCTGGTCAAGGCACGTTTCAACTTCCAGCAGACCAACGAGGATGAGCTCACCTTTGCTAAGGGCGATTTCATCAGCGTGACTCGTCAGGAGGAGGGCGGCTGGTGGGAAGGGATGCTTAATGGCAAGACTGGCTGGTTTCCTAGCAACTATGTGCGTGAGGTCAAGGGCTCCGGTAAGTACCTCGGCTAACCTGATGAGTGATTAACAGGGTCTGATTAAGAATTTATGGGAGACGCAGAACTTCCTGATGTGCTTTTAATAACTAACTGGTTGAATTTCTGAAACAAATTTCACATTTAGAGACACTCATGCTATTTCCAAAATTGGACTCACTAGACCAAGATATTAATACCTTAGTGTAGTGATTCATCACACTGTGTTTGTTGCAACATAAAAAATTGGCAGTTGCATCCTTCAGTCCACGTATTTCTAAATAAATCTCCTGCCCCTGCATACCTTTGTGGAAAATAGTATACTAAAGAGAAATCTCTGTCACGCTAACCATTTGCACGGCTTCACAGCTGCCTTTGTCACCATCTTTCCACCCGATGCCGTGACAGTAATGTAGTGCCACATCTGCTGCAGTCTTTTGTTTTTCCCGCTTGTGTCGAGATGCCAGTGACACAGCGCTGCCACTGTGAAGATGTTTTCGAGTAACACAAGATGTGCTTTCTCTGCATGAAGGGTTCATTTTAACAAGCTAAAACTGTGGTTCGGAAACTTGAGGCCAAGAGAAGTGCACCGTGTCTCGTATTTCGAATATTTTAACCTTGGTGGGAGTTTAAATGACTCTGCTTGCACTGTGACCCAAAACATGGCGGTTAATTGGCTTGGGTTGTTTTCTTTATTTACGTAAGGAATAAATAAATGTATGCCCAATGGTTTCTGTATAAACAATTTATATTTTTAGTGGTATCCAGATGGCCTGGTCAGAGTATTTCAAAAACTGCTGATCTACTGGGATTTTCCCACACAACCATCTCTTGGGTTTACAGAGAATGGTTTGTAAAAGAAAATGTCCAGTCAGCGACAGTTCTTTCGGAGAAAATGTCTTGTTGATGCCACACTTTAGAGGAGCATCTTTCAAGCTGATACCAAGGCAACAATAACTCAAATAACCACATGTTACAACCGAGGATAACGGTAACATTTCACAACATATCAAACATTATAGCAAATGGGCTACAGCAGCAGAAGACCACATTGGGTGCCACTATTGTCAGCTACGAACAGGAAACTG